>NC_062579.1:100281271-100918771 GCF_022837055.1 Prionailurus viverrinus
TATAGATAAATCTTCATGACCTTGGATTTGGCAATGAATTCTTAGATATGACACCAAAAGCCAAACAACAAAAGAACAAAATAAATAAATAAATTGGATTTCATAAAAAGTATAAACTTTTGTTCATCGAAGGACATTATCAAGAAAGTGAAAAGATAACCTATAGAATGGGAGAAAATATTTGTAAACCATGTATCTGATAAGGGTCTAGTGCCTAGGATACATAAATAAGTCTCACAAATCAACAACAAACAAACCAACTTAAAAATGGGCAAGGGACTTGAATAGACATATCTCCAAAGAAGACATACAAATGACCAACCAGTGCGTGAAAAGATGCTCAGCATTATTAGTCATTAGGAAAATACAAGTCATAAACATGAGACCATTTCACAACTATTAGTATGGTTATAATTTTTAAAAAGGAAAATAACAGGCGTTTGAAAGGCTGTGGAGAAATTGAAAACCTTGTGCGTTGTTGGTGGGGAATGTAAAATGGTGTGTAAAATAGTTTGGTGACTCTTTGAAAAGTTAAACGTAGAATTACCCTGTGACCCAGCAATTCCACTTCTAGGTATATACTCTAAAGAATTGAAAACAGGTGTTAAAACAAAAAACTTGTACATGGATGTTCATAGCAGCAGTGTTCACAATGGCCAAAAGGTGGCAATAGTCCAAATTTCCATCAATGCATGAATGAATGAATTCCATCAATGCATGAATGAATGAATAAATTGTGATACATCCATACAATGGCATATTATTCAGCCATAAAAAGAATGAAGTACTGATAATGCTAAAATAGGGATGAATGTTGAAGACATTATGCCAAGAGGCTAGACACAAAAGGTCACGTGGTGTATCATTCCAGTTATATGAAATGTACAGAGCACATTCTACAGAGACAGAAGGTAGATTAGTAGCTGCCAGGGGCAGGAAGAAGGGGGGGGATGAGTATGGGGTTTCATTTTGGGGGTGATGAAAATGTTTTGGAACTATACAGAGGTGGTGGTTGCACAACATTATGAATGTACTAAATGCTACTGAAGTGTTCATTTTAAAATGGCTGGCTTTGGGGTGCCTGGGTGGCTCAGTTGGTTGATCATCTGACTTCAGCTCAGGTCACGATCTCACAGTTTCGTGAGTTTGAGCCTTGCATTGGGCTTGCTGTCAGTGCAGAGCCCACTTCTGATCCTCTGACCCACTCTTTCTGCCCCTCCCATGCTCAACCTCTCTGTCTCTCAAAAATGAATAAACATTTTAAAAATTAATAACTAAAATGGTTTTATGTTATGTAAATTTTACCTCAATTTTTTTTTAAAGGAGTATTTCTGCAAACAAGGCAGGAGCCATACTGACTTTTCTGATCTAGCCTCAGAAACCACATGGTGTCATTTTCACCATTTCACAAAAATCCACCCAGCTTCAAAGAGAATAGACATAGTCCCCACGCTCAGTGGGAGAACACCTCAAAGGTCATTGGTGACTCTAACAAGAGCACCTGTCGTGGAGTCGTAGGGGTTAAAATCACGCCACAGTGGGCGAGGGTCTGGATGAAAAACTTGACAAGAGGGCATAAAATGCCTGAGTCAATGAAAAGACATGGTATGTTCCAGAATAAAAACAGCCAGTCTTACAAAGATAGACATTCTCTCCAGATTAATCCATACATTTAATGCAATCTCAACTCGAATCATAACAGAATTTTGTAGGGCTTGAGGAGCTGATTTTGAGATCACCTAAAGAAGAAACTATGCAATTATGACAAAGAAGTATTTGAAAAGACAGAGGAAGGGGTGCCTGGGTGGCTCAGTAGGTTTTTGGCTCGGGTGATGATCTCATGGTTGGTGAGTTCGAGTCCCACATGGGGCTCCATGCTGACAGCATGGGGCCTGCTTGGGATTCTCTGTCTGTCTCTCTCTCTCTCTCTCTCTCTCTCCCTCTCCCTCTCCTTTTTCTGTATCCCTCTCCGACTTGTGCATTCTCTCTCTCTCTCTTTCTCAAAATAAATAAATAAACATTTAAAAAAAATGAAAAGGGGAAGAAAGCCTTGCAATACCAGCTCTCAAAACAAAACATAGACTATAGTAACTAAAACAGTGTGATGTTGGCACGAACAGATCAATTGAACACAACAGAGTCCAGTACAGCCCCATGTAGGCATTGTAAATCAATAAGGAAACCTATACTAATCAATAAATGATGTTGGGACAATTAGTTGTCAAATTAGAAAAAGAAAACCATACTACTGTTGGATCTCTACCACACATATCATATCCAAACTCCAGATAAAATATTGACCTAAAACACACATGTACTCACACACACACACACACACACACACACACACACAAATCTAAAACTCTGTAAGAACGTTTGTAGGATAATATTTTCTTTTCAAGTAGGTTACAAATCCTATAAATTATAAAATCATATCTTGATAGATTTTTTTACTACATAAAAATTAAGTCTTTAAAATGAAAGACAAAGCTAAAAGGGAGAAAATATTTGTGGCATATAAATATCTGCAATATGGCAAAAATATAATGGAGAAAGATGTAAAATATATAAAGATCTTTTTAAATCAATAAGAAAAAGACAAATAACCCAACAGGAAAATGAGCTAAGGAAAGGAACATGTACTCAGAGATGAAAAAATAAAAGGCAAATAAAACATATAGAAACATACTCAACCTTCAGTGGCAATAGGGTAAATACAAATAAAACAACAAGTGACAAATTTTCACCCATCAAGTTGATTAAAATTTTAAAAATTCATGCTATCTGTGTTGATTAGGTTGTAGAACCAGTTATTTTCATACTCTGTTAGTATGAGTGTGATCTGGTGCAGCTTTTCTTGGATGGCAGTTTGACAGAATCTACTGAAATGAAAAATGCACACTTTCCACTTCTAGATGTGGATCCTAGAGAAATCTTCCTATGTGTGCAAAGATTTTCAGTTCACTTGTTTGAAATAATGCAAAGTCAGAAACGACTAGAAGGTCCATAGGTCATGGAATGTCATGGAATGCAGGGAGTTTAGGAGTTTGAGGACCAGGGTAAAAATCTGGAATTGCCTACGAGGGCAGCAGGAAGGGGAACTGAACCAGGACAAGTAAAAAGGATTGCCAAGTAGCAGCAAGAGGCCTGCTGATATTTGGCACCATGAATTTGGAGTGACTCCAACCCACAGGGGTGTGATATTTTCTCCTGTGAAGAGGACAGATAGTTCAAATGCCTTGGGGTTCACTCATTCATTCAACAAATATTTACAGGTACCTACTAAGTGCCAGGCAGTGTTCTAGGCTCTGGGACACAGCAGTGAACAAAATAAATAGAGTCCCTACTTTCATGGAGCTTGCATACTACTGAGAGAGATGGACAAAAATAAGCAAACATAATAATACATTGCCAGGTAAATGCTCTGAAGGTAAATAAAGGAGAATAAGAGGATAAAGAATGACAGAGGCCCTGTTCAAATAAGAAGATCAGGGGAGGTCTTTCTGCAGAGGTAACATTTGAATGAAGGTCTGAATGAAGTAGAGTGAGCCATGTTGATATCTGGAAAAAGAGCATTCCTATTAGTAGGAACAGTGTGTACAAAGGCCCTGGGGTAGGAGTATGCTTTACTTGAACATGGAGATTGGCAGGATGGATGTAGTGGAAGGACAAAAGTACAGAAAAGCTAAATGTGCTAATAAAAGGGAAGTTGGGGTGATGGGTTATGTTATCTGGACCAAATAGGGAGGGAAGTGAGACTGGGGATGCTGATAAATGGAGACAAAGAACATAAGTGACAGGAAGTTTCGGTGAGGTAAAGAAGCAGGTATAATAGAAGTGAGGGAGAGAGGACTACTGACAGAAGGACAAGAGGATGTGGTCAGAGAATGGGAAGCTGGAGTTCAATATATCAGAGCATGGCAATACCCAGCGATGACAGGGCCCAAAATGTTACTTTTGGTGTGGTCTGGGCAAACTTCCCAGATGAAGTGACACTTGAGGTGAGACTTGAAGGAGAAGGAGTTCACAGGGCAAGAGAGCAAGTAAGGACATTCTAGGTGGAGAAAGAAGAACAGGCAAAGGCAGTGTGGTGAGACAGGACATGATGAATAAGCAAGACAGAAGGCACTGTGTTTGGAGCAGATGCATTGAGGAGAGAAGCATTGGCTGACAGAGAAGTGAAAAGGGATCAGGGTACAAAGAAGACAGATGGTTGGGAGAGTGCCCAAGGACCACCAAATAGAGACTTAAGTGGAATTGAATGGAACCTTGGTGAGCCACAATGGTACTGTAGCCACATGTCCTTCAGTAGCACAAGGCCTCTGAGGGGGCAGCACAGGTTTCTAACTTGACTGACTAAGCTTAGCACTCATCCAGGGCTCAAGGTCTGACTCACTCTGTGCCCAAAGAACTAATCTAAGCTAACTGGCTCACAAGGAATTCCAGCAAGGCCCACTGCATCTTGCTAACAGAGTTCCTGTTCCATAACCACCATCTTATTCCATGAGGAGGAGTCTGCTGCTGGAAAGGAGTTGCCTGCTGAGTCCTCCAATCACAGCAAAGGGAAGTCCCACCCTACTCTGAGGGGATAAACTCCCCTCCTGCTGCCTGGCTGAGAGTGAGGTTCTGGGTCTCATCACAACAAAGACCAGCTTCTATGAAACTGAATCTTGCCTCCACCCTCTATGACCACCCCATGCGTATAATACACACATACACACACCATGCAGCCCCGGTAGGGCTTGTCTTTGTCAAAACAGGGCATATATGATATAATGGCCACCCAACAGCACCATGGCAGCCTTCTGGGGGTAGAGAATTGCTTCCATCAAGGGCGTTCCTTCCAGGTTAGGGATGGAAGGCTAGACCACATTGTTGGGATTTATTTAGCATCAACTCACCAAACTTGTATTGAGCCCACTCATTGCTGGACTGTGTCTTGGGTGCTTTGGTACATCCAGTAATTTGTAAAAGCAAGCTTGTGCCCTCAGGGATGGGTGACCTAGAAGGATAGAATCAAGAAAGCAAAGGGTTAACACAAATCTTTTTAAATAGAGGCTCAAACAAAATGTTATGGGAGCCCCCAGTATGGAGGGATGAATTTGAGGGGAAGTTCAGAGCATGGTGGATGAGGTGACTTTTGAACTAGACTCTGATGAATGGAGAGAATGTGGCCAAGAAGAGATGGGTGATGAGGCATATCAGGGAGGAAGGAGATGACCACCGAACTGGAGAGATTGAATTCTGTCCTGAGGACTGGGAAGAATGGAGGAACTTCAGATGGGGGCAGCAGTGAGGCCCAATGGAGGGAACAAGGGCTGTGCAGTCCCCCAGGCTCAGGTTTGTGTCCCAGCTCTGCCACTGGTCAGCTTGAACCTGGGCAAAGCCACTATTCTTCTCTAGCCTGTCTCCTCTTCTGCAGGTGAGGATCCCACTTGTCTCCAAGCATGGTTGACAGACTTGATGGAATGGTGGGAAGGGGCTATGCCCACATGGCCAAGGGCACCCAGTCTCTCAGCTTCTAAGGTCATATGAGCAATTAGATCTGAACTCTCCTTCCCATCTGCATAACTGCAGGACCTCAGGTCCCCTTTCAACGTTTCATCCTCAGCAGTATCTTGAGACATCCCCAGCAGGGTGTTTGGCCATGCTAAGATCCCCACTTGGGTCTCTGACTTTCCTGCTGCCATGGGGCTGCTCCACGCTCTCTCAAGCTGCTGTTTATGTCATTACCACCAGTCAGATGCTTAACTGACTGAGCCACCCAGGCACCCCCAGGTAGGTGCATTCTGATGGAAGTTAGGTAGTCATTGTTGCCCAGGGAAGGCAGACCCAGGTCAGAAGGCAGGGTAACGAGCTTGAGGTGGGATCAGGGCACAAAAAAAGAGGCATATACAGGGAAAACTCTGAAGAACAAATTCTCCAACTTCAGAAATTGGGCTTTAGGCTAGGCCTGGGCCTCAAAGTGAGACAGAGACGGGAGGCCTGTGCAGTCCACAGAAAGACTCCAGTGACTTACAGTTCTTCTAAACTACTTTGATACAAGGACTCTCAGCCATTCACCCTCCCCACCCTGAATCATTTCTTTCTACTTCAGGCCTGTTGCCAACTTGAGTTCAAGTGCCCCAAACTGATGAGTAAAGACATTGCTTTTGAGATAAAGAGATAAACTGAGGGTGAAAGCAGGTGAGGTCATCATTGTCACCAGGGCCAACACAGGCTCCCTGGAGACAGAACCACAGGGCTGAGTACTGTGTGCGGCCTTGGTAGCCTTCAAGACCATCCCTGGGCAGAGTCCAGAAGATGGGGGAGGGATGCCTGCTTGGTTTATTTGCTTCCAGGGTTGACACTTCAGCCCAGCTGATCTTTGCTATAATATTAACTGCCATTTCAGCAGTGTTGGATGCCAAGGGTAAAAAGAACAAGGTACAGATGAGACCGGTTACATATTTGACTTAACACTTACATAGCACTTACTCCTCACAGCAAGCATGCTGAGAGCTCCACAAACATGAACTCATTGCTAAAAATTTAGTCTTGTTATTTCATAGACAAGGAAACTGTGGGCTCAAAGAAGTGAAGTCACTTGCCTGAGACCACGCGGCTAGTGGGTAACAGAGCTGGGATTGAAACCCTGACAGTCTGGCTCCACTGGTGAAGGCAGGGCTGTTGGTCCTACAAGGCTATTGGGGTTCCTCCTGTGCATGGCTCCATCAAGTCTACATGCTTGCCCTTCAGGGTGGCTAGGGCAGTTCACAAGGGAGTAAGGGCCTTTGCTGGGACATTTCCCCAGTCCTCTGGTTCCTGGGAATCACGTCATCCCCATTCATGGAATGGGGGTGGGGAGCCAGGGATAAGACAGCGGGAGCATCAGCAGTCCCAGAGCCACACAGGGTTCTCACAGTCTTTGTCCTTGGTCTGTCTTCTGAGGCTGTGGGCTCTACTTTTATTCCTGGAGGTGGAGTTCACTGAACCTCCTTCCTCATTTAAATTCCCCTCCTTCAAGGAGTCCAGCGAAGGCCCCCTTTCCCTCCTCCGAATGGGTCTATTTTATTGTATTTGGATTAAGTATTTGAAAGCCACCTTAAACTTGTTGCAGATGTAATCAGAGTGTAAATACATTAAAAATAAGATCAAAAGGAAATGTGTGGTTTGCCTCTCGGGACCGCCAAGCTAGACAAGTACCTGTCCATTGGGTCTGTTTGTCTCTCACAAGTATTGCTTTTCTGGCCAAGTGTTCTAGAGGGCATTTTTGGGGAGCTGTTTAGGCACTGTGCATCCAGCTGCCCTCTGATGCCTTGGGTGTAGACACAATGCTGGCCTCAGCTTCTCCACTTCCCCTGTAGGGACTCATGCTGGTTAGGAGTGACCTATACTGCAGGGGAACCAAAGCCTTGTTCTAGAAGCTATGGCAGAAAGGGCATGTCCAGTTCACTAAATTTGTCTTCTGGAGACCCCCAAACTCCCCTTTTTGAGTCTTTTTCCCTCTTCAGTGGCATCTCCTGGCCCATCCAAATGCGGTCTTCATTCTGTCTCAGATATGTGGCTCAAACAGCCTAATGGAACCCCGCCATCCCAGACATCCCAAGAGAAAGGCAGTCTTCCTCTCTGCCAGTGACTGGCAGCATTTTTAGAGTGGGCTCTACCGAGGGGACTCACCCCAGCTGAAGAAAGTAGCTCTCCTGCTGTAACGAACTTCCCCCTTCCCTGAGGGGTGCAGCGGGGCTTCCCAAACACTAGGGAGTGAGGACACTGGCTTTTTCTGAGACAAGCCAGCTCAGAGGAGGAGGAAAGATAAACATTCATCTGGGAGAAAAAGTGGGGCTGTATCCAGAGCCTGGGGTGGGGGAGCTAATGGGAAACAGCTTGCTGGAAGGAGGGGGACAGAATTCGGGAATGACTGAGACGTGCTGCTGAAGTGGGGGGCGGCGAGGAGCAGGCTGATTGAGACCAGCTGCGGCTCCTCTGCCCAGAGATCTTTGGACTCTGCACGGGGCGGGCTTGGAGAGCTGAAGCTTCCCCACCCACCCGGATTCCCGACTCCGGTCTCCCGAGTCCAATCCGAGTCCGGAGTCCTCAGATACAAAAGACCAGAGGGGGACTCACCATCCACCAGCTGGACGCCTCCTCCCCATCGCCAGCCCCCACCCCCTGACTGCTCCTGTCCTCGGAACGCCTGGAGGAAGAGGCCAGGGAAACATCCCTGCCTTTTCCACACCCCCCATCCCTCCATCCACCCAGCACCGGCATCTGGAGACCCCATGGCCCAAGCTCACTGGGGATGCTGCCCCTGGCTTGTCCTCCTCTGTGGTATGTGCATCCTGGTCCTTCCCTCCCATGCTGGGAGGGCAGGTCCAGCTGGAGAGCAGCTCTGGCCTCTCCCCTCTGGGTTCAGAAAGGGTTGGAGTGAGGGCTGGGGCGAGGTTATCTCTTTCTCTCTTGGTCCTCCTCGCTGTCATGAGAAAGAGGAACCCCAGAGCCAGTCCTCAGGGCCCTAGAGAGTCAGGTCAAGTCTGGATTGGCACCTTTCCATTTCCACCTGTTAAAGAAAAGATGATTCTGGCACTTGTTAAAAGAGTATGGAAGACTTCATTCAAAATTATTGCAATAGGGGAGAAAGATCAGGCTCAACTCTGAATACAGCAAAGATGGCTGAGGACTTAACAGCCAATGAACAGAGTGAGGGGGAAGTGGATGGAAAATTACTAAGAGGAGACATCAAGGGTAGGGGAGTTCTTGCTAAGCCAGCTTCATAGGATTCTTACTGAACGCAGGCCAGGGTGAACAGATATCAAGGGTGAAGGCTGAGGAATTTGATCAGATAGTAAAGGTGATCAGATATTCAATCTCTAAATTGACTTAGCAAGATTCTTATTGAGGACTGGGTGACACAGGCCCACCAAGGACCAGATGGACATGGAAAGCCAAAGTCAAATTCTAGTGAAGAAGAGGCTCTGAAGAGCATAACTAAAGTTTGGTCTTTGTCACTCCCATGGTGCCCTGTTTGTCCTCTTTGGTTACAACTAAATGCCCAGCTCAATGCCCTCCACACCTGTTCCACCCCCCCAGCCTTAGGGAGGCCTCGTTGCCTTTGCTCTCTATCAGCAGGACCCCGCTCATTCAGTCGGCACCCACTTCCTGAGTACCTCCCCAATGTTAGTCCCTGTGTCAGGGAACACAAGCCTGACCTTGGGAGCCACAGCCTTGGCCTTAGAGAACAACAATCTGGGTGTTGAGACAGACATAGTCTGGCTGAGTCTTGCTTCTTATGTTAGCATCCTAGCATCACCATTTTGCCAAATATTTCCTACAGAAATGGGGGTTCATTTTCTTAGATCAACAGTATGGGTTGCAACTTCCCCTTGAGTTTATGAGACCAACACAGCCATGCAGGACATTTATAGTGTTAGATGCCAGCCACACTCCTATCTGTAACTCAAGCCGCTCAGAAGGTAAAAGTATAGTGTCTCCCCACACCCAGGCCCTCATTATCCTCTGAAGAGATCCATCCTAAAAGTGGGGGCTGGAGGGAAGGACTATCAGAGACCATTGGACTCTCAGGGCTAGATGACCCAGAGCCTGTGGGACTTAGCCCAGTGTCTGGCATTGAGTAGGTACTTAGGAAATGTTTGCTCAGTCAATACTGGGTGACTCCTTGGGTCACACCAAATTTGGGACCCAAATTGGAAACTAAGTCTCCATATACTCTGTCCTTTCTGCGGCACCACCCTTCCTATGGTTTACTTTTTGTACTCAGATGACCCCAGTTCAAATCCCTGCTCTACCACTGACTCACTGTGGCAAAACTTGGGCAAGTTACCAAACCTATTTGGGCCTGAGCTTCATCATCTATAGAAAATAGACAGTAATATCCACCTCACAAGCTTATTGCAAGTATATGAGATACTATAAATTACTGAGCTTGGGATTCTCTCTCTCTCCCTCTGCCCTTCTCCCCCACTCAAGCACTCTCTCTCTCTCTCTCACTGAAAAAAAAAAGATTCTTTCTCTCCCTCTCCCTCCACCCCCTTCCCATCTCTCTCTCTCTCTTTCTCTCTCAAAAAAATGAGCCTGAAATGAGAGCCAGATATTTGGGTCATAAGAAATGGTACAAGTGGGCCTTGAATTTAAGTAAACTCAATATAGGGGCACCTGGGTAGCTCAGTCAGTGAAACATCTGACTCTTGATATTGGCTCAGGTCATGATCTCGAAGTAGTGCGATTGAGCCCCGAGTTAGGCTCTGGGCTGAGCACAGACCCTGCTTGGGATTCTCTCTCTCCCTCTCTCTCTCTCTCTCTGCCCCTCCCCCTGCTCATGTGCACAAATGCGCGGGTGCTTTCTCTCTCTCTCTCTCTCTCTCTCAAAATAAACATTAAAAAAAAGAATGCTAAGGAAACCCAATATATATAAAACTAAATGTATAGAAGGGTAAAATGAAGGTGGGTTGATTATTTAACGAGATCCTCTAGAGAATTTCAAAGAAAATTTGATTATAAAATTTTAATTTACATACAACTTTTCCAGTTTGGTAAACCCTGAAAAGTCCCAATTAGATTACAAGGGAAAAGTTGATTTAATGAGCACTAAACCCCATGCAAAAGTGGCAATCACTTGTCAATGAAACAGGTTTCTTTGATTATGACCCAGGGTGCATTCAATTCAGCCTAATTTCCTATGAAATGTGATTATTTTTATCCTAAGGTAGAGTTGGACAGCATTGCTTTTTCAAAGGATGGAGGCCCAGTGGGGACAGGGAGCAGGATTGGGGAAACATGTCCCTGTGCTCTCTAGGAGCTAACTGGTCTCCAAGTGACCCTGGATTTTTCTCCTGGTTTCTAGCTTTGGGTGCCTGGGGCCACCCAAAATCAGTGGACCTGACGGCAGAGGACGTGAGAAACTGTTTAATCAGCCCTCCGGTAAGGCCCCGCCTCAGCCCCGCCCCACAGCTCCCATCTTCTCCCCATCCCCCATTGGCTCAGTTGCTAGCCTTTGCCTCTACCCACCTTTCTCCTGACTTCCGGACTCTGGGGCCACAGTTTCTGATTAACATCCCTCAGGTCGGGCAGCACATTCTCGGGTGTCTGACAGGCACACCCCATCCTTCCCTCCCATCCATTCCCACAGCAGTTTATCTACTTCCGTCTGGGTTTGGGCAGCCCGCTAGAGGGAAGGAGGAGGGGCAGGAAGGAGGGTGAGGGGCTTTAGCTAGCCTTGGCTGACGCTGGGCAGAGGCAAAGAGGAGGATGGGAGGAAAGAAAACAAAAATTCTAAAGTTACAGTGCAAAGGGAGGCACAGAAAGGAGGAGGGAGGAAGACAGAGCTAGAAAGGACAACGGAAGGGTGAGAGGGCGGCCTAGGGTGTGACTACAGGAGAAGGCATAGCATATTGGAGCTGAAAGGTCTCAGCTTCCTAGCTGGAGACCAGAAGATTCTTTCCACAAGAGTAGGGCAAAAGAGCTTCTTCAGGCAGGGGGAGGCACAGGCGAAAGCTGGTGGCCTGCCAGCAGTTCACTAAGCCTCAGGGCCAATGGGGTACATCTGCTTGTAATGTCAAGTTTATGAGACCACTGGGGAAGTCAGGTGGGTGGGCAAACCATGTTACTTTTATATTAAAACAGACATGGATATATCATTAAGTAGAAGGCAAACAAAACAAAAAACCCACACTTTTTATTTTATTTTTTAAGTTTATTTATTTCGAGAGTGAGAGAGAGCAAGCACACACGCGTGCAGGGGAGGGACAAAGAGAGAGGGAGAGAGAGAGAATCCCAAGCAGGCTCTGCACTGTCAGTACAGAGCCCGATGCAGGGCTGGATCTCACAAACCTGGGCCGAAATCAAGAGTCAGCCGTTTAGTGGACTGAGCCACCCAGGCCCCCCTACCACACTCTTTATTTTAAAGATAAAACAGCCTTTAAAGAAATGGCTTAGGGGGGATCTTTCTGGACAATATCCCAAACTTCTGGGGGTACTCATTCACTCTCCTCTGCCATTTGGGACCAGTAGGTGGAAACTTGAAAAAGTCCCCAAGGTAGGGTTGCCTGGTGAAATACAGGATGCCCAGTTACATCTGAATTTCAAATAATGAATAATGTCTTAGTATAAGTATGCCCCAAATAGTGTGTGGGACATACTTATACTAAAACATTATATGTTGCTTATCTGAATTTCACATGTGACTGGATGGGCATCCTGTATTTTTATTTGCTAGATTTACAATTCTGCTGCCAAGGTATCCAAAGAAATACTGTCCTTCTAGCCTGGCCTAGTGCCAGGGCTCAGATCCCTGCACCCATGCCCCCATCTGTGACTCAGGTCCCATTATTGTCACAAGGAGTTTCTCTCCAAGTTCTTTAACACCTACATCTCCTCTCAGCCCAGGCACCTTATTCTAGACTCACCCGTAACATCAGCTGCCACCCCTTTCCTCTGCAGGCTGGTCCAGCCTGGCCACACCCAGTACCTGCCTAAGGCGGGGGTGGGGGGGCTGGTGACTCCTCTGGATGCTGGGGCTCAAGCATCATTTTCTCTAAGCAATGTGTGTCTCTATGTGTGTCTTGGTGTCTTCCTGTCACATGTTAGTACCTTCCAGTTACTGTGGTCAATACCACAGCACAGCTCACAGCCCTCCGCCAGCAGATGCACATCCAGAATCTTTTTGCCTACATCATCCCTGAAACGGATGCCCACATGGTAAGGGACAGCTCATCCCCCACCCGTGCCCTCTGCTATCCTGGGTTAACCACCAATGAGAACAGGGTACAAATTAGAGGCTGCTAAGGCTCAGAAGATGAAGGCAGAGAAAGGATTCAAAAGGCAAAGGGAAGGAAGTACAAGGCTTGGACATGTGAGTTTTAGGGCAGCTGAGAGAGTCTATTCCTTTACATAGGAGAGAAGCCATCACCAAATCTCCTTGCCTCCAGGCAATGAGACTATAAACAAGTTCAGAATCAATTTTGATCAGTCCCTAGATGGCAGATCCAGAATGAATGTCTAGGGCACTCCAGCCCTAGGAGGTTAGAGCGTGGGCTAAGAATCGGACCAGAAGAATTCTAAGTTCCCTTCCAGCCCAGCCTTTTCCATAACCTGATGGATGGAGCATTGGAATGATCCACAGTCCCGGACTACATGAATTTGGAGTGTAGGCTGGGGGAGGGGAGCAGACAGGAAAGAAGATGGTCTGAACAAGAACTGCTTTTCCCAAAGCAGCACCCCTGCCAACCCATCCCACCCTTTCCCCACCACCGGCTCTGCCTCCATCCCATCCACCTTTTGAGCACTAGCCCGTTTGGAAGAGAAGGCATTTTCAGTGTTAATAAGATTGCTTGAACTGGTTTTCCCATCTTGGGTAAGTATCTCAACTTCTCTGAGCCTCAGTTTCCTCTTCTGCAAAATGGAAATAATGAGATCTGTCTCAAAGGATTATGACCAAAAGACAATTATGTGTAAAGCCCTCTGCAGAAGTTATTTATGGTATACTCAGTGTACCATACTAGACGGGGGAGGGTGTGGCGACAGCTAGAGGGGAGAAACCAGAAGAACCAAAAGACATGATCCCAGACAGCACAGAATTTTCATTCTGACCGGGGAGACAAGAACAGGCCAGTTCTGGACTATGGGATTGAGACTCCAAGAGACACAGTTGTCCAAAGGAAGGGAAGATCCTGATATCTGAGGGAGTGACAGAGGACTTCCTGGAAGAGGTGCCCAGTGTGCCTGGGCTTGTAGGACTTGTTGAATCTGACCAGACAGAAAGAACTGGGATGTGGTTGGGGGCGTTCCATGGAGTCTGACTCCATGAAGAAGGCTAACAATGGTGTTGTTGATTTCCTAGAGTGAGTACATCGGCACACGTGACAAGAGGCGTGCGTGGATGACAGGCTTCACAGGGTCTGCAGGTGACAGCCATTACCCTGCCCTTATTGCTTCTGTTGGTAGACCCAGAGGTAGTCACAGATGCTCTAATATGGCCAGTTCTCAGAAGCCAGGACCCCAAGACCTAATGTTCAGTGGTCCTGTCTCCCCTCTACCTCTCAGAAAAGGGTCGCCAGGGTATACATCTCATAAACCACCAGTCACACTTCTCATGAGGCAGAAGGCAGGAAGCTTTCTTCCAGTGCTTGCTGCCAGACGTAGCTTAGCACACCCTGGGCTCCATTTCTGGAACAGCTGCCACTTCCACATCTAGCCACTAGGGGCCCGCTGATTCCCTTCATACATGGCTCACCTGGGGACAGTTTTACTTAGTGGGTTCTTCTCAAACATCACCTCACATGGCCAAATGAGTCGCAAACAAAAAAGCACTTTATGGGATCCCAGTTTCTGAAGGGGCCCCCCACTCTGATCCTGGCCCCCTGAGTGAAATCCACGCTTCCCTTGCTGATCCTTAAACATTCCTCCCCTAAGCTTCAAGCTTCCTTGCCTTACTCATCTTTGCCAAAGATACTGGGTTTGGCTTCTCTGCCTGTCCTCAGCTAAGCCTCTGGCTTAGTATCCCTATCAGCCACTGAGTCTTGATACTAACTACCACACCATCTTTCCTGAGAGCACCTACATGCAGCATTGACTCTTTTGGAAGGCCAGAAGCAGACCCCACTTGTCCCTCCTTAGGAGAGGATCTCAACACAGAGCAGAGATGCCTGACCCAAGCTGGCTTCCCCCAACGCTCTCCTTAATGTCTCCTGCCTCACTTCTTGTAATGGAGGAGGGAAGTTCTTTCCGGAGACCCCTTGTGACATTCTCGGAGCCAGTACCATATTGCCCATGCACTAACTAAGGCCACCATCCTCACCTTCACCCTCAATTCCAAATTTCTCTGTTCTGTCTCAGGAACTGCAGTGGTGACCATGGGGAAAGCAGGTCTCTGGACCGACAGTCGCTACTGGACCCAGGCTGAGCGGCAGATGGACTGCAACTGGGAACTACATAAAGAAGGTAAAAAGGTCGCATGGATTTGTCCCCCAAGCTCTGAAATCCAGACTAGGTTCAAGAAAGTACAGGTAAGAGGATGCATGAAAGGCCTCTATGGGAAACTTGGGAAATCTCAAGCCATCCCTCACCTTTGAAGCTGACATCAAGGAGGACATACCTGGCAGGATTGTCACAGACAGAAGCCTGACTGGAGAGCCTGAGACTGTCCCTGGAGGTGACTTTCCATTCTTTCCTGTCTTCCTCTTAGTTGATACAGCTTCCATAGTCGTCTGGCTCCTCACTGAGGTTCCTGCTGGAAAGCGTGTGGGTTTCGACCCCTTTCTCTTCTCCATTGGTATGTTTTTCCCTCATTCCTGCATTTGTCCATAGCAACAAGGGTGACTCAGCCCCTCTGGGATGTAAAGAAGCATACCTTCGTAGAAGAAGGAATAGGATGACTCTAAAGACAGAGTGTCTCAAGTTATAGTTGCAGAATATTTTGCAACAAAGATTTACTCATGGACTGTGTAATGTAAATATATTTAAAAGAATGAATGCAGATTTTTTTTTTAAGTCATGAGTACAGAGCCCCAACCTAGAAGATCCAGGGAATCATTAAGTCTAACAGACATAATATATATCTAGCAGACAAATAGGCCAGAATGTTCTTGAACCCAGAACCATCCTCTGTGCTCTGAAGCTGTACCAATTATGGCACTAGAATCACTTGGGAGCACTCTTCTGAAAGGCAGCTTGGAAGGGTCAAAGAAGTTCAGTGAGCTTCTGCACAAAGAAGCATATTCCCCTCCCCCCAGGATCATAGGTCCCTGAGCTCTGGGACCCCAGCCAGCTGGCCAAGGGTGGGGTCTTCACAAATATGTACCAAAAGGTTCCCCCTTCAGAACTGGCTTATTTGCCAGCCTTTCCAATGGTGTGAGCATCACCATTCTTTGGACTGTGGCACTGAAGCTCATTTACAATGGAAAGTACTGAGAAGAGGGCCCCATAGCCATTGGTGCTTAAAAAGATAAACCTAGCCAGTTGGCTGTGGGCAGGGTTGGGGTGGGCCCAGGGCAATTAGGCTTTGAAAGCAGAACAAGGAGGCTGAGAGGACATGCTCCAACAGAACCAGACTGCTTGGACCTACTCTGAGCAGCTGAGCTTCAGCAGTGGAGTGGGAGGCAGAGCAGATAAGGACTAACTTTGCCTGAGTCACAGTTTTCCCTGAGGTGCGAACAGGCAGGGGACAAGTGACTGCTTCCTGTCTCTGCAGGTTCCTGGGAGAGTTATAACATGGCCCTCATGAACTCTAACATAAAACTGGTGTCCATCACACCCAACCTTGTGGACCAGGCATGGGGGTCAGAGAAGCCTCTGGTTCTGAGCCAGCCCATTTATGTCCTGCAGGAGGCATTCACAGGTGATTCTCTAAGCCCCTTCTCCTTCCCAACTTGAAGCAACACAGGTCCCCACTGCTACTCCTTTGGGTGAAAATTTTGTCCTAGGAATTACCAGAGCAATGGTTCTTGAACCTTTGTGTGCACCTTAATTGCCTGGGATGATTATTTAAAAAACAGATGTCATCTCAAAGAATCTGAGTCAAGAGGTCCTCAGACCATATTTAGAAAACACTGGAATAAATAGTGTTAGGACTTGAAGACAGAGGGAGCAGGAAGGGGATTTGAAGACAGAACAGGAAGTGAGGAAACAAGGGAATCAGAGCAAGATGGGGAAAAAAAGAACCCCGCCCCTTTCAAGAGAGGAAAAAACATGATATGAGTTGCTTGTGCAGTAGTGGAGACTGGTTTATATTGATTCATTCAAACCTTGACTTCTGGCCCTCCTGTAATAAGATGTCTGGGGTCAGGTGGGCCAGGCTGACAAAGGAAGTATGTAACTAAGTTCAGGGTCAATCCATGGTACAACTTAAGGTTCAAGTTTTGGCCAGACCACAAAGGAAAGTTGACTGACCCCCCAAATTCTAACATCAATAGTTTTCATCTTGACCTCATTGATACCATCTAAATACATCATAAAAGAACAGCATGCTCTAGATTCTGTTAAGTAGCAACTGAAATCCTGACCATGATCAGGCCATTGATTATGAATCACTGTCTTGGACACCACCACCCCCTACCTCCCCAGGAATTCTGAACAAGCCAATGGACTTGGATTCCTAGCAATATTGGGCAATCTGAGAGGCCCCTTTCCACACACAGGTCCGTGCACATTTCTTGCTTGAAAAGGAGTCAAAAGAGCAGGAGGGAAATTTCAAAATAGCAAGGATGATGAAACAAGCTAAAACTGCCCAATTTTCTTTATCTGTTCTGGTATAATTTGCAGAATCATTCTGCATCTCACAAAAATTTTAAAGAAACTTGCTATCCAGGACTGTACCATCATAAATAATACTCATTCCATTCAGATAAAGAAGAGAGCAGTTATGTCGGGAAGGGGAGGGGATAAAAGGGGGAACCCTTCCAAGGGACTGAGGGAGAGTTCACATGGGTTTTAAAGTCACTTCCCACAAGTGACAGGATGCTAAGCTTCGTAGGCTGCTCGTCTTCAAGGAAAAGCCATCCAGAGCCAGAACTGGGCCTGGCAGCCCAAGAACAGAGTTCTTGAGTCACTAAGCTTACAGAGACAAGGAGACTTTCTCTCCAGCAACTGATAAGCTTTAAAGGGGGCAAAGGGCAAGGAAAAGAATGGGAAAAGTTAATTATTCCAAGATACCTGTATGCATCAGACAATTTAAATTTGCCTGCATTTGTTGTCACAAAAATGTATCACATTCATGAACCTGGACAAGATAATTCTAAGGGAAAGGAGCCAGAGTAGGCCCCATATTGTATGGTTCCATTTGTATGAAATATCCAATATAGCCAAATCCATAGAGGCAGAAAGCTGATTAATGTTTCCCAGGAGCTGACAGGAGAAGGGAATAGGGAATGACTGCCTAATGACTACAGGGGTTTCTTTCAGAATGATAAAAATGTTCTGGAATTAGTTCTGGAATTAGACAGTGGTGGTTGCATAATCTTATGAATGTTCTTAAAGCCACTGAATTGTGCACTTTAAAATGTTTAAAATGATACATTTTGTGGTATGTGTATTTTACCACAATAAAATAAAACAATCATTAAAGAGTATCATACCCAAAGCTTTGGTTCTTGTTGGATAGTTTTGCCTGTTTGCATAAAGTTTTTTTAAATGGCATTAAGTTGCTTATGTTAATCTCTGAGCCCAGCTAGGACCCTTAATGTTTATGACCTTCTGTCAGCAAAATATGAGCTGTGCCTCAGAACAGACACTTCATGTGCATTACAGAGACTAGGGATAAAAGATGAACACTAAAGTCCTAGAACCAGGACACAAGCATCCTAGAAAGGACAGCTCTGTGGCACAGAGTTTAAGGACAAGTCTGGGGACTGACAGTGTTAGCAAGATAGTCCAGTGTCCATATAGATTAGGAGGGTGGGCCATGTAGTCAAAAAGACCTGGGTTGAAATCTCTGCTCCACCCTTCCACCCCTTGCTACCTATGAAATCTTAGACAAGTCACTTTACCTCCCTGAAGCCTCAACATCTTTATCTGCAAATGGGTCAAATAAGAATTAAAACAATGTTCAAGGACCCGTGTCTTATTAGGCACCAGGTTACTTCAGAGTAGAGTAGAGCTCTATCATGACCCAGCCTTGTCCCTTTGCCCTTCAGCCAAGGCTGCTCTCTTGATCTCTGTTCTGCATGCTTACTTATGGATCAGAAGGTTACACCAGACTTACTATACATCAAGACACCATTCTATGTGCATTACAAATATTAATTCATTTGATGCCCAAAATAACCCTATTGATGTCAATACTGCTATGATAATCCATTCTCATTTTACGAATATGCAAAATAAGACACAGAAGGGTTAAGTGATTTGTCCAAGATCACACAACTAGTAATGGCAAGGCCAGAACTTGAACCCAGTCAGCCCAGAGAGTCCATGTCCTTAATAATTACAGAAGTGAGAGTTTGTTTGAAGACAGTGTTCTATTGCTTTTAAAGAAATGGGAAGGGGTGCCTGGGTGGCTTAGTTGGTTAAACAACTGACTTCACCTCAGGTCATGACCTCACGGTTCGTGAGTTTGAACCCCACATTGAACTCTCTGCTGTCAGTGCAG
This sequence comes from Prionailurus viverrinus, assembly GCF_022837055.1. Taxonomy (NCBI): domain Eukaryota; kingdom Metazoa; phylum Chordata; class Mammalia; order Carnivora; family Felidae; genus Prionailurus; species Prionailurus viverrinus. The sequence continues at coordinate 100,300,350 of NC_062579.1, forward strand.
GGCCTGCTTTGGATCCTCTGTCTCCCTCTCCTTCTACCCCTCTACTGTGCTGCCATGTGCTCCTTCTCTCTCAAAAATAAATAAATATTACAAAAATTTTTAAAAAATAAAGAAACAGAAAGTGATTGCCCTGAGGGAGCCCTCTCAGGAACAGAGTGCCAAAGGGAAAGTATGTTGCTTATGCTTTCTTTGGCTCCTTTGCTTCAAGGGAACACCTGGCAGAAGAAAGTATCCGACATCCGCAGCCAGATGCAAAAGCATCCCAAGGCACCAACTGCTGTCCTTCTGTCAGCGCTTGATGAGACGGCCTGTGAGTGTGGACTCATGGACACGGGTGGGCGCCTCGGTCCCCCCAAACCCCAAGCCTCTTGGACCTGCAACCCAGAACTCCTCCCCCAGTCACCCTATCACCACAGGTTCTCAGAGCTCCATGGCCATGGTCTGTGGGAACTAAGAAGGCTAGGGGGCAGGAGATCATGTCTGCTTAATAAGAAAACCAGGAAGCCCAGAGCACGCTGTAGGCAGCCCACAGGCCATCAGAGGAAGGGGCTGAGCACAACGGCAAAGGCTGTCCCATGAAGGGAAAGGGGCCCAGCTAACACCTGCCATCAGCCTGGCCAGCAACCCAAGAGCATTCAGACTCCCAGCTTTCGCACCTGGTGCAACCCTATTCTGTCCCAGTGTGGCATAGGGCTTCTTACCTGACCCTGGCTCTGGGCTTCAGATATTCTGGGAACCCACTGGAACTGTGCTGGTTGCTGGTGGGGCATATTCATTTTTCTGGGAGAAAGGGGGGTCCATTGCTCTCATCAGCACCTCAAAGCCCCCCTCCCCACAAAACTGAGAAACTTTCAGAGGCAGATGTTCAGGCACACTGCCGGGACTCTTTGGGGCCCAAAGCAAATGGTGGGGCAAAAGTGTGCAAGTCCTTGCCTTGGGCAGACCAGCCTCAAAGAGACCCCATCAATTCTCTTCCCCAGGGCTCTTCAACCTTCGTGGCAGTGACATCCCTTATAACCCCTTCTTCTACTCGTACACACTGCTCACAGACTCCTCTATCAGGTATGGCTTTTCCTTGGCTTGCTCTCCAGGACTTCCTCCAACTCCCACCCCTTGCTGCTCTACCACTTACACAGCCCTGGTACACGGCCTTCCCAGGAACCTGCTGCCTACCCCCACAGGATCCTCTAGGAAGCCTGCAGTGGGCTTTTCCTGACCCCTTGACCTCTGTTCCCACCTACTCCAAATATGGTTTGCTTGGTTCTTTGCTGGAGTTCCTCTGACCTCCAGGAAGTGCATCAAACTTAGAGACCCTCAGGACCCTCCTCATCTTCTGTCCCCACCTAGGTTATTTGTAAACAGGAGTTGCTTAAACTCTGAGACCCTGAAGTACCTCAACTCCAGCTGCACGGGCTCCATGTGTGTGCAAGTCGAAGATTACAGCCAAGTCCGTCACAACGTCCAGGCCTACGCCTCAGGAAACGTGAAGATCTGGATTGGGACCAGCTATACTACATACGGGCTCTATGAAGTGATACCCACGGTAGGTTTGCCAGGCCCCAGCCTAGGCCAGGTTTCCCAGGCCCAGCGTAGGCCAGGCATCGTGCCTGCCCCTGCGCCAGCCCTGATAAGTTTCAACCTAAAGTGGGGCCACAGCCCCTTGGCCATTCAGGCAGTTGGTCAGTCCCCTTCTAGGCCTCCCTAAGAAGAGATGGAAAAAGAGGGAGCAGATGTCTGTCCACAGAGAGCTCAGAGATTGTCAAGGAGACTAGAGAGGGAACAGCCTAGTAGACCAGAGGCTATGAAGCCACCAAACCTGAGACTGGGTCTTGGTTCTGCCCTGAACTGGCTGTGCAATGACCTTGGACAAGTGACTTAGCCAGTCCTAACCTCTGTTTCCTTACCTGTAAAATGGCAATAAGAGTCCTGACCTCAGAGGACTTTATCTGAAGAGATTTAGAGGATATGGTCCATGTAAAGCCCGGTGCCTGGCACACAGCAGGCACTCAACAGATGGTAGCTGTTATGACATAATACATGCAGGAAACTCACGTTGCTAGATTAGCCCATTGACCATGTTGCTTGATTAGCCCAGGAAAGCTGGGCTTTCCTGCCAGTACTTTTCAAACCCCACTGTGCCCTGGAGATGGCCCCATACCTCTTCCTCTCTGCCCACGACAGGAGAAACTCATAGAAGACACCTACTCCCCAGTGATGGTGACCAAGGCGGTGAAAAATAGCAAGGAACAGGCCCTCCTCAGGGCCAGCCACGTAAGTCACAGGAGGACTAGCCTTTTGGAAACTCCTGATTTGATGAATCAGAAAGGAGCCTGAGGAAGCTTAAGGGAATAGAGAAGTAGACACCAAACTCCTGGGCACCCACCTGGGCTTCATCCCTCATGCCCAGCCTGGTACAGTGGTTTAGGGCATGGGCCCTAGAGCTAGAGTGTCTGAATTCAAATCCCAACTCCTCTACCTACCTCCTAGCTGGGTGACTTTGGGCAAGTTGCTTCAGCTCTTTGGGCCTCAGTTACCTCATCTGTAAAATGAGTACCATAATAGTAGTCTACACTATAGGGTTGTTGTGAGGATTAAATAGATAAATATATATGCTATACAATATATAATATGTATAAAATATATAAGTAACTTATAATTAACATTAATTATAATATACAAGTAATATAAATATAATCTATAATCATATATACATGTGTGTACATATATACATTTATATGCATAGACTATGTGTATACATATGAATATAAATATATACTTATATAAATAAATGTATATAAATATAATATGGAGTATATAAATACATAATTGTATACATATTATATACATATATAAACATAATTAATAATTATGCAAATATAATTATATTGAATAATTATATGTGTGTGTATATATACATATATGTGTGTGTATATATATATATATATATTGCTTTGATCACTGCCTGACACATTCCAAGTGTTAAGTAAGTGTTAGCTGGCCTGATTTCCTCACCCTGGCAAGACGATAGCTTGCTCTTTTGGATATTCCTGTTCAAATTGGAAGAAATGCTGCATTTTACAAAACTTTCTTATAGATAATTTTAAACGTATACAAAAGTAGAGAAAACAGCATAATGATCCCCACGCACCACCTCTCTGCTCCAGCCTTCTTCAGCTCCTGGCATTTGGTCTACAACTCCAGGTTCATTGCCTACGCCCCCACCCTCCACTGCTGGCTGGTTTTAAAGCAAATCCCAGATATCATACAGTGTCTCCTGTTAACACCCTAGTATCTCTAAAAGAAAACACTTAGGAAGTGTCGCTAAAAGATAGAACTCTTTTTAAAACATAACCACACTGTAATCACATATAAACTTTAAGAATCCCTTAAGATCATCAGTCAGTGAAACCCTCGAGTTTTCAAAGCTCAGCTCCCCAGCAGCCGCCTGATCCCCTTGATCGCAGAGCTCTGGCTGCGATCCTGCTGCAGCCCTCTCTTCTGCTTGCCCACTGCAGGTGCGGGACGCCGTGGCTGTGATCCGCTACTTGGTGTGGCTGGAGAAGAACGTGCCCAAAGGCACGGTGGATGAGTTCTCGGGGGCAGAGCTGCTCAACAAGTTCCGAGGGTGAAGAACCACTGCTGACATTTTGACCATTTTTAAGGGTGGGGGTGGGGGCAGGGAGGGGCACCTGGTCTCCTTCAGTGGGAAGACTCTCTTTGTATTTGGGGGACCTCTCTGGAACAAGGAGTAGCAGGTTTTGGCGGCGGCGGGTGGGAGGGGGTCGGGGAGCTGGGCAGGGCGGGTTGGATGACAGTGCCTGGAATCGCTGGAAGCGGGACACCTTGAAGGGCCACAACCCATCAGTGCCCCCTGGTGTCTGCTTCAGGCACAGACCCTGTTTCCCTGGGGGAGGCTGGCTCAGGACAGGTATGGCTCCTGGACCGCTTGAAAGTATCAAGTTAGGGAGTGAAGTTCCCTGAGGGCACGCATGGCCCAGGCCATAAGCATACTGTAGGTTTGAGGTGCAGGATGCTGCTGTGGGGCTGGGGAAGCTTTCAGACACAAGAAACTAGGTTTCTTCACTCTCACTTTACCATAAACTCACTTTGGGACAATGGGCCTTGGTTTCCACATCTGTAAAATGGGGGAGGAGGGGGACAAATTGGTGTCTACAGCCCCTCCTTCTCTGACCTTGAATGCTCTATAACTGACAGACTGGAGCCTGGGAAGATGGCACCAGGAGGTGGGGCTGGCCGAGGTAGAGGCAGCCATAACCTTCATTTGCCCTGATTAGATATGCTGGGTCCAGCCTAGACCCTGAGCCCATCCACTGACCATTACTGCCATGTACTTTTCAGAAAGGAACAGTTCTCCTCTGGACCCAGTTTTGAAACCATCTCTGCTAGTGGCCTGAATGCCGCCTTGGCCCACTACAGGTACTTCAGGAGAAGGAATTTTCTAGGCCCCTGTAGGGACGGGATCCTGGGGTATATGCAGGGGCTGGGGGTGTGAAGGAAGGAATGCTCTGGGGCCCAGGCCCACATTTAAGGTTTGAGACTCTTTAGCACTGTGGAGGCTATGATGGGCAGTGGAGCTCAGTCAGGGATTGGGAGTCTTCTTGGAATTAAAAGGCCTGAGCAGTTTTCCCCACAAAAGGCTGAGACTTTGTGAACACACAGGGCTGAGGGATCTGGAAGGGAGGCGGGGCTGCTGGATGTTTTTCCTTGGCTTCCTGCGAGTTGTTTATATTAGCTAATTCTTAAAGCTCTCGAGTACATGGGGAGAAAGCCCTGTTCACCCAGCCTGAACCAACTAAGGAGGGCCCAGAGGTGGGCTAACCAGATGTTTGGCTCCATAGAAAACAAACACCTGCAGCCCAGCCTGATAGAATTTGGGGGCCCAAACCCACCAGAATGCCTCAGCCTGGCATGGGCACAGCAGGAAGAGATCAGATGTCCTCCATGGGCCAGCCTGGCCTGTCCCAGAATTCCCTCCCCCAAAGTCTCCCAAGCCCACAGCTGCCTTGGCCCAGCCCCTTCTCCCCTCTAGAGAGTAGCAGGGTAGGAATTCCTTGGCCCTACCAACTCTTGCTCTCTAGCCCCACCCTCGAGGACTCTCCCTTCATATTCCCTGGCTTCTCAGCAGTCACAGAAAGAAAGCACTAGACTGAGCATCTGGGTCCAGGCCGAGCTCCTCCCCAGCTTTACTGCATAGCCTCCTGCAAGCCTCTTGGCTTCTGTGGGCCTGTTTCTCCCTTATGTAGAAGGAGACGACTGCACTGGTTTGCTCTCTGAGGCTCTCCAGGCTCCTGCATTCTGGGTTCCTTCTTCTCTCTCTTCCCAGGGACCAAGGCCTTGCTTGGTGAGGTATAGGACAAGCAGGTGTGTACTGAGTACATTAGCAGCATCACCTGAGTACTCTTCCAGGGCCCTTTGGGAAATAAGGGGTGAGGGGGTTCCTCTGCTTCCACTCGGGACCTCCACCCTGCCCAGTGTAGGATTAGGCTACTCCCTTCTCAGTGGCTCTCCCCTTCTTAGCCCGACCAAGGAGCTGCACCGCAAGCTATCCTCAGATGAGATGTACCTGCTGGATTCTGGGGGGCAATACTGGTATGTACTCCCCACCCTGCCCTGCCCGAATATCTCAACACAGACATCCTGGGCTGCCTAAGAGCTGGTCGAAGCTTTCCCTTCCTGGGTGTGGATCCTTTGTATGAAAAAAGAGAGCCCTGGATTGAATGACCCTGAGCATTGTTCCCATGTTCATACTTGCGGATCCTTGCACGGTGGGAAACACAGAAGCCAAGTCATTGGGGCTGCCCGTGCAGCACCTCTGGGAGAATCAGAAACATCTCTCCTTGTTCAAGTGAAGTGGGTTTTTTTTAATTTTTTTTTAATCTTTATTTATTTTTGAGAGAGAGAGATGGAGTGCAAGCGGGGGAGGAACATAGAGAGAGGGAGACACAGAATCCAAAGCAGGCTCCAGGCTCTGAGCTGTCAGCACAGAGCCTGACGTGGGGCTCGAACTCATGAACTGTGAGATCATGACCTGAGCCGAAGTTGGATGCTCAACCGACTGAGCCACCCAGGCGCCCCAAGTGAAGTGTTTTTTAAGCCTTCATGTTATTACACAGTCTGAACAGCCATGCTTAGCAGCCCTGCCTGGCTGCACAAACACTGTACTCACATTCTCACCTACTCACGCACACACCAGCAGCATGCATCCTCCCTCAGCCCCCTCTCCCCACCCTGCACAGATGCAGTGACCATGTCAGGTTGGGGGTGGCAGCCAGATCAGGCCTCCACAAGCAGCAGGTGAGGAGAGAAGCACCCTCAGAGGGTGCCCAGAGCACAGTTGAAACAGGGCACACCTATCAGCATGGGTATGTCTGTGAATAGATATGTGTGAGTGACCATGTGTAGGGTTATGTAGGAGGGCACTCTCCCCCTCCCCACCCCTGCCACCTCCAAGACTCCACAATCTGTGCGTCCACCTGTGTGCTCTCATTGAAATTAGTATATAACCACGGAGTGACTGGTACCCCTTTAGATGTGTTACCCTTGTACAGTACACAATCTGAACACGCAGACATGTCAGCCATGCAGAATAGGCTAACTAACCCCAGTTTTTCCCAGTTTTTCCTAATTTGTGACCAATCATTCACACAGGAGTTGAGATGAGATGAGTCAGTAGATTTTTCCCTTCTTATCTAGGAAGCAAGTGGATTGTAGAAAAGCTTGGGCAGGGTTGGCGGGGGGCCAGGGGTGGGCAGGAAGGGGTATGCCGAACTGATGGAAGAGCGAGGAGTAGTTTCAGTTTCCCATTCTCTATCCTGTGGCAATGGTGCATGTGCCAGTGACAAAGGCTCTTCGCTTGCTCTTAGTGCAGCTCTGGGAGCTAACCCAAGAGCTCAGCCTAGCAGGCTTCGCTCATCACATTGTGCTCATCACAGTCTGGCGTTGTGCTACTGTGTACTTGAAATGGCCAATGTGCAAAGAGGAAGTGAATTTGAGGGGTGTTGCTGGATTAGGGCATGCTCAGAGAGGGTGAGGCCGGGGAACTGGTCACCTCACTTCCTCTTCTCCTCTTCTGAAGAAGTCTGCCACGCCCTGTGACCTGCTCCCAAGGAGGAATCCCCAGGGCCCTGGGATTCTCTCCCCTCCCCCTTCCTACTGGTGACCACAGGGACCATCTGGGGGAACAGCTGCTGCTGTGGTTGGGAGTCAGACTTTTTGGCTTCTGGCTTCAGTTTCCTGGGACTCTGAGCAAACCCTTGTGTGAGATCCATATTTACAAGGAGAGATCTGTGTAGAGAGTCAATGCTTGCTCGAGGCCTGGCTTCACTGAGCCTCAGAAAGGGGGATGGCTCATGGCCTCAATTGCCTCATCTGGGAAATGAGGATAATGAGGCCCCCTCTGCTACCCTTCCCAGGGAGCTGCAAAAGTGTTCTAGAAATGGTAAATAACTATGTGAATGTGTAAGAATATGATGATCTCTCTGAACCTCAGTTTCTCCACCTGTAAAAATGGGACAGTCCCCTTCCTCCTGCCTCCCCGAAAGCCTGGTAGAAAATTTGCTTGTAAAGCTAGGCTGACCCAAGAAACTCAGATTTGTAAAACAGCCAAAATAGGTGGGATGGGGGTGGAGTATGTATGTGGGAGATCAGAAATGTCAGACAACACAGTGACTTTGAACTTCATAGCTTTCAGAGTCCCTTTATGCACAGAAGCTGAAGATGGGAAATTGACAATGGCATCTATGTTCTTCCTTTACCCCTAACCCACCTCACCACCACCCCACTCTTACCACTCAAACCCCAGTGGGAAACACACGGGAAGCACATGGCCAAGCTGTATATGCTGAGTGTCCTTCTCCACAGGGATGGAACCACAGACATCACCAGAACGGTCCACTGGGGCACCCCCTCTGCTTTCCAAAAGGTAAGAATTGGACCCAGAATACCCCTACCCACCTTTACCCAACGGACACCCAAGCAATCACTCCAGCAAGAACCCTTCATTTTACGGAGGCTAAAGCTGAGGCCCAGAGAGGTTAAGTAGTTTGCCCAAGGTCACACAGCAAGTTAGTACCAGAAAACCCAGTGCTCCTGGCTACTTCCCCAGAGATATTTCAGGCCACCAACAGGGCCTCAGCCGAAGCTTATCATCATCCCATTTCAGTGAATCAGTGAACAAATATTTATTCAGTGCTGTCTGTGTGCCTAGTCCCGTGCTCCATAGAAAAGAGGAAAAAAACATTCCAGGCAAAGAGAAATTGCATGAGAAGTCTCAGAGGCAGAGGTGGAAAGGAGCTGAAGGTTTTCAGAAAGCAGTGAGGGCTGGCCCACATGGAGAAGAGGCTGGGACGTCCTCTATGTACATGGAGGGGAGGGTGCTCTAGGTGGCGAGGGAACAGGGGGCCACATTCATGCTTTCAGCAAGTCGACCATGGCTTGAACGTGGTGCTGGAAATAAAGAACAAACAAGAGCTGGCCAGGCCTCAAAGAGCTCAAGTTTAGTGGGTTGAGTCCAATGCCCCAGGCTGTCGTGCACAAGGTGACAAACCTGTGTGCTTGCGTGCCCATGTTTGTGTGCATGTGTGTGATGAAAGGACTTACCACATTGCCACAAGGAGTGAACAGGAGAAGAGGTTGCTGTCAGCCCACCTCCCTCCCTTTATCCGCAAGGTAAGCAGCCCAACCGAGCAAGGCTGACCTGCCAGATTATGAGGCCCCAACCCAAACCTGAGGCCTGAAGGAAACTCAAGGATGATCATAATAGTAATAAGGGTGCTGATCTGTATTTGAACATTTACTGTTTGAAGCACCTCATGTGCATAAGTGGACCTACTCTTCCTAACAGCCTTACGAGCTGGTACTGTGATCATTCCATTACAAATGAGGAAATTGAGGGACAGGGTGGTTAAAGTAGCTTGCCCAAGGTCTCAGAGTTTGTGAGTGGCTATGTCAGGACTCTAGCCCAGGGGTTTGCCTCCCAACCCCGTACTGTCAAGCCTCAGCCCACCACCATCTATAAGCGTCCCTGTGGACCAGTTGAAGAGAACCACATGGACCAAGCTCCAGCTTTCAACAGGTCCCCCTCGGAAACTCCCAGGATCCTCCCCTTACCACGTTACCTCTCCCTCTCCCCATCAGGAGGCATACACCCGTGTGTTGATCGGAAATATCGATCTGTCCAGACTCGTCTTTCCTGCTAATACATCAGGTGGGTTTTGGAAACCAGGCTAGACCCAGAGCCTCAGGCCCTGATTTCTCTGGACCCAGACTGCCACCCTAGAAGGCTAGTGTGGCAGAGATTATATCACCATCCCATCCATTGTATAGATGAAAAAAATCCAGCCCAGATAGTGAAAGCAGGTTGCCCAAGGTCACAGAGAGGATTACTGGGAGAGCCAAGCCTTGAACCCAGGCCTCCTGACTCCTAATCTAATACTGTAGCTCAGTGGGGTAGGGGAGGCTACTGTGGGCTGTAGCAGTCATGGGAGGACTCCTAGAGGAAGTGGGTGTCTTGATGGATGGGGAGAAATTATAGTAGAGTCATCAGTCTAGGTAACATAGGTACAATGTAGGATGTGCTGTAAACAATGCATGCTAACCTGCCTCTCAGGAGGCACTCTCCACAGGTACCATCTTGGTAGTTGACTCTGGGACAAGAGAGCAGGAAGGGGCCAAGCAGACAGTTGGGTCCAGCTGACTGACTGGGGGCTATCTCTCTTCCAGGGCGAATGATGGAGGTGTTTGCCCGCAGAGCCTTATGGGATGTTGGGCTGAATTATGGTCACGGGACAGGCCATGGCATTGGCAACTTCCTTTGTGTGCATGAGTGTAAGTGTCTCTTCGGCACTTCCCTGGGCTCCCCGCCCCCCACTTCTTGTGAAGGAGATAGAACATTGCATAGGTATGGAAATGACCGAGACCCACAGAGATGCAGTGACCTACCCAGGGTTAACCAGCTGGTGGGAGGTGGTGCTCCACAGGGTAAGTGAGAAATCCTGACACCTGGCCATTCCTGCTGCCTGCTTGGCATCTGGGAGGGCCTCAGAGAGAGGAGTGGCAGGTCAAGGCCTAGCGGCTGTCTGGCATAGACACCAAAGTAATAAAAAACAGAGCCAATGTGGTCTCTGTGCCAGCCCCAGGTAGACAAAGATGTGGTGGACAAGTGCTGCTGGAGAAAGCCCAGTTTCCCCAGTTGGTCCCCAGAGCCTGCTAGTTTCTGAGCTGGAGAGTATGAGAGGGTTGATGCTCTGCCTACATCTCCTTTTCTAGGGCCAGTGGGATTCCAGTACAACAACATCCCCATGGCTAAGGGCATGTTCACCTCCATCGGTATGGCTCTCAAGCTCTTCCACCCCCTCCCCCGCCCAAGACTAGCCCAGGACTACAGTTGAGGGAGTGCCAACCTTCAGGGAACATGCCAGGCACAGACCCACTGGGATCCACCACTCCCAGCGCCAAGTGGATTGTCATACCCCAATCCTAAATCCCTTCAGCTCATACACTCATTTTGCCCTTGGGAGTCAGTTCCTGACTGTACATCCAAACACTGGAGACTCCAATCAAAGGTGGGGAAACAGGACAGTAGCATACAAGGAGATGGGGGTGCCTCCAGGATCCAAGTGAGCTCTTAAGTCTTCTCTGCTTGGCTACAAGGCCTGGCAGGTTGCCTCTGCGTGGTCAGTGAGCATCTACCTAGTGGTGGGTCTGCCTGAGCCAAGGGACAGCCAGACAGCTGGGCACTCCAGTCACTCCTCAATTTGGACAGGAAACACAGGCTTGGGTCCTCCTCCTGCTTAATACCACAAGCATCTCTGTGTCTCCTAGAACCTGGTTACTATCAGGATGGAGAATTCGGGATCCGTCTTGAAGATGTGGCCCTTGTGGTAGAAGCAAAGACCAAGGTAAAGTGCTGCTGAAGCGGCCTAGAGCTATGGATGGCACAGCAGTGACTTTGGGCTGCATGGGGTATAAGGAAGGTCAAAGGAGAAGGGCATTAAATAGGAGGCATGAATTCATTTGAAGTTTTCCTGGGCTCTAGAAAAATTCCATAACTCAGAGTTTCTCAAACCTGTTTGCACAATAGAATATCCGCATCATCAGAAGAGCTTTTTGTTTTTAATGCCAGTGCCCAGGTCCCACTCTAGACCAAATGAATCTGTGTCCCTGCCCTAAATCATTGGTCCTCAATGCACATAATAATGGCCAGGGGAGTTTATTCGACATGAAGATTCCCTATAATAGCAGCCAAAGGGGATAAAATTCTTATGTATAAACTTAAAAAGACTTATATGGAGAAAATCTCTACTGAGGGACATAAAAAAGATTTAAGTAAATGGTGCACTCTGGAAAGGAGCCTCAGTATTATGGAGATGTCATTTCTCCCTAAATTAATCTATAAATTCAAGACAACCACAATTTCAATGCTAACTGGATGCTTTTGTGACTTCACGAAATGATAGTAAAATTTGTAAAAATAAACATGCAAAAATAGCTAAGTAGATAGGAAAATTCTGAGAAAGGAGAGCAATAAAGGAAACTAGCCTTTTCAGATATTAGCACAGACTCTGAAGCTACTGTAACTAAAACAGTATGGCACTAAAGATGAGAGAGACAGATGTAGCAATGAAACAGAATAGTCAGTCCAGAAACACATCCTCTAATTTCTACAAACAAAGTGAGAATTTAATTTATAATAAAGCTGGCATTTCAAAACAATAAAGACCAGATACATTTTATAAATGGGCAGGGGGAACAAATGGCTAATCATTTGGGTTTTTTTTTTTTTTTTTAAATTTTTTTTTTTTTTCAACATTTATTTATTTTTGGGACAGAGAGAGACAGAGCATGAACGGGGCAGGGGCAGAGAGAGAGGGAGACACAGAATCGGAAACAGGCTCCAGGCTCTGAGCCATCAGCCCAGAGCCTGACGCGGGGCTCGAACTCACGAACCGCGAGATCGTGACCTGGCCAAAGTCGGACGCTTAACCGACTGCGCCACCCAGGCGCCCCCATTTGGGGGTTTATTAAAGTGAAGAACCTTACTCTTACACCCAAATAAAATTCTGAATTGATCTCAAGATTTAAAGGTAAAACCATAAAAGATCTGGAAGAAAATCTATATAAATTCATTTATAATCCCAGGGTGGAAGTGGGCCTTTCTATGCAAGACCTGGAAGCCGTGAAGGAAATTGATCAATTAAATTTAAAACTGTACGGAAACAAGACCATAAACAAAGTCAAAAAATGTATGACAAACAAAGCACATACAGCAAAGAAAGGATGCGTTTCCTTCTTTCACCATGAGCTTTTTACAAATCAGTAATACAAAAATAGGGAAAACAGGGGGGGGAGAAAAGCAAAGGACATGAAGAGGCAACTCACTAAGATCAACACAAATGCTCCATAAATGTGAAAAGATGCTCAACTTTATTCTTAAAGAAATACAAATCAAAACAACAATAGAATATCATGTTCCACCTGTGTGATTGGCCAAAGTGAGAGATTTTGGTGATACCCAGTACTGTTGAACGTATGAGGAAACCGGCCCTCTCACACTGCTGGAGGAAATACAAACTGATACAATCTTTCTGGAGAACAGCTTCACAATATCTATCAAAACATCTATTTGAAATGCCTATCCCTTTTGTCTCAGCAATACCTCTGCCAAATATGTATCTTCTGGATATAGTCCCAAAACGTCACCAAACTTTTATACATTGATGCTGATTGTAGTACTTGTACTATGGTCATAGTGAAAAAGAAGTGGAAACAGATTAAATATCCATCCCTGATTACATAAATCATCATCTGCATACTATGGACCCTTACACAGCCCTCAAAAGAGACTGAGGTAGATATATTTGTGCTAATATGCAGTGCTCTCCTATGTTCCCTTTTAAGAGGATGGCGAGCAGGTGCAGAAAAGCAGGTGGGATCCATTTTGTGTGGATTAAAATACATACATACACACATACACACATACAAACCTACGTACTGTATATGTCTTAAATGTTTTCAGGAAGGAAACCAGGCAGGGAGGAGACTTTTAATTTTTATTGTGTATCCTTTTGTAGTTTGAACTTTCTAAGCACAAGCAAGCAAAGGATCTCTGAGAAATGGGAATTATAGACTTATTCTTCTTTATATTCATCTCTATAGGTAGGTCCATTGATAGATACAAAGAGATGTAGCTAGATAGAAATATATAGAGATATAGATTACATGGATAGATATAAAAACTTAATAACTTATCTTAAAATTATTTAAATGTAGTTTCCCAACCGTGTACTAGAGATTCTCACTCCAGTGGTCTGGGGGGGGGGGGGTGGACCCTGGAATCTACATATTTAACAAGCCCCCTCAGTGCTATAGATGCACACACTTTGAGAAATACAGACCTAAGTCTAAATTTTAGGAATCCAGATGGAAAGACCAAAGGTGAGGTGTTAAGTGATAGACTGGGGTTTGGGGAGGGTCAAGGGGACTGTAGGATGTTCAGGCCTATCTTGAATCTCAAGCTTGACAAGTGTAAGTTCCTTGTGCCCATGGCTTGAGTGGAGTATTCCCTCCCTCCCTTCAGCCTACCACCTTCTCCTCACTCATTCTCCTGCTTTCCCACCTTCCCTGTGGCATCCCAGTACCCCGGGTCCTACCTGACCTTTGAAGTGGTATCCTTGGTGCCCTATGATCGGAACCTCATTGATGTCAGCCTGCTGTCTCCTGAGCAGGTAAGTGATCCTCAGCACTTTGATCTTTCAGCCCATGAACCACTGACTGACTTCTTCCCAACCCTGGGCCTCTCTTGCCTCTTTTCCCTCTACCCCAAGACCCTCTGCCACTTCCCCTCACCTGGTAGGGTCCACACTGTTGGCATTTATAGGCACATCCTGGGGCATCCCTCCCCTACTCACCAAAGACCCCAAAGCTTTTAGAACTCTTTGGTCAGACCAACCTACCCAACCCCCAGTAGTGAACTCCTGGGGAGTCTCTGCCACCTCAAGTCCTAGCATAAGACTCAGTCCCTTCTTCTGTGAAATGAAGATAATTATGCTTGCCCTACTTTCATTCCTGAGCCACTCCCATCTGCCACCCACCCCATGAAAGTCACTGTGACTCTAAACAGCTAAACACTAAACTGTGGTGAACTGCCTCTAAAAAGGCCCAGAAAATGCCTGTGGCTTGAGGATGGCTAGGGACCTGTGGGGTACATAAGGGTACCTGGGCTGAGGTGGGCAGCTGCACTACCACAGCAGGGGGCTGGATGGCACCCAGGTCTCACCTTTTGGTGAAAAGATCTCACCTTTTGGCAGCCTGGCCTGGGGAGGTCCTCACCCCTCCTTCCCTTTGCAGCTCCAGTACCTGAACCACTATTACCAGACCATCCGAGAGAAGGTGGGCCCGGAGCTCCAGCAACGGCAGCTGCTGGAAGAGTTCGAGTGGCTGCAGCAGCACACAGAGCCCCTGTCAGCAAAGGCCCCACATACTGCCCCCTTGGCCTCTCTGTTGGCAGTCTCCTCTCTGGCCATCCTTGGCTGCAGAGTCTAGAGGCTCAGACTCCCTGGCCAACCCTCTAGCTCAGCTCCCCTCACCCCGCACCACCCATGCCCCAAGAGCCCTTGCCAGCCCCTTGCCTGAAAACCACTGCCCTCAGCCTCCTTCTCCAGGACGAAGTTCCACAGACACAGAGCTTCTTGGCCCCGGGCAGGCCCCCTCTGGGCTTGTGTACCTCACCCTGGGCTCCCAACCCTAGCCCTGGGATAGGAGAGCTAGCTAGTCCCTTTCCTCCTGTAAGCCCAGTAGGCCTAACCTATCTACAACTTGGCAGAGCCTCTTATCACTGCCTCCCCCCCCCCAGCAAAAGACCACTATAAGGCAGTACCCTAACCCCCGGGGGGTCCATGGCCCTGGGAGAGCCCTACCCTATTGCCACCCTTTGGATATAGCCAGAGTTGTTCCCACCCTCACTGACTCCTGACTTGCTGGTCTTTCCACACCCTTGAAGCTGCCTCTGACCACTCCAACCTGTCCCTGGCCCACCAGTGCCCTCCTGGCAGCAGTGCACAGGCTGAAGGAACCAGGGGGGCCTCCAGGTTCCCTGCTGTGCCTGTAGATAGAGAGTAAGAGAAGGTGGCTGAGTGTTCTGGTTACACACTGCAACCAGGAAAGCTAGCCAGAAAAGGAGCACGTACACCAGCCTGCCCCACATGCGAGCCCATCACTTCTAAACTCTGGGTGGGTTCCCTGCCATTTGACAGGATAGGGAGTTAAGCCATAAGACTTTGGCCACCGGGTAGGAGGGCATGTGGGGAACATTCTGGAATATGACCTTACTCAAAGTTGGGAACAACCTGAGCAGCAGTGCTCAGTCACTATCCCAGACTTCCCAGCACATGGGTAGCCCTTTTCACTTTCCAAAATCCAGCCACGGTGACAATGCTGTTAAATCCCCCAGCATCCTTGGATGGTCTTTAACCTGTGTGGGCTGGTTTAACATGTGTAACTCTGGTTTCCCCATTTTACAGATAGGAAAACTGAGCTCCAGACAGGTGGGACCTCTCCAAGGGCACACAGTGTTTGGCTGGGACATGGTGGGGCCAGAATGCACTGACAATCCAGCTGTTTTGCCCTCTGGCACTGTGGAAAATCCCTGAACATACCTCCAAGTTCCCTGAGCCCGCTGTTGGGGGCAGGGCAGAAGGGAGGGAGGCAGAGTTTTCTTTGGTCAGCCCTGCCGTTAGCCACCTGGGCTCACATCCTGCTTGATGCTTAAAACAGCATGGCAACGAAGCCTGCCTCTGAGTTTTGCATTGTGTCTTCTGTGTTGCTGGGGACTGCTGTTACCTGTGGCTTTTGTGGTGGGAGGGGAAGAGGAGGGGGTGAGGTGGGGGGTAGGGACATGAG
Organism: Prionailurus viverrinus; assembly: GCF_022837055.1. NCBI lineage: Eukaryota > Metazoa > Chordata > Mammalia > Carnivora > Felidae > Prionailurus > Prionailurus viverrinus. The sequence goes on from NC_062579.1 coordinate 100,316,268, forward strand.
GCTCGCAGAAGCTCGGTCAGGGAGCACATGTGCTTGAGAATGTGCATGTGAGCATGCGTGCGGGTACGTGTGTGAACATTCACATATTTGCGTGCATGTCACGCCCAGCCAACCGCCTCCTGCGCTAAAGGTCAGATAGCCTTTAGGAGAGGATGGAAGGGAGCCCCATGCTGTGAGACTTGTCGAATGTAGTCCAGGAAAGTTGGAAGCAGCACCCTTGCTCAGCAGAGCACAGTGAGGGGAAGGAGAGAACCAAGTTTCCAGGGCCGAGTGCTGGGCAAAGGCACCAGGCAGAGTGCCCCCGCCTATGACCACCAGGCCTAGTTTGCTGTGACAGTTACCACGACTGATGCTTGCATCCAAAGACCCCAAGTCTGAGCCATCCTCACTGAGAGCCTACACCCAACAATGGGCCTCTATTTCCTGAGTCATTTGCTCTCTCACCTGGTCACCCCACAAAGACAGCTTACTAATAATAAAATTAAAGTGGTCACTGCCATCATCATCCTGACCGTCATCAATACTACCAGGCACTGAGTGTTTAGTATGTATGAGGCACCGTGCTTTATATGCACTTTAAAAATTGTTTTATTTTATTGTGGTAAGAACAGTAAGCATGAGATCTACCCTCTTAATAAAATTTCAAGGGTACAATACATTATTGCATTTTCCCACTTAATCTCTACAACCTTCAGGAAGGTACTTTTATTATTCCTGTTTTTCAAGTGAAGGAAACGAATGAGGCTTATAGAGATTAACCAACTTGCTCAAGGTCACTCCTCAAGGAAATGAAACAAGCAGGATTCAAACTGGTCAGATGACCCCAGAACCCACTCTCTCAGAAAAGGGCAGGTCGTGTGGTGCTCACCATCTTACAGATGAGAAAACTGAGGTTCAGCCAGGATCACACAGCTGGTGAGTTGGGACTGACACCCAACTGTTCTCCACACCATCCTGCTTCCTCAAGGCCTGCCCACCAAGACCTTTCCTTTCGAGCCCAGATACTTGCTTCTGGGGTTCTGGCAGGCCATAGCAGTAGTGGGGGGAGGGGGCAGGGAGCCAGACTCAGCCCAGGGCTGCTCACATGCTCCCCTTTCCTCCCTTCAGTGCAAGACCCAGGGCTCTGCCTCATCTCTTCCCTTAACTGCCCCTTCCAATCCACCATCATGGGGTTGAGAGCCCTGTCCCCAGAAGCATGGCTCTGCCACCCAGGTCCTCCTTCGCTGGGCCCCAGATAGTCAGCACACTGAGCACCCCGCTTGAAGGGCTTCTCTGCATCAGGCAAGGAAACATTCAGAGCCTACACAGCAAGGCTAACACACGCAGGAGCACTTGAGACATCATTAGGAATTGAAGATAAATAAATGCCCCATTGGAAAAGCCCCCTTTCCTAGGAGATGGGATTCCAGGCTTCTAATTCCAGCTGTTCCAGCTGTGTGTCTGTAGGCAAGTCACTCTCTGGTCTTCAGTTATCTCTTCTGTAAACTACCTATAACGCCTTCCACATGAACTTACAGTGAGCCACCCATAAGATCCAGATGGGACAACACTCTGTGAGCCAGGAAGCCAGGCAGACAGCAGATGATAATGCGATTATTATTCACCCAGCATGAGTTCAACTCTTGCCTCACCTTTGGAGGTATGTAAGGAAAAAACTGGGGATCCAGATTTTTTTTTAAGTTTTTTACTGTTTTTTATTTTTTTTATTTTTTTTTGAGAGAGAGACAGAGGCAGAATGCGAGTGGGTTAGGGGCAGAGAGAGAGGGAGACACAGAATCGGAAGCAGGCTCCACAGAGCCCGACGCGGGGCTCGAACTCACGAGCCGTGAGACCATGACCGGAGCCGAAGTCGGACGCTCAACCGACTGAGCCATGCAGGCGCCCCTGAGGATCCAGATTTTAGATATAACTCGTCGAAACTAGACAGGCTTTTGACCAAGGATCTCATTTGTGTTTTCCCAGCTATGCTTCCTAGCGCCTGGGGTTCCTTACAAATGCCAGAAGGACTGCCCCAAAAGGCAGAGCTCCTGCTAAAAGGCACCCGCATGGGCTTCCCACTAAACTGTATTGGAAGTAGTCGCAGGACCACCTTCTGGGTGACCAATCTTGTGCTTAGAAGAGTCCTGGACTCCGCTCTCACCATCTTGAAATTTTAAAAAATTTTTCAACAAGGGGCCCTGTATGTTCACTTTGTACCAGGTCCCACGAATCCCATAGCCAGTGTGGACTAGGAGCTCCATGACTAAAAACAAAACAAAACAAAACACATACACAAACACAAAGAAAAAGTGGGTTTCATCCCTTTGATGTACAGATGGGGAAATGCAACAGCAGCACAGATAAAGGAGGGAATTGCCCCGGGTCACACAGCCCAGTGGGGCGAAGTCAGGATTAAATTCCCAGGATCCTGACTCTGCTGCTGCTTCTCTTGCATTCAGTGTGTTCTTCCATCACTCCCTACTGCCTCTATGGAGCAAACTGAAGCCCAAGGAGATCTGTTTCAGGTCACACAGTTGTGATAACAGTGGTGATGATGGGACTGAGCTACATTTTTTGATGATTAAATCCTTTTTGGAATAGGTAAGAGCATGGGTGAGATCATAGGTATATACATACATACATACATACAATATACACAAAGAGTCTAAGTGGTGCATTTTTTAAATTATAACTAAGCCAGTCCTGTCTCTTGCCGGCCAGCTGTCTCCAGCTCCTCATGAGCTGGGACCACGGAAGGGGTGGAGCTGGCTGCCCTCACCCAGCTAACCCACGTCAGCAGTGAATTTTACCAACTCACTGGGCACTTCCCCAAATCGGTGGTTAGAACTCTTGGTGCCAAAAAATATATAGAAATATGAAATAATCAATGGCAACCCTTTCCTCCCTGTCCCTCCCTGGCCTCCAAGGCTCTCTGGGCTGGAAGTAGGAGGCGCTTCCTGACCCCGCCCAGCCAGCCCTGGCCCTCGCACTGGCCCACCTCCTCACTTCCTTGTTTCTTTGTGAAACAGGAACTGAGCAAGCAGCACAAGTAGGGTAGGATGGGTGGTTGAGAAAACCCCAGTGGTCCATGGCGAGGCTGTGAAGCTGAGAAGCTGATTTCCCTCCCAGCAGTCCTAAGTAGTTCCAGATTCTCTTGCTTGCCACACCTTCTGTGTTCTAGAATAGCTGGGGCTGAGGGACCCTGCCCTTTGCAAGCTGGAGACATTCAGGATATGGACCGCAGAGTCATGCAGCAGAGATTCAGATGGGGCCCAGATGAGATATGGAAGCAGGTGCCAAGACAAGAGGAGAAACTGCGAGTGGGGCCTGGAGTGAACTTGACATAGCCCTTCCTCAGGCACAGAGCACTTTGTGTGAGCTCTGCGCTGGACTGACTGCGCTCTCTCTAGACATGTAATCTGGGTAACTCTGCTCTCTCTCTCTCTGTCTCTCTCTCTCTTTCACACACACACACACACACACACACACACACCAGGCAAGGTCCACATTATCACTGTCTTCACAAGAGCTCATTGCCAACGTCACTTGCCCAAGGTCATGCAGCCAGTAAGTGATCTATGGCTATTTGAATCCAGTTCTACCTGACCCCAGTTCTGGGAGGTGTCTCCTGCTCTGCCTCTTCCCTAGACAATCATCCCCTAGACTGCTCAGCGACTTTTGTCCTTGTAACATTGGGACACAATCCTAGGCAGAGCAGCCGGGTCCCTCCCAGTCTCCCATAGAAACGCCTGCAGTGAGTAGTGAGTGTGTTTTTCTCTGAGCGCCAAAGCCCAGCCTCTCCTTCGTGGTAATTGCCACAGCTGCCTGCAGGTGTTCTTTGTTTTTAAACCGGGACCTTATCATGAGTTCAGAGATTCAGAGATGACTTTCCCTCCCATCAGCCCCTGCCGTCAGGGACTCCCCAGTGCTCCTACAGCTGCAGGCTCTATATGTCCTGTGTGCAAGAGGAATGGATGCTTCCTGCCCACGTTCCATGCCCTCCTCTGCCCTTCTCCTACCTGCGATTTTGCTCTTCTCACCCTCCCTGCCTATGATTACCACCATGAAATCTGCTAATGGGCTGGGCTTTCCAAGGTGGACTTCACCTTGGAAATGCCCAGGTATTTCCAAGCAGCCGTGTGGTTTCTGCTTGAACATTTCTAAACACAGGAAGCTCTACTACTTAACCAGGGTTGAACTAAGTACCATCTACATATCAAAAATGTCTCCCTCGGAAGGAACCCAAACCTTCCATTTGTCTGTTTCCCATCATTCCTGGCCAACCAGAATACATCCTTTCCTCTTCATGACAGCTGTTTGAAGTCAACTTGCTTCCCCATCCCAACCCAAATATTACAGGTGTTGAGCACTCCCCAGGTTGACAGGACTCTGCTACAGATCCCCCTGCACACACACTTAACTGGCCTTAGCTATCCAGCTTTTATGCCTGGAATCAGACCTCCAGATGCCCTCTCTTCCTCTTCACTCCCACCGCCTGCCACAGAGTATTATTTTCCACTGGATGTGTGTGTGTGGCTGGGAGAGGTGAGACTAAGAATCATTTTGAAGGTTTATCCAAATATAGATATCCCTCGATAGCCAAACTCTTACTCTCTGAAACAAGGATTTGGAGAGTAAGGGACACTTTCAGACATATCTCAGTCAAATATCACACCCATGATCTTCTACCGAATTAGAATCTCTTCAGGAGTGCAGGTGGGGGCTGCTCTATGTGAATGCAGCCTACAGTAACCTCGGTGTCTGGCAGTCCTATTGTCTACTCTCTGAAGGTTCAAGGGGATCTCACTACCTGTGGGACCTCCCACCCCAAAACATACACATCCCACAAAATAGCTGCTAAATCAAGGCTTTCCTGCCCCCACGTTTATACTGGTCACATCCTTGCCCTAATAATCCCAGTTTAAACTGCTGATTTCATGGGGTTGTGTTGGGATGAACTCATTGGGCCAAGAACAAGCACTGGCCAAATGTGAGCTTGCCTCCCCACCTAGGACGTAAGTTCGCAAGTGCAAGGGACTTCGGAAGCTGTTTATTTTGTGTCTCCCCCAAGAGCTTAGCACAAGGTTCTGCACACAGCTAGCTTGTAGGTCCTGTCTGCCAGCCCATTATCAAGTTTGAGGTGGCCTTGTTCTCTGCACTACTGATCTGGATCACTTCTTTAGCTGAGAGCTCTGTGTACCTGGAAAGTAACCTATAAAATGCTAATGTGTTGCCCAGAAGGGAAACCTATTTAAAAAGTGTTTAGGGCCCATTAGCCAGCTGGGGCTTGACCTCAGGGGACTAGGACCCAGGCAGTCTGCCAGGAGCGAAAAGTTGGGGGAAGGCAAGTCCAGATGGAGGAGCCCCGGACCCCCAGAGCAGGGGCTGCCCATCAGGGGAGGCACATCTGAAATGGAGACAGAAGGGCAGCGCTGACCACACTCATTCCCTTCTGTCCTGGGGGGTTTGGTCGCCTCTCCGCACTTTGATTCAGGTCCCCACCCCCACTCCCGCCGCCTTTTCCCAGGCCTAGGCGAGGCGGCGGCCCAGCGCCCTGGTTAGCTGGCTGCCTTTAGTCGCTTTGCGGTTACTGTGTGAGCTCGGCTCGCGGCCGGGGCTGAGCAAACAGGAAGCGGGCACATCCTGCGCGCCGGTTCGGTTCGGGGACGCGCCGTCGCGGTGCGAGCCTGGGAGCTTCTGCGGGGGCTCCAGCTGCGGGAGCCCCCGGTGCCCTGAGCCCCTGCAGCCCTGTGCCCACCCCTCGCCCCGCGGGGCCGCGTCCCCCACCCCTGCCAGGCTCCTTCCCAGGCAGCAGAGACCGGAAGCGAGCTGGGGTGCGGAATCTGTTCAGGAGCCCGCCTAGCAGGCTGAGGACAGAGCCAAAGAAGGATGGTTTCAGCCTGGGGGGAAAGGACCGGGTCTTCCCTGAGCTCACCCCGACGAATGGATGGTCAAAGGGCGTGGGGCAGGCTGGGGGACAAGCGGGGAGGAAGTCAACAAGAACATCTTGGGAACAGGAGAGGGCCAGCCCAGGATTTCACAAGTGCTACAGAATGCAAAGTCTTAAAAACATGCACACCTTTTACCCCGGGATGCCCTTTCTGGAAATCCATCCAAAGGAAAAAAATTGTGGCTATGAATATTTACCTTAAGGATGTGCAATGAAAAGTGAAAAAAAAGTTGGCATAGTTGAATATTTCCTAGCATGAGAAAGTCTCAATGACACTGTATTCGGTTTAACAAGGAGATACCAACAGAGTTGGGGAAATGTGACTTTTTTTTCATTTTTGATAATTTAAAAACAGTTTCTTTAGGTATGATTGACCTACAATAAACTGCACATTTTAAAAATGTATGATTTATTTTGACATATGTATACACCCATGAAACCACCACAACCAAGATAGTGAACATATCTATCACCCCAAAAAGGGTCCTTGTGCCCGTTATGACCTCTCCTTCCCCTCCCCACCCCCTCAAACCACAGATCTGCTTTCTGTGCAGTATGATTTTTTTTGTAAAATACGTATATAGAGAGAGAGGTAGTTAAATGCTCAAAAATAGATATTTATTCAAACAGTATGGAAGATAATTATGGAGAGAATTTTTAAATTTCCTCCTTTTTGTGTATCCACGTTTGCTAAATTATATATGATGAATATGAATTGCTTCTGGAATAAGAAAATCATTGAAGTTATTAAAATATCTGCCACAGATAACCCACAAAGTGAACATTGTAAACTTAACTACACACGCATTCAAGAAATGCCTTGAATGGGACATTTGCTAGTGGTATGAAGTTGCTTGTGAAATCATGTCTTTTTCATGGTGATGGCTATTGTGATGACAAATATATGGGGGTGGTCAAGGAGTTTTGACTCCAGGCATGACTGCTGTGGTGAGGATGGCAGTCAGCATGGTTGTGGCAGTGGGGATGATAGCTGTAGGGAGATAGCTGTAACCATGACTGCAGATAGAGGCGGATGGCTGAGAGTTGTTGACTACACAGGTGGTTGTTCTAGCAAGTGGCTGTGGTAGCATTGGCAATGACTGCAGCAGTGACAGTGGTGGGATGTCGTGATGGCTGTAAAGGGTGATGACTGTAGGAATAACTATTGTAGGGGTAAGATGTTGGGGCGGTAACTAGGTGTCTATAAGGGTGACAGCCGTGAGGCTGATGATTGTAAGCTGATAGCAATGATGAGGACTGTGGGGGTAACGGCTGATGGTGCTGACTGTAGGGGTGATTGCTGTGGTGATGATGGCTGTAAGTGTGCTGATGATGGTGGGGATGACTGGTGGGAATGACATGGTTGTAGGGGTGGTAGTGGTGGTAGCAATGACCTTGGTGATGCAAGGTGACCAGGAGCATTGGGTTAACAGGCAGAGAGACATGGTCCAACTTCTGGCTTCTGGCTTCTGGTCAGTGAGATAAGAGGTGTGAGTAGGCCATATAATGTCCAGTTGATTGGCCACCTGCGGGGAGATGGAGCAGGATTGCTGATGATTGACATGAGATGGCATAGTAGGGACTTTGCTTCTTCAACCTAAGAGCCGTCTGCATCGGAATCTCTGGAGACTGAAGCTGGGACTTCCTTCCTCCCTAGGGGCCAGCAGGGGCTGCGATTGCTGTAAGAGCAGGTCACGTGGCGGGGCTTCCTGTATGCTGCCGCTGCCGGGTGTCCATGGCCCGCACCCCCAAGCTGCCACTGCAGCAGTCAGAGTGGCGGCCAGAGGCTCGGTCCATGCTGTGCTCCCTGGACGGTGTTAGCGAGGCTGAGCAAGAGGCCTCAGTGTCTCGACACCTAAGATTGCAAGGACGGAGCGTCACCAGGTCGGAGGACCATGTTGCGCCGCAAACCCTCCAACGCCAGCGATAAGGAGCCCACTCAGAAGAGAAAGGTGAGGAGCATCTCTGAGAACCCACTCCTTCCTTCCCTCTGGTCTCTCAACCCATTCCCTCCAGGAATCTTAGAAGTGGGAAGAGCCAAAGGCCATATGTTGTGTCGGTAGGCAAGGGCCAAAGGGCAGTGGGGCAGGGGCCCAAAGGTTACTAGAGTAGCAGAACTACAGAAGAGACTTTCAAAAGCTAGAGAAGCAAGGTTATAGAATAGACTCTTAGAAGTCTGGAATTCTAGAATTCAACTCCACAACGATGGGATAGAGACCTAAAATTAAGGGTTAGAACCCTAGACCAGAATTCAAGAATCACAAAATATAATTCTCGAGTTGAATCCCAAGATTGTACTTAATTCTCTATCCCCTACGCTGGTCCTGCCACTACTTCTGCCCAAGCGTGGCCTCTCAAGAGCTGCTCAAAGAGCCTTGCTGGGCCACCCGGTTAGAAACCATGATGCTCCTGGGGCCCCTACCCTGTGGCTATCACCTGGACTCTGCCCCCTTGGTTCAGTTCTGTTGCAGCTCTCCAGTACCACAAGAGTGGCAGCCAACTAGAGAGTGGGCCCAAGGTGATTTCTATACTCAAGAAAAGGGTTTCCAAAGCTGAAGTAGAATGCACATGGTGTACAGCTTCTTCCCAGGTGGGGAGAAATTATTTGTGAAGACTGAGAAATGAAGCTGGTGAGATGGGAAGGAGGAAAATTTCAGTGGAGGGATTTTAAAGACCAGGAAGAAAAGCAGGTGCCATGGGCAGCTGAAATATTCCTCTTCCTGGAGCGAAGGCCCAATAGAAGATTACTTGAAGACTTTCAGATCTAGATTTCCCTAAGTTGGATTTGAGGATTTCTAGACTTATTCTTTGATTTGATTATGGGATTTTCCCAGGCAACCAGCAAGTACATCCCACACATCCAGCGGGATCCTAGGACCATCACAAAGCAGGCTTGAACCAGGTCCAAGAGGCCCAGGCCTAGCTCCCAAGCTACACTCTGGGGCCTCCAGGCCCTCACTCTGCCCTGCTGTTTTCTCCTGGAGCTCAGCCCAGGTGCCCTACGGGGGAGCCCCTTGTCAGGGGAGCAGCTCCCAAGCGGAGGCCCAGCCAGCTGAAAGGCTGAGCCCTGGGGCACTGGGGTGTGCCTCCTGCCCCATCTCAGGTCCTGGGGTGGCTGCCACTTCTGGCTGTACACTCCCCACTCCAGATGCTCCTCTAAGGTTGCAGCGGAGGTGGGCACAGGCGGGTAGAGACTCATGAGTCTTCACACAGGCTCGGCCACCACCATCCAAGCCCTGCTTGGCGCTCGGCCCAGCAGGCTTACCATTGGCTGCCACCCCTCAGTGAGCAGGTCCACTTCCCCTTGATCTCTGGTTGATGGGGGTGGGAAGCAGAGACTGCTTTAGACACTGCTGGGCCCCAAACCACAGGGGAGCTGAGCTGGAGGAAAGGGTCTGAGAAAGAGCTGACACTTTGACAGTGGGACCATGTGTACCCCAGAGGCACACAGAAGCCAAAAGTCCCTGTCTTCTTCCATGACTTTCCTTATCCAGATTCTGTTTGGTGACTCGGCCTCTGGGATTCCCGCCCCCCACCCCCACCCCAACAGGCTTCTCCCAGGAGAAGCAAGGCCCATGTGGCACTCTGAGGTCCATGTCCTCTAGGGAGGATCATCCAGGCAAATCCCAAACCACCCCTGCCTGAGCCTGGGCCAGCCTCCAGAGCCACTCTCCGAGCCCTGTACTGTGGAAATTCCCTTAGCTTCCAGAAGGTAGGGATAGCATCTTCCCCAGGACTGGAGGTGGCAGCACAGCTCTAGTGCTATGACCTTGGGCAAGTCCCTTCTTCTCAATGGCTGAGGTTGATGTGATGGAGGGAAAACCACAAAGACAAATGAGGCTTCTCTCTCCTGCCCCCGCTCCTCATCCCAGGCCTGCCAAAAAAGAATGTGCTGGGCAGGGGGCAAGAAAGTGGGGTTGAAATCCTACAGGTTCTAGGTGTAGGACCTTGGACAGTTCATTGACCTTCTCTGGGCCTTGGTTCCTTCATTTTGGAAAAGGGGGATAGTTCTTGATCTGCACATCTCAGGAGGTTGTATAGATCGCCTGGAACAATCAGTATGAGAGTGCTCTGTTACGTGCATGCATGTGCACACAAGAGGGTGTGTGCTGTAGGCATGGGTGGGCATGGGGAGCATGCTGCAAAGAAGACAGCCTCAGTCCTAGCCCTGAAGTGGAGGCAACAAGACTTGAAAGCACTAAGAGCCTGCACCAAGGGAGGACTCACATCAGGTGCCAGGTGCTGCACGTGCACCCATATCTTGTTTGCTTCGCATGTCAGCCTTGTGACATAGGAGCAGATCTTGTCTTTATCTCTGTTTTATGCCCAAGTCTCAGAGAGGTGAAGTGACTTACCCGAGTGCACACAGACAGGAAGCTGCAGAGCAGGGATCCAAGCCAAAATTTGTCAGTCTCCAGAGTCTTAACCCCTTCTCTTTACACCCTCGTGTCCCCCTACTGATCCCAAAAGCACTAGGAAAATCTGGTGAGCATAAAAGACCCAGCCCACCAGTAGGAAAGCATACCTCTACATGAAACCCTCACCAGCATACACTTTGTATTTCCAGTGCTTTCTCATTGCCCATAGGCTAACACCCAAGTTCCTTGGCATGGCTGGCAAGGGCCTTCCATGACCTTTTCTGCTCCACCTCCCACCATACCCACTATACTCAGAATGTTTCTAACTCTCATTCTTGCTTAAACTTTTCCCGGATCCTCCTGGAGAAATCCTGGCTCCCCTGCATGGAGCAACTTAAATGTGCCTCCTTCTCCATGAAGCCCTCCCAAGCCCTTCCTCCACCATGCTTCCACCCGCTCTCCTGGAAGCTCCCTCCAAACACTGCCCACAGTTGCCATTACACTCAATCCATTCCTGTACTGGGAGGCAACTCCGTAAGCTCTGAGCACAGCAACACACACAGGCTTCCAGAGTTGCAGACCTGAGTTCAAACTCCTGCTCTTGCTGCTGCCAGTTGTGTGACTCTACCTAGGACACTTCATTTCCCTGAGTCTCAGTTTCCTCAGCTGGGCAATAGGGACATAAGACAGGACCGTGGTGAGGCTGGAGTGAGCTGGTATGCACGAAGTGCTTGGCAGGGTACAGGGTACCTGGGAGGTACTTAAGCCCTTTCTTACTGGACGCCCACATATACACAGGTCAGTGCCTAGGGCCTAGGGGGTGCTGGGTATATGGCTGGTACAATGAAGGAGCTGAGAGGGTGGTTGCAGAGACACCCAGGGAAAGCCAAGCTTCCTTAAGAAGTAGGGGAAGAAGATGCCAATGGGGAACAGTGTGAGGCTCTTAGGGGCTGAGCAGGGGAGCCTTCCTACAGGGAGCAGCATCTTTGAAACTGGAATTGAAAAGCCTTTCTATGGATGTATAATATTCATTCAAAGAAGTGCATAAATTATAAGTGTTCCACTCAATGAATTTCTATAAGGCAAACATTCCCTCACAGGCAGCACCCAAATCAAGAAGCAAAGCACTTTCAGGGTGCCCAGCTGGTTCAGTTGGCAGAGCATGCAACTCTTGATCTTGGGGTCATGAGTTCAAGCCCCATATTGGACATAGAGCTTACTTTAAAAAAAAAAAAAAAGCACTTCCAACATTCCAGGAACTTCCTTTATGCCCCTGATTGTCACTACATGCTCTCTTTTCCTAAGGATCACCATTATCCTGGCTTCCAACAGCATAGCTTAGTGTTGCCAGGTTTTGAAATTTCTATATGACGAACTGTATAATGTACTCTGTGGCTGACCCCTTCTGCTCAACAGCGTATCTGTGAGATTCATCCATATGTTGGGGAGAGCTCATTGCTATGTACTATTCCCTTCCATGACTCTGTTACAATTCCTGTATCCATTCTATAGTTTATGGGCATGTGGGTTGTTTCCAGTTCCATTGGATTGTGAAGGAGGGGAGAAACTATGTCTGACAGAGAAGGGTGGAGTTTTCCAGGTGGGGCACGCCCTGGGTGAAAGTACAGAGGGGGTCAGAGGAAAGGCTAAGCACACATGGACATTTGCTGAGGGGCTGCTGTGTCAGCGCCTTCTATTCTCACAGTCACCAACGAGGTAGGTGCTCTTGTCTTCATGTTACCCACAAGGAAATGGAAACCCAGAGAAGTTGAACTCTTTTAGCTTTGCACAGCTGGTCAATGGCAGAATCAAGATGTGATCACTTGTGAGCTGACAGAGACTAAGGATCGGGGAGGTTAAATAACTCACTGAAGGTCACACACCCCCAGAGTTGAACTCACCAACATCTGATGCCAGAAAAGTAGCTCTTTCCAAGAGGCCCACATACTCCTCTTGGACATGGAAAAGGGGCCAACAGTGTATGGTACTACCTCCTGCCCTGGGCAGGACCCCTCCAGGAAGGTCTCACCCCTTCACCTGGAAGCCAGGTGGAAAATCCAAAGGGGCTCAAGGGTTTCAACCCATACATGGGTCGGGGGATCATTTCAGAGTCACCAAAAGGCTTTCAAATATTTGTGGTTGTCCCTCAGGTTGGAGGTAGGCTGGGCCAAAGGCTACCCTGGCTGGCCCCCACCCCTAGTCACCTGAAGAACATGTTTAGTTTTTTCCCTGTCCCTGGGATGAGGAGTGGCCAGCAGGCCCAAGTCCCAGCACCACCCCTACGGCCATTTTGGATGGTTTTCCTCCCATTTTGAGCTAAAGCTGGGACAGAGGGGCCCTGACATAAGGTCTTGGGGGCCAAAGGCCCTCCTCCCAGCCCCCAGCTTGCAGATTAATGACAGGAAAAGGAAAGAACTGCGGCCTGGTGGTGAGTTTACTCTCCCCAACAAAGCCCACTTCCGGCCCCGTGCCTGCCCTCCTGCGTGCTTTCCTAGGCTTGCCAGTCCCTGGGGCTTCTAGGGCAACTCTCAGCCTCCTGGTCTGCAGACAAGCTAAAGAGCAGTGAAAGGAAGGCCATAATGGTCCCATCGGTCTATAAATAGCAGCCCAGCCTGCCCTCCTTGGGCCCAGGCCAGCCTGGTGCCCACCCTCTCTCTGTTCCCTCTTTTCCAGGCAATAAGAGGAGGAAGTTATCCAGGCAGCTGCATCCTAGCCATTCAAGAGAAGGAAATAAACAAAAGGTGGAGGAGAGAAGGGAGAAAAAAGGGGGGGAAAAGAGGAAAGAATAGTGGGTGGGGAACACCAAGGAAGGAGGATGGAGGAGACGCATGGGAACCACAACAGTCACCCCGTGGTCATGCTTTCCCCTCCCCATGCCCACTCACGCCCCCCTTTTCCATCTCTCCAGTGTAGCACAGAAGAGGCTTTCTAACTGAGGCTGTAGGTGCTTCATTTGGGCAGCCCTCATGGTGGTAGTGTCTGCTTGGCATGACTGCTGACCTAGTTTCTGGTCAGCTAGTTGGCTGTAACCTCTAGGAAGGTGTGGCCCCTGACCCTGATTGCCTATTTGCCTTTGGTCAAGACCCACCAAGAGAACTAAAATCCCCAGGAGTCCTCGCTGTAGTCCCCAGGAGTAGGGGCCAATTGTGTGTGTGTTGGGGTCAGGTGATACTGCCCCTGTCCTGGGAGGGATTGTCACTGGACCCCCCCTTTCATAGGAAAGAGGATGTGAAACTTTCAGCTTTGTGTGGGTTTGGGGATTCGGTTCCTCAAGCCCTTATCTCTGGTGTCTGCAGTATATCCCGCTCTATCTGTCTGGCCATCTGTGAACCCTGGTTCCTGTGTGTATCTCTGGTCTTGACTGTTGATCTTGATTCAGGCTCAGCCTCCACTTCTTGTCTGTAAAGCCTGACTCTTTACCTGCCTGGCCCTGGTTTCTGGCTGCCATCTTGCCATGCTCATGCATATACAGTTAAGAACGCTCATTTCCTGAAAACAACCTCATCAGTGCAAACCACTGGCAGGGTTTAAAAGTCCAAGCACTGGAGCCAGCCCATCATATTAGTGGGCTAGTATGCCGAGATGAAGAAAGAAAATGGCTGCTTTTTTTTTTTTCACTAAATTAACCCCAATAGTTCATGTCCCAAATATGTTGGCACCTTCTACTGAGGGTTTCCAGAAAGTATAATGCCAGGCCTGATTCCTGGGGTGTGACTGCCTTGCTCTTCTGAGGACACAGATTCATCAGGCTGGAAACATCAATTGTGCCACTATCACTGTGACAGGGACACCATGCTTGAATCAGATCCAGGGCAAAGAGGCCGCTATGGTGTTGGGGAAGGTTTTCTCTGTTATGTAAAGGTGATGCTATGGTCCTGCTGAGGTATGTCTCTAGTAGGAGATATGCTTTTGCCCAGACTCATTTAGTATTTCACTGCAAAATTCTGGAGCCCGAACTTCAGGTACCGGTGGAAATGTGGGCTTTGTCTGAGGCCTGGCTGAGGTCACAGGCTCCTGAGGTCTGGAGCTTGCCCTGGGACCAGCATTCAAGGCTATTCTTGGCTGAAGAGCAGCAAGCAGCCAGGTACCTCCAAGTACATCTGGATGCTGCACCTCATTAGCTCCAGGTCCTCAGGGCACACGTGGGCGCTCCTAGCCCTGGGCTACGTGCGGTGCGTGTGTCAGTAGCAGGGGACAGCTCCTCGCTCCTCATTCCGCCAGCCACTCATGGCGGCTCCTCTGCCTCTTCCAGCTCTCACTCCAGCGCTCCAGCAGCTTCAAGGATTTTGCCAAATCCAAACCCAGCTCCCCCGTGGTGAGCGAGAAGGAATTTAACCTGGATGATAATGTGAGTTGCTGAGGCTCCTCCTCCGGGGATCTGGCTGCAGGCCCCGGGTGGGGGGATGGCAGGGTGGGGGAAGAGGAGATTTTCAGACTGTTGAGGAAAGCCTGCTTAAATACAGAAGGCCCGCCCTCCCACCCACCGAAATTCTGGGCCCCAAGAACTCAGCCGCGTTCTTTTCAATCGCAAATTACAGTGGATCCTAGAACCATATGGGTTTGAATGGCGCAGGTACACTTGCAGGCGGATTTTTTTCAATAAACCCAGGACAGTACTGCAAATGTATTTTCTCCTCCTTGTAATTTTCTTAATACCATTTTCTTTTCGCTAGCTTACTTTATTGTAAAAATACAGTATGTAGTACGTATACATACAAAATATGTGTTAATCAACTATGTTATGGGTAAGTCTTGTGGTCAACAGTAGGCTATTAGTAGTTAAGTTTTGGGAGAGTCAGATGTTATACATGGATTTTCACCTGCAGGCAGCGGGGGTGGGATTTGATGCCCCTAACCCCCATGTTGTTTAAGGGTCAACTGTAATTATCAAATTAACTACAGATTAATAGGGCTGATCAGGTACAGGACTAGGAGGGAAGGGGATGGGGGCCTCTAACTTCCACCCCCTAATCCTCTGCCAGGACCTGAGGGCCTCCTTCTGCCCTCAGATCCTGGACCCAGGATCACCAGTGTCCCTGGACCTCCTCCTTTGTTGTCACAGATTCCAGAAGATGACTCAGGTGTCCCTATCCCAGAAGATGCCGGGAAGAGTGGCAAAAAGCTGGGGAAGAAGTGGAGGGCCGTGATTTCCCGAACCATGAACAGGAAGATGGGCAAGATGATGGTGAAGGCCCTGTCAGAAGAGATGGTGAGGCCTGTGGTCCAGGGGAGCAGAGGGGGATGGGGAGGACGGGCACTGCTCTGGCAGGATGTGAGCATGACCACTTTGACAGCCACTGCTCACGTGCCGTGCCTGAAGGCCTGATTCAGTACCAGAAGGAAGGTCATACAGAGGAGAGCTCACTCAGCCGTGGACCTGGCAGCAAGGCATAGTCCTGAGGGAGCAGGGGTAGGGTCTGAGGATGGATGGGAGTCTGGGTATCAGAAACTACTGGGAAAGGCAGCCCTAAGGAGGGGGGCCGCTAACAGGGAAATGAGACTGCCTGAAGCAAATTCATCCACCTCAACATCTCACTTAGAACCAGCGTCTGGGATTGGGAAGACTTGATTCGAAGAGGGGCCCCTGTGAGGGAAAATAGAGAAGGCTGGCTCCAGCCCAGGGAGAAAGGGTAGGACAGACAGCTGAGGGGCCAGCACATGTCAGGAGCTGAGGTCACACAGTGGGTGTGCTGAGCTCAGGGCTCTTACAGAAGGTGCCCGGCCATGGTGTGCTCTATTCCGCTCGCACTGGCTCGTGCCGACTGGGGCCAGCAACTGGCCAAATTTTCGGGAATTTTGTGAGTCAGATGTGAAACCCAAACACTGCTGAAAATGAGATTATATGAGTTTAGAATTAAACAAATATTACAAATAAGGAGACGACCGTCAATCTTCAGAACTCATAATTTCCCGACTCTTCTACTCTCTCTTACTATTCTCTAAGTTCTTGAGGGTGTTTGCATCTACAGTCTCTGTGTGGTGGCATTAGCCTATCTGGTGTGCTGCTCGGTCAGTGACTTCGTACCAGTGCCTTGACGTCGGCTGCCGCGGGGAGGATTCCCGACACAGGAATTGGCAACTGCTACGAATCGGGGCTTTTATTCCTAGGGAGCCGGTTGTGAAAGGGCCACCACCACACTGAGGTGTGGCGAAGTGGAGGAGCTGGAGTCATTCCAACTTGTTGTGGGTTCCTGTGTGGCCTTGGGGACGCTCCTCCCTTCTCCTCTGTAAACTTGGGAGGGTCATCGCACTACCTTTTGGTGTCACCGTGAGGATGAGATGAAATGGCGGGCAGGGCTGGCACATAGGAGCCCAGCGGAAAGCAGCTCCTCTCCAGCACCGTGGTCTTCTGGACTCTGCCCTAGCAGCAGCGCTCAGCGCAGGCTTGGGCACCGAAGCCCTTCCTGCGTGTACGTTGGCACTTGAGGCTGACCGAGCACATTCACGTGAATGTGCAGAGTCCAGCAGACCACGGTGCCGGAGAGGCTCCTCATTCCATGAGGGAGGCAGGGCAAGGACTGTCATTCCCACTTCACGGAAGCGGAAACTTGGCCTCAGAGATGCCAGGCAGCCTATAAGCGACAGAGCCCACGCTCGAGCGAGGCCCCACTTCTCCACGGAGCCCAGGCCCGTTTCCTCTGCACCCGGAGCTGCCCCGTGTGCATCCCAGTCAAGGCCTCTCAGGGCTCCCTGCCTCCCCTCCCCTGCAGGGAGACACTCTGGAGGAGGGCTCAGCCTCCCCGACTTCACCAGACTGCAGCCTGGACAGCCCCAGCCCTGAGAAGATGGCACTGGCCTTTTCTGAGCAGGAGCAGGAGCTTCCGGCACTTAGCCGCCAGGCATCCACAGGTGAGTAGGGGCCAGAAGGGAACATCTGCTGAGTCTGGAGAAAAGGACTGGGTTAGGGCCATGCAGGTGGCTGTCTGGGAGGGAGGTGAGAGAAAGGAACCTTCACAGTTTACCTGCTGGGAACTTTCCGAACCCTCTCACGTTAAATTTTCACAACCTCATGGTGCCAGTACTATCATCCCCACTGTATTGATGTGAAAACTGAGGCCCAGAAAGGTTTTCACTTGCCCAAGGTGACCCAGTCTTGAGCTCAGGTCTGCCTAGAGGAGCTGCCACTTGCTGTCTCCAGGCCCTGGAGGGGCCCAGAGTCAGAGGAAGAGCCCCATTGCCCTCTTGGACTAGTCCACCCCCACCCTCCCAAGGCGAGGTAGAGGCTACAGCGCCTGGGCCTCTGACGTCCCAGGCTGGGGGTGGGGATAAAGGGTCTCCACCTGGGAAGACAGCCTCTTGGACCGCAGCCCTTGGTTTGCTGGGCTCAGGGCGCCACTTGGCATGTTCTAGATGTCTATGGGGTTGGACAGCCCCTCCTGGAGGAGGGGCTGCAGACTCTGGGCCGCAGACCCACAGAGCCACTGTCCTCACTCCTCAGGCTAGTTCTAAGTTCTATGCTCTTTCTCTGACTCCACAGACACCTCCCTGCCCCCACCAAAAGCCACTTATAATGCCCTCCATCCCTCCCCTCCCAGAGAGAAAGAGCCTGTCTGAGTTTCCATGTGATGTTATAACCAGAGTCTTATTAAGTAGAGAAAGTAAAATATTAGTTTAGGGTGTGGTTTCTCAGGTGCAAGGTGGCTTCCGGGAGCACTAGAGTAGGAGTCAGGAGACTCGGAGTCTAATGGCCCCAGTGCTACCAATTGTAAGTTGAGAGACCTTGAGCTGTCAATTGTCCTGTCTGGCCTCAGTTTTCCTCTTCTGTTCATTGGGGTGTTGGCCCAGTTGGTCTCTAGAGGTCCTTCCAAATTGCTCATTCTTTAGTCCATGAGCCATTTCTCCTTCTGTGGTCAACCATTTCATGCCTGTGGTCCCAAAGGTAAAGTTGTGCTCCTGCAGGGTGGTAGAGGAGGTGGGTCAGAATCCCTTCTGCAGTGTGAGACTTGCCGGAGACCAGCATTCTTCCCCAGTATGAATCCTAGGGATTTCCAGCCACAGCCCCTGGAAGGTACCTCCCAGGTACTGCCCCAGCTGTCTTAGGACAAAGGTGACCCTCCTCCCTGCCCCATATCCTGCAGGCAGTGAGCTCTGCAGCCCCAGCCCAGGCTCTGGCAGCTTCGGAGAGGAACCACCTGCCCCACAGTACACAGGGCCCTTCTGTGGCAGGGCACGAGTCCACACCGACTTCACTCCCAGCCCCTATGACCATGACTCGCTGAAACTGCAGGTAAGGTTGGCATGTAGGCCTCTCCTGAGCCAGGAAGGCTGTGCTCATAAAGGAGCCTTCTTTGAGCCAGGGTACGACAAGTGTCCCTGGAGGCCAAGGGAATACCCCTCCCCTCTCCCCTGCTCCACTGTGCTCTCCTGTCCTCCCAACAGAAAGGAGATGTGATCCAGATCATTGAAAAGCCACCTGTGGGCACATGGCTGGGCCTGCTCAATGGCAGGCTGGGATCTTTCAAGTTCATCTATGTGGATGTGCTGCCTGAGGAGGCCGCAGGACCTGCCCGCCCCACCCGCCGACAAAGCAAGGGCAAGAGGCCCAAGCCCAAGACTCTGCATGAGCTACTGGAGCGCATAGGCCTGGAGGTTTGAGCTGGGACCTGCACTCTAAGATCAAGGGAGGCACACTTGGCCCAGAAATGGAGGCTAGGGCATGGTCAGCTATGTGGGAAGGGGGGGATCCTGAGTGGGGGTGGCTTGTAAGTGGCCACACTGGTGGTCTGCCTCTGCCCACAGGAGCACACGTCCACCCTGCTGCTCAATGGCTACCAGACACTGGAGGACTTCAAAGAGCTGCGGGAAACACACCTCAATGAGCTGAACATCATGGACCCACAGCACCGGGCCAAGCTGCTCACGGCCGCCGAGCTGTTGCTGGACTACGACAGTGAGTGGGTTTAGGAGCTGGGTGTGGGGGTGTCTGCAGTTATTCCAGGGAGGGGAGGCCTGCCCTGGTCCTGCCCTCTGAGCACACTCAGCCCCAGGACCCCTCTGCAATGGGAAGGCACTTTCCACACTCCAATTCCAGTCTCAGGCAAAGTTTGGCAACAGAGAGGTCTTAGGGATGATGGGGTCCAACTCCCTTTGGGGTCAAAGGGAGACCTAAGGCCAGAGAAGGTAAGGTATGTACTCAAGGCCTCAAAGCTGGGTAATAACAGAACCAGGAACAAGTGCAGCTTTCCCAGCTGCTAGCTGGGTGCTGAAGAAGTTTGAGCTCCTGGGCTGGGTTGCTGCCTTGGAAACCACTCCCACATGGTTCTAAGCCAGAAAGGGTGAGCAAGGTAGGGATGGTGGTGGGTGCCCAGAGGGAGAGACTGCCTATGGTAGACTTCCCAGAGTCCCTACCCCACACACAAGGGGCCCTGGGACTTTGGAAACCCCTCCCAGCTAAGGCGTAAGCACCCCCACATTCCATCTCCTTCCTTTGCCCCGGCAGCCGGCAGCGAGGAGGCGGAAGAGGGCACCGAGAGCAGCCAGGAGCCAGCGGCAAACACAGTGTCCGAACCCAAGGTGGACATTCCTCGCGACTCTGGCTGCTTCGAGGGCTCAGAGAGCGGGCGTGATGAGACGGAGCTGGCGGGCCCTGAGGAGCAGCTGCAGGGCCTCTCCCTGTCCGGGGCGCCTTGAGGCAGAGGCGGCGGCACAGGCCGAGGCTGGGCCCCAGCGGCAAACACTGGGGATGGGCCCGGCCTCCCACAGAGGCCCAGACCCCAGAGGACTGGTGCCGAGTCTGGCCCTGCTCCCCTAGAGGTGCCCAGGGCTGCGGAGGCCGGCCAAGGCCCTCCCTGTAGGTTTGGCTGGAGTGGATGCAGAGCCACCCAAGGGCATGTCCCACCCACCCAGTCCCCTCCCTCCACCAGCTACTGACAGCACAGAACTTCCAGGCACTGCCTGCTCCCAGTCACAGCAAGTGGGACACTGTGGGGCCATCCTACCCATGTCCCTCACCACCGAGGCCCCCAAACCCTCCTCACCCTCACACCACTTTCCCCTGTCACACTGCTCCTGAAAAGGGGGCCAAGTCAATGTTTCAGGTACGTTTCAAAACCCCAGGGAGGCTGGCCATTTGAAAGGACCCTAACTCATCATGGGTCCATACAGACTTCCCCGAACAAGGCTTGAAGAAAGCCACATGGACCTTCCCCACATTCCTTCTCCTTAACTTTTTGAGAGGTCTGGCCACTAAATTGCCATCTGACTTAAACCAAGTGCTTTCCCCAATTAAGGTCTAGGACTGGTGAGGATTAGAGTGGATACTGCTGAGGACCTTGCCAGCTCTGACATTCTGTGACGTTAAAAGTCTGCTCTCCTGTCACCTGTGGCTGAGGACACCAGTGGGGTTTACTGAGGGAGCTGAAGGGACTTTGGGCTCCCAAATGAAACGGCTCCTCCTGCTCATTCGTTCCATACCTCCCCACGTGACTCAAGCCAAGCTACAACTTCCCCCAGCTTAAAACAATATGACCCTCCCTTTCCACTCCTGGCACCATCCAATGACACTTCCCCTGAAGGCCAATGGCAGATAGATCTGACTTCCAAGGACAGAACTGCCCCTCTGAAGCCAGATGCAAGTCTGGACTCAGACTTGGCCCCCTGTAAGGGTTCTTAGAAACAAAGAAAGCATGAAGCTTGACACTGGGGAGTCCACTACCCCCAACTTTGCTTTCCAAGAGGTTTTGATGTACAGTTCTAGAACGGGAGGAAGCTTATCTGTCGGTGGGGGCCCTCCCTTGATGTTAATACCAAGTCTGTGCCCTGAATTCCCAGAGTAAACCTTCCCCAGGGTCCAACTGGCCTGGGGACAGGGCCCACTACGTCTAGGACGGCCTGCTTCGTGAACACACTTCTCAACCTACTATGAAGAATTTTGGTAAAAGCTACCTTGGGGAAAAGGTTTGGGTGTAAATATGAGGGGATGGAGGCGGATAAGTTGGCAGCAATAAACATAGGTAGAACTAAATACAGTCTCCAGTTATCTTTCTTATGGAGAGAGGGTTGGAGGAAGGTCACACCAGTATCCTTTGAAGCTGGACTCAGCAAAATGACCTCCAATGACCTTTCAGGATCATCTGTCCCTTCCCTGAAGATGCTCACTGCCCTTGATCCTGCCAACCTAACACTCCAGTTTGAAGCACTAACTGGCTCTGCCCTCCCTGTTAACCAGCAATCCTCAGAGTACAGGATCCCAGAGCCACAGGCCTTGCTGGGGTCTGAGAGTGTGGGTATCTATTTCCCTCTTCCTAGAATGGTTATTTAACAAGAGCCTTGAAGACCTACACCAGTGAGGAAGGGCCCATGCTAGGGGCTGTCCAGGGTCCAAAAGGGAGAAATTTGGATTCCCCTCTGAGGCCACCTCTTCTTGGACCCCATCCTGTCCCCACTGAAACTATAGAAACTCCTGGGATGTGGGACAGAGACGAAAAACTCCCTCTGTTTCTGCCTGCATGAACTGCACTAGGGATGGCAGACTGCGGTAAGAGTTGCCGCCAGAGTGAACACAAGGCTGCTCTGCTTCCAGGCTTTGTTCTCAGCTGTGCTCACACCACTGCCCTTAGTGGCTGTGGGCCACAGGCAGCTGCAACAATTATCCTCACCAGAGAAACCAGAAGCTCAAACAGCCTCTAAGCTCCAATGGTACCATGTACTTGCTGCCATTTAGTAGGCACCAACTGCGGTACTAGAAACCAAGCACTTGGCCTTTATTCTCTCAGATAATCAATCTCCGAAGTACCCTCTGCTCCTGCTTCCCCAGGCCCAGGTACATGCCATCATCTTCCCACTTTACAGAGGAGGAAACCGAAGCTCAGACAGGTTGAAGAAGTTGAGTAGGGAGTCCGACAACCTTTCAGAAGCCTCCTGCCCTCCAAAGGGCAATCTGACCCTCTGTCATGTGCCTTTGACACCCTTTGACCTGGCCATTCCCCTCCTAGGACTTGGTCCACAGAAAGAGCCACACAAGTGCACAGATATATGGACAAAGACGCTAGCAGCTTTGTCTGCAAGGGTAAGCAATTGGAAGCAACGCAAATGGGGAATTAGTTAGATATGTTATAGTTCGTTCACATAATACTGTGCAGCCATTAATCATGACATGGTAGAAAAATATTTCATAACACAGGGAAGAATCTTTGTGATTTTTTATTGTTTGATTACAAATTTTTAAATTATACAATAATGTACAAACATTCCTGTTGTAAAAGAAGTCTGTGCTGGATCATGGGGGGCGGGGAATGAGTACTAAAACATTATTTATAGGGTGATTCCATTTTTATTTAAGAAAAGGAAAACGTACAAAAGAATAAAGACTAGAAAGATCTGCACCAAATGGTTACCAGTGAGACTAGTGTGGTGGGACTGGGGGAGGGAGGGAGAGAAGTGTCCACTTTGTACATTCTTCTTGTGTTTGGATTTTAAAAGTATCTATTATTTTATGTCTATTTAAAAAGGAACAATATTTTAAGTTTTGAAAAAAAAATTAAATAGGCCCCAACCTCTGGCCTCCAATGTGGAGCAGTAGCAAAGTCATTCTCCTGCTGTCTTTTGGCACAGGCTTCTGGAAAGGTGGGGAGTGGGGGATGAATAACGCACAAAGTACTTAAAATCCACACAAACTGAGGGGACCTTATCAGAGTAGATTCCGAAACCTTTTAAAATCTTCGGGTAGTACCTATCTATTAGGCCTAAGCTGGGGAAAGGAAAATATCAGAAAAAGCAAAATCAGACTGAGAAAGTGTTTTGAACTCCTCCCCACCCTAGGGAGGGGAGTGTGGAATGTCTCAGAGCTATCAGGCCCCAGTTTTGTCTACAGGCTGGATACAGGCTGATAGCTATGCAAAGACTCCAATGATCACAAGACTTTGGGATAGGCAGCTGAGGAGGGGCAATGAGGAAATTGTACTCTACAGGCCAGGGCCTGAGGGATAAGAAAGGCAGGGGCCAGGTGGGGTTACAGCCCAGGGCCCTAAGTGCCTCCATCAGGCAGAGCTGCCAGAACCTTTTCACCAGCCCATGGACATCTAGAAGATGCTAAGGGCACCCTATCCCAGCAAACCAAGGGTTGCAGTCCAATTGGCTGAGTCTTCTCAGCTAGAGACCCTCTATCCCTTCCCCCAGCCTAGTATTTCAGAAGCCTAGGCTCCCCTTGGGAGGGTGGGGGTGGGCTAGTCCAAGAGGGCAAGGAGGCTCTTCCTCTGACCTTGGGCCCCTCCAGGGCCTGGGGACAGCAAGTGGCAGCTCTCTCGGTCAGGCAAAGCCTAGCAGTTAAGAGTCCAGGCCAACCTGAGTTCAAATCTTGGCTTTGTCACTTAGCTGGGTCACCCTGGATAAGTCACTTAACCGCCTCAAGCCTCATTTTCCAAATCAATAAGGTGCAATAATAGTACTAGCCCCATGGCGTTGTTACAAAGATTGAATGAACTAGTGTATGTAAAATACTTAGTAGAGTGTCCAAAACAAAATCAATGCTTAATGAATGATAATATATATCTGATCCCCCAAATTCACATCACCTTGCTACCTCCATTTCCCTCCATTCAAGGCCCATTTCACCTTGAATCCCTAGTTAGTGTAGTGACCAACAACAAAGGCTTTAGAGTTAAACTAAAGAGTCTACAAATCCTGACTCCACCGCTTACTAATTACATGACTTCAGGTGATTATATACATACACATTTCTTTTCTGTAAAATAAGAATAATAATCTAGGGGCGCCTGGGTGGCGCAGTCGGTTAAGCGTCCGACTTCAGCCAGGTCACGATCTCGCGGTCTGTGAGTTCGAGCCCCGCGTCAGGCTCTGGGCTGATGGCTCGGAGCCTGGAGCCTGTTTCCGATTCTGTGTCTCCCTCTCTCTCTGCTCCTCCCCCATTCATGCTCTGTCTCTCTCTGTCCCAAAAATAAATAAACGTTGAAAAAAAAAATTAAAAAAAAAAAAAGAATAATAATCTATATTGCAATATATAAACACATCGAGCCAACACATTGCACATGCTAAATGTGTGCAACGTTATATGTTAATTATATCTCAATAAAAATGATTTAAAAAATAAAAATTGAATTTAAAAAACAATAATGATCTAATAATACTTACCTCTTTGGGTTGATAGAGAAATAAATGAGATAATGCATATAAAGTTCCTGGCACATAGTAACAATAAATGGTGGCTTTCTGACTTTTTTGTAACCTCTAGGGTACTGAGCTCAAGACTGGGTACAAAAGCCGTGTCGATATGTGTTTGCAGACTAACTGCTATAGCCCACAGACAAACTGATATCCCAGCTCCCAGAGGGTTTTGGGATTCAGGGTAGAGGATGCCAGCTGTGGTGCTAAGAAGCTGGTGATGGAAAGAAAGCCCACCTGAGGAGTGAGGGGAAGCCCTGGATCTGCCCCGTTCACAGTAGGATGATCAGTCCTAAACAACAGACTTACTTTAGGCAACTCCTTTGGACATCCATGGGCTACTAGAAGGAACAGGATAAAGGCTAGATTCAAGAAGAAATAGAGTCCAGCCAGTTCCTTCCCAGTTCAGGTTTTGAAGCAACTTCCCCCTCCTTGGCCCATCAGGGAAGCAGCTGGGGGAATCAGCACATCCCACCTGAATGAATCATCCCCCTTCTCACTCGCTGTCCCTATTTCTTTTTTTTTTTTTTCTCGGAAATATCTTTTATTGTTTGCTCAAATCAGTGTCAAAGCAAGGTCCACACTTGACATTGCATTGCTAATTTTTTTTCAATATATGAAGCTTATTGTCAAATTGGTTTCCATACAACACCCAGTGCTCATCCCAAAAGGTGCCCTCCTCAATACCCATCCCCCACCCTCCCCTCCCTCCCACCCCCCATCAACCCTCAGTTTGTTCTCAGTTTTTAAGAGTCTCTTATGCTTTGGCTCTTTCCCACTCTAACTTCCTTTTTTTTTCCTTCCCCTTCCCCATGGGTTTCTGTTAAGTTTCTCAGGATCCACATAAGAGTGAAAACATATGGTATCTGTCTTTCTCTGTATGGCTGTCCCTATTTCTAACAAGCTTCATTAGACTTCCCCAGGTACGTTGTGATCAGCTCTCCCCAAATCCCACAATGAAGGCTGTCAACTCCACAAATTCCCTCTCCTACCCGCCAAACCCTACAGCAGTGTGGTTTGACACAGTCCCCAGCCACAGCTTCCAACTCGCAGTCATAGAGACCTCCACACTCAGGTCTTTTGCATAAGTGGAGGCCATGGTGGGGTCATTAGAGACTAAGGGCATTAAAACAAAAGCTAAAAGAGGGTTTTAAAAGGAAAAAAGGACATAGATCACTGTAGTCTCAGTGAGGTCCAACACCTTCCCCCACCCTGAGTCAGGAAATTCACGATGACGTATGAAGTTTCCCTGGCTGGGGAAAAGAAAGCCACAATAGAGGCTACCTTGGCTTCTCACACAACATTGGCCACATACTATAGTATTCAGCCAACAACACAATCAAGTGGGAAGGAACTGCCTCCCTTCCAGACTCAGCCAAGACTCCTCCTCCAGGAAGGCCCTAAATAAATGGAATTCTATAGCACTTTATATGTAGGCTTCACATTTTCCTATAACTTCACAGTTACCAATATAGCATTTGTATACCATTGCCTCTGGGACCTGCCAGGGATAGAGACAGAAAGAGCCCAGGGCAATGGCCCTCACAAAGGGACAGCCAAGTTGACTGTGGGAACCAGGCAAAGCAACTTCCTGACTTTCTGTGCTAAAGAAACCCAACCATCAGTTCAACCTAAGTGCAGGGATCTGGGAAATATTTAAGAGATTTAAGTTTAAAACAAAAATCCACCACCCACCTCCACATCAGCCTGAATATATACAGTCAGACCTCTGTATGCCTAAAATGGAGACATCATTGGTAAAATTAATCCAAAATGGCAAAAAAAAAAAAAAAATCCTGAAATCATTGCTGGTCCTTAACTCACAACAGAATGGGGTCAGCAATGCAATTTCTCCTAAAGTCAACCCCACCACACAGTTTTCAACAGGTACTTATTGAATATTAAATAAATAAATGAAAGGCTCATTTCACTCAAGTGACACTGGAGTTATTCAAACTCCTTTATCTGTCTGCGCCTGGCTTATGTGGGAAAGCTCTCTGAACTGGGAGTCAAGACATTTGGGTTCTGGTCTGGGCTCCAGCAGTATATAACCTTAGGTAAGTCACAGTATTTAATTTGGTGGGAGAGCAAGAGCAAATGCAAGCACATTCCTTTCAGCAATGCCATTTAACAGAGCCTGGGTTTTATGACAAATAATCACCCTGTGTCTACTTTGGCACACAACTACAACCCTTTAGCCACACTGGAACAACCAGATAGCTGAAGATGGTCAGTGGCTGGCAGAAAAAGCAGACAGAGGAGCTTGAAGAAAGTGAAGGGGCATGGAATATCAAGGGAGGTAATTCTGCACCATTTTCCAGAGTTGTAAAACCACTTCTAAATAAGGGTCCCCTCATTTCCTGGCCTGTGGTGGAGTGTGAGCTCCAAGCTCTCATTTATTAATCAAGTAGAAAACCCCCCAATACCAGAAGAAAAAGAAAGGACTTGGGCAGCCAATTCCCAGAATACAATTGGCAAGAAACGCAAGAGAGAGGGGAGGTGCAAAAATGTTTGACCTTGTTATTAACAAAATAAATAGAAATGAAGCGACACTGAGACACCAGTTTACAACTATCAAATTATCAAATGTTTAAATGAGATGTGTTGAAGCAGGCTCTCTGATACACTGCTCACAGGACTAATGGTGACAGCTTTTCTGTAAAGCAATTTGGCCATATTTATCAAGAGCCTTCAAAAGAGCACTCCCTTTGACTCTAGTGATTCCATTTCTAGGAGTCTAAGGAAATGAATCACAGATATACCCATATTTTAAGAAGTTCATCACAACATTATTTACAATAATGTAAAATGAAACTCCTGAATGGCTGACAATAAGGGAAGGGTTATGTATATGTTATGGAATTATTTTCAAAAATTCCTAATGATATGGAAAATGCTAAGTTTAAAAAAAGCAGGATACAAAACTCTATTTATAGTTGAATTCCAGTTATCTTTTAAAATGTACATGCACACTGGGGTGCCTGGCTGGCTCAGTCGGTAGAGCATGCGACTCTTGATTTCAGGGTTGTGAGTTCGAGCCCCATGTTGGGGGTAGAACTTAAGGTATATATATATAGATATATCATATATATAGATATCTATATAGATATCATATATATAGATATCTATATCATATATATACATATATAGGTATATAAGATACATATATATAGAATTTTATATACACACACACACACACACACACACACACACATATATATATATATGACTAGAAAGAAACACACCAAAACATTAACAGTGATAATTATATCTTTCTTGGTGACGAGTTGATGGATAATTTTTAAAATCTTCTTACTTTCCTATACTTTCCCAATTTTCAACAATGAGCATGTGTTGCTTTTAAAATTAAAAAGCGGGGCGCCTGGGTGGCGCAGTCGGTTAAGCGTCCGACTTCAGCCAGGTCACGATCTCGCGGTCCGGGAGTTCGAGCCCCGCGTCAGGCTCTGGGCTGATGGCCCAGAGCCTGGAGCCAGTTTCTGATTCTGTGTCTCCCTCTCTCTCTGCCCCTCCCCCGTTCATGCTCTGTCTCTCTCTGTCCCAAAAATAAATAAACGTTGAAAAAAAAATTAAAAAAAAATAAAATTAAATAAAATTAAAAAGCACATTAAGTGTGTGAGGGGAGGAGGATGTTTGTTTATATTCTGAATTTTTCAAATATTTAGAGGTAGAAAGGGACTTTTGAGATAATATAGTGTTTCTCAGCCCTATCAGCCCCAATACTCCCTTGGAAGATACAATATTTTGTGATGCACACTTTGCCACTCTGAAATGATGACTTTCATAGTTAATATAACCAGCTTCTACACATAATTTCCAGAATAGCAATATAATACACTAATTACAATATGAAGGAGAAAAACAGGAAATTTGTTTATAAGATAATATGTATTTCAATATGCAAAACCTGGGCAAGACTATACTAAAAGATATGAAGTAGTCAGAGGTTCCACTTATACATGTAGATCCACTGTGAATGCAATTGCTACAAAGAAAGATAAATACAGGTACGTTGTATTGGCAACTTAAAAATCCATGAATGGCATTGTTGTCAGTGACATGATTTTCAAAAGTCACAACTCTTGGTAAAGTTCTGAACCAAATACAGTACCCTGTTCCCTCAACTTACAGAATTGTTGCATTCCTGGAAATTCAGTGTATATATTAAAACTGTAAAAACATATTTTGTGTTGATTTGTAAAATAATTAGGCCCAGCTAATTGCACTAGGTTTTCCCACCTACATTGATGTCCTCGAGGACGTTCAAAAGTTTACAGATGCAGATTTCTAGTTCCCATTCCCATTTCGTATTTACCCAAAACATGAAATTCACAATGACTTCCTTTTTTGTGAGTTGGGCTTGCATCCTTTAAAACTAATGATATTCACAGTTTTAGCCTTTGGTACTATTTCTAAAGCCTATTGCCTAAGAATAGGAAGTGATTCCTAGAATGTATTCTTAAAACTGACACAAATGTGTTTGGAATTATTGAAAGCACTGTTCTTCTTTAGTAGCACCAAAGCACAAGAGCAAATTACCACTTTTTAAAAACCATTTACTGTGATCCCTCGGTGATTTTCCCTAGCCTGGCCCCAGCCTCAGGAGTATAAAATGAACAGAGCTGGAAGAAAAGGACTAACAGGACTAGGCCATGGAGGGGGGAGGGGGACTAGGTTGCTAGGTTACCGCTTGAGCCATTCAGAGCAGTCCCAGAGGAGTACCAGACACAGAGGACAGGTCCCTCTCCCTGCCCCACTCAGCTGAGGGCCCTCTCAAAGGAAGGGGGGGGGGCACAAAGGTGGGGGAGGGGCTGGTCACTCACACTAGGCACAACAAGTAAAGAAACAGGACATCCCTGTATTTCTAAAACCATTCAAGTCTCCTTCATTGATTGGCTTCACCCCAAAAAGAAAGATTTCTTTATTAAGAAATACCAGAAAGAGAAAAACCTACCACACATACACATTTGTAGGCTCACACAAAAGTGCAGAGATTTACATATTAAATTGCATTTAAGTTAGAAAATAGATTTAAAAACAAAATACTTTTTTCCCCCAACAAGGTAAAGAGATTTGGTCAGTAGGAAAAGGGGCCGTAGGGGTAAAGGCAGGAAGGTCAGGGGAGAAAGAATGGAATTTAGCTGCTATAGAATTGGAACCCACAACTACCACTGAGGAAAAAAAGCAAGGGGGGAGATGATGTTCTCTGCTAGGGCTAAGAGGACCCCAGAGCCAAATGGACATGGAGAAGTGTTCCCAAATAGCCAAATTCCACCACCCCCCAGAAGGTTTTGGATCTGTGCCAGCCATACTTCTGGGGAAGTGGGGTGCATAGGAAACTTAAGGGATGGAGAGGAAGGGGAGAGGTGGAAAGAATGTCAGCCATTGAAAAGAGTTGAACAATTTAAGGCTTATTCCCCTGGGAAGGACCAATTCTTCAATCTCCTCTCTAATCAGAACTCAGACTAGGGACAATCTCAGCTGGTGCATGGTATGAATGGGACAGATCTTCAGGCCAAGGTCTTAAATACAGAAGATTTATAAAGGAAAAGAAAGAGGGCAGGGAGTATGAAAATGCAGAAACTTAAAAAAAACTCATTTCACACTAGAGATAAGGGATTTCCGTGTTTACCATTCACCTCAGAAAGAGAAATTTTCTCTGACAGATCTCAGGGACAGCAGAAAAGTCATTGAGGTAAGTTGAATGAGGAGAGAAATCTGTCCAAACCCAAGAGAAGACATGGGCTGAGACAGGGTAGGCTGAGAACTGACTAAAAAGGGGTTCATCTAAGTGTCAGGTTAACTGAAAAAATCTAGTAACTTCCAAACTCTCCAGGTTTGGCCTTATATTGAACTAACTCAAATCTAACTACACGAATAAAACTGAGAGATCCAGAAAAAGAATGGGAAAGTAGAGGCAGAAAGGAGAGGAATCTGAGACAGTCAGAACCAGTCTCCCCACTCTCCCTAAAGATTGCTAAACTCAAACCTTGCTACAAGAAAAATAGGAAGACATACAAAAAATCTGCAAGCAGCCAAACTTCATTAATTGTGATTAACTGGGAAGGGTGAGATAGGTATTGGTAAGGAGTCTTGACTTTAGACCATTTAAAAAGAAATATATACCATCACTTGTAAAAGATCACTAACAAAATATTTCCAAGAGGGGGCCCTGATGAGCCTGCTTTAATAACTAAGACTCATTTGCAATTAACAGCATCCCTCTGCATAAAAACAATATTCTAATAAAGAATGTGTTCTCTTGAGTAAATACAATCCCCTCCAAGCCTCCCAATCTTGCTAACACTGTATATTGCCTTGAAAGCCCTTTTTTCATAGCCCAGAAAAAGGTAAACATCGGCCCAGAATGCAGTATAGATCAGTAGAGAGTTTGGGAGCTATCTCTCCAACCCAAGGACTCCGTAGAAAATGGAAGTATGGGTAGTAACAAGCAACCCCTTCAACCCCCACCCCCAACCCCCACCCCCAAAGACATTCATACCCTCATGGTGGTTCTTGAAATGGAAAGGGGAAGGAGGAGGCAGGCAGTTTGCATTAGACACAGTTTAATCACCTTCAAATAGATTAAAAGTTCTGGTTTACACTCCCCCCACCCCTCCCCATAAGTCATCCAGACAGGACCCTGGCTTAGAAAGAGAAAAACACAGGTGCTCTAGGAAATATAGCCACATATAATACATAAATCTTCTTCCCTGAAATAGAGCAGATCCTGAGCAGAGCTGACTGGGGGCCACAGCCAACCCCCAGGGTGAAGTGGCTCTGGGACTCTGCCGGTGGAAGTGCTGGAAGAGTGGGGCTTGGAGGAAGCCCCCGTGTGGTTACCAAGCCCGAGGTGGGCCAAGGCCTTGGAGTGGGTTTACCCGGGAGGGCAGCAGTGCTGGGCTTTCCCTCCTCACTCAGCCGAGGCCTAATGGAAGTACTGGTTATTCTTTTTTTTTCTTTTTTGAGGGGACATAGGGGGAGAGGAGAGGAGAGGAGAGCCTCTCTGTGCCTTGGTTTCCCCATTTGTGCATTCAGGGCCTCTACAGGCCTCACACAAGGAGTCTGAGGGGGTAGTGTTTAAGTGAGCACTCAGGCTTCCTCTGAGGAAAAGGAACCACCCAAGTGCACACTTTTATTACTGCCATTCCTGCTCCTAGTGGGAGCAAGAGTCAAAGGAAAACAAAAGGAGCTAATGAGAAAGGAGGAGAGATGAGACAAAGAGTGCGAGGGGCCATGCCGTTGGCATCTCACAAATTCTTACTAAGAATGGCACAGGTATTAAAAAGGTTCTGGTAGTCTACAAGAAATGTGAATCGTTGTCTCTACTGCAACTACTTACATATATCTAACTGGAAACGGGTGGGGTTTGGGTGTTAGAAAGTGGGCAGGGGACAAAGGAGAAACTACATGAATAAATACAAGTGGAAGGTACCTGCCCCATTCCTGAAAGGATTTGCTGGCAATGTTGGCACTTTGTAGCCAGGAGAATCCTCCAACCCCACTCTCCACCCTCTTCACTTCTGAAAGCCCCAAGAATCCCTTTAGGATTCCCTGGCCAGAGTTCTGTATGACTGCCTCTGGACTCATGGCATTCAGCAGTTTGAGAGGATTTGAGCCAGTCTCAAGACCCTTTATCCCCAGAATTGGACCACTGACCCCAAGCAGGAGAGCTGGGATCTGGAGGAAAGAGAAGGGAGTCCAAGGAGACTCCATGGCTGAGGCCATGGAAAGCCAGTGCTGGGGTCCAAGAGACCCATTTGTCCAGTTACCAGAGGTGACTGACATCTTCTGCAACTGTCTTGAGTCCAGAAATTAAAAAAAAAAAAAAAAAGCTTGCAGCAAGAAAATGCCAGTGTGCAATTGTGTGAATAAAGACCAAAGAAAAATAGTAACAGGGACAGCTCACTTGCTCTCTGTCTCAGGTTTATATCTTCTCCCCTTAAATCTCTCACAGCCCTAATTAAACACAAAAAAAAGTCTCTTCCATAGATAGGCTACTTCTCAGCTTCAGTCACCTCCTGTGGTGGCTCTGGGGGCTCTGGGGGTGGCATCTCTTCAGGAGTGCTGGTGTCCTCTGGCATCTCATTTGGGCTCAGATGTTCTGTTGGGGCCTGAGAAGAAAAACATATCAAATTCAATACAAAGCTCTCCCTCAACATCCAAATGGAGATAATCCATAGACACTGAACTCTTCCTCTCAACCCATCAGCCACACTGATGCTACAGATATGCAGCCACCCACACCAAACTCAGAACCAAGACTAGACTATTGTCTTCTCAGCAAAATGCATCTGAAGTTAAGTTCTAGTCTTCACTGTCTGCAGAGGATAGATGTTTCCATTATTATTCATGATAATAATAAAAGGGACCACAAATAATTATGCAGACACCCCCCCTTCATAACAGAATGCTGTAACATACTTGTCTAACATAGGCTTGATTCAGTGGTTCTCAATCTTTTTTTTTATTCGCCCTAACATACAGCTCAATAGAACAGTGATTCTAAACCAAATAGGGTGGGGTGGCAAAATCTTCAGATGGTATATGTGGTAGGAAAATGCCCCCTGAGTGATTCTAAAATACTACCCTTCCCTACATTCAACTTAGAGCTACTAACCTAGATTGTTACGATTTAAGATCATATTCATCAGAAAAATGATATTCAAAATGATGATAACAATTTATAAACAAGAGTTTGCTGTATTTTCAAAAAAAAAAATTCAAAATTTAGGAAAGGCAAAGTAGAGAACAATGATCTACTTTACAAAAAATCATTCACTTAAAAGTAGGATTCTAGGGGCGCCTGGGTGGCGCAGTCGGTTAGGCGTCCGACTTCAGCCAGGTCACGATCTCGCGGTCCGTGAGTTCGAGCCCCGCGTCAGGCTCTGGGCTGATGGCTCAGAGCCTGGAGCCTGTTTCCGATTCTGTGTCTCCCTCTCTCTCTGCCCCTCCCCCGTTCATGCTCTGTCTCTCTCTGTCCCAAAAATAAATAAACGTTGAAAAAAAAAAATTTTTTAAAAAAAAGTAGGATTCTATTTGAAAAGAAAGTTCAAATCTACTAAAATCTATTACAATAAACAAGTCCAGCAAGGTTTCAAGACACAAGATCAATATACAAAAATCAACTGAATTTCTATAGAGTGCCAATGTACATTCCAAAAATAAAATTAGGAAAATAATTTCACCTACAATAACATCAAAAAGAATAAAATACTTATGAATAAATGTAACAAAAGAAGTATAAAACTTATATTCTGGAGGTGCCTGGTTGGCTCAGTCAGAGGAGCATGGGACTCCTGATCTTAGTGTCATGAGTTCGAGCTCCATGTTGGGTGTAAAAATTACTTAAATAAAACTTAAAGAAAAACCTTAGGGGTCCCTGGGTGGCTCAATTGGTTAAGTGTCTGACTCTTGATTTTTGGCTCAGGTCATGATCTCACAGTTGCATGAGTTCACAAGTGAGTGATTTGGGTTCAGGGCTGACAGTGTGGAGCCTGCTTGGGAGTCTCTCTCTGCCCCTCCCCCGCTCATAAGTTTGCACTCTCCCTCTCTTGTTCTCAAAATAAATAAACTTTTTTTAAAAAAAAAACTGTCTACTCTGAAAACTACAAAATATTGTTGAAAGAAATTAAAGAAGATCTAAACAAATGAAGACATCCCATGTTAACAGTTTGGAAGACTTTATATTGTTAGGAAGACAATATTCCAAAAATTGATCTATATAGATTCAATGCAATCCCCATCAAAATTCCACCTGGCTTCTAGAGGTACCTGGGTGGCTCAGTCAGTTAAGCATCCATCCGACTCTTGATTTTGGCTCAGGTCATGATCTCTCAGTTTGTGAATTTGAGCCCTTCATCGGGCTCTTTTCGGAGCCTGCTTGGGATTCTGTCTCCCTCTCTCTCTGCCCCTCCCCTGTTCTATCTCCCTTTCAGAATAAATAAATAAACATTAAAATTTCTTTTTAAAGAAGCTGGCTTCTTTGCAAACTGACAAGCTGATCCTAAGATGTATATGGAAATTCAAGGGACCCAGAACAGCCAAACCAATTGAATAAAGAATAAATTGAATGACTCACACTTCCTAAATTCAAAACTTACTACAACACTACAGTACCCAAGACAGTGTGATACTGACATAAGAATAGATATATTGATCAATGAAATAGGATTAAGAGTCTAGAAACAAACTCTTACATTTACAGTCAATTGATTTTTGACAAGGGTGCCAAGACAATTCAATGGAGAAAAAGCAGTCTTTTCAACAAAGGGTGCTGAGGGGTGTCTGGGTGGCTCAGTCATTTGATCATCCAACTCTTGATTTTGGTTCAGGTCATGATCTCAGGGTCATGGGATCAAGCCCTACATCAGGCTCTGTGCTGAGCATGGAGCCCACTTAAGATCCTTCCCCGCTCTGCCCCTCTGCTGCTCATTCTCTCTCTCTAAAAAAATAAATAATAAAAATTTAAAAAAATTTTTAAAAAGGATGCAGAGATATCCACATGCAAAAGAAAGAATTTGTAAGTTAACTTAAAATGGATCAAAGATCTAAATAAGAGCTAAAACTATAAAACTTTTAGGAAAAACAGGCATAAGCCTTCATGACCCTGGATTAGACAATGGTTTTTTACATATCTACTGACAACAAAAGCCCAACAAACAAACAAAAAAAGATAAAATGGACTACATCAAAATTTAAACTTTTTGTGCTTCAAAGGACATCATCAAGTAGGTAAAAATACAGCCCACAGAATGGGAGAAAATATTTGGAAATCATATATCTGATAAGGGACTAACATAGAGAATAAAGAACTCTTAGAACTCAACAACAACAAAAAAATTCAAACTGCCCAATTTAAAAATTGACAAAGAATCTGAATAGATACTTCTCCAAAGAAAATATACAAATGGCCAATAAGCTCATGAAAAGATGCTCTGCAGCATTAGGGAAATGCAAATCATAACTACAGTGAGATACCACTTCACACCTACTATGATGGCTAGAACCAGAATGCCAGATAACAATGACAAGTGTTGCCAAGAATGTGGAAAAACTGGAACCCTCATACACTACTGGTGGGGATGTAAAATGGTGCTGCCAGTTTGGAAAACAGTCCAGCAGGTACTCAAAAGGTTAAACATAAAGTTATATGACCCAGTGATTTCACTCCTGGGTATATAGCCAAAATAAATAAATACATATGTGTCTATGCAAAAACTTGTACATGAATGTTCATCATTGCATTATTCATGATAACCAAAAGGTGGAAACAACCCAAATGGCTATCAATGAATGTATAAATAAAATGTGGTATTATCCATATAATGGAATATTATTCAGCCATATAACATAATGAAGTATTGCTACATGCTATGACATGGATGAATCTTGAAAATATGTCAAATGAAAGAAGCCACACATTATATGATTCCATTTATATGGAATATACAGAAGAAGCAAATATATAGGAATGAAAGTAGATTAATAGTTGCCTAGGGATGGGGCTGGGGGAACTAGGAGGAAAGAGAGAGTGACTGCTGATGGGTGCTGACGTTTGGTGAGGAGTAAGGAAATGTTTTAAAATTGATTGCTGGGATGATTGCACAACTCTGTGAATATACTACAAACCAGTGAACTATACATTTTAAATAGAGATTTTACAGTATGTGAGTTATAGCTCAATAAAGCAATTATACAAAAAGAAAGTTCAAATAATACCTTTTGGGGAACATATTTTATAATGTGTATCCTAAACAAGACAGCTGGGAGGTTTTCCACAACATCTACATATTCTAGGGAGGAAGCCCCTTCTACCAAGTTAACCACTCCATTAACTCTAACCCGCTGCCCTGACCCCTATCTTTGCTCTGATAGCATTTTATGCTTCCTTCCTCAAGGCACTTTTCACAACATTGAGCAATGGCCTGTTTTCTTGTCTCTCATCTCTACTAGACAATGAGCTCCTTGAGAGCAGAGACATCTTTGCCTTGTTCACTGGCATATCCCTAGCACCCAGCACAGTGACTGGCACAGAACGTCAAAGAAACTAAATCCACCTTGAGGGCACAAAGATTTGAAGACAATGTCAGTGGAGAAGCAGAGACAGAAGCTGGAGCCACTGGACATGGAATTGCCTAATTGTATCTCAAAGGTGTAAATTTAGCCTACACCTTCTATCACTGACTCAGCCGTTAAGTCAGGAATACTTACTGGGCTCTGTGGCAAAAGGCTGCTACTGGTCTCTTGAGTACTGGGAGGTCGACTTCCACTTTCCTCCAGTGGCAAAATACCCCTTCGATCCAGCACACTGAAGGAGAGAGGACAGTTAATAAAGCACTTTGTATTCCCCCCTCCACCCACCCACCCCACTGAACCTTGCTGTGTATACTGGAAAACATAAACCTGTCCTTTAGCAATCTAGCAATATCCTAGTACATGCCTCCTGTCTTCCGTTCTTTTTTCATTCCACAAACCAGGGAATACCACATTAACCAAGGAACAAACAGATGAAATAAGAATGAAAGGTCGTCCCTTCAAAACAACTAGCCTGTGGTCTGTGGTCCATGCAGATATAGCACCAAAGGATAATCCTTGGGAAGACCTATCTGACATGAAAAGGCCACATTCAGAAGAATGCATCAGACCAGGTAATAGGATCAGGTTGAATTGCTTGTCCCAAGAGTCCCAGGATTTTCTAGTCCTCTAAGTACCTGGGGGGCAAGGGGCCACATAACACTTCACAGCAGTTCTTCACAATGTTGCCATGGCTATAGGGATTCTGGACACGATTCTTCCCTGTCCATGAGCCTTTGATCTGTAAGATAAAAGCCAAGGCTTGTATTAAAATTTACATTGAAGAAATGCAGCATGAAAGGGTGAAAACGTTCTGGGGATGGATGGTGGCGATGGTGGCACAACAACGTGAATGTACTTGATACTATTAAATTCTACATTTAAAAATGGCTAAGATACTGCTTCCGATTCTGTGTCTCCCTCTCTCTCTCTGCCCCTCCCCCATTCATGCTCTGTCTCTCTCTGTCTCAAAAATAAATAAACATTAAAAAAAAATTTTTTTAAATGGCCAAGATAGCACATTTTGTATTACATACATTTTGCCACAACAAGAAAAACAAATACCTGCATAGCCATGGAAAAATGTTCACAATAGAGTGAAAAATCAGGAGCTGGATAATATGTATTATTTTCCACTAAAAATACAAAATATAAGGGCGGCAGGGTGGCTCAGTTTGTTGAGCGACTGACTTTGGCTCAGATCATGATCTCACAGTTCATGGGTTCGAGGCCCACATCGGACTCTGTGCTGACAGCTCAAAGCCTAGAGCCTGCTTCGGATTCTGTGTCTCCCTCTCTCTCTCTGCCCTTCCCATACTTGCACTCTCTCTCTCTCTTTCAGAAATAATTTTTTTAAAAAACATTTAAAAAGTTTTAGGGGCGCCTGGGTGGCGCAGTCGGTTAAGCGTCCGACTTCAGCCAGGTCACGATCTCGCGGCCCGTGAGTTCGAGCCCCGCGTCAGGCTCTGGGCTGATGGCTCAGAGCCTGGAGCCTGTTTCCAATTCTGTGTCTCCCTCTCTCTCTGCCCCTCCCCCGTTCATGCTCTGTCTCTCTCTGTCCCAAAAATAAATTTAAAAAACGTTGAAAAAAAATATTAAAAAAAAAAGTTTTAAAATACAAAATATAGGGGTGCCTGGTGGCTCAGTAGGTTAACCATCCAACTTCAGCTCAGATCGTGATCTCAGTGAGTTCAAGCCCCACATCAGGCTCTTCATTGCCAGCACAGAGCCCACTTTGGATCCTCTGTCCCTCTCTCTCTTCCCCCCACCCCAAATAAATAATTAAATAAAAAAATACTATATATATATATATATATATATATATTCATATTCATATAAACAAACACAGGAACAGGTCTGAAAGACTACAAATCATACCATTAACAATGGTGAATTTAAATAAAAACTGAAAAGAAACCAATGGTGACATCTAGGAGGTAAAGTTGTAACCTATTTGCTATTGTTTACTCATCTGTATTTTCTGATTTTCTATAATAAACATGGATTAATTGGTAATTTTTAAAAAGGAGGGATTTAGTCAGTGAAACTGTGCCTCTCCATTCCAAATCCAGAGGCACTAACTAGCCTTTAAGGATCTATGAACAGCTGAAGACAGTGTACCCGCTCAACCATTGAACCTCTTCTTCGCAATTCTACATAGGTACTCAGTTCCAACCAAAGCAGTCTGCTTTCTCCTCCACACAGTAAATTTAACAGTCTCCCACACCAGGTTGCCATTTGCCTCAACCTCCCAAGCCCTGGAGACTCAGTTCTCTAGCAGGTATAGCAGGTAATGACAGAATAGGCTTTGGAGAGGAGAATATGTGATAAGGAAAAGGGAAAGTTGACTCACATCTTCATTGGTTGTCTGGTTGAGAGCCACGAGGAAAGTGTGAAATCCAGTCAGTCCCACGACGGACCAGAGTGTGAAGAAGCAAATGAGCACTTCTAGAACAGTGAGGTGATGTTAAGGAATGTTGAAGCAGCTACACCAGGGGACTCAATGCCTCAGCCCATACTCATGGCACCAATCACACCATCTTTACCTCTCAGAACATATATCACAAATGGCCAAGTATCTGTATATAACAACAGATGAATTCTAAACTCACTGGATACATGAAAGGAAAAGGACCCCTGTGTATTCACTACAAGTAGTTCTCTAAGAATTCTTGTGTATTTAAGTGTTCATTTATTTATCATTAGCTCTTTGAAGAGGACATTTCATCAAAGCTAAACAATGTTGGCCATCACTGCCAATGGAAAATCCATCAAAAAATAAACTTTGTAATGAAAAATTGGTGGGAAAAACAGAATGTGACTTATAGAAATCCCATCTGAATCTCCTTTTCAGAAATACAACTGCTATACAAAATAAGCCTTAGCTGCAACAAAAAGGTAGGACTTCCATCAAGTGACATAAGAGGTATACTGAAGCAAAGACAGCCCACTAGAAGAGGCAGGGCTGAGACTGATCAGAAGGACTTAGGAGGGAGGCAGTGGAGAAAGGGGTGAGGGAAGGACCTCCTTTTAAGCCCTGGCCATCTTCCATTCTGGTTGCTACCACTAAGACTACATTTTTTTTTATTTTAGACTTTGGCACTCTCTGACATCTGAAAAACGAGATGGTAGGAGAACTGCAGAGAAAAAGCCTACTTGAAACTAGTTTAAGAGGGAGTCACAGGGACATACTGCCAGGGGAGGATATGTTCCAGGAGTTTCTTTCAACGTCTCCAGGAAGCCAATTTTCAAGGATTCTGTTAAATTGGGAGGACAAGTGGAAAGAAAAATCAATAACTTTAGTAAAAAATGCACACTTACACTAGTACCCACTCATTTTCCTCCCTCCCTATCCCTTGTTACAAGCTGGCAAGAGATTAAGCCCTCACTCAGACAAGGGACTCTCACCTACAAACTGGTAGTCTCCTCACTAAAGAGTTTACATTTTCAATGCAGGACCTGGCACTGGACTAGAGAGTCTGATAGAAGCCAAGCTTCCCACTCCTTTCCCTTTTCCCTAGCCTCCAACTATGGGCACAGATGGGGAATATTCATTCATAGCTGAAAGAAATCAGAAATATCCAAGAAAAATCCTCTCTCCTGATTAACCCATATCTCTCCCTTATTCAAAATCTAGTTGAGAACTCATCTCTTGATCAAGAGATGCCCCCTTTAACTCCACATCCCATCTGCCTTTAGGGTTACTTGGTAGTTGTGTGTGTGTGTGCGTGTGTGTGTGTGTGTGTGTGTGCGCGCACACACACACACACACACACGTGGGTATGTATTTTCTATCTCCCAAAGTAGACCATGAGCAACTAAAAGGTATTTTGCTGGTATAATCCCTCCTATCACCTGGACAGGGCAGGTCTTACAAGGCAGACGAAGAAAGGATGCAGAGCCAACATACATCCTCAGTCTTTGAGACTGCCTCAGAAATGTCCACTAGTCTGGGTACAGGCCATAATCACAGCCTCAACCTTCAGCAGAGGGCCAATGAGAAGGCCAACACACTCAGTAAATACAGATGGATGTGAGCTGAGTTTTGGAGCTCTGCTCAAGAGCAGTGCTCATTTCTACCAGGTCCTAGGATGCCTTTGCAATAGTAAAGTCCCACCAGGAAACCCAACTTCCCTCAGCTGTCCTTAAGTCTTCTCCCACTCCTCACCCCTATTCCAACAACACACACTGCCTTGCATACTCACTGAGGGCCACATAGACGATGTTGAAGGCGAAGACATAGATCGTGAGGAGGGAGAGAGACAGGATAAAGAGGTAGAAGTAGCGGTAGTTCCTCTTTCCAACACAATTCCCCACCCAGGGGCAGTGATGGTCGAAGCGCTCTGTGGGAGAAAGAGAGAGTCCAGTGCCAAAGCCGCCCAAACAAAGCACATACGACATCTACATAATACCTAATTTAGAGACCCCCAGTGTCACTGCTGATTTCAACTGTAAAAAACACTGGTTTCTATTTTTCACTTTTTCACTATGTTTTCATAGTCATCTCATTTGATCCCCACAATCACCCTGGAAGTTGAGCAAAATAAGATATTCTTTTCCTCATTTTACAGTTGGAGAAACTAATGCACTGAGGGATCACTGCCTCACTGCCTCACTGCTAGTTGACAAGAGACTTTGCTTTTCCAAAGAAAAACCTTTGGTGGACTTACTAAGTTCAGGAAGAATAAGTAGGTGAAAATACCCAAGGAAAGTTTTAAAAAATGAGTAGTGTGGTTTTTCTTAACCTCTAGTTATTTTTTTTTAAATGATAAAACTAGGTGGCTCAGTCAGTTAAGCGTCCGACTTTGGCTCAGGTCACGATCTCACAGCTCATGAGTTCAAGCCCCATGTCGGACTGTGTGCTGACAGCTCAGAGATTGGAGCCTGCTTCGGATTCTGTGTCTCCCTCTCTCTCTGTCCCTCCCCGCTTGCATTCTTCTGTCTGTCCGTCTGTCTGTCTCTCTCCCTCAAAAGTAAATAAACATTAAAAAAATTTTTTAATGATAAAACTACAACACTTAAAATGATGTGGCATAGCTCAATGGAATGGAAAGTACCCAGAAAGTCTCTAGAATATTTAAGAATTTACTGTCTAATAAAGGCAGTTCTACAAAAACAGTGGTGAAAGGAAGTATTATTCTATAAATAACTGACACAATTGGCTACTTGGTGGAAAATAAAGTTAGATTTTTTTTTCTCCTCACACAATTAATCAAAATTAATTACAGATGAATTAGAATTACATGTAAAAACAGAGTACAACCATAAAATAACTATAAAGAATAGATGAACATTTATCCCCTGTAGAGCAGGACAGTTTTAGCATAAAAGTAATGGAAGAAAACACAGATGAAAAAGAAAAATATATTTGACTCCATAAACCTTAATATGCATTTTATATATGTTAAAAATACTATAAAGAATCTTTAAACAGGAAAAAAACCAATGGGAATGTATGTAAATTTAGTATGTTAGTATATGAGAAGTCCTTACAAATCAATAACAAAATAAAAATACTCCTTTAAGAAAATAGTCAAAGGGCAAAAAGAGACAGTTAACAAATACCACATAAACATATATTTAAATGTTTTCAGATTCACTAATGATTCAGTGCAATACTAATACAACAATAAGACAATTTTTGCCTATTGAAATAAGAATATAAAAATAACATCCAGTGCTGGTGAGAATAGCATGGAATGGACACTAATATACTCTTTGTGGGAGTATAAATTGAGAGAAGCTTTCTGAAAAGCAATTTGGCAGTATGTGTCAACAGCCTTAATAAGGCTAACACCGCTTTGGCAAAATAAATTCATTTTTAGTAATTTCTCTTAAGGAAATAGAGATATGCACAGAAATTTAAGTTTAGCAATTTTTTATTACTATTTTTTATTGTGGTAAAATATAAAGCATGCATTTTGCCAATTTATTCATTCTAAGTGTACAACTTAGTGGCAATTACTACATTCACGATGTTGTGCAATCATCACCACTACCTATTTCCAAATATTTTCATCACCCCCAAAGAGAAACTCTGTATGCATTAAAGAGTAATTCTCCGTTTTCCCCTTCCCCCAGTCCCTGGTAACTTCTAATCTTTCTATCTCTATGCCTATTCTACATATTTCATATTAGTGGAATCATACAATATTTGGCTTCTCTGTCTAGCTTCTTTCACTTTAGCATAATGTTTTCAAGATTCACCCACACTGTAGTATGTATCAGCACTTTCTTCCTCATTATGGCTGAATAATATTCCATTGTATGGATATACCACATTTTGTTTATCCATTCATTTATTGATGGACACTTGGGTTGTTTCCAACCTTTGGCTTCTGTAAACAGTGCTGTCATGCTCACTGATGTACAAAAATGTTTGAGTCTCTATTTTCAACTCTTTTTGGTATTGATATGGACAGAATTGTGTCCCCCCAAAATTCATATGTTGAAGCCCTAACCCCCAATGTGACTGTATTTAGAAACACGGCTTCTAAGGAGGTAACTAAGGTTAAATGTCATAAGCTTAGGGCCCTAATCCTGTAAGATTGGTATCCTTATAAGAAGATGAGACACCAGGAGTGCATGAACATAGAAAAAGGCCACATGAACACAGCAAGAAGGTGGCCCACCTGCAAGCCAGACAGAGAGACCTCACCAGAAATCAATCCTGCCTGCACCCTGATCTTGAACTTCTAACCTGCAGAACTGTGAAAAAATAAATTTCTGTTGTTTAAGCTACCCAGTCTGTTGTATTTTGCTATGGTAGCCTGAACAGGCTAATTTAGGTATGTATATATATGTACACACACACACACACACACACACACACACACACACACACAAGGGATGGAATTGTTGGGTCATATGATAATTTTAATTCTATGTTTAACTTTTTGAGGAACTGCCAAACTGTTTTTCACAGTGGCTATGTCATTTCATATTCCCACCAGCATTGTATGAAGGTTCTAATTTCTCCACATCCTGAAATTTAATCATTTTGATTGCAGTGCAATAATAATGAATAAAATGGAATAGTAAATATATTTAATTATAGGAAACTGCTTAAATAAACTAGAATATTGAAAATTTTAAAAATAAACTAGAATGTAGCCATATGATGGATTATGCAGTCATTAAAATAATATATTCAAAACACATTTATTAAAGATCTGGAAAAATACTCAGGATATAATGTTAAGTGACAAAGGCAGGATTAAAAACTCTATCATGTGTGATCTATATAAGATCTAAATAAGTGGCACTGGAAGGAGATACAGCAAA
Organism: Prionailurus viverrinus; assembly: GCF_022837055.1. Lineage (NCBI taxonomy): Eukaryota > Metazoa > Chordata > Mammalia > Carnivora > Felidae > Prionailurus > Prionailurus viverrinus. Next base: position 100,360,050 of record NC_062579.1, read on the forward strand.
ATGGAGAGTAAATTTGGGATTAAGTTTTATTTATACTTTCTGTACTCTCCATATTTTGTACAATGAACATGGATTATTTTAATGAAAAACACACAAAGAATAAAATACATCATTTTTAAAAAGGAATAAGCTATGCACGGGTCAAAATAAAGACTGCAAGAATGGTACACCTCCTGGGGCGCCTGGGTGGCTCAGTTGGTTAAGCAACCGACTTCAGCTCAGGTCATGATCTCATAGTTTGTGAGTTTGAGCCCCGTGTCGGGCTGTGTGCTGACAGCTCAGAGCCTGGAGCCTAGTTCAGATTCTGTGTCTCTCCCTCTCTCTACCCCTCCCCCTCTCTCTATCCCTCCCCTGCTCATGCTCTGTGTCTCTCTGTCTCTCAATAATAAATAAATGTTAAAATAAGTAAATAAATAAATAAAAATTAAAAAGAATGGTACACCTCCTGATTAAAGGGCTACAATATATCTTTTCAGACAAGAAAAAGATGTAGAGAAGACACACACAAGTAGTAAGAATGGTACATCTCCTGACTAAAGGGCTACAATATATCTTTTCAGAAGAGAAAAAGATATAGAGAAGACACACCCAAGTGGTTAGGGTAATACCTGAATCAAGAATTACAGATATAGCCTCACTTTAAGCAAACTTGCCATAAAAATATTGGAAACTGTAGATTTATACAGATTTATTTTCACTACATTTTAAATTATACTTTTTCTGATAATATAATTAATATACGCTCATCATAGAAAACTTGAAAAAAATAAAAAAGAAAATGAAGGAAACAGCATCACTCAAAATTCCACAACCTATAGATAATAAACTATAAGCCTAAGCATTCTGGTGTATTTCCTTGCATATATCTTTACATATATTTTTTCAAATGTGCAACTGAGATCACACTATAAATGTAGCTTATCTCTTATTTTAGTTCATTTAGCTTTCTGATATGAGCTTTTTCCATAAGTCTATTGCATAAATGTCCCACAATTTATTTGACTGCTTATCTACTGGTGGACAATTACATTTATTGAATTTTTAATCATTATAATAATCCTGAGATAAATATTTCCATACCTAAACCTTTTACCACATCCCTGATTATTTTCTTAGGACAGGTCTCTAGAAAAGGAATCACTAGCATCAAAGGGTATACATGTTTTAATAAGGCTTTTAAGAATCTCACTAGGTTGTCTTCCAAAAACTTTGTTCCAATTTACACTCTTACCAGGGTAGGACTAAGCATTATCAGGTTTTCCTTGCTAATATTCTAGATTTTAAAAGATCCTGTTTTAATTTTTATTTCTTTGATTTTTAGTATGGGTGAATTTTGTTTCTTGTTAACTAGTTAATTGCATTTCCTGTTTCATAAACTGTCCATATTTCTACTGGAATGTTACTGCCTCTTTTTTTTAAAGCAATTTGTATGAGTTCTTTATATTTAAGAATATTAATAAGGAGAGGGAATTATTTATCAAAGCCCTCACATCTGACCTTCTTGAAATATCAAGTTTCCTGGCTAATTTAAAATGAGTTTTAATTTATAAAAATCCTATCTACACACAGATTTTTACCATATAAATTAAGATATATCTTCCCAACCTTTGCCTAAAGAATTGGCTAATAAGAAGAAAGCAATGTACTCAGTCAGGCATATTCCATGGCATATATAAAGAATGCTAGAAGTACGCTTATTACATATATATGTGTATATATATATATATATATATATATATATATATATATAAAGAGTTGCACATATATGTCTATCGATGGATATGTTTACTGCCTGTTTCTGATCTTTCTCAGGGTGCAGCACACATGAGGCAATGCTTACAACTAAGCCACATATATGCAGATAGAAGCACAGACCCATGTATTCTGCACACCTGCCACCCTTGCAGCATTACCGGAGAAAGATAAAATGACAGTTTTAGGATCAGACCTGTTCCAGTTGCATCTCACATTAATTACACGAACCTGCACAAAGGTGCTTCACCTATTTCCTCATCTGTGAAAAAGGGATAATACCTCATGGGGTTTTACAAGTCTTAAATGAGAGAAAGGGAAAGCACTTAGCACAGTGCCTCCTATATAGTAGGATCTCAATAAATCTTAGCAACTTTCTTCTTCTTGGGAACAGGATTTATATATCCCTTCTTTCCCTGAAGTTGCCCTCCAATGGACTAGGGTTTTCTTCCCCCTACATAAGATGGGTTCCACTTGAAACAAATCCAGTCAAGGAAAATGCAGATTTTAAAAACAGGTAAAGTTTACTTCCCCATTTACCAAAAAGGTTTTTTTTAGTAAATTTTAGACCAGAGGATATTTAAAATAAGATTTGATCTACACAAGTACAGTTGCTTTTTCACTTGTTCAGAAGCTTGCTTCCTATCTAAAGTTTCCTAACTAAATCTAGCTTATTTCCTATGTAAATCTATCTTCCCACTCCTATTGATTTTTCCCTAGAAAAATAACCCTGACCCTCTCCAACTCAGCCTTTCCCCCAGACAAAGCCCCTTTGGTTTTACTCACCCACACAGTTGTCACAGATGCTGCAATGGGAGGCCCGGGGTGGCCGGAAGATCTTGCACGTATAACAGTATTTCAGCTTCACAATCTGGTTGTTTATCTGAAAATTCTTGATACGAGGAGGTGGTCGCTGGCCCTGGGGCACTGCACCATTGGTAGCCTCTGAAGATCAGTAAAGACAGTTACTATCACTGCTAGCTAGCCATTATTTGAGTCCAAAAGTCCCACCACTTCTCAAAAAGCACTGGGAGTACTCAATAGTGCCCTAAGGGCCCACTGTTTTCTATAGACTAGCATTCCAGAGGACACTTTCAACATCACAGTGTCCCCCCAAATTCCACTGAATGCCATGCAATTCTTTTGTGCATATGTGAAAAAGGGTTTCTTCAAGTTTTGGGGGTTTTTGGCAGATTACAAAGAAAAGCATTCATAAAAGAAATAGAAATGGCTAAAAAATATATGAAATGAGGGGCACCTGGGTGGCTCAGTCGGTTAAGTATCTGACTTCGGCTCAGGTCTTGATCTCATGGTTCATGAGTTCAAGCCCCATGTCAGGCTCTGTGCTGACAGCTCAGAGCCTGGACCTGCTTTGGATTCTGTGTCTCCCTCTCTCTCTCTCCTGCTCATTCTCTCTCCAGAGCGCCCTTCTCCTGCTCGCGCTCTCTCTCGGTCTCAAAAATAAATAAACATTAATATATATAATATATATATTATATATTCCATATATATTATGTATTATATACATTGTATATATTATATATAATAATAAACATTAATATATATATATAATGAAAATACCCAAATTCACTAACAATCAAAGACATAAAAACCAACACAGATACTGTTTCTACCTACTATATTAACAAATATTAAAAAGAATAAGAATACCCAATGTTGACAAGGATGGGGAGAAGGTATTTTTATATATTACTGGTAAGCAATAAAGCAGTGGCTCCCAAAACTTTAAAGGTCTATATTTTTTGATCCATCAATTCTATTTCTAGGAACTTAACAAAATTACAAAGAGATATACAAAAGATGTTGGTGGAAAGATTATTTGTCACAGAGTCCCTTTTAATAGTGAAAACGTGAAAATAACCTCAGTGTCACAATAGGAGGTTGGTTAAGTAAATTATGATACATGCACAGGATGGAACATTATGCAACCATCTAAAATGATGTAGACAAGTGAATGAAGACACAGGACAATATTCACAATGTATTGCAAAATGAAAATCTAAGCTAAAAAGCAACATCCATAAAAAGATATTATCTTGCAAAAATAAAATATATGCATGAAAAAAGACTGGTAATACTTAGAAACAGAAAAACAACCTTTTAAAAATAAGAGTAATGTGTACTTATTGTAAAAGGTTTGGAAAAAACAGAAAATACATATAAGAAAAAATAAAAATCACTGAGAGTCTCTCAACTCAAGGATACCCATGCATTTTGATATATTTCCTTAATAGATAAATAAACATTCATGATTTTTAAAATTTGAGATATAGATATTATTTTGTACCCTATATTTTTTACTCAACATTATATGGTGAATGTTTTTCTGTGGTTGTTAAATTCTCTTCCAAAAAGATGAATATTGGCGATATAATAATATTCCATCATATGCACATCCTGTAATTTATTTGACCATTCCATATAGTGGCGCATTTAAGTGGTCTCTGAGTTTTTACTATTTAAGTGATGTTGCATGCAAAAACCTAAAATATTACAGATAAAGCTTAAATCCACTTTGATCACCACCACTGGGAATCCCAGTTCCCACCTCCCTTCCCCAAGAATATATACGTGTGTTAAAATTAATTTCTAAAACAGAAAGAAAAAAAAGAAAAGCATGTTGAAATCTGAGTAGTAAATATAAAGTTGCTGGCATTAAAATAGCTAGGCCCATATTAAAAAGAAAAAAAGTTCGGGCTTAATTTCAGCTCAGGTCATGATCTCACAGTTGTAAGATTGAGCCCCATGTCTGACTCTGTGCTGACAGCGCAGAACCTGTTTAGGATTTCTCTTTCCCTCTCTCTCTCTCTCCCTCTCTCTCTCTCTCTCTCTGCCCCTTCTCCGCATGTATGCTCTCTCGCTCTCTTTTTCTCTGAAAATAAATTTTTAAAAAAGAAAAGGACAAAGGAAAAAATGCCGAGCTAAAAATCCTTCTGCAGTAATTTGTATAACTCTCTGATTATTTCCTTTAGCTAAACTCTAAGTGAAGTGGAATTACCAAGTCAAAGGGTATGAACCCTTAAAACCCATACTGCTTATTGCCAAAATGCTTCCCGGGCAGATTGTATCAATTTGCACGCCCATCAATCTGTAGCATATGAGAATGCCTGTCTTGTTGCCCCCTAGATGTGCAGGATAATTCTAAAAACAGAATAATTTTTCAATTCACTTTGATTTTAAAAATATCTACCATATGGAATTTTTTTCCTTTTTTTGAAGAGTGGGGTAGATGCTGTGAAATCAAACAATAACAGTGTGTCACAAGTCTTAAAAGGATGATAGCTATTCATTAGAGAATGATAAAAGTACCAGCATGCCACCTTAATATTCCTTTGCATGTGCTTTACATGAGGGCACCTGTGAGATACAGTTCATGGTTTGTCCTCCCCATGAGGCACTATGATACAAGGAAATCACAGTGTCGCCTGCTGCCCATCCCCCAGCCCTCATGCACAGCATACCCAGCATAGGGCTGAATGTAGTGTTGACAAAAACTTGCTAACATAAACATATGTATGAACTCAAGAATGCAATCTTCTACACAGAGAACATGCTAAAAGGGGAGGTCAGAATGTGACAGCTCAAACCTGGGCTCTAGGCCCAGTGATCTGGCAAAACAAAACTAACCTTGCTAACACCTGCTGTGAGATGCAAAAGACAAGTCAAGGCACTGCTTTGACCTTCAGTTTCTCCATATGTGAATGGAAATGGGATGATAAAAGAATAATCCAGATGGAGAAAAAATGGCACACACAACTCTCCCTCCTATCTTCCTCCTAACTACCTCAGCTTTACCAGGTCTCCCCTGAACTCCGGCTGCACCAACACACCTGGCCTCTTCTTTCTCCCCACCATTCCCACCCTCTCCCCATCCCTAAGTAGTTCAGATGTGCACAAGCCTATGTCCCCCTGGCTCAACTAAAACAGGATGGAATTTTTAAAAAAGAAATTCAGGGGCGCCTAGGTGGCTCAGTCAGTTAAGCACCTGGCTTCGGCTCAGGTCATGATCTCACAGTCTGTGAGTTCAAGCCCCACATCAGACCCTGTGCTGACAGTCAGAGCCTGGAGCCTGCTTCGGACATGTGTCTCCCTGTCTCTCTGCCTTTCCCCTGCTCATGCTCTGTCTCTCTTGCGCGCTCTCAAAAATAAATAAACATTAAAAAAAATTTTTTAAAAAGAAATTCAGCAAGAAGCTAGAGGTTAATGCAGCTAAAATAAACAAAAGGAATACAAAAGCTTTCAAACCACTCTAGGAGTATCAAACCATCATACTTTACACCTTAAGCTTGCACAATGTTGTGTCAATTATATCTCAATAAAACTGGAAGAAAAAACATCAAATGGAAATGGGAGAAAATATTTTGTTAGTAATAGCATGCATATAAACATCAGGAATAAACTCAATATAAGACATACAGAAACTAGGCTTTAAAACTATAAACATTTTATCCAAGGGCATAAAACTCAATCTGAAAATAAAAACACAACATTTTCTTAGATAGGCAGATAATATTATATAAATGTAGATTCTCTCAAAAAATATAAATGTAATGCAATACCTATTATAACCCTGATAGATTTGTGTGTTTTTAATTAAATAAAATAATATTAAAATAAAAAAACAAACAGTCTAAAAATCTAGAAGCATATTGGTGCTCCATGGGCATAGCTTTTAGTCTTACAACTTCTGGGTCCCTTTCTTCTACTCTGTCTGGCTTGGATGCTGACTCAAGCTACTTGGGTACTGGACTTGCAAACAATTTAGGGAGGCACTGATGTTGGGTCTGCTGGGTTCCCAGTCCCTGCTAGTACTGGTATCACAGCCTTCTTTCCCCGTGTGAGCTCCTAGGATATTCCCTCCTCTAGCCCTGGGATCTTCAGCTTTAATTTGTGGAGTCACCCTGGCCCGTGGCTATTGTATCACTTTATCTCTGTCCCAAAGAGACCTGAAAACTACACTGTAATCAGCCTATAACTGCTTCCATTTCCTTCCTTTACCTTCCTAGAATTCTCAATGGTTCTTGGCACCATGGCTGTCTCCTCTCATCTTGTGTATTCCCTTAAATCAGGAATTCTTGGTGGGGCCCGTGAATGTGCTTCAAAAGATCTATAAGTCCCTGAAATTACAGCCACAATTATATGTATATGCAAACATATAAGAATATTTTTTATGAAAAGAAGGCTTATAGCTTTCATCAAAAAAATCGAATGCGTTGATGACCCTTCAAAAGTAAAAAAGGCCATCCTCTTGGGAACAGTGGAGCAGGACCTTGGTAACAAACCCCTCCCGAAATGCAACCCAACACAAGGAAGTATGAAGCATATGGCTTTCAAATCTTGCTAAATCTGCCTTACCAAATTCATAGGGTGGTCATGATCTCAGATTCAGTTTCTTACACAGGGAAAAGGCTAGAAGTGATTCTTAATCTGCAACTACATGATTCTATTCCCTTAGTGATTAAAGTCACCCACTGCACAGCATCATGCCAGCTGGTCAGAAAACTCACCTATCTCCATTTCTATGAAAGCTGCTTCATCTGGTAGGGCCCGTGGGATCACTCCAGGGTCACTGAAGCTGGTCCTCAACAGTGTAGCCATGGAGAAAAGGAAGAGCATGGCAGCAAACACAGGGATGGCAGGAGACAGCTGGACAGCCAGGTAGCGGCATCTGAAGAAAGCAGCCAATTGAACATTTAGTTATACCTACCCTGTATTGACCTCAAATTGTTACCAGCTTGTTGATCGGGTCTCCACAAGAAAATCGGCAGTACCTTGAGGGAAGGGACCATGTTTTTTCTTCTCTTGAATTACCCATAACTCCTTATATACGGTTCTGCACATAATAGGAAGTCAACAATTATTTGATTGGTGGACCTATAACCTAGAGAAGACAGTCTCAAGGGACTTCTCCTATCACCAAGTCCAGTCCCTCCTTTTGGCCTGCTGAAAACCCCATTTCCTCTGTGCCTCATGAAAGGCTCACACCTATTAAGGTCAGGGAAGCAACTGAGCCTGGACTTGTAATTACCACAGGTTGCTCTTACTTTGGCAATGTGTAGAGCTTTTCAAAAACACTCATCTAGCATTAGGCCTGAGCTCAAGGAGGAGGAAGAAAAGATGAGGACTATTTATGAAGCAGGGTCCCAGTATCAGACAGAGGGTAGGTCTGGCATGCTTCAAAGCCAATGAAAAGTTTCTGGGCTGCTGACTGACTTTGAAACATCCATTCTTTTCTCTCCTCAATGACCTCTGCTAGTAGGTGCCTACTGACATTAGGCAAGGAAAATCTCCTAGCACCCCTTCTCAACATAATGTTTCCTCCCCCTTTCCTCATAATTCATCTGGAAGACTACCCCTCTTCCTCTCTGGATATCCCAGCTCTACTCATCTTTCAGGTCCCAGAGACATCAATGCCATCATTGTCATCATCACAATTTACTGAGCATTCACCATATGCCAGGCATTGCACTAAGCCCTTTATATGCACCATCTCATTCAATTCTCACACTAAATCCACAAGGTAGATTTGATAGAGAGAGGTCTTAGAGAGGTCTTGCCTCCTCTGAAAGGCCTATCCTAAGCTGCACTAATCTCTCCCTTCTCTACCGCTGTCATCCTCATTGCCAGAGCCTTGTATTGTTTCCTAGCTGTTTTTCACTATGTTGACCTCATCTCCCCCAGCTGGACTTCATAAGAGCAAGAACCTTGTCTTTTTTGGAGTGGGAACATTTGGGGTTGAATTGTGGTTCTACCAGCTCCTAGCTGGGTGACTTAATTAACTTCAGTCTCCTTATCTGTGAAATGAGGATAATAATAGCACTACATAGGGTCATTTTGTGGATCAAATGCATGAATATAAATAAAGTACTTAGAACTGTACCTGACACATAGTAAACTTTAAGTAAATGCCAGCTGTTAACAATTACCATCATGCTTCTTTATCTCCCAGAGCTTAATGCAAGTACAGGAACAAAGAAGCTACCAACAAATACTTGTCACATTCAACTGAATTTCAAACCAAATAAATAGGAATATGCGATGAGAGTTATCACTGACCTACTTTTATTCTCTTCCTCCTGGGGGACATTTTTTCATTCAACACAGAGATCTTCTCTTAGAGGCAGACTATAAGTGGATGAGCAAGGACCAGAGGGAGAGCAGAAAAAGTACGCTAAGGAAAAAGGCTTACCTCATCGGCATGGGGATTAAGCAAGCTGCTGTCCATTCAGAGCAAACATTTAACCCCGGGGTTATACATTCGCTGTAGTTTTGGAACAGTCCCCATGAGATCCTCCCCTTGCCTCCCCGCCACACACACAACTGCATGAAGGGTGCAAGTCAACTATAATATTAGGCTGAGCGGTTTGTCATAAAGGTGAACATATGTAGTAAACTTGCAAAATGATGTTTGTGGCTTTTTGTTTGCCTGCTTATTTGTTTTTTAACAAAATCCTTGGTCTTAGTCTGCTTTTGTATGACTTACTTCCTTCTAAAAGCTAAGGGTAGGGGACAAAATTTGAAGAACTGAAGGATCTGACTTAGTACAGAGTAATTAAAGCCCCTGCATATCACTACCTTGTGGATTACCCTCTTTTCCATTGTTTCACCTTCAGTAGTACAGATAATCAAGAAGTGAATTCAGAAACAAAAGTCACCTCCACCTACCAGGGACCCAAAGGACACAAGAGAAATACAAGACTGTTTCACAAGCAAGCCAAGTAAAATTACCACACTAACAGAAAACAGCCATCTTTCTAATCACTGCCCATTTCTAAGATCACTCTTGAAAACAAGTAATGTCTCTAGGACTCAAACTGCTCTGGGTGTACAGCATCCAATAAATAGACTTAGAAAAATCAGAGCCATCCAAGCAGCCACCAAAGGGCTTTTAAATTGTCTTATTACAGGAAAAAAAAATAGAGAGGAAAAAGGGGCGCCTGGGTAGCTCAGTTGCTTGAGTGTCTAACTCTTGATTTTGATTCAGGTCATGATCCCAGGGTCATGGGACTGAGCCCTGTGTTGGGCTCTGCACTGAGTGTGAAGTCTGCTTGAGATCCTCTCTCTCTGTCTGCACCTCTCCACCACACTCTCCCTTTCTCTTTCTGTCTCTCCTTCTCTCACATAAAAAAAAAAAGAATACCAAATAAAAAAAGATAGAAAATATATATACATCTCTCTCTCTCACACACACACACACGCACACAATGTTAACCCCATGCACAAAGGACCTGAGATTAACTAAGTCCCATTCCAACACCTGCTTGTCAACCAGACAAAGAGCAACTTAGATTTGAATTATGCTACGCCGTCAAGGATAAAGGTCTCTGTAATCTCCACATGGACTATCTTCTGCACCTGCTAAAACAATCCACTCTGTGTGTCAACAAGTACACAATAGGCCCATTGTATTGTTCTCCAGAGATGAGGCTACTGGCAGCCAGTTGTCACTAGTGAGTGGGTGTGGCTGAGAAGGCAGATGTGGAACCAACAGGCCTTTCCACTCCAAGTAAGAGGAAACTAAGAGAGCCAGTGGCTAAGACTACTGTAAACTATAACATGTCATGTCTGTCTTTAGCAGTTATGATCAAAAATATCCACATAGGTTAATACCATAATTGCAGTAAGCTATGGGCCTGTCTCTGACAGGAATAGGGTATGTGTAGATTTGGTGGTAATTCCCAATATTGATCTGAAAAGTCAGGAGTATCCTAAATCAGTAATTTGTCTTAGTGAAAGATGGGATCTGTCATCCACAAATATAGGCTGTTTCTGAAACCCCCTAGTACTTTCCATTCATATTACTTCTTGGAATAATGATATCCATACGCTTCTTGAAACAGAACTCTCTTTTGTCTTCAAAGTGCCAAGAGAATTTCCCCCTTCTAGAGAGTTTAGTGGCTGCTTTTCTCCCTTGTAAATTTTATAAATGCTACCATGTCCCCACTAAGTCTTCATTTATTCCACCTGAAGAGATATCATTATTTTAAGCCATCTTCTACCAACTTCTTGATTGGCCTCAGGTTTCCATAGCTAGGCTAAATGACTGGACTTCCACATGTCCCATGGGCCACACGGTGGTACTGTCTAGCAGTAACCAGTAGTGCCAGGCTGGGCTGGTGTGTCATGTTCCATCCCCCATCCCCAGCACGGTAGTTCATTGGAGGGACAATGATAATGACACAGACTTCAACTGATGTGAAAAAACTCAAAAGAGATTCATAAGTGGAACCTGTAAGAAACCAGACAGATTCCATAGCAGGGCTCTGCCTCAAAGACTGGGAGTGTGGATTGGTGTTCTATACAATACTCTACCTCTAAGTCTCCCCAAAAGCTCAGTGCCAACAAGTATTTATGGGCCTAACAAATGAAGAACAAGAGAAAATGGGAGTTAATATTGTTAGGGAAAACATAACTAACATATGAAACAGCTACAGAATAAGATAAGACCAGTAATCAAGGGTTAGGATGGTGATTCATACCCTAAGGACTATAAGTGGTCAGAGAAGAGCTCTCTTGGGAAGCTGGTGGCTGCTTAAAACTGCTCCCATAGCAGCCATTAAGGGTGGATTTAAGCACAGCTTGGAACAGCAGAAAGGGCCCAAGGATTAGAGCCCCATGATGGCCCTTAGCCCCACATAATGGCAATAAGCCTTTGCTATAAGTTCTCACTGATATGGGTCGTTGTCTGTCCTTTTACATACTACTTACCTCTAAAGCGTAGTAAACATATAGAACCACCTATAAGACTGACTCAAGGGTCTTCTGATGACACTTCAGAGTCTGCTGATAGGGAAAAAGTTTCCTTAGACACTAAAAACATAATTGAAAATCAGCCCCTGACTGCTATGTGAAGGTCAGGGGAAGATGTATACCCTGTCTTGTTCCAGTAGCAATGGGGAAAATTAACCAAACAGGGACATTTTCAATTTTGAGGCAATGAACCATCCTCTCACTGAAGAGGGCCAAAATCTGTAGCCAGGCAAGCCCGCTAAGTAGTTGCTAAATCTGTTATAATAGCAAATTTCACATTTCAGTTACACCAAAAGTAACAAATTTCAAATATAACAAATAAAAAATTTCAATTATAATATACCCCTGCCTAAAAATTTAGAACAATTCCCCACTCTTTATTAATCCCCAAACCCCACAGGCCAGTATTCCAAGGCCCTCCATTAGTTAAACTGCCCTTACCTAATCATCATCATAAGGTTCTTGTCTTCTCATTGCTCCATTCCAGAAACATACCCCTAATTACACTGAATTCACTAGCTTCTTGCTATTGCAAAATGAATAAGGTGCTTCCTTTGTTCTTAAACACAATACTAGCAGGCATCTCTGAGGAAGATTTAGAAGGTCTCTTCTCTCCTTCAATAAACATCTCAACTGATGTCGGCATGCTGGGGGACATCCCTGTTCTTTGTGCTTGCTTTTCCCAAAATAGAAAATCACTATACTCAGTTAAAACTCATTCTCAAAAGATGGGAGATACATTCGATAGAGATTGACAGTGTGAAACTCATTATCACAAAAAGTAGTAGAGACTGAATATACACAGATAAATTCTGAATTATGGAACTGCAAAGAAAGGAAAGCATACTGTTCAGAAGACATAACTCAACCCTTCTGCAGGGAGTGTGCTTTATCAGGAAGTTGAACTTAGCCAAGTACTATAACAGATTGGTATCAGAGAGACAACTATGATGTTCTAAAACTATCATTTGGTTGGCCAAGTCATAGACATAATCTTGGGCTAGGTAAAGCACAAGATAGAACCTGCAAAGAAAAATTTTCTGGAGAATGTTCTCTTGGTTAGAGATCATGATAAAGTCACATTTCCCCCTTTCCAATCTCATCTAAGTAACTTCAGGAACCTGGATCTTGTCACTATAGGCACAAATATTCTGCCAGGTCAGTTTGGCTTTTGTCTACATAGCTCTGTGTCTCCTCAATCCTGGCAACTTTGTGTTGTCAGATGACCATTTTTCTTTCCTCTGTCTGCAGGGACATGATGCCCGTTTCATCAGGATCACCCACATGGTAATGAGGTAGGGAGCACATATTGCTTAATTTTTCTCCAAGCCACCCTCATTCCGGCAGCAAGGACTCTGAGTGATCACAGAGGTAATGACCCCTCATAACTCACAAAGCTTACTTTCTAGGTTCACACTTAGAGATGGGCTTCCCTGTTCCTGCAAGGCTACCAGAATGCCATGCCAGGATGCTACCAGTTTTCTACAAAGATATCTTCATTTCCTAGGAGCATAGCTGGGGAGGCCCAAATAACCTAGATGCCACTAGGTAACATAATCACTAGCTAGCAAGAACCCAGAATATGCTGGTCTAGCACTTGGCAATATGCACACTTTAGTAAACCTGAATGTCTTCTGGATTCCATATTCAAAAGGTTACAATGAGATGAAAGGTAGTGTGTCATACAGAGGTATTGGTTGTCCAGCTGATCTTGGTAAAGTAACCTCTTCTGTGGGCCTGGTTTCCTCACCTGCAAAAGGATGGAGATAGTCTCCAAGGCCACTTCCAGTTCTACCATTCTATGATTATGTGAGTCAAGACATTTAAAGTGTATCCAGAATGTGTTATTAATTCAGTAACATTTACTGACCATCTATGCTATGTAAGCCCTGGCAGAGGGCACTGTGGGGGCTACATAGACATAGGAGATAGTCCCTGACATTGAAAGAGCTCAAAGTGCAATAATCATAGAATTTAGAAATCTAAGAAATGTCATAAGATTATGTGTTAAATGAGCAGTATGTATGATTAGTCCTACAAATGCAGGAATTATTAGAAAGGTTTCATGAAGGAAAACTCAAGAAGGGACTTGAAAGAGCGGTAGAATTTGGATAGGCTAGAAGTGGGTCAATTACTGAGCAGCGTTACAAAGCTTTTTTCAGTTCATCCAATTCAATGACTCCTCTGTACATCAGAAGCAACTATGTGTGTCAGTCCAACAGGGTTTGATAGTGCCTTGATACAATTTCCTCTACATACAGCACAATGAGGCATAAGCACTGATCATAGCAGCAAACTGCTTCTACTTCAGGTGTCAAAAGTCACATAGTCATTCTTGCCACAAGAGAAGTCTGGGTACCTTGACCCCACCAGTGATCTGGTCACAAAGTTAAAAGAGATAGCTAGGAAGCCAATTCCAGATAACAGTGCACTTGGTCCTTCCCCCTAGCTTTATCAGGAAGTTGAATTTGACTACCTACTACAATAGTCTTTGAGTGGCTGGACACCTCACAGTTGTCAGTGTCATTCTGCTATAATGTCCTGACATTACCAGCCAAGCTGGTGGCTACATGTTTACACAAGCTGGACAGGGTTTGGCCAGAAAAGACTGAGAATGGCTCATGTGGTCAAAGCTGAAACTGGCATATACACACACATTTCCTAAATGCCTCCCCCTAAAGATAAATTAAGAAATCCTTTTCTTAAGCACTGCACAATTTTCACTCTGCTTTTAAAGTCAATACTTTTACCATAGATACAATTACATTTAAATATGTAAATGTATTTAAATACGGCTACCTACTGGTAATCTATCCTTTCCTTTTTGTGTGTATTTGAATCTTCCATACAAACACAACAGTTATGCAGAATTTCAGACTCTTAGAGTTGCAAGAGGCTCAGTGATAATGTAGTCCAATTTCCCATTCCAGGCAGGAATCCACTTTGTGACAGCAGCCCTTAGAGGTGGCTACCCAGTATCTTTGGAAACACTTATAACAACACAGAGCTAACTAGCTCCTAGATGGACAACCTTTATTCATTTTATGTATTCAGCCTACTGTCTGTCCAATGAAAATTACAGGCCCCTCCTTTGAGAAGCCTAAACATATAAAGGCAAAATCCAAAAATAAAAAGATATCCACTGGCACCACTAATACTGCATGTTTTTCATCAAGGGGTGCCCACATGCCTGACCAGATTTCTCAAGCCATCTGGCCAACCCAGGGCTGTGCCATGGGCAGCTATAAATCAACTTGCGCTTGTTCCTAAGCACCTGCTGCAAGCGAGACCCCACTACTAAAATGCAGGTCCAGATGTGCAGCAAGATCTAGACTTCCCCAAGGCAAAAATGCAACAGTAAGAGGATGTGGAATCTATGCTCCTAGACAATTTAGGGACGAAAATAGACAGCCCTCTTCACTGGTGGTTCAGACACCCTCACCAGCCTGAAGGCAGGGGACTGGATCAGCTGATTTCCTGAAGTCTCCCTATGTTCTAATACTAACTAAGGGGCCCGTATCCTGTCCCCCAAATCCCATCCCCCACTGTGTGGTTGGTAGTGAATTATATACTCCAAAGGAAACAGTCAACCAGAAAAAGATTTCATTCTTCAGAGGCAGGCTGGTGTCCTTTGTACAGCCTGTCATCAGCTAGGCATAAAGCAACCACCACCTAGAGTGTCTGTATGTCTATACGTGACAGACACACATGGACAGACACACACACACACACACACACACATATGCACGCAAACAGATTCAACCACTCTCAGTAAAAATGATTCATTGCCAGGGTCCTCTCCCCTTTGGTCAGACTTATGCTTCCCCATTCCACTCCTTAGCTAACACGTTTACTTCCTTCTCCCTTCCCCCACTTCTCCCTCCCCCAGCCTTACACTAAAAAATATTTACTCTATCATACAGACAGCTGTAACTCAAGGCAGTTTATAAACAACCTCACCCTTCATATCTGAGGGCAAAGCACAAGAAATAACTTGGGGAAAAAAGTCGTCTTGGTAGAAAACTTAACCTGCCTCTGTCAAACAGTAACTTAGCTAATTATAAGCTTCATCCCACAGGCGGTTTTGTTCAAAGGCCTTTGGGGCCTAAGTGGGACAGATCCAAATCAGACTCTGTCTGGCTCCCAGTTACAAAAAAGGCCAAATGCCAATAGCTCCAAATTCCCAATTCCCCTGGACAGTCAAACCAGAGGTTTTCTGGGCCCAGAATTACCAGCTCACTCAGGGCATAGAAACAAATCTCATCTCTATTTTAAATAGTTCCAACCTCACAAATTTAACTCTAAGATGGAGGGGAGTGGCGGCAAAAAGAGCTAGTGATTCAGCAGGGTAAGGACTGAAAGAGAGGGAGAATGATAGAAATCAGAGTTCAGCTCTGCACTTCCAAAAAGAAGCAAGGAAAGAATAAAGCAAAAAAATATCTCTTTTTGGAGAGAAGGGTGAGAGGGGACAGCATTTTATTAGTGTTACACGTATGCCTGCCTGATTGCACATGCTCACTTATACCACACACAAGTACACACATATACACACGCCACCGTAAACCTAAAACTGGGAAAGCAACTAAGAAGCCATCTCCAACCTGACTGACTTCGCCAAATACTTCACAAAGTCAGAAGCAAAAGAGCCTTTGACAAAGAGCTTCTCTGACCTTCCTTTTCTAGCCCTGTTATAAACTTCCCCCCACCCCTGCCACTGTTGCTCAAGCCAGCTGCAACCATCAAAAAGTCTGGCAAAACAGCCTGAAAAATCACTCTTGATGCACTGGGAAAGCCTGGAGCCCTTACAGAAGGACAAAAATGAGCTCCAAGAGATCAGAGCTCATTTTGATTACCCACAAAGGCTAGCCAAGGGGGCCCCCCTCCTCCCTGCCACAGCCACACCGCAGCCTGGGAGCCCCCGGGGTCATGGTAGTGCATGAACTATAGCAGACTCATATCAGGGGTGGCTCACAGTCTACACACACACCTCTTGGCTCCTCAAGGCCCTCCTCATAATAATCCCAAAGCAATTAGCATTGTTCCCATCCCTAGAGCGTACAGCATTCTCAGCATACCCAGTAGTCAAGCCACAGTACCCTAGAATCCAACTGGTCACCTCCCTAGAGCAGTGACCTATACAGGCTTCAAATGGTGGCTCTAGTACTAGCTATTATATCAAAGAAAAAAACAACTCCAAAGCTGGTATCAGACACACACAGAATACAGAGTTGTTTATGCTGAGTGATCTAGAGTGAAACTCACATTTAAAAAGCACATATGTGCCACACATGCAGCTGAGGCTGGAACCAATCTGCAAGTTCCCAGTTCAGTTGGCTTTTCAATTTAATAGCTAGGAGAGGTGACCCAGAATAAAAGAATAGGTGAGTTTTGTGGTATAGAGTTATGACCATGAGGGCTGCCCCTAGGCCCAAGAGGGATGGGGAAGATGGAGTCTGTCACTAAACTCCTAAGGAGACCAGTGAAAAGGAGAGGTGAGTAACAAAGACAAATGCCTTTATTTCCCAAGTGTGCCAGGGGTAGCCCCAAATCTGTGCTACAAAATTGGTATCAAAGGTCTTGGGTTTTTAATGAAGCACATACCCTGTTACAAGCACAAGGAAATGAACTCAGTTAGCATAATCTATAGACATTACTCAAGAGGATAGTGGTATCCAAGGACCATCCACAAACTCTCCAGAAAGAAGGTTCTTCCCCTGGACTCAAAGTGACTATAATCAGGCAAGTCTACTCAATAGAAACTCACTCGAAGGCGAAGAAGAGTGTACATGTCCCCAAGATGAGGAAAAGGGTCAAATAGAAGATGCCCTTTTGCCGGGCCATCATGACTCGACCATCACAGCAGAAGGTGTTCCTGCCTGGGAGTTTCTCCCATTTCCGTGTCACCTTCTTTCTCACCACCATCACAGACATGATTGGAATTCCTGGTTCGAAACGGGCTTTGTGATTACAAGAGAGAAGAAAGAGAAGCTGAGCCCAACTTTGAAATCACGATGCCTGCTATTGCTGCCGCGGGGTCAAACATCATCAAAAGTCCAATTTGTAGCCCTAAGAGAAAGCACAAAAAGAAAAATATAAGGCAGGAACAAGAAAATGCAGTTCAACCCTCCTTTACCAGAGGTGGAAAAATGAGCACTGCCTAAAGGGGTAGTGGTAGGGAAGTGGGAAAAGTTTATTTCCAATCTGTGTGTATCCTCTAAAAGGAGAAAAGGCTAAATGTTCTCAAAAAAGAAGGGGGTTACCATGTCTTCTTACTATGGATTTAATAATCCCTATATTTCCAATATAATACTGATGATTTTATCATCATAGAACCTTGGAACTAGAAAGGATTTTTAGGGCGATAGCCCCAATTACTTTGTTTTGGAAACAAGTAAAGACCAAAGAGAGGAAATCAGTTGTCCAGGGTCACACAGCCGCAAAGCTAAGCCAAGAAAACACGTCTGCTGACTTTCAGGCCAGAGCACTTTCCACTGTACCACAGTGTTCTATAATCATCAGTAAGAAGACTCAAAATAATGGTAGAGTTTCCATCCTTAAGGAGCCATTCCCTCCCCTCCTCCATTCACCTTCTTTCTTTAATTAGCCACTCAAATATGAATCACACCAGGGAACAAGTCACCCTCTGGCAGGGCTAGGAGGTTCTGGACACTCTGTACACATATCCAGGTTGTATTTACTCAAAACAGATTTCCCCTAATCAAACCCTCTGTAACTTCCTGAGTCTGGGAAATGAACCAATCTTGCTAGTCTAGCCTAACATTTGTGGGAATCTTAATGAAACCACATCACAGACCTGTAGGTGAAAGGCTGACTTAAGCAGGAGAGTTCTGGAATGGTTGGGGGTGGGGTGGGTGGACATGTCAGCAGCTAAGAAAAGTCATAAAGGTGCTTGCTTTCTGGGACATTCCATAAGTACCATCACCACTTGGTGATCCTGAACCCCCAGGCCCAGGCTTTCTCAGCCACTGCCACCCTTCTCTTCTCAGGTGTGGTGCTGTGGCCTCTATTTACTGACACCACATGCCCCACTCTGGCAAGAATGAGGTGGAAACCTGCAGCCAGCCTGACTGATGAGAAACAACCAACCCGAAATCATTACGGGCTGGAGAGGACAAGGGTCCAAATAGAGACTAGGCTCTATTTGAGCAGGGAAATGAGAAAGCAAGAAGCCTTGGCAAAGGGGAGGAAGCACCAGAGGGGCAGAGAACACTTCCTTTGTGTAAAACTAACCTGGAAAACAATCTCCTCCAGATAAACCGGCCCAGCGGGAGAAGGGAGACCAGGAAGGGGAGCCGGGCCTGGGAGAACAAAGATCAAAATCCGTCGAGAGCCAGCGACCGGCCCACCAGCCTGGGGCCCGAGGCCCGAGGCCCGGGCGGGCGGCGGGCGCGGCCTCGGGAGGCCAGCCCTGCCTCCGCCACGCAGCGGACCACCGCCCCAGGCAGGTTGGGACGCGCGCCACCTCCCCACGCTCATACACACTCACACACGCCCCGCCACGTGTAGTCAGCCGCGGTCAGGGGCTCGGCGGCTGCCCAGCTGAGAAGGCCAATGCCAACGTCCGCGCGGCTGGGTACAGCGGAGGGGCTGTTAGCCCACCATGCGGCCGAGCCCAGGAGACCCCAACCCCCACCCCTCGTTACCTGAACCCTGGAGACCGAACTCGGCGGGGAACTGAGGGCAGGAAGTGGACTGTCCCAGGGGACCGCGTCAGCCGCCAGAGGTGGCAGCGACTTCTCCTCCCCAGCCCCGAGGCTGCCTCCTCCTGACAAGGGGCCCCAACGGTCGGGGCCCTAAACCAGCTGTGGCAACCGCCCACCGCTGGCCGAATGGAACGCTCCTCACGTCACCAGGTCGTTCCAGTAGTTGCTCGCCCCCCATTGGCTGCTCGGCCTCGGCGCCTCCGCCCCTGCCACCCCTGCCCCGAACTACCATTGGCTGCCCCGAACGCCACTCGACGCTGCCTCCTCCCCGTTCCCCCACCCATCTCCCGGCTTCGTGCCCACCTGCCAAGCCACTGCCAGCCTCCCTTTGGGGTCCGAGAGCCAATGTGAGAAGCGTCGCTTTCTACTGATATAGTTACGCAGACACGGAGGTGAAAGGTATTGCTGATGAGACAAGGAGAGACAGGGGTACCAGCCTCTTCTCACACACACGGCGAGACGCTGAAGCAACACTGGCTCGCTGATCCGGGTGCTCACTCGGGCTCACCCAGGGCTCATACTAGGTCCGCCCTGGGCCTCTTCGGCCCTATTGGCAGGAAGTCAACCGCGACCCGGGATTTTACTCGTTTTTAGCATAAAGACAAGTCCTCTGCCTCCCAAGTCCCATTCAGTAGTTAGGGACTTCACCTCTGTCCCAGCACCCTGGCTTTTGGAAGAAAACACACATAAAAAGGAACTTGAAAGGGACACCTGTCTCCAGGAACATAGAATCATTTTGCAGTACCGAAAACAAATAATTGACGAAGTTAGAAAAACTCTACTGACAGGACTTAAATTCTTCCAGGTAGGTAATGAAGTAACATTGCCAAGAAGGTTGTCAATTACTGTTCGTTTTGGAAAGCTTATGATAATTGAGGAGGGCGGGGATCCAAGGCAGAATCCCCACCCACCAACCACATTGATTTTTTTCCTTCTGCCACTCTCACCTCTGCAGTTACTGCCACAATGAGCCACTGCTACTGATCTGAGTGAGTCGCATCCTTTAGAAGTTCGAGATTGGAGTGGGGAAAACAGTTGAGAACCAGGGAATTAATATTATTACAGAGGACTTTAAAAGGCATTAAGTCTGTTTTCACTAGTATGGCTCTTGGCTTCCAAATATAAGAGGAAATATGACAAAGGGCTGAAGGTGACCTCTCCTTACATGTCACACTGTTGGGGACAATGCCTAGATTGCTACCCATTTTCCTGAGCTTGAATAAAGTTTCTCTACGGTGAGAGTATTTGCAATTAGTACACAGGAGACTGCCAAAGCTCTTCCCAAGGCAGAGTTTTGGTGTGTTAGTTGAAGGATCATGTACATGGTCAGGAACTAATTCTCCTTTACAGTATTTGGGTCCCACATCATATGAAGGAAAAAAAAAAGCTATCTAATGATAATTACATTTGACACTTTCATGGCACCACCCTTCAATCAAAAATTTTAAAGGATTAAAAAATCACTAGGTAATTCTCTTATGAGAGAGATGTGTTATAATTAATTTGTAGGGTAAAGTATATCTTTATAAAGCTTCTATTGTTCCTTAGCACTCATGCTGATTATAATCACTGCTTTATTCCCTCTAAACTGTATGATCACTATAATTGCCTCCCATTCTCCCCTTTGATTCCTGGAAGGTGCTGGTGTTGCATACACTTGGCTATCAAAGGGAGAGGAACTTCCCTCGGCCCCATCAGACCCCTGGATTCCCAAGCCTGTACCCACTAGATGCCCTTAGGGATAGCATGTGTATCCCAGCTGCCATCCCCCTGACTGTGGAGCAGTCAAAAATAAATCTCTGCAGCTTCCAAACATACTTTGTCCATATCTCAGGTGCAGGTGAAGCCCAGGGAGTCCTGTAATTGATGTGTTACAGCAGTGCATTCCTGGGCTCTGCCCCTCCCTGCTGTGGGTCACATCCCTCTGGGATTAAGTGGCTGTGTAGGTCAGGCTTGTTTTATTACAATCTGTTATTACTTGTGTTTACCACTAAAAGAAAAATAAGGAAGATTTATATGGACAAACATTCTGTAACACTTCCTTCTATGTAATTACATCATTTTATATAATCCTGAAAGTCTTAATGCACACACACAACTAAATTGTGACTATAAAATGAGATTGTTTCTTTTCTCTTCTCAACAAACCTCCCAGACTTTATGTATCCAAATGAGGGTTGGTTCCTTTGAAGGGGAGTTACAGCCATGTGATGGGCACTAGAAACACCACTGGAATAAAGGCATCAGCTTCCATTGTGTGGTATACATTTTGGTGTGCTTGTTTAAAAATATCTGTCTCCATGGAGCACGTGGGTGGCTCCATCGGTTAAGCATCCAACTTTGGCTCAGGTCATGATCTCGCCATCTGTGAGTTTTCGGTCCATGAGTTTGAGCCCCGCGTCGGGCTCTGTGCTTGACAGCTTGGAGCCTGGAGCCTGCTTCCAATTCTGTGTCTCCCTCTCTTTCTGCCCCTTCCCCACTCGTGCTCTCTCTCAAAAATAAATAAACATTTAAAAAAATCTGTCTCCATATTTATGGATCCTGCATTAGTGTGTATGGATGTGTAGGTATAAAGTGAGGTCCTGAGAGCTGCCAGTGGGTTGCAGCTTGCCTGTTAGTGTTCCTCCAGGTATTTCAGCAAACACCCAAAGACCCCTTTAGTACTTCATGCAAGAACAGACCCCCCAAGTCAGCCCCCATCCTGCATTCAAGCTCATGATGACCCTTTTTCTCTATTTTCTCAAGTTTCAACCCCCCTATGTCCCCTTGCCCTCCTCCCCACACACATGTCCCATCCCACCCCACCTACCTGACCTGCAATCCTCTCCAGACTTTCTGGCTATAAATAAATATATATTTGTAGAATGAATTGATGAGCAAAAGAAAGAGCCACAGGATGCCCTGCCCACACGTAACCAACTAGTTCTTAGCCAACAGCTATTTCCCTAAAGCCTGGGCTACTACCACTAACATAGAAGAAGCAGAATGGTGTACATAACAGAAGGCACAAAAGCTTTATTGCCAGATAGACCTGGGTTCAAATCCTGACTCTTAGTAGCTTGTATAAACCTCTGTAAAATAGAGGTGCCTCAGTGGCTCAGTCAGTTGGGCGATCGACTCTTGATTTTGGCTCAGGTTCATGATCTCATGGTTTGTGGGATTGAGCCCCGCATCGGGCTCTGTGCTGACAGCGTGGAGCCTGCTTGGGATTCTCTCTCTTCCTCTGTCTCTCTGCCTCTCCCTCTCTCCCTCCCTCAAAAATAAACATTAAAAAATAAACTCCTGTAAAATAGAGTTAATGCCTATTTCATAGAGTTATAAAGGAGATTAGAGATAATGTGTACTAAATGTCTGGCATATAGGAGAAACACAATCAATGCTATATGTTATGATGACATCTGTATGTAACTACCCTCTGTCACCTCATTCCTTTGTCTACACTACTGACTAGGGGATAGAAAGGTAAAAAGAAGGAAACCTATTCTTTACTTTGTTGAACCCGTGTCATCCATGTGCCCCCATGTCTTCATAACCTCTAAATTTGTCACTGAAGTTAATCCTTACCTGACTGACCTCTTGGTTCCCCAACCCCAGGGGCACCCCACTCTCTGACTAGGAAAAGCTTAGGCAGTAATCTTGTTCTAGTCAAATGGCTGTTCTCTAGCACCATCATCCTCACCTGTTAAGTGAATCCTCAACATTGCTGCCACATTATCTGTTGCAACAGGTGAGAGATCAGTGGAATCTCTTTCATTACACACCTCCTGTATTCATAGCACTGTGCTGGCATTGTTGGCTCCTGTCAGAGACTGAAAAACACCTCTAAGATGCCACTGTGTGAAAGCTGAACATACAGAAAACCCAATAAAAATGCCTGGAGTGGCAAGGAAGGTGATGTTACAATGCAAGTGAACTGCTCATACCGAGCCTTTGTTTCAGTCTCTAATACCTGTCTGCTCCTGCCAGTTCTCAATTTTGTTTCATCTCTAGTCTGTGGATTTGTGACTCCATCCTGAATGGTTTTAGGTGTTGTGCTTAAGCCCTCAACACTTGCCCTAAGACTACTCACTCACCAATAAAGACCATTTACTGAGGACCTATTCTGAGCCAGGGATTATGGTAGGTGCTTTATATAAGTGAGGTTCCTAGATTGTGGTCTAAACTTGATATCCAAGTGAGAGCATCTGATACTGACCCAGCACAGCCCTAGTCTCTGACACTACCCAACCCTCTCATTCCAGGTGCTGACCTCAAGGGATTGTGTTGCCCAATATATAAACTGGTTTATCATTTAATCATTAGGTATGTATTGAGCACCCACAGTTTGCCCAGCCTATACTAAGCAGTATAGGAAATACCAAACAAGTATATGACATGATCCCAGCCTCTAAAGAACCTGAAATATTCAAAGACAGAAAAGACCAGCTCATGTGAAGTCATTAAATATAAATAAAAAACAGTGCAGAGTCCAGTTCTCAACTATGCACAGTAGAGTCTCCAACATTTTTTTTAATGTTAATTTATTTTGGGGAGAGCGCAAGTGGAAGAGGGGCAGAGAGAAAGGGACAGAGGATCTGAAGCGGGCTCTGCGTTGACAGGCTGACAGCAGCAAGCCTGATGTGGGGCTTGAAATCACAAACTGTGAGATCATGACCTGAGCTAAGTCTGATGCTCAACTGACTGAGCCACCCAGGTACCCGGAGCCTCCAAACTTTTAAGAAGAGCTTTCCTTGGGGCGCCTGAGTGGCTCAGTCAGTTAAGCGTCCAACTTCGGCTCAGGTCACGATCTCGCGGTCCGTGAGTTCGAGCCCCGCGTCGGGCTCTGTGCTGACTGCTCAGAGCCTGGAGCCTGTTTCAGATTCTGTGTCTCCCTCTCTCTCTGATCCTCCCCCATTCATGCTCTGTCTCTCTCTGTCTCAAAGATAAATAAACGTTAAAAAAAATTTTTTTAAAAAAAAGAAGAGCTTCCCTAGGGGCGCCTGGGTGGGTGAGTTCAAGCCCTGCATCGGGCTCTGTGCTGACAGGGCTCTGCTGACAGCTCGGAGCCTGGAGCCTGCTTCAGATTCTGTGTCTCCCTCTCTCTCTGCACCTCCTCCACTCACGTTCTGTCTCTCTCTCTCTCAAAAATAAATAAACATTAAAAAAAGAAGAGCTTGCCTCAAAAGTTTGTACCCTTTCAAATAGTGTTAGAAGAGTAAATTAGCAATTTTTTTCCAATAGGGCTATTCATTAGCATCTCTTACTGTTTTTACATTTCATAACCATTGACCCAACATACCTACTTCTATCCAGAAATGCTAACACAAAAGCTCAAAGATATATGTTCCAAGATGTTTACATTAGCATTGCATGTAATTGCAAAAGTTATCAAACAAAAAATTCTTTAATGATTGCATTGGAGTACTATGAAAGTATTAAAAACAATGACATAGAGCATATATCAGAAAAGAGCATACCATTATCTTTCTATATGTTATATATTTCAATAAAAATTTTACGTTAAAAAGTTAAGCATGTGCTGATATGCAAGTATGCCCAATATATATCAAGTTTAAAACCCAAGTTTCTAAATGTTTATAAAACCCAAATTTTATTTTTAAAAAACCTTGGGGCACCTGGGTGGCTCAGTCGGTTGAGTGTACGACTTCAGCTCAGGTCATGACTGCACAGCTCCTAGGTTCTAGCCCCGCTTCAAGCTCTGTGCTGACAGCTCAGCCTGGAGCCTGCCTTGGTTCTGTGTCTCCCTCTCTCTGCCCCTCTCCCGCTCATGCTGTGTGTCTCTTTCAAAAATAAATAAACATTGAAATTTTTTTAAAAAATAAAATTTAACAAAAAAACTTATTTTGTGTAGGTGTATATATGTATGATTTTATATGTGTGTATTTTAAAAGTCTGGAAGGATATATAGCAAACAGTAGTTACCTCTGAGACGTGAGGGTGCTGAACAAACTTTTAAGTCTTATTTTATACATTTCTTTAATGTCCGACTAGTTACAAAGAACATTATTAATTTTAGGACTTAATAAATTAAGATTTAGAGGCACCTGGGTGGCTCAGTCTGCCAAGTATCCAACTTCAGCTCAGGTCATGATCTTGCCATTCCTGAATTCAAGCCCCGCAGCGAGCTCTGCACTACTGACTGGAGCCTGCTTGGGATTCTATCTCTCCCCACCCCCACCCGTCCCACCCCTCTGCCCCGCCCCAACTTGTGCTGTCCCTGTCTCTCAAAATAAATAAATAAACTTAAAAATTTTTAATTAAGATTTAGGGGCACCTGGGTGGCTCAGTTGGTTAAGCATCCAACTTCAGCTCAGATCATGATCTCACATTTCATGAGTTCCAGCCCCCAGTTGGGCTCTGTGCTGACAGCTAGGAGCTTGGAGCCTGCTTCAGATTCTGTGTCTCCCTCGCTCTCTGCCCTCCCTTGCTTGCGCTCTCTCTCTCTCAAAAATAAAATAAAATTTTAAAAATTAAGATTTAAGGGGCGCCTGGGTGGCTCAGTCAGTTAAGTGGCCAACTTCAGCTCAGGTCATGATCTCACACTTTGTGGGTTTGAGCCCCACATCAGGCTCTGTGCTGACAGCTCAGAGCCTGGAGCCCCTTCAGATTCTGTGTCTCCGTCTCTACACTTCCCCCATTCATGCTCTGTCTCTCTGTCCTTCAAAAATAAGTAAACATTAAAAAATTTTTTTAATTAAGGTTAAAAAATTATTGGGGCACCTGGGTGGCTCAGTTAGTTAAGTGTTTGACTCTTCATTTCAGCTCAGGTCATGATCTCGAGGTTCATGGGACCAAGCCCGACATTGGGGTCCACGCTAACAGAGCAGAGCCTGCTTGGGATTCTTTCTCTCCCTCACTCTCTGCTCCTCCCCTGCTTGTGCATGCTCACGTGCTCTCTCTCTCTCTCTCTCAAAATAAATAAACTAAAAAATGCCATTTTCCAATAATTAAAGCAACTAGAATGTGGAATGATGTAGAGCAATCAGTGGAGGTTGTAACATTGGAAATATCAAGAAGAAAATGTAATCAAGGCCATTCCTTGGCTTTTCACAGAAATATATCTATATAATCATAATAAGGTAAAAAGTATCTATTGGTTTTCAACTTTTGGAAACCAAACTACAGACAAATCACATAAAACTTAATTATGATTACAAAGTATAAAGTAAATATTAACAAACTTAATGTAAAAGCATAGCATACAGAAATTGGAAAGTAGACAAAATTAGGTGAGGTGGAAAATTGTGTGGAGGCACTAATATTCTAATTTTTAAAAGTGCAGAATCAAGAGATACTATCTATAGATGATGAAACAAGAAATAGAGACTCGTGTTTCTTATATAAAGGCACAAAGGTAACCAAGAAGACATACAAACAAAAAGATACACATTAGAATGGTTGTCTCTGGAGAGATGTACTAAATAGAGGAACTAATAAGAGTGATGCATTTGGAGGAAGAGAGGAGTGGTGCTGCCATGTAAGTGAGTGAAATCCCACCTATTAGAGCAGCAACTCACTAGATGTTTACAGCCAGTAAGCCAAGCTCAGACAGTATACCCATATCGTTTAGAGAAAAGGGATTATTGCAATACTCCCCTTACTGGTCTCCTTGCATCCACTCTTGCCCCCTTTTGTTCTATTGTTAACATAGCAGCTAGAGACATTCTTTTCAATGTTAACTCAGATCTTGCCACCCACAGCTTGTCGAATGGCTTCCCATGTATGAAATAACAGAAAAAAATACATATTGGTCTCTGCCCCTCAGTTCATGGCACAGAGCTAAAGCCCTTCTAAATTCCTAAGTGGTAAGAGCACTACCAGCATCTTTTGTTCTAATGTTTGGTCTTTGACCCTGGTTCCTGACACAGGGCTTCTGAAACCCTTGTAATTTCCTGGATGATCGAAGCATCTTTTGTTCTAATGAGGTAACTCTGGTGGGCTCTTGGATGGCTCCTAGATGGGGGATGGTCACTAGAAAGATCAAGCCATGATTAAAAGCTAGGAATTTTCAGCCCCACCTCCATCAAGAGGAAAAGGGAAAAGAGCTGGAAATGGAGTTAATGATTGATTATGCCTATGTGATGAAGTCTCCATAAAAATTCCGGGAGTATGGGATTTGGAGAGCTTCCTGGTTGGCGAATGCATCCATACACCAGGAAACTGACACATCCCAACTCCACAGGCACAGGAGCTCCAACACTAGGAACCCTACCAGATCTTGCCCTATGTAGATACACCATCTCCATCTGGCTGTTCATCTGTAACCTTTATCATACCCTTTAAAAACCTAGTAAACCTAAATAAGTGTTCCCCTGAGTTCTGTGAGCTGCTGTAGCAAGTTAACAAAACCCCAGGAGGGGGCCATGGGAACCTCAGATTTATAACTTGTCAGTCAGAAGCGCAAGTGACAACCTGGACTTGTCATTGGCATCTGCAGTGGAAGCGGGGAAACAAGACTTCTGGGACTGAGCCCTTAACCTGTGGGATCTGACGCTATCTCCAGGTAGATAGTGTCAGAATTGAATTCAACTGTAGGACACCCAGCTGGTATCACAGAGGATTCTTTGTTGTTGAGGAAAACCCCCGCACATCTGATGTCAGAAGTGTTGCAAATGTGACAGTAGTATGAGAGTAAAGGAGACACACACAGGAAGGGAGAATGAGACTTTTCTAACACACCATCTCACTCAGAACAGAAGCCAAACTCATTACAAGGGCTTACGAGACCTCACACAATCATCTACCTCACCATCTCCCAACCCCTGCACCTCCTGCTACTCCTTGTTCATTCTGTGCCAGCCCCAGTGGACTTCTTGCTGATACTTGAACAAACTGGACATGTTCTACCCAGGACCTTTGCACTGGCTGTACTTTCTGCCTAGAATGATCTTTCCCCAAATATTTTCATGGCATGCTCTATCACCTCCTTCAGGTCCTTACTTAAATGTCCCTTTCTCAAAGAGGCTTTCCTTGGCCACACTATTTGAAATTGCACCCCCTCCCCAAATCTCCCTATGTTCTTTCTCTGATTTATTTTTCTCCCATAGTACTTAGTGTCTTTTCACATACTATACATTTTAATTATTTATCTAGTGTATTGTTGCCCTCACCCACTAGAATGTAAATAAGAGCAGGGGTTTTCGTGTTTTGACCACCACTTTATCCCCAGTGCTGAGGAAAGTGATTGGCACATAGTAGGTGCTTATTAAGGGCTAAATTGCATCCCCCTGAAATTCATATGTTGAAGTCCCAGTATCTCAGAATGTAACTGTATTTGGAGATAAGGTCTATAAAGGTGATTGAGTTAAAATGAGGCCATTAGGATGGGGCTCTGATCCAGTATGACTGGTATCCTTATAAGAAGAGGAAGAGGCACTAGGGGTACAAATACACAGGGACAGTCACATGAAGAGGCACCAAGAAGGTGGCCATCTGCAAGTCAAGGAGAAAGGTTTGGATTGGATCCTTCCCAGATGGCCCTCAGAGAAAACCAAGCCTGCCAGAATCTTCATCTTGGACCTCTAGCCTCCAGAACTGTGAAAGAATAAATTTCTGCTGTTTAAGCCTCCCAGTCTGTGCTATTTTGTTATGGCAGCCATAGCAAACTGAGTGTTCAATGAATATGTGGTTTGAATGAAACAGGATAAACAGGTGGATGGATATGGCAGGAACATTAGCAAAACCCAAACCAGAAACAGTTTAAAAGTGGTAGACCTCAGGGGCGCCTGGGTGGCGCAGTCGGTTAAGCGTCCGACTTCAGCCAGGTCACGATCTCGCGGTCCGTGAGTTCGAGCCCCGCGTCAGGCTCTGGGCTGATGGCTCAGAGCCTGGAGCCTGTTTCCGATTCTGTGTCTCCCTCTCTCTCTGCCCCTCCCCCCCGTTCATGCTCTGTCTCTCTCTGTCCCAAAAATAAATAAACGTTGAAAAAAAAAATTAAAAAAAAAAAAAAAGTGGTAGACCTCAGGGATGGGAATACAGGTGAAGAGGAGCTGGGCAGGAGATAGTTGCTTTCTATTATAAGTAAGTCCTTTGGTACTATTTAACTTGTATCTACGTGAATATATTACTGGTAAACAGTCTTTTTTATTTTAAAACATGTTTATTTTTTTAAAAATCAATAAAAGTTAGCTAAACCTCAGGCATACAAGGGTAATATCTCTTTCCCTGTTGTCAGACCATAGCTTCTTCTATGGCCTGTTTTATCTTCCCCAGTTTGCAATCACCCACCTATCTTTTCTCCAGTTGACCCATTTTCTTCCTGGTAGATTCAGTCTCTTTTCCTCCCAGACTCTGGTGTTCAAAGTCCTTTGGCTTCAGCACTTCTTTGTTTGAGAGATGCAAGAAGTATGGATACCCCTACTTCTCTGCCATGTTCCATAGCTTCTTCTATGGAAACAAGACAATTTCAGCATATTACTCCCCAAAATTCTTCATCCAAAGGTAAAATGTGTGCTCATTTCAATAGGAATTTGACTTTTTCCCTAAGTGGAACTATCATAGCTCTTAGATGGGATGGTCACCCTTCCAGTCTCTGGAGCACTGTTCATATACTTTATTGTATTTCATCTCTGCCCTCGACTTTTTTATTTATTATTCTATTTATTGTCAAGTTAGCTCACATACAGTGTAGTCTTGGCTTCAGGAGTAGATTCCCATGATTCATCACTTACATACCACACCCAGGGCTTATCCCAACAACTGCCCTCCTCAATGTCCCTCACCCATATTCCCCACCCCCCAACCCCAACCCCATCAACCCTCAGTTTGTTTTCTGTATTTAAGAGTCTCTTATGGTTTGCCTCCCTCTCTGTTTGTATCTTATTTTTCTTTCCCTTCCCCTGTGGTCATCTGTTAAGTTTCTCAAATTCCACATATGAGTGAAATCATATGCTATCTTTCTCTGTCTGACTTATTTCACTTAGCATAATGATTTTGGTAAACATTCTTAAATATTAATTCATTTTTTTAAGTTTATTTCTTTATTTTGAGAGAGAGAGAGGGCAGGGGAGGAGCAGAGAGAGAGGGACAGAATCCCAAGCAGGCTCTCTTAGCACAGAGCCTGACATGGGGCTTGATCTCACAAACTGTGAGATCATGACCTGAGTCAAAATCAAGAGTCAGACACTTAACCAAGACACCCAGGCACCCAAAATGTTAATTCTTAAAAAGCAGTTTTACAGAACAAAAAAATATAGGTTCATGAGGCTTTATATTACTTGTTATAAATCCAGGACAGTTTTGCCCTACAAGGGACATTTGGCAATGTCTAGACATTTTTGGTTCTCAAATCTGGGAAGACTGCTATCGGCGTCAAGTGGATCAAGGCCTGGGACACTGCTAAATATCTTACAATGCACAGTACAGCAACCCACAAAATCTCAATAGTGGCGAGATTACATAATTGTGTGGATTATAGAGCCATAACAAGTCATTAAGGAAAGTTATGGCTATTTAGTAAATAATTCGAATTAACCTCTGACAAGAACATAATATAGGAAAACTACCATACTATGCCATAATCTATTCTTTGATGCCTTTGTTAGAGAAAAATTCTGGACTGAATGGTAGTTCTGGTGGCAGTGCTAGGAACATGGGAGGCACAGTAAAATAGAAGGACTGACTGACTTCTGTCCATAGATCCTCATACAAACCGTCAATATATACAAATGCAAATGGCCATTCATCCTGTATTACCTCACTCTCACTGTACTGCCTCTTCCTGCGATCTAACTCATCCCCTCCGCTCTCCATTAATCAACACTCAACACTCCTTTCTTTTATCCCAAACCTGAATTCCAAGATTTCTCCCAGACCACAACTCATGCTGGTATGCCTTTTCTGCACCTTTCAGCCAAGATTTCTTTCTTCTTTTACGTCTCTCATGAAATCTTCTCCATTCTTTGGAAAAGAGTGAATAATTTCTCACTGGTTACATCTTGCATAAAACAGAACCCCTTCCTTGCTCAAAAACCTACCAAAAGCACCTACCTTTTCACACACACAACTAACTATTTAATGTATGGATCTGTTTGGTGTTTTGATTGCTGTCTATTCATGATAAATGTGTCTGTGCTAGTGTTATGTCCAGTTAGAGGTGGTGTAGACAAATGTCTGGTCATCTGCTTTGGGAATATTATTTCTAAGAAGGAGTGTGAAAAGAATCAAGGGCAGTCACTGTTCCACACTATTGTTCAGAACATTGGTTTTGACCTCAAAGAGCAACACTTTCGTGCTGCCAGGTACTGGGAGCCTGCTATGGAAGGGGAAAAGTCCAGAATCAGTGCACTGTGGAATATCAGTAGAAGGAAACACAAGAGACTGGTAACAGTGGTTGCCTTCAGAGATGGAAACTGGAGAACTTAGAGATAAAGGTGGGAGAGAGACCTAATTTTCAGTATATAACCTTTCGTAACTTTGGAATTTTGCTCCATGTGCATATACTAGCTATACAAAAATATTAATTTTTATATCAGTATACTGTACAAAACTACAGTATTTGTATCTTAAGCCAAACTTCTACCCAGCTACAAATGGATGCGAAAATATCATGTTTTTTATATTCAAAACTGGGGCATTAAGGATATATTCTGGCAATCTGTTAAACTCTGAATCCCACACTGAGAAAAAGACTAAACAGAAATTGTCTGCAATGATATGTTCCTTATTGATATGATTGTCTTTAAATTACATGGAAATAGGCAGAAGAAAATTGACCTAACTATAGTGTTCCTATACCTCCCTAAAGCAACACATTTAAAAATAATTGGAGGTCTGAAGAAAATGCAGTGACAAAATTTTATTTACATTTTAATGTAATATATAATTGATTGACCAGAAGTTTTAAGCACTTTGTATTCTTGATGACAAGAGAAGACCATTTTATCCAGGAATAAATTGTTTTCTGCCTTTAGTTTGGATGTAATAA
The DNA here is from genome assembly GCF_022837055.1 of Prionailurus viverrinus. Lineage (NCBI taxonomy): Eukaryota > Metazoa > Chordata > Mammalia > Carnivora > Felidae > Prionailurus > Prionailurus viverrinus. Next base: position 100,392,222 of record NC_062579.1, read on the forward strand.
TCCCAAATCATTTGGAAAGAAAAAATGCTTTATCGAGAACTCCATTTCCTTAAATTCTCCTCATTTCCCCAGTGATTATAATATAAAATGTCACACATTTAAAACAAAACAAAAACATGGAAATGTCCCTTGTCTAGACTGAGCCTCTAGTATGAAGATATACTCTTTTTTTTTAATCTGACCTGTAAGACCCTTCCAAATTTAAGGATGTCTAGCACATCTCTGGCCATCCAAGGTAAATGGTCATCATTCTGGTGTACCTTCCCCTGGCCACTCCAAGGAACTGACTTGAATTCCCACTGATGAACCTCACCCTCCTGGCACCTCCCATCACATTTTGCTTCTAATCTCTGAATTAATCTGCACGGCAACTAAGCTGAAGACTGATTTTCAAAAGGGGACATGAGTGTGTTTTAAAAAATGTGGTTCTTAACGCCTCTTCTAAATGAAGGAGGAATCAGGCAGGCTAAGCTGAATCATCTAAACCAGGCTATCTATCTACCTGGAGATATTCAGTATATCTCTGTCCTTGTACGCTGTGTGTTTCTGTTCTGGGTTGAATAGACATCCCATCGGTTATTATATTTACCTATAGAAATTTAATCTCTATTATTCTAAGATAAAAAGAGGCATCTCTCCACCCTTACAAAGTCTGTTTCTATCTGGTAACAGCTTCACTGTTTGTGCATGTACACTGATATATTTGTCTGCTAAAGCCGCCATAACAAAATATGTAGACTGAATAGCTTAAACACAGAAATTGATTTTCTCACAGTTCTGGAGGCTAGAAGTCCCAGATCAAGTTGCCAGCCAGTTCAGCTCCTGGTAAGGGCTCTCTTCTGCCCTTATGACCCCACTTAACTTTTATTACCTCCTTATAGGCTCTATCTCCAATACAGTCACATTGGGGGTTAAGGCTTCAACATATGAATGGGGTCATGTGGTATTCAGTCCATAACAACTAAATTAACAGTAAAACAGACTGTTTTATATTTTAGTAAATTAGCACGTTATCTAAGATATATGCAGAAACGTGTATCTACCCACATATATACAAACATCTAGAAACGGCCAAGAGGCAAAACAAACCAGTTGTTTTGGAATTAGTGGGGATGGTGCATAGAATGCGTTTAAGGGCAGGAGGAAAAAAGGGTGTTAGGGAGAAATGGGAAAAATCAGCTGGTGGGATAGGAAAAGAGGAACAGCAGCCCTCTGTACTGGCATTCTCTAACCAGGAGAACGTTAAGATTTTAGTAAAGTCTTGCATCAAAGCAAACAAATTCCACAGGATTGAATAAGATGCTTTGAATCTCCACTCCTCCTAATATCCACTAAGGCAAAGCTCTGTCAGGCAGGCTAGGATATGAACATTGCTTAACCTGTCCCTTCCTGATTTCAAGCTCACAGGACAATAGCAACTATGTTCCTTTAACTCAATCTCTGCAGTATTGCTAGGCAAAAAACCATTTAAATGCTTTAGATGGTGATGATTATGGAGGAAAATGGAATATAAATGGCTACTGACAAGTTTCATTGTTACAACTTTTATAACCCCATTATTTAAGAGATGAATATCTTCATATTCCTAAACAAGAGGTAATCACATGTCTAAAGCTTCTTCGCCCCTCACTTATTTTGTAAAAATGCTATTCTCATTTATTCTCAATCTTCCCCCCCACCCCCGGGTGTGCATTAGTTACTATGGAAACATTGGGATACCATAGTTTGAGCGTATCAACATTCCTAAATTCTATTAGAATATGAAGCCAATTTATATTGTATTGGGGGAGAGAGTTCTCACTCAGAGTTATAAATGAATACAAGACAAAATAAAATGTATGGCACTGCCACGCAAACACAGGCCTCACTTAGCACCACAAAATGGGTAAGGCTCATCTCATCTGCCCACTTGATGTACCAGAATCCTGACAGTAGTTATCAATGAAATTGTCTTACTCTGTTCATGCTTCTATAACAAAATACCATAACCTGGGGTAAGAGGACTTACAAGCAACAAACATCTATTTCTCACAGTTCTGAAGCCTGGGAAATTCAAGATCACAGCACCAACATATTTGATGTCTGGTGAGAAACTGCTTCCTAGACAGCATAAGTCTTCTCACTGTGTCCTCACATGGCCAACATGGCAGAAGGGGCAAGGGAGCTCTCTGAGGTCCCTTTATAAAAGCAGTAGTCTTATTCATGTGAACTTCACCCTCATGACCTACGAACCTCCCAAAGGTCCCACCTTCTAAATATCATCACTGTGGGGGTTAGGTTTCAACATACGAATTTGTAGGGGACAAAAACACTCCATCTATAGCAGAGTACTAAGTAAAGACATTCATGTTTGCTAAGTAAAGACACATATATAACGACATCAGTATGGGTTCTTTTTTTTTTGCTGTAACTAGCATTTATCATAAACAATTTATTTGTTTCGTTTCCACTTTGACTCAAGAGTTTTTAGAGTAGTCATTTTAAATTTAAAAGAGACCAGATTTTTTTTGCTGAAGTTTTATTGTTAATTTCTCTTTTTTTATTTTATTGTGGTAAGAACCTTTGCCCACATGTGTGTACCTACTATACATCTCAACCACAATGTACTGCATACAACTAAAACTGAATTTATAATCTCTCTTGAGCTAGATGCTCCTCTTTATTCATTTTTGGGTTTTTTGTTTGTTTTTAAGAGAAAGAGAGCACAAGTGGGGGAGAGGGGCAGAGGGAGAGAGAGAATCTTAAGCTCAGCTCAGAGCCTGACATGGGGTTCGAACCCACGACCCTGGGACCATGACCTGAGCTGAAATCAAGAGTCTGACACTCAGTCGACTGAGCCACCCAGACGCCCCTCCTCTGTATTCTTTGCTTCAGTTGTAATACCACATCTACTCACTACTCAAGCTAGAAAATCTACAAATCAGCTTTGCCTCCTCCTTCTCTCTTATTCATTAAATTGGATCATCACTAAGCCCTACAAATTTTACCTCCTAAAAATTCTTCAAATTTGTCCCCTTCTTTATATTTCTTTTTGTAAGTTTATTTATTTATTTTAAGAGACAGAGGGAGCACAAAAGCAGGGTAAGGGCAGAGAGAGAGGGAGAGAGAGAGAACCCCAAACAAGCTCTGCGCTGTCAGCACAGAGCCTGACTCAAGGTTCAAACCCACCAACCATGAGATCATGATCTGAGTCAAAGTCAAGAGTCAGACACTCAACCAAGTGAGCCACCCAGGCGCCCCACCCCTGCTCTATATTTGTTGACATTGTCTATTAAGTAATGCTATGAGAGATAAGGATTAAGCTCACTCCCACAACCCCACCTCTCATCCATCCTTTCCAATATAGTTTCAACATTATTATTATTTCCCCTAATGGTTATCTTTTTCCACTTTAAATAATATGCATAAACTTACATTTCTTGTTTGATCAACCATAGGTAGTTTCTCCTAACTTCCCACTTTGTAAGATGAAGATATTAGTGTTCTATATTTCCCCCTCCCAACCTACGTCTATTTTTCCACATCTCTATTTTCACACTTATCCAAGCCATCATCTTATCAAACCTCCTATTTGGTCTCCCTATTTCCATTCTCACCCCCTCTTAACTCTTCACACAACAACCATAGTGACTTTTTTTAGTGTAAATCAAGGTCTGCTTTTGTCAGTGGCAGACTAACTTGTTTCAGACTAACCATCCCATTGAGAACAACTATAAAAGCTGAACACACAAAACCATTTTTTGTCACATTGAAGGGCCATCAAGGCAGTGAGAAATTGAGAGAAGCCGAGATTCTGGAGAAGAGAGAGAGAGGGGGAGGGAGGAAAGATATAAGCTAGACATCTGGCTGCATTTTTGCTTTTAAGGCATTTGGCAATGTAAACAGTTGTGGATTGAGAAGCTAAGAACCTTAGCAAAAAAACAATACAGAGAATAGTTCCCGAGAGTCTGAGAAGCTGAGAAGAACTTTCAGAAGTCTCAAGAAACTGAGAGAAGGAAAATGGAGTTGAGTGCCCATGAAGGAGAATCCCTGGTAAATACCACAGAATTTCAGTTGAATCTCCCAAAGAGTCACAACCCAAGAGTAAGAGAGAATGGGAAAAAAATCAGCCTTCATAAATATGGAAGCCCAGTCCCAGTCAGTGATCAAATTAAAGTGATATATCCCTACCCTGAGTGCTTGCCAGAGTACAAAATAAATCCCCTCTGGAGAAAGATAGCATGAATCAGCACCTCAAATTATCTTTTTAACTCTTTATGTGGTGCCCAACATTCAATGGCCAACCATAAAGTGTGCAAAAAGATAACCACTGACAAAATCAAGAGAAAAATAGACAATAGATACAGAGCCACAGAAGATCCAAATATTAGAGTTCTCAGGCATAGATTTTAAAATAATTGTAATTAATATATCAATAAAATTAAATGACATAATGGAGAACTACAGCTATAGAAGATTAATTACATATAGAAGAATTACATTAAGAAAAATAGGAAACAGGTTTCCCCCTTTCAATCTAGTGAGATGGTCTGGGAGCAGCAGCACCCTTGTCTTAGCTCAGATTACTATAACAAAATGTGATACACTGGGGGGCTTAAACAACAGAAATTTACTTCTCAAAGTTCTGTAAGCTAGGAGTCTGAGATCAGGGTGCCAGCACGATCAGGTTCTGGTGAGAACCCTTTTCCTGGTTTGCAGATGACCACCTTCTCATGGTATACTCATATGGTGGAGAGACCTCTGGTCCCTTCTTCCTGTAAGGGCACTGATCCTCTATCCTCATGACCTCATCTAAACCTAATTATCTCCTAAAGGCCTCATCTCCAAATACCATCACATTGGGAGTTGGGGCTTCAACATATGAATTTTGTGGTGACACAAACATTCAGTTCATAACAGCCCTAATAACAATGAGCATATCTAGTGCACAGATCTTGGTTTTTAAACACCATTCCCCACTAAAAGGGACTGGAGATCCTTGGAGAAATGATTAATCCTAGGAATAGGGCACAGAAAGCATAAGACAAGGTTGAGCCTTCTTTTTGTTCCTAAAAGTAAATAAGTGCTCAAAGAATAATGGGAGAAATATTAAAAGGACACAAAGCCAACCTAAAAGGGTTCCCATTGGCTAAATTTGAGCATCATAGTAAATAATGATAGTAATATATTAAAACCCATTGAATAAAGTAGGAATTTATGAGTCCATACTGATATGAATGAATGAACGAATGAATTAAATGTTTTATGAGGAACTAGGGATAGATATAGATATATAGATATACAGTTCCAAAGTAACTACCCACAAAACGCTTATTATTTGCAAAGGGAAAAAGAATCACCCTATGTTGGAGAAGCCTGGAAGACACCAACTTAATGCAATGAAGGAACAAAGCACCACTTCTGTGATATTCCTGCCAAAAACTTATAAACCAAACATAACCACAAGGAAACATCAGATAAACACAAGTCGTGGGACATTTCACTAAATAACTGGGCTGTAATCTTTAACTGTCAAGGTAATGGAAGTCAAGGAAAGACAGAGTACCTATTGTAGATTGAAGGACAGTAAATAGACATGACAACTAAATGCAATGCTTCATTCTGAAATAGATTCTTTGACTATAAAGGACATTATTGGCAAGTTGGCAAAACTTGAATGGGTATCTGAGTATTGAATAATAACAATATATCAATGTTAATTTTCTGATTTGATGTTTATATTGCAGCTTTTCAGAAAATGACCTCTGTTTTTTAGGCAATACACATGGAAATATTTTGAAATGATAGAGCATCATGTCAGTTACTCATAAAAGGTTCAGGCAAAAAAGTTCTTTGTACTGTACCTAAAACTTATCTGTAGGTTTATTTCAAAATATTTTAATGTCCTATTAGGTTTTAAAAAACATGATGAATTAAAATTCATGACATTAACAGCATACAACAACAGCTCAAGTTATAAGGGAATAAATTGATTTGAAGAATTGAAGGGTCCTTACATTAAGCAGTATTTAAAGTGGTAATAGCAGGTAAGTTCTAGTCAAAACTACATGTTTTTAGACTAACAACTAAAAGAATAATAAAAGAATGTATTACTAGTAAACTAGAAGATGAAAAATAGAATAAAAAGGACACATCATACTTAGTGGCTGACTTCCAAAGGATAGATTATGGGAAAAGGAAAATATAGTAACTTCATAGTGAAGTAAACTGGCAGACACCATCTTAATCAAGGTTAACATGACCAGTGATAAGTCATGTTGATAGCATATGCCCTCTGATATGATGTGATGAGAAAGGCACTTCATCTCCATGGTACACTCTCTCAAAATCCAATAACCTAATCTAATAATGAGAAAACATCAGACAAACCCAAATTGAAGGACATTCTACAAAATACCTGACAAAATCTGCTCAAAATTGTTAATGTCATGAAAAAGACTAAGAAGCTGTCACAAATCAGAACAGAGTAAAGAGACATGACAACTAAATGCAATGTGGTATTGTAGATTGGATCCTGAAGCAGACTATTTGGACTATTGAAATCCAAATAAAATCCGAAGTTTAGTTAATAATGATGTGAAATGTTGGTTTACTAATTACAACAAAAGATAATATTAGGGAAAATTGCAATTAGGGGAAATTGAATCTGGGTGGGGGGTTTACAGGAACTTTCTGTGTTATCTTTACAATTTTTATGTAAATTAAAAGTATTCCAAAATAAAAATTTTACTTAAACTTCATAAATCCAAAAATAGACAAGAAAAGGAAAAAAAGAAAACAAAGAGCAGGTATAACGAATAGGAAACAAACAGAAAGATGCCAGATATAAACCTAAATATGTCAATAATTACATTAAATATTATTAGATTAATGTTCCAATTGAAGAAACAGTCCAGGGGCGCCTGGCTGACTCAGGCAGTAGAGCGTGCGACTCTTGATCTCTGGGTTGTGAGTTTAAACCCCACATTGGGGGTAGAGCTTACTTTAAAAAAAAAAGACACAGTCCAGCTATATAAAATAAATCAACCATATGCTGCTTTCAAGAGACATATTTTAAATGTAAGGATACAAAATGGTTAAAAATAAACAACATATGGCAAAACAACACATCATGCAAGCAATAACAAAAATGTCAGGATAGCTATATGAATATTATACAGAATTGACTTTACATTCTGGAGGATCTGGAAGGCCGTGCACATACAAAGGGTTGCACACATGCTCAGGGGAGATCAGAGATGGATGACCTTTGGCCCTATACAAGCAGAAAGTAAAAATCAGAGACTTGTAAACTGCCTGAACTTAGAATGAGTGTACCAACACATGCACAGATTCCCTAGGAAAAGGGTGGAAACCTTGTAGGCTCAAAGTGTTTAAGGAAAATATTTGGCAAACAATTGACTGATCACTAAGCTATGATGACCAAAGGATGAAACCTAGGTGGCTAGGCTTAAAAATAAGAACAAGAATTTTAAGAGGAGAAAAAACTGAGCAAAGATTCCAGTTGTCACACACTGCAGGAAAAATAGACACTACGTAATTAGTCCAAGCACATCACTGAACAAAACCAAAGAAATATAGTGCATTATACAAAATAAAAATAAAGCAACAAAGAAACAAGGTGTAGCCCAACAGGAAAAAAAAAATCAGCTCATATAAACTGTCTGCAGGAGGTCCTCCATGATAGATTTAGTACATAAAGACTTCAAATAAGCTATTTTAATATGTTTATCAAAGAACTCAAAGAAAATATGTTTAAAGAATTAAAGGAACGTGTGATGACAACAACTCATCACATCGGAACATTAATAAGGAGATATGAGGGATGTCTGGGTGACTCAGTCAGTTCAGCATCCAACTCTTGATTTCAGTTCAGGCCTCATGGTTTGTGAGATCAAGCCCTGCATTGGGCTCTGCGCTGTCAACTGCTTGAGATTCTCTCTCTCCCTCTCACTCTGCTCCCCTCAACAAATAAACTTTTTTTTAAATAATGAGATATGAATTATAAAAAAGAAATGAATAAAAATTCTAGAGTTAAAAGGCATAACAACTGAAATGAAAAATTCACTCAAGGAGCTCAACAGCAGATTTGAGCAATAGAAGAAAGAATCAGCAAACTCAAAGGTAGATCAATAGACACTATCCAGTCAAAAGAACAAAACGTAAAAAGCATGAAGAAAACTGAAGAAACTTGAAGGCCTGTGAGACACCATCAAACACACCACATATGTATAATGGGAGTTCCAGAAGAGAAAAAGAAAAAAAAGGGGCATAAGTATATAAAGAAATCATGAGTGAAAAGTTCACAAATTTGATGAAAAACAATCTACACACCCAAATTAACTCTCTACATCCAGTCTACATCCACATTCAATGAATTCTGAGTAGTACAAATCCAAAGATATTTATAGCTAGAAAGATCATTGTCAAACTGTTGAAAGTCAAAGCCAAAGAGAAAAATATGAAAACAGCAAGAGGAAAATTACATATGATATACAAAGGAACCACAATGAGATTAACAGCTGATTTCTCATTGGAAACAATGGAGATAAGAAGGTGGTGTTATGACATATTCAAAGTGCTGGGGGAGAAAACTACCAACTAAGAATTCTAGGAGTCAGTTCACCACGGCAACAGCTTATGACAACACTTTCTTCTCCCCAGCTTCTGGGTGTCCCTTCAGGTCTTCTGCTGTAAGCTGTGCTGAGGGGAAGGGTGTGGGAGGTCTCTGACTTCACACCATGGGGGACAGAAGAGGTGATAACTTCGAAAGTAGGGACATTGACTGCCTTAAATTGGAGTTAATGGAAGAAATCCACATGAGAGACTTAGTACAGCTTTCGATACTTGAATTAAGACAGGAGATAGTGAAACTGGAAGCCAAACTCAATACTGAAAATAAAGGTGGTGAATGGAAAACACGTTATGAAGTCCAACTTGGACTGAATGATCATCTAGTAAAGCAAATTGCTACTCTCAAAGAGAAAATGGAAAAACTCCGTGGAGATCCTTCAGATAGACTATCTTCTATTCGTGTCTATGAGCGAATGTCAGTGGAATCCTTAAATACATTACTTAAACAGTTAGAAAAAGAAAAAAGGAGTCTTGAAAATCAAGTGAAAAATTGTGCACTTAGATTGGAACAAGAGTCAAAGGCTTACCACAAAACCAGTGATGAATGCCGTGCATACCTAGCTGAAATGTCTCAGATCTCTAGCTCACACCAAGTTTCTAAAAGGCAACAGATGGATCAACTTCATAGAATGAAACAGAATCATGTGAAAACAGGAAGATGTAATCCAACTAATCAGAAGATAGTAAATGCCAAGAAAGGACCAGCAAAAAAGATTACAAGATCAAACCATTTTCCAAAACTCAATCTGTGATTTCAAAACTGGGTGGATTTCTACTTCTTCCCTTTCTTCATCTGTAATATTCAACTCATGAAGTTAATGTTCAGCACATTTTTGGGGTAATGAAATAATTTTTTTAAAAAAGAGCCATTAAACCTCTTTGGCTCCTCTTCCAGATGTTTGTTCCTTTCTTTGCATGACAGTAATTTTCTTAGTAATTTATTTTAGTTTCAAAAATTCTTCTGGAAAGTAATTTTAGTGACCCTAATATATCTAACAGCAGCACTTGTGATTCTTAAAAAAAATCCTAGGGAACCTGAAGATTGTCATCATTACACTTGCTTTTAATAATCTATCCATGATATGCTTTGATGGTGACATTGCTATTGTATTTGGTTTCTAGTCGGCTGTAATCTGATAATATGAGTTCACGAAAACTTTTTGCTATTTTAGGTTATATAATGCTCATTTTTTTAGCCCAAAGTTTAAACAAATCAGATGCATTTTAAACTTTGACTTGAAGTATCATGGTATTGCGGAAATAGCCTTCAATCAAATATCAGCTTGTTGTAGCCCCACTCTGCCATGAACTTATGACATTTGGGGAAAATCCCTTTACCTCATCTTTATTTCTTGTACCTGTAAAATGACTGAGGCAAACTCTGCAACTTCTAAGCTTTCTTACCATTCTAGAAAACCAACACTTACTCAACTACAGGATCCTGCCATAGCGCACATGGCAAATTCAGTCATTTTTGTGATGTTTATTAATTCATAGTGATGACCTTATTTTTTGGACCAAACATGGCAAGTGTCCACAATATTCAAGCCTAGAAGTGGACATAGAATGAGGATAGGATAGGAGAGCATTCTTTTAAAGCATTTATAAAATTTATTATATTCTCCTATTCATGATTAGACTGTTTTTGTAACTGTCACATAGGTCTGGAATACACATATAATTTATTTGCTCAACTTAATAAGTGAATTTAAATTCCCAGAAATCACCCAATGATCAGTATAGTTTTTAGCTAATGGTGTTCTCACCTTGCATTTGTTGCTAAAACCTAAATTCCAGTCGGCATCACCAAGTAATGAATACCAAATGCATTTCTATATCTCTGTAGTTATTCACTTTCCTTCCTTGAGAATGCATAAATTTCATAGAGCCAAATAATTATTTTATATGACTGTAAAATGTAATGCAATGAAATATAAAGTAACTTCCTATAAATTACTCTACATTGGAGCTGTTTGGAAATATTTTCCCCTGTTCTTAATAAAGCTAACTACAGATATCAGATACCATGACCCATATTATCAAACAAATGCTAGATTTTTATGTTTTACAATATCTTTCTTAGCATTAGAAACAAATTAATAATCTAAATTTAGTAATAAATATAATCACAGATCATCACTGCAGGATAAAAAAAAAAGTTTTTTCTATCATACAGAGGAAGGCCATTGTAGGGATTGAATTAAGGAACATTTAAAATTATCTCAATCATTGTGATGGTATATTAGTTGAACATCTTACCACGGGGATCTATCACATTTAGTTGTTAGTTCTGCAGGAGTGTCTTTGGAATACTTTCCAAATGTCTGAAAATGTCTGTCTTAAACACAGTGAAGGAGGGGCACCTTGGTGGCTCAGTCGGTTGGGCGTACAACTTCAGCTCAGGTCATGATCTCACAGTTCAGTTCATGAGTTCCAGCCCTGCATCAGGCTGTCAGCCCAGAGCCGCTTCAGATTCTTTGTTCCCCTCTCTGCCTGCCCCTCTCACACTCTTTTTCTCTCTCAAAAATAAATACACATTAAAAAAACCCACAGTGGTAGAATGTTGACGGGGTAGTGTAAAGAACTTAAATGGGAGACTTTCGAAGATCTGTGTTCTGACATCAGCTCTGCCACTTCTAAGCTTCTGACTATAAGTAAATCACTTTTCATTGCCTCACTTTCATTATGTATAGGGTTGGAAATATTCACCCTAACTACTGCCTTGGGATTGCTGGGCAGATCAAGGTACTTAACTAAATATTTACCTATATACTGTTTTTAGACCTTATTTCCTTCTGAAAGGGTGCAACTAAATTTACAGGTATAAAAGCAACATCCACAACATACAAGATGAAAATAAAAGTTAAACAGTTTTGCAAGAGTTCATGACTAAGAAAAACTCTAGCTTTAAGCTTTCCAACAGCCAGTACAAAGAAGGAATGAGTTATGCGGCTCTCATTATTTTTGTAGACAGAATATATAAGTAGTAAAACACTTTTACCTAGTTCCCTAGTTCTAAGCTCTGAAGATAATTTGTCATGTGAGGCCTTATAAGAAACTGCAATTATTTATTGCAATAATCAGAGCAAAAATGAGAATTTGGGATCCTTCTTTGTTTAATACTGGAATATATATTACTATCAGTATTTTTAAGTTCAAAATTCATAAAGCAAAAAAATCAGTAAAGCAATAGTATATTTCAAATATTTTAATGTCTAAATCTATTACAAAATATCAAGAAATACCATTTATAAACACAGATGTTGCTATAATAAAAAGGACATATAATAAGTATTGGCAAGGATGTGGAGAAATAGGAACCCTCATACACTGCTGATGGGGATGCACAATGGTGCAGCCACTTTGGAAAACAGTTTGGCAGTTCCTCAAAAGGTTAAACATATAGTTATCATATGACTCATCAATTCCACTCCTACATATACACCCAACAGAAATGAAAGTCTATGTCCACATAAAAACTTGTGCGTGACTCGTTGTAACACCATTATTCATAATAGCCTAAAAGTAGAAACAACCCAAATGCCCATCAGCTGATAAATGGATAAACAAAGAATAGTATATCCAAACAAGGAATAATATTCAGCAATGAAAAGAAATGAAGTACTGATACATGCTACAACATGGATGAATCTTGAAAATAATAAGTGAAAGAAGGCAGTCACTAAACAGCACCTATGGCATAACTTCATTTATATAAAATGTCCAGAAGAGGCAAATCCAAAGAGACATAAAGTAGATTAGTAGTTGCCTGGGGCTTGTGGGGCCAGAGGGGAGGGTGGGTGATAGGGAGTGACTACAAAAGGTATAGGGTTTATTTTGGGCATGATGAAAATGTTCTAAAATTGATGGTGGTGATTGTTGCATAACTCTGTGAATATACCAAAAAAACACTGAACACTTTAAATGAGTTAATCATATGTTATATGATTTATATCTCAATAATGCTGTTATTAAAAAATAATCTTATACCTAGAAAAATAACTCTCAAAAAATGAAGGTCCCACAAAAAAAAGACATTCTCAGGGGGGAAAAAAGCTTAGGAGAACTAATTGCTATCACACCTGCCTTATAAGAAATAAAAAAAGGAAGTTTGTCAGGCTGAAGAGAAATTGTAACTCGAATCCACACAGAGAAATAGAGCACCAGTAAAGGTAATTATATAGGAAAACATAAAATACAATGTAAACATATTTTTCTTTCCTTCCCACTACTGATTTAAAAGACATCTACATAAAACAATAATTATTAAAATATTGGTAGATTTAGAACATATAAAGTTGTGATGCATATGGTAATAGCACAAAGGAAGGAAGAGGAAAGGGAGTTATATGAAAGCAGTTTTTGAACACTACCAGAAAGAAGTTAGGATAAATGTGAAGTATATTGTTTTCAGTTAAGATGTACATTGTAATCCCCAGACCTGCCACTAAGAAAATAATTCAACAAATAGAGTAAATAAAGGTAATTAAAATGGCACACTAGAAAATATCTATTTAGTGCAAAAGTAGGCAATAAAGAAGACATAGAGGACAAAAAATACGTAAGACATAGAAAATAGCAAAAAGGCAGTTATAAAAAATTAAATTTATATTATAATCAATAATTACATTAAATGTAAATGATATCAACATTAAAATAAAAACAGATTATCAGATTAGATTTAAAAATGAGATCTAACTTGGGGCGCCTTGGTGGCTTAGTTGATTGGGCGTCCAACTTCGGCTCAGGTCATGATCTCATGGTTCGTGGGTTCAAGACCCATGTCGGGTTCTGTGCTGACAGCTCAGACCCTGGAGTCTGCTTCAGATTCTGTGTCTCCCTCTCTCTCTCTGCCCATCCCCTGCTCATGCACTCTCTCTTTGTCTCAAAAATAAATAAACATTTCAAAAATGGGATCTAACTGTATGCTGTCTAGAACAGGCACACTTTAATTTTGTTTAATATTTATTTATTTTTGAGAGGGGGGAAGGGGTAGAGAGAGAGGAAAGAGAGAATTCCAAGCAAGCCCCATGGTGTCAACTGGAGCCCGATGCAGCGTTCGATCCCATGAACCATGAGACCATGATCTGAGCCAAAATCAAGAGTCAAATGCCCAATAGACTGAGCCACCCAGGTGTCCCCAGGCACCCCCAGGCACACTTTAAATTTTTTTTAAGTTTATTTATTTATTTTGAGAAAGAGAGAGACCGAATGCAGGTGCATACACAAGCAGGGGAGGGGCAGAGAGAAAGAGAGGCAGAATGTTAATTGTACTTCAATAGTAACAACTTTTTAAATAAATAAGCAATAAAAAAATTAACAACTGAATCCAGCAACATATAAATAATATTATACACCATGGCTAAATAGGATTCCCCCCCCCCAGGAATGCACAGTTGGTTTAACATCCAAATATCTTAAGGGGTGGTCTTTAGTGGCCATGGGACTAAGGGAGAGGAATATTGCCTCTTGGATGCACTGGCCAGATGGAGGAGGCACAGCTCTGGATTGGTTGGTTTGCAGACCAAAGTCTGAGTTCTTTGCTATCTCTAAGAATTAGCTAGCCCTGGGAGGGGCAGTCTCTCCACAGCCAGGAGAATTTTTTAAGATGTCAAAACATCATAATATACAACAACTAATTTTAATGTTTTTTTGATTTTATTTTTTTAAATTTACATCCAAATTAGTTAGCATATAGTGCAACAATGATTTCAGTAGATTCCTTAGTGCCCCTCATCCATTTAGCCCAACCCCCCTCCCACACCCCCTCCAGTAACCCTCTGTTTGTTCTCCATATTTATGAGTCTCTTATGTTTTGTCCCCCTCCCTGTTTTTATATTATCAAAAACAAATTTTAAACATGACTAATACAGTTGGTCCTTTGATGTTTTGAAATCATATTAAGAAAATTTTAGAAGGCTGATAATAGAGGTTTTCAGTAGTAGGGCTTAAGTTGTCCCAAACAGCATAGACATTTTATTATGGGAGTAAGAAAGGAGGAACACAAGTGAAGCTATGAATCCCTGTAGGTCAGCCCATAACTAGGTTTCTTATTTATATGGTATTAGCTAACAAAGTACATTTTAAACTTTGGAGGACTCTAACAATATCTTGGTGGAATTGTAAAGTGTGTTAGAAATATGCCTCATGTTAAGGTGGCAGGTCTGGCAGTTATGTTGTTGGAGGGTATGAACTGATAAATCTCTGTAAAGATTAGTGGTATTTGTGAGTAATTAAAGTGAAAAGAGAGGTTGTGGTTATCATGGTCAGAGATGCAAGGCAGGAGATAGTGGTAGATAGCTGGAGGAGTGTAGTAGAAGGCACCAGGGAGTGGGTGGTCCTCTCCCCAGGAGGTCAAGGGATTGACTGATATGAAGCAGATGTCTCCTGGAGAAAGCAATAATCTCCATTACTTTTAATTTTCATAATATGGGTTTATTTATTTGTTTTAGGGAGAGAGTGAAAGCGAGCGGGGAAGGAGAAGAGAGAGAGAGGGAGAGAGAGAATCCCAAGCAGGCTGCACACTGCCAGGGCAGAGCCCGACATGGGGCTCAAACTCATGAACCATGAGATCATGACCTGAGCCAAAATCAAAAGTTGGACACTTAACTGACTGAGCCACTGAGGTGCCCCTCCATTACTTTTTAGAATGACACAGATAGTAGTAACCCCTACCAGATTTCCCTTTAGGCATAGGAGTACAGGCATGTACTTTTTAGCCAAGAGCAAGGAGTATAGCAGGATCATGGCCTCTGCAGACAGTGAGCTCAGGGACATAATAGGATCCCTAATATCAAAAGAAGAAAAACAAAAATGTCCTGTGTCCCGTTTGTACTTTAGGAAAGGCAGTTCATGCACACTGTTTGAGTGGAGATCTTAGCATCTAGGGTGAAGTTGTCTCCAGCACAGGGAGTAAAGTCATCTCCAATGGCGAGGTCTTGGGTTGAGGTGATGTTGTCTGAGGTGATGTCGTCTCTAGCGGTAACATCCTGGGCCAGGGCAATATCGTCTAGTGACTTCAGGTATCCTTTTTAAGGGGATACCCACTCAGGTTGATGTGGGTCTTAGCATTTGCTAAGTTGGGCCTCCCGATTATAAACCAATGAAAGTATCTAGACCAGTGGTTAATAAAACTACAATCACCAGCATGGCGTGCAGCTGCACTTACAATTTTTTTTTTTAATTTTGGGTGGAAGTTTAAATTCAAATGGGTCATATATCAGATGAGCAGCTCCCCTGCCCATGGGACAATCTATGGTTAAGAGATCCTAGGAGAATATCAACCCTTGATCTGGCCTCCAGCCTTTATGAGATGCAGAAAGATAAAAAATGTAGAGATTGGTTAAGGCCTGAGATAAGATACTCATTTAAGAGTTTATTTAAACTGGAATTTGAAAAGGAATTGTTTGAGAAGACCATTATGTCTCTTAAACAGGTTATTTGGGACCTTCTAGGGACATAGAAGTTCTATTGAGTGTCTCTTCCTAGAGCCCAGAATTGTAAATTTTGAGAAATGAAATGTGTACTGTGGTTAATATTAATACTTCTAACTCCAAAGGTAATGAGAGTCTTGGCAAGGATTTATATTTTGAACTTAATAGAGAGAGACATATGTCCTTTTACATTTTGGGTATCTACCAGGCAAGAGATTCCCAGACTTCTTTAACCTGAAAGAAGCCATTTTAGACAATGCCCATCAGTTTTGAATTAATGTAAAGATAGTACCACTTGTTGGCTAGGGCATCCAATATTAAGATGACTGCCTGAAGTTTGGCTAAGTGTGTTGTTTTTTGGGTTCCATCCTTTATTAGGGATATCCTTGCTAAAGGATGGAAAGCACCAACATTTCACTAAGCTCCATCATGTATAATGGTTAGCAGTGTCATTCACGTGGTCTATGAACTCTGGTGTTCACTCAGTTAATCCCAGAGGGTTTCCCAGGTATCTGTCTGGGGGAGGGGTGACTTCTAGGACCCTTGCATCTGGCAAGGGACTGAGGACAAGGAAAGCCACCCCTCCTGCGAGTAGAATATGTCAGAGAGCCTGGGTATGGTTGCTTCCTGCTTTAAGAAAGCTTCCTTGAGGTGCCTGGGTGGCTCAGTCAGTTGAGCATCTGGCTCTCGATCTCTGCTCAGGTCATGATCTCACGGTTTGTGGGTTTGACCCCGGCGTCCGGCTCCATGCTGACAGCAGAGTCTGCCTGGGATTCTCTCTCTCCCTCTCTCTCTGCCTCTCTCTCTCTCTCTCTCTCTCTTTCAAAATAAATAAATAAACTTAAAAAAATAAGGCCTCTATAGCTGTGTCAAGTTTGTGGGATGCTGTTTCCATGATTCAAAGCATACTGGGCAGCAAAGTATGGAGGGTCACAGGCTCAGAGTCTAGGAAAGCCCAATAGGTAGCCAGTCGTTTTGTTTGTTTGTTTGTTTGTTTGTTTTAATGGTGTATAGCATAAGATGAGGGGGGCAGTTTTTTGCACCTGAAGCCCTTGGTCAACTTATGGCCATCAGAAGCATGTCAGACTCCAGCACGTATAAGAAGAGGTTGCCAAAGTGTCTTTGGTGAAGGAGCTTGGTGTCAGTGGAGGCAGGGGGGCACTAACAAGAGTGCCTGTTAATTTTAATTGGGGAATAAAATTTGTAAATGAGGGGCTCCTGGGTGGCTCAGTCAGTTAAGTGTCTGACTTCGACTCAGGTCTGATCTCACTGTTTGTGAGTTGGAGCCCCGCATCGGGCTCTGTGCTGACAGCTCAGAGCCTGGAGCCTGCTTCAGATTC
The DNA here is from genome assembly GCF_022837055.1 of Prionailurus viverrinus. Lineage (NCBI taxonomy): Eukaryota > Metazoa > Chordata > Mammalia > Carnivora > Felidae > Prionailurus > Prionailurus viverrinus. Next base: position 100,409,629 of record NC_062579.1, read on the forward strand.
TGTGTCTCCCTCTCTCTCTGACTCTCCCCTACCCGCACTCTGTGTTTCTCTCTCTCAAAAATAAATAAACATTAAAAAAAATTTTTTAATTTGTAAATGAGGAATATGTTGCCATCAGAACCCAAGATGGACTAAAAGATGTTGGATTCATATGTCCTTAATGAGTGTGTCTAATGAATCTACTTGGGGGAGGGTTATCAGTGTAATATCACATCTGTTGAGGTGCACCATGGGTAGGATGGAGGTATTGTGTCCCTTCAGAGGTAAAAGGAAACTGCAGCTGAGAGGCTGTTGAAATAGATTCTGAACAGAAAATGATAGCCATATCTATAAAGGCAAAATATTTACCAGTTTTTCATGAATAAAATCAGTAATTTTAATAACATTTAATAACAGTGGGGGCCTTGATGGATGGGACCACAGCATAAAGATTGTAGTAATCTACCATGAGGAATACCTTCCCACACACAACTTTTTTCTTTTCTTTAGACTTAAGAGCAGGCAAAATTGGACTGTCAAATGGAGAAGCAGTGAAGATAATCACCCATTTGTTAATTAGGTTCTATAGAGTGAGTTTTAATCCTTGATCATCCTGTTTTAACTTATATTGGTCCAGATTAACTATTTTATCTGGGGGTCTATGGGGTCCGATTTCATTAAGCCAATTTGTAAGTGTCAAAGACCTACTTTAATTTTAATTTATCACTTATTGTGTCACAGCATGTATGTCCAAATGGAATATTTTAGGTCAATGAGTATTATAATTTTGGAAATTTAGGCAAGGCTATAATTAGAGTGAGGCAAGCCAAGTTTTTTTTCTTCATTTTATATTTAGTTACCTTCTTAAAATTATAGGGGACACAATGCTTAAGTTTACTAGGATTCCCAGAAACAACTATAATTTGAACCCCATCTTGATTAAGCCCATAAAGGTCTTATTAATTAATGTATTTCAGCAAATGTTAAAGTTAATTTAGAACAAAGGCTGTAGAGGCATAATAGCCAATCAGTAGTATTTTTATCATTTAATTATATAATTCTTTAGTATATAAATTTTGGATTTCTAACTGTATCAAATTTGTGGTTTTGTTTTAATTTATATATGTCACACATATATGCATATATATGCAATTCATCTATTATATATTTATATTAAAATATTATATATGTATACATAACTACTTAATTATGTTTTATTTTCTCTCCCTGTATCTAGAAATTTGTTTTAAAATCAGTAAGTAATTTAGGGCTAGGATTATGTTTGTTACACCTGGCATTTGCTCAGTACATAAAGTTTAAAAATCCCTTTGTTTCCTATTGAGCTTGTATCTGCCTAAAACAGCAGTCTTTTTTTTTTCTTTTTTTCCCTTTGTTTTAGGCTCATAGCCACCTGAAGCCACAATCTTTAGTTTTTGTCTCCAGCTAAGAAGGAAAGAGGGGAGAGAAAAGGGACTGCATGCCTCTAAGCAACCTCTCATCCCTGTCCCCATTAAGCTTTTTTTTTCTTTTAAAATGGTCTGTATTTCTAGGTAAGTAATCTCCCTCCCCCCCCCTCTTTTTTTTAAGAACCTAGGTGCATCAAACCAGGGAAGTCAAGTTTGGCTCAGTGGACCAAGCTGTCCAAGGTAAGTTGATAACTAGTGAATTGTGGCAACCTCCAAGCAAGACTTTAGCACCTGAGACTAAATGAAGAGTGCCATGGAGGCTCATGCCTTTGAGGTTCTCCTTGATTTAGTTGGAAAACCATGGTAGTATTCATCAGAGACATCATGAAGCAGTGGCATCCAGAAAACCAGCATGCTAACAGCCAGCCATCCCTTCCCCGGTAACACTCGCTGTTTGGTAAAGCCAATCAGTAAGCCAAGAGCAGTCTAGAAGCAAGCCCCACCCCCCCCCCATTAAACACTGAGTCACCAGGGTCACTATGCCAATTATTGTATGCCCAGGTGTTAATTTATAAAAGTATCTGTGTGATAAAGGAAGGATAGGTTTAGGCCATTGCCTTAATTGGGATTTCTGTCAGAAAGGCGAGACAGGACAGGGTAAACAGTTTAGGATTAGCTAGTTTGAAAACTTCTGGCAGGCTCTAAACTACAAGGGCGTTCTCTAGTTCCCTGGTACCTGGCCCTGGGATGATTAAGGCAGAGGAATATTGCCTCTTGTTTCTGGAGGAGCTGTAAATAATATTAAACTTTTCTTTCAATGGCATTGATCTCTCCATATTGCCACTCAGTCACCTTTATAAATTAAGACCCAGAGACAGAAAAACTTCATACCCATTAGGATGGCTATTGTAAGATAGAAAGAAAGAAAGAACAAGGAGTATTAGAAAAGATGTGAAGAAATTGGAATGCATTCTGATGAGAATGTAAGCTGGTGCAGCTACTGTAGAAAATGATACTGGGGCACCTGGGTGGCTCAGTTGGATGAGCATTCAACTTTGACTCAGGTCATGATCTCATGGTTCATGAGTTCGAGCCCTGCATCAGGCTCTCTGCTGTTAGCACAGAGTCCACTTAGGATCCTCTGTCTCCCTCTCTCTCTGTCCCTCCCTTGCTCACGTGCTCTCGCCCTCTCTCAAAAAAACAAACATTTTAAAAAAGAAAATGATATGACAATTCCTGACAATATTAAAAATTAAACACAGAATTACCGTATAAGCCAGTAATTCCACTTCTGTGTATAGGCCAAAAAGAATTGAAAGCAGAGACTTCAACAGATATTTACTTGTACAGCCATGTTCACGGCAGCAATTTTTTTTTTTTTTTTGCGGCACCATTATTCACAATAACCAAAAGGTGGTGCCATGGTCTGAATGTTTATGCCCCCCAAAATCCATATGTGGAAATCCAAATTCCCAAAGGTGATACGCCCCACCTATCTGTTAGTAGGTGGGGTCTTTGGGAGATGATTAGTTTATGAAGGTGGAGCCCTCATGAATGGGATCAGTGTTTTTATAAAAGAGATCCCATAGTGCTCCCTAACCCCTTCCACCCTGTGAGAACAGAGAAAAGGCACTCATTATGAACCAGGAAGAAGGCTTTCATTTGACCATACTGGCATCTTGATTTTCGATTTCTAACCTATAGAAATGTAAGAAATAAATTTCTGCTGTTTATAGGCTACCTAGTCTGTGGTAGCCCAAATGGACTAAGACAAGTGGCAGGCAACCCAAGAGTCCAATGACAGATGAATGGATAAACAAAATATTTATATATATATATATATATATATGTGTGTGTGTGTGTATTATACACACACACACACAATGGAACATTATTCAGTCTTATAAAGAAGGAAATTCTGACACATGCCACAATATGAACATTATTCAATCTTATAAAGAAGAAAATTCTGACACATGCACAATATGGAATAACCTTGAAGACATTATGCTAAGTGGAAACAAGCCAGTCATGAAAGGACAAATATATGGCTCCACTTATATGAGGTACCTAGAGGAGTAAAAATCATAGAGACAGCAACTACAACAGTGTTTGTCAGTGCTTGGGAGGAAGGAAAGCAGGGATTACTGCTTAATGGGTACAGAGTTTCAGTTTGGGAAGACGAAAAGGCTCTGGAGATAGATGGTGGTAATGATTGAACAACAATTTATTTTTTTAATTTTTTTTAACATTTATTCATCTTTGAGAGACAGAGAGAGACAGAGTGTGAGTGGGGGAGGGGCAGAGAGAGAGAGGGAGACACAGAATCTGAGGCAGGCTCCAGGCTCTGAGCTGTCAGCACAGAGCCCAATACAGGACCCTAACTCACTGACTGAAAGATCATGACCTGAGCCGAAGTCGGACGCTCAACCAACTGAGCCACCCAGGCGCCCCGAACAATTTAAATGTAGTTTACGCCACTGAAATGTAAACTTAAAAGTGGCTAAGATGGTAAATTATATGCTATGTATATTTTACTACAATTAAAAAAAATTCTAAGCAAAGTCAGAAGAAAAGGTAAATTTCTCAAACTGATAACAGACATGAGAAGAGTCTCTAGCTCACATCATCGTAGTATCAGTGGTGAAAGAGTGAAGCTCTCCCACTTTGACTGGGAACAGGTCAACGATGTCCACTCTTATCACTTGAACTAAACACCGTACTGGAGATTACTAAGCCAGTGCAATCAGGAAAGGAAAAGAGGGGCGCCTGGGTGGCGCAGTCGGTTAAGCGTCCGACTTCAGCCAGGTCACGACCAAGCGGTCCGTGAGTTCGAGCCCTGCGTCAGGCTCTGGGCTGATGGCTCAGAGCCTGGAGCCTGTTTCCGATTCTGTGTCTCCCTCTCTCTCTGCCCCTCCCCCGTTCATGCTCTGTCTCTCTCTGTCCCAAAAATAAATAAACGTTGAAAAAAATTTTTAAAAAAAAGGAAAGGAAAAGAAATAAAAAGCATCCAGATTGGAAAGGAGGAAGTAAAAGGGGTTTTTGTGACAGATGACAATTGTCAATATAAGCTACTAGACTAATAAATGAGTTTAGCAAGAATGTGAGATAAAAGATAAATAGGAAAATAAATTGTATTTCTATATACTAGCAATGAAAAAATGTGAAAATGAAATTAAAATAATTCTATTCACAATAGCATCAAAGAGAATAAAATACTTAAAAATAAATTTAGCAAAAAAGTGTAAAATACACACAAAAACTATAAAACATTGTGAGGGAAATTAAAGATCTACATAAATGAGAGAAAGTCCATATCATGAATTGAAAGACTCGGTATTGTTAAGATGGCAATTCTCACCAAATTGATCCATAAATTAAATGAAATCCTTATAAAAATTCCAGCAGGTTTTTTTTTGCAGAAATTAACAAACTGATCCTAAATATATACGGAAATGCAAATGACCCAGAATAACAAACATGATTTTGAAAGAGAGTCGATAGAGTTTTTGCTTTCATATTTCAAAGCTTACTATAAAGTCAGTTATTGAGACAGTGTGATATTAACAAGAAGATAGAAATATAGATCAATGGAACAGAATGGAGAGTCCAAAATGAAACCTTATATTAGGGTCAATGGATTTCTGACAAGGTTCCAAGGCAACTCAATGTAGAGATGACAGTTCTTTCAATAAGTAGTGCTAGGGCAATTGGATATCCATAAGCGAAAAAAAATAAATTTAGACCTTTATCTCACACCATACACAAAAAATGAACTTGAGGGGTACCTGGCTCAGTCAGTTGAGTGTCTGACTCTTGATTTGGGCTCAGGTCATGATCCCAGGGTTGTGGGATAGAGCCCCATGTCAAGCTCCACGCTGAGCATGGAGCCTGCTTAAGATTTTCTCTCTCTCTCTCTCTCTCTCTCTCTCTCTCCCTCTGTCCCTCTCCCCTGCTCAAGCTCTCTCTCTCAAATAAATAAACAAGCAAACAAATAAATAAATAAATAATTTTAAAACATGAACTCAAAATGGATCAGAGCTGAAGTAAAAGCCAAAATTATAAAAATTTTCAGAAGTAAACACAGAAAAAAGTCTTTGTGACTTTGGGATTATTTCCTTGTTGCTGTATGACTGAGAGCCATACCAATTTGACCTATCAACCAACTAAACTAAATTGACATTTATAGAACACTCCAACCAACAATGGCAGAATATACATATATTTCAAACACACATAGAACATTTACCTGTATATACCATATTTTGAGCCATAAAACAAAATCAATGTACTGTAAAAGATTTAATTATAAAAAGTATGTTCTCTAATCACAATTAAATTAGAAGTCAATAACAGAAAGACTATTTGGAAACCAAATAACACATTGATAAATAACCCATGAAATCAAAGAAGAAATCAAATGGAAAATTATTAAAAATGTTTTAACTGAAAGAAAATTTTAAAACAGTATATGAAAATTTGTGAGATGTTGAGAAAGCAGCACTTGAAGGGGATTTATAGCACTAAATGTCCCTATTAGAAAAGAAGATTTCCAATCAATGAATTCAGATCTCCAGCCCCTCTCTCCTGCCTAGAGGTGGGGCCAGGGGCCTGAGACTTCCAACCCATTAATCATGGTTGGTTCCCTGGCAACTAGCCCCCACCGTTAGAGTAGTTAGAGGCTTTCAAGAAGTCACCTCATTAATATAAACTCAGGTGTGATGAAAAGGGCTCCTTAAGAATGATGAAAGACACTCCAATCACTCAGAAAATTCCAAGGGTATTGGGAGCTTTTTGCTGAGACCAAGGGACAAAGACTAAATATATTTCCTATTATATCACAAGGGATGATGACTAAAGAGGGTACACAGTTTGTTCTTGGGGTGATGACCTTCTAAAATTTATGGTGGCACAACTGTGTGAATATACTGAAATCAATTATACACTTAAAAAACAAAAAAGAAGAAACTATTGATATACACAATAGTCTGAATGAATCTCCAGTGAGAAAATCCAATCCCAAGAAGTTGCATTCTGTATGATTCTATTTATAGAACATTCTTGAAATGACAGAATTATGGAAATGGAGAGATTTGTTGTTTCCAGGAGTTAAGGGCACACTGGTGGGGAGTGGGTGCACTATAAAAGGGCAACATAACTGATACTCTGCTACCCTGATACCCTGTTGCAATTTTTCTGTATCTTGACTATATCTCAATATCAATATCCTGGGGGCGACTGGGTGGCTCAGTCGGTTGGGTGTCCAACTTCAGCTCAGGTCATAACCTCGTGGTTCCTGAGTTCAAGCCCCAAATCAGGCTTTCTGCTGTCTCCCTCTCTCTTCCCCCCTTCTCAAAAATAAATAAACATCAAATAAATTTTTTAATAAAAAAGTCAATATCCTGGTTGTAATATTGGATTAGAGTTTTGCAAGATGTTACCATTCAGGTAAACTAGGTAAAAGATCTACAGCATCACTGTATTTTTTCTTACAGTCTGTATGTGAATCTACAATTATCTCAAAATAAAAATTTAATAAAATGTTTAAATAAAATGCACAGTGGATGTCAAAGCTCTTAGTCCGTTCAGGCTGCTGTAACAAAATACCACAGACTGGATGGCTTATAAACAACAGAAATTTTATTTCTCACAGTTCTGGAGGCTGAGTCCAAGATGGAGATGCCAGACTGGCTGAATGAGAGAGCCCACTTCCTGATGCGCAGCAGGTGCCTTCTCCCCATGTCCTCAGGTTGCCTAAGGGGCAAGGGAATTCTCTGAGGTCTCTTTTCTAAAGACGCTAATCTCATTCATGAAAGCTCCACCCTCACGACCTAATTACCTCCAAATGCCCCACCTCCTAATACCACCACCATGGGGATTAGAATTTCAACATATGAATTCAAATGGTAGCAAGCACCCTGCAAATTCTAAAAATAGGCGCAGGCATACTTTGTTTCATTGTGCTTCACTTTATTGCGCTTGGCAGATACTGTGTTTTTCGCGAATTGAAAGGTTAAGGCAGCCCTGTGTTGAGCAAGTCCATTCGCGGTATTTTTCCAATAGCATTTGCTCACTTGGTATCTCTGTGTCACATTTGGTAATTCTTGCAATATTGAAAACTTTTTAATTTTTATTATATTTGTTATGGTGTCAGTGATCAACAGTTTCTTGTGCTGGAAACTGTTCCTGGTGGAGATGCTGTGAAGAGTGTTGATATGACAACAAAGGATTTAGAACATCACATCAACTTAGTTGATAAAGTAGGGGCAGGGTTTGAGAGGATGGACTCCAATTTTGAAAGTTCTGCTGTGGATAAAATGCTATCAAACAGCATCAAATGCTACAGAAGTCATTTGTGAAATAGTCCGTGCAGCAAACCTCATTGCTGTCTTATTCTGAGAAACTGCCACAGCCACCCCAACCTTCAGCAACCACCAACCTGATCCGTCAGCAGCCCCCAATGGTGAGGCAAGACCCTCCACCAGCAAAAAGATTATGACCCGCTGGAAGCTCAGATGATGGTTAGCATGTTTCAGCAGAAAGTGTTTTTTAATTAAGGTATTTACATTTTTAGACATAATTCTATTTGGACACTTAATAGACTACAGTATACGGTAAACTTAACTTTTATATGCACTGAGAAACCAAAAAAATTAATTTGACTCACTTTATTGCAATATTCACCTTACTGCAATGGTCAGGAACTGAACCTGTAATATTTCTGCCTGCACAAATAATTATTAACAAGCATCTTTTATGAGAATGAATAGCATGGAAATAAATATTGTGGCTTTATTCAACCATTAATTCAAAAAATACTTAGTGAGTCACTTATTGTTCAAGGACTAGGTTAGATGCTACAGGGCATACAACATCATGAATTTATGGTAACATCACAATTGTTGCCATGTTGCAAGTTTTGCCTGAGCCTGGGTATTTTTTGTGAAATGTAAGTCAGTTGATAAATATACTTGTAGGGAGAAAACATATTTTTATTTACTGATAATCACTAACAGCTGTGACTGAGATCAAAGGCTCTTAACTAATTATCTTTCACAACTCCTATAGCCAGCTACATACTTGATATCTCCACTTAGGTACCTTGCTTTCAAACCTCAAAAGTACTAAACTCCCCAAATCTGTTCCCTCCATTATTAATCTTCTACATCTTTTTTTTTTCACCAATATTTTTTTTATTTTTTTAACTTTTTTTTTTTTTAATTTACATCCAAATTAGTTAGCATATAGTTCAACAATGATTTTAGGAGCAGATTCCTTAGTGCCCATCACCCATTTAGCCCATTTCCCCTCCCACAACCCCTCCAGTAACCCTGTTTGTTGTCCATATTTATGAGTCTCTTATGTTTTGTCCCCCTCCCTGTTTATACTATTTTTGTTTCCCTTCCCTTATGTTCATCTGTTTTGTCTCTTAAAGTCCTCATATGAGTGAAGTCATATGATTTTTGTCTTTCTCTGACTAATTTCACGCATAATACCCTCCAGTTCCATCCACATAGTTGCAAATGGCAAGATTTCATTCTTTTTGATTGCCCAGTAATACTCCATTGTATATATATATACCACAACTTCTTTATCCATTCATCCATCGATGGACATTTGGGCTCTTTCCATACTTTGGCTATTGTTGATAGTGCTGCTATAAGCATGGGGGTGCATGTGTCCCTTCGAAACAGCATACCTGTATCCCATGGATAAATGCCTAGTAGTGCAATTGCTGGGTCATAGGGTACTTCTATTTTTAGTTTTTTGAGGAACATCCATACTGTTTTTCTAGTGGCTGCACCAGCTTGCATTTCCATTTCTTCTATATCATAATAAATAATCTACCGCACTTGTTCAAGCCAGTAATATAAGCATAATTTTTCTCTTTCCCTTGCCTCCCACATTTCTCTGGTGAGTCCATCAATGACTCTATCTCCAAAGCCACCACCCTATTGCAAGTTATCACCATCTCCGACTGTACTACACAATAGTTTCCCTACTGATCACTCTTCTTCCTCTTGTGCCCACTCCCCAACCCCGCCAATCCATTCTCTGCACAATGGACAAAATGATTTTAGTAAAATTTGCATTACGTCACTCTCCTACATAACCCCTACACAACAAATACATCGTGGCCCATTTTATGTAGAGTAAAATCAGAGTTCTACCATGGCCTATGAGACCCTACAAGACCTGAATCCTGTCCATCTTTCCATCCTTCTCTGTTATATTTCATCTTCTTGTTCACCACCACTCAGCCACGCTGGCCTTTCAGTTGCTAAAATGTAACAAGCTTTTCCCAGCCCAGAGGGCCTGAGTATACATTGTTTCCATTGATCAGAATACTCTTCCCAGTTTCTCAGAAGGAAGCCCTGCCTCTTTCTTCTTCTCAGCTGAAACATTGTATTGTTGTTCCATAATTCTACATAAGAGGGAAAGGGGGCAGCAGTCTGGTTAGAGCTGGAGAAGGGGAGTACCTAGGGAACTTGCCTCAAGGCTGCATTTGCATAGCAAACACACTGTCTTTACTTAGATTAAGTATAGATCAATAAAAAAGCCAATGTTTTCTTAAAATGCTTTTATTTGTACTTCCTATAAGATTAAGAGAACATCATCTGTCCATAAAAATACAATTTGGAGGGGTGTCTGGGTGGCTCAGTCAGTTAAGTGTCTGACTTTTGTTCAGGTCGTGATCTCAGTTTGTGAGTTCAAGCCCCGCATTGGGCTCTGTACTGACAGCTCAGAACCTGGAGCCTGCTTCAGATTTTGTGTCTCCCTCTCGCCCTCTGCTGCTTCCCACTTGCTCTCTCTCTCTCTCTCTCTCTCTCTCTCTCTCAAAATAAACATTAAATATATGTATACATTTATATTTTTATATTTATAATGTATATATTTATAATTTGGAGTGCCTTGGGGGAAGCAGCAAACAATTCCAAAGAGGTTGGAGAGGTAGACAAGGACTAGAGATTTTTAAAATTTTATCTTGAAGGTGATGAGGGTCTATCTGCATCTTTTCAGTAGGGGTGTGACATGATCAGACTTACAGGATTAGATGAAGAGAAACTAAAGACTGAGAAGTCAGTACAAAATAATTATTGTAGCTAACATTTATTGAACATTTAATGTGTGACAGGTATTATTCTAAGGGCTTTCCATTTTAGTGCTTTATGTATATTAATTCACTTAGTCCTTGCAACTACCCAATGTACTGTCATACCCACTTTAAAGATGAGGAAACAAAGGCACAGGGAAGTGACTCATTGAAGAATTACAAAGGTAGTAAGTGGTAGAGATAAGATTAAAACCCAGAGAGTCCAGGGGCGCCTAGGTGGCTCAGCCAGTTAGGCGTCCAGCAGTTCGTTCTGGCTCAGGTCATGATCTTGAGGTTCCTGGGATCGGGCTCTGTACAGGCAGCACAGAATCTGCTTGGGATTCTGCTTGGGAGTCTCTGGCTCTCCCTCTCTCTGTGCCCCTCCCCCACGCATGCTGCGTATCTCTCAAACAAATAAAGTTAAAGAAAACCCAGAGAGTCCAGTTCATAGCTCATGCTCTTCATCAATATGCTATAATGTTCCCCTTTAGCAGTTTATGGCAGTACCACAGGCTTGAAATTGCAAGGGTGTAATGGATGATGATGGAAAGGTTCAAGAGGGAGATTGGGAATGTAAATCCAATGTGAGGAGCAGCTATGAAGCATAGAGAGGAATGAAAGATGACTCTGACTTCTGACTTGACCAACTAGTAAGGGATGGTGCCAAATATGGAACTCTGGTGGAAAAGATAGAAATTATTGGACACCTCATGTTTGATGTGTCTGTGGGACAAAAGGACTGCCAGGAGGCAATCAGAGATAGTAGTCTGGAGTTAGACTGGAGCAAGAATGAGATCTGAGCTAGAGATAGAGATTTTAGAGTTCTCATACAAGTGTTAAAGGCTTAAGGAGAGCATGTGGAATAGATAGGGTGAGAGCAGAGCCTGGGGAGAGCAGAGCCATCATCATTTAGGGAATAAGTACAGGAAAAGTATCCAGCAGAGAAGACTGACAGAGGTGGCCATAAAGCTAAGATGCTAGGAGAGAGCCGTGTCATGCAAGCCCAGGAAGGAGTTTCAACAGCGACAAATTTATCTTTAATGCCACTAGAAAGTCAGTCCTGTGAAGCCATGGAACATGTCTGTTTTGTGCACCAATGTGCCCTCGAGCCTAGAGGCCTGGCACATGGTAAATGGTCAAAAACATAAACTGAATATGAGTAAGAAAAGAAACCAACAGTACCAAATACCACACAAAGTTCTGGGAAGACAAAGACTGAGAAGTCACCATTTTATTTAGCAACCTAGGGTGTGACAATCTTGTTCAGAGCGGTTTCAGTGTACTAGTGGGGTGAAAGCAAAATGGAAGTGGCTTAAAATAGACAACAAGAATGTTTTCGTATACGACTTTTCTACTTTTTTATTTAAAAAATTCTTAATAGTTGACAGGAGGTGAGGAAGTTGCAGCCACCGGTCCAGCCGATTCTTGGAGGAACCTTCGTTACGCGGGGAAGGAGGAACCTGGAGCTGCAATTACAAGGGGGCACGAGACGAAAGGGCGTTTTTCCTTAGCAGGGGAGGAAACTTGCTCCGTCCACCGCTCAATCTCCGGAACCTAGCACATGCTGGAGACCTCGCGGGCCCTCGATAAAGCCTCGAGCTGCCCGACGGCGGGCTCGCAGGACGCTGCGGAACACGGGTGGGCGCTGGAGCCTTTCCTTTCGGATCAGGTGGCGACAACCAAGGCTCAGCCTGTCCCAGGCAGCGCAGCGCCTTCGCCCTAAGCTCACCCACCTTGGACCGAGCGGGAAGCAGGAACCTGAGCGCGGACACCGGCGCTCGCCGGAGAGGACGGCGGGCGGGGGACGGGACAGGAGGCAAAGCTCCGCCCGGTGACAGGCTTTCCTCTCCAGCCTCCCCGTTTCCCGCAGGCCACCCCCCCCCCCCCCACAGGCGTCTCCCGTTCCCCGCACGCCTTGGGGTGGAGCGGAAGTGACGCGACGCGCAGCGCATGATTGGCGGAAGCAGAAATTGCTTTGCGGCCGGCACGGAAATTGCTTTTCTTTCGGCTTCCGCTCCTGATCCATGTGAGAGAGACAGGGTACCGAGATGAGCGCGGCCGGGGTTGCGGAAAGGTGAGGGGTGAAGACTGGAGCGGGGGTTGTGGGTGTCGTTGGGGGCCAGGTTCTCCGGCTTCTTCTAAGTGGGAGCTGTCTTTTAACAGACAACAGTTTTTCCTCTTCCAAGACCTCACCATTCATTACGATTTTCGCGATAGCATCCGTGAAAAGTCCTTTTAATTTCATTTAATTCGCTCCCTCCGCTCCGCAGCTTTTTAGCCTCATCCCTGTTGGTCCTGATGTGGCCTGTCCCTGTCCAGCTAATTTGTTGTACTTTACTCGTCACGTGACTCCTTTTTCTGCTGCTGCCGCTGAGGCACGGGTAGTGCCTGCGTTATAAATACCCCTTATTCTGGGAACCTTTGCTGATAGGAGTCATTTTCTCCTCTGATGCTTCATTCCCCCCCATACTGTCACTAAATATAATCCGTTTAGTAAAGGTTGCCTTGTAAAGATTGATATATACTGTTAGGTACTAATAGAGTCTGTAATTTGGTTTAGGGTACCAGTCTCCTTAGTTAAGCATCTACTTTGCCGAGGAAGCCCCAGGGAAAATAGCTTACTTGGCTGCTTTCGTCCAATTCCCTCTTTCCCCATTTCTGGGAACAAGTGATCAACTTGTCACTTTTGAGTAAGTTGCACCTATAAAGGTGTCTTCCGTGTGGAGGATGCTTAGGAATATTAATGGTGAAACTGCCTTGCCTCAAGGGCCAGCAACAGTGTCTTCTGTCACCTTACCTAGAGTCTGACATTTTTACAGCCTCCTGGATGCCCATGGAAAATGCAATACCAATCACTGAAGAGGGTTACCTCTTTTTCATTTCATGCACTTCTATAGGGGTATCACCACCCAGTGCTCACCCCTTGGGGTTGATGCCTGACTTCAGGCTAAATTTAATGTCTTGACAAATTTCCAAAGATGCCCATGCTGTTTGGTTTGTGCCTCTTCCAGGGAACAGGGCTGTTCTGTGCTTAAAAACTGAAGTTATGTTCTGGAGATTGTTTTAATAGAAGTTATTTCAATTGATAATATTTCTCTTTTGTCTCCTTTAACAGCCTTCTGGCTTTAAGCCAACAGGAAGAATTAGAGGATTTGCCCAAAGACTACCCCTTGAGCCCCAGTGAAGATGAGGTGGGTGGCAACTGCTATACTGCCTTCTCTGGTACCCCTTCTGCCTGGCAATTAGGATAGACAGCACTTTCCTGGAAAGAAAAATTATGGCAACATTGTTTATATTTGTTATGGTGTTGCAAATAAGTTACAAAGTAATATAGTATCTCATGTATAAGTTACTGTATTAAGTGCTGTGGAAATTGAAAGACTATAAGATACACTGTTTCCAAGTTGCCTAAGTATAGTTGAGTGTATAAGAACAAAACACATGGTCTTCATTATATGATTTCCGTATTTCCCAAGTTTGGATTTTTATAGAGTTACGTAGTTAGGAATCTTCCTCCACTTAAGATAGGATTACATCCTGATAAACCCATCATAGATTGAAAATATCATAAGTGGAAAATACATTCAATGCACCTAACTACTGAACATCATAGCTTAGTTTAGTCTACCTTAAATTTGCTCTGAACACTTACATTAATCTACAATTGGGCAAAATCCTCTAACACAAAGTCTGTTTTATAATAAATGTGTGGAATATCTTATGTAATTCCTTGACTACTGAAAATAAAAAGTAGAATGGTTGTATGGGTACAGAATGGTTCTAAGTGTATTACTTATTTACCCCCATGATCATGTGGTTGACCAGGAGGTGCAGCTCGCTGCCACCAGCCAGCATCCCAAGAATCATATCACATATTGCTAGCCTGGAAAAGATCAAAATTTAAATTTGAAATACAGTTTCTACTGAATGTGTGTCACTTTCTCACCATCATAACGTCAAAAAATCATAAGTCAAACAAACCATCATACGTAACAGACTGTGTCTGACTAAAATACACATAGTTAAGCTGACTCTCCAACAGATTCTATAGGAATTCTAACTGTTTATTCTCTTGACAAAACTACTTACATTGTGGGGGTTTTTGACATTAATGTTTCTGTGTCACATCATACTATATATTCCATACAGAAACATTCTCATAGCACTTTTCTTCTCAAGACTGATTAAGACAGAAGCATGACATTAGCTACAGATCACTAGGCACTGTGGTCCTCTTAATGAGGGAGTCTGGCTTTTGAAGCAGTTCTTTGTTTCAGCTTGAATGCCTGCACACTAGACCTCACCTGATTCCCCAGTTCTCCACTGACCAAAATAGCAAAAAATTTTATATGGGCCTCAATTTCCATGCTGTCTTTTCCTTTTCATTATTGTTCTCATGGTTTTTCCTTTACTGTCTCTAGGAGGACATTGATGGAGAGAGAAAGCATCAAAAGCTTCTGGAAGCAATCAGTTCCCTTGATGGAAACAATAGGTAACATTCCCATCTGTTTGGACAGGCTATAACTAGCTGCTTCCATGAGACAGATCTGCAGCTAACATTTACTGAGTACTGGGGTGCCTGGCTGGCTCAGTCAGTAGAGCATGTGAATCTTGATCTCAAGGTTGTAGGTTTGAGCCCCATGTTGGGTGTAGAGATTACATAAAAAGTAAAAAAAAAAAAAAAACATTTATTGAGTGCCTAAGACAATGAAGACACAAGTGTCAGCATCATTATTAAGAGCACATACTTTGAAGACAGACCGTGTAGGCAAATTTTTATCCTCTCTACACCTCAACTCTTCAAATAGAAAATAAGATTAATAATATTACCTACATCAGAGGGCCATCATGACATTTAAATGAGTTAATAAATGTAAAGATCTTAAGCCAATGCCCAGCATACAGTAACCGTGATGTAATTATTAGTGGTTATTGTGTTAGGCCTTTGTGCATTTTAATTCTTAATCCAAACTTACAGTCTTTTGAAGCATTGACTAGGCACTACTTATTGCCATTAGAGAAGGTAATTGACTTGCCCCAAAGTCACTTTGCTCATAAGTGACAGGTCCAGGATTCAGATCCAGGTGTGTTTGAATCCAAGTCCCAGTACCTTTTCCATTATGCCTATCTAATATTGCCTTGTGTTTTTGAAGGGCTGAGTCTACACTAAGAGATGGTTAGGGGCACCTGGCTGGCTCAGTTGGTAGGGCATCTGATTTTTGATTCCAGGGTCATGAGTTCAAGTCCCACATTGATCGTGGAACCTACTTAAAAAAAAGAGATGGTGGGGCGCCTGGATGGCTCAGTAGGTTAAGTGGCCAACTTCGGCTCAGGTCATGATCTCACGGTGCGTGAGTTCGAGCCCCACGTCAGGCTCTGTGCTGACAGCTCAGAGCCTGGAGCCTGTTTCAGATTCTGTGTCTCCCTCTCTCTGACCCTCCCCTGTTCATGCTCTGTCTCTCCCTGTCTCAAAAATAAATAAAACGTTAAAAAACAAAAAAGAGATGGTTAGACTACATAGTCCAAGATAGGAACAGATTTCCTGGTTTCTTTGTGACAAAACCTGATTCTAAAACAGAAATACATGAAACCAAAGCCTTCTTTGAAGAGAAAAGTGTTTGTTCTCCAGAAAAATGTGTTCATTCCTACTATATTCTGCTTTGCCTAATTTCAGGTGGAAATTGGCTGAGAGATCTGAGGCTAGTCTGAAGGTTTCAGAGTTCAATGTCACTTCTGAAGGTAAGTTAACAAAGGAAGTAATCAGTATATGGAGCTTGTAGAGTTACAAAAGCATCATGGTTGCTTCACCCCCACCGCCTGGAACTGTTTTTGATGTGGTTAATGGATCATACCATAAATACTTACCTGTGAGTGGGTGAATATAGGTAGTCAGATCCCCTTGAGTTTCTTCCAATTCTAGAAGAAAGCCCTAAAGGCTACAGTCAAGGTCTCCCACTGATGAGCTACTTCTAGGGTATAGTGACATGAATGAAGACAGATGCTTCATGGTTTCATTTTTATTTCAGTTCTTACAGTACTTTGAGTTGGGACAGGCAGATAATCTGCCGGAGTTCAGAGAAATCAAGTTACTTACTCAAGGGCCTTCACCTACTGTAGTGTTTCTCAACCCATTTCCTTTATTGTTCCCTGAGAAACCTTTTTTTGGACAATTTGTTTTTGATTGCCTCCCTCCCTCCCCACTCCCACAACAAGGAAATCAAATACTAAGGAATAAGATTTTGGTGAATAGGGTTGAGCTTTAGAGGAACACAAAACTTGAAAATATCTAAGATTTTTTTTTCACCACTCTCCTGCCTCCAGAACCAATTTTCATCCCTTGGGTGGGCAAGTAATACCTCCCCTAATGTGAATGAGTGATCTGGTAAATTGCAGAGTTGGGATTTTAACCTGATACCAAGTCTAGATGCCTTATCACCATATCCACAGTTTAGGCAGCTCTAATGAGTTCTGTGCTTTCTAGTAACCACTAATGTAACCCCTCAGAACAAATAACAATGTATTCTTCAATCTTATTCATTCAACAAATACTTAATATGTTTCTACTATGTATTAGTTTCAAGGCAGTGTAGATACTGGGGCTACTATGAAGAATAAGACAGGAGACCCGCTTCCTGGGGTTTACCATGCTAAGGGGAGAGCAAGTGGGGAGACGGTGAAGTAACTGACTGGCTGCTTCAGTTTGGCTGGGCCGTGTCCTTTAGAATGATGTAATTCCAAATATCAAAGGGAGCCACTGGAGGATTTTCAGCAGAATCCTGACCTGCCGTGATTTACAGCTTGAAAATCTAACTGGCTGCTGTGTGAAGAATGAAGGGCAGTGAGGCAGAAGTGGAAGCAGAACGACCAAGAGAAAAGCAAATGACTTTAAAATAAATCATTTTCTCCTCTCTTCCATCCTCTAACACATATGGGAATGTAGAATGATGGTGTCACTATGGCTGGCAGTTAAAGAGAATTCTTCCTGCTTCCCTGCACATCTGCCTGCCTACCAGCATTTTCTATGGAGGCATCTCCCTATGGTATATTGAGATTTTTGCCTCCTTTCTCAGTCTGACCAGAAAGTTTGGCCTTTCTGCAGGATCAGGAGAAAAGCTAGTCCTTTCAGATCTACTTGGGCCTGTTAAAACTTCATCCTCATTGGCTGCTGTGAAAAAGCAACTGAATAGAGTCAAATCAAAGAAGACTGTGGAGTTACCTCTTAACAAAGAAGAGGTTGAGCGGGTGAGTTATAGAGAAAGTGGTCCATTAAGGGGAAGAAATTGGACTGACAAGGAAAAATAGGGTAAGAAGGGAAGGAGGGGAAAAGCCTGACAAATGGGGGGAGGGCAAATCGTGATTGCCACAGAAAAGATTAAAACAAATCTCGGGGAAAATGCATCCTAAGGAGTAAGCAAGAGCTAGTCTCTAGCATGCTGTTTCTTAGGCTAAGAAACATTGGCTCCTAATTCTCTCCTGGTCCTTTGAGTTCAATGCTTAATTTCATGGCTCTTTCCTTTTGTGTACTTTGCTTCAGATCCACAGAGAAGTGGCATTCAATAAAACCTCACAAGCCCTCTCCAAATGGGATCCCATCGTTGTGAAGAACCGGCAAGCAGAGCAGCTGGTTTTTCCCCTGAAGAAAGAGCAGTCAGCCTTTGCTCCCATCGAACATGTGCTCAGCAGCTGGAAGGTGAGCGCACACAAGGAGCTGCACCTGGGCGGGTGAGGGTGCACTTCCTGCCATCCATGTGACTGGGGCCTCATAGGCCAAAATCCCAGCTGCGGTCTCTTCGTGTCACAGGCAAGGAAGGGGGAGGGGGTTAGTAGGACTCATTGTCAGTCACGGAATAGTCAGAATAGCTCTGTAGTCACCCTTCAGCCATTTGTAACACACAGCATGTGGTTATTTTCATGTTTTTGTGTGAAAACGTGATTGCCGGTAGCGAGGGAACATGATGTTTTCTTTTTCACACCCCAGTTTTTAAAAAGGTGTTTTTTTTTTAATTTTTTTTAAGTTTATTTATTTATTTTGAGAGACAGAGAGTGAGAGCAAGCACATGTGCAGGGTGAGGGGCGGAGAGAGAGAATCCCAAGCAGGTTCCACATTGTCAGTGCAGAGCCTGATGCAGGGCTTGAACTCATGAGCCGTGAAAGCATGACCTGAGCCAAGATCAAGAGTTAGACGTTTAACCAACTGAGCCACCCAGGTGCCTCTAGAAAGCTTTTAAAACCACATTCTGACCTGGGGAAAATCAGGAAATCAGGAGCTCAGCAGCATTAATGAGCCTTGGTAGGACTATGTATGAGCAGTAGAACCAAAGTTTGCTTGTAAAGGAATCCCACAATAAAATGTAACGTATTGTGAATAATGACAAGAATCTTAGCAAATAACTCATTATGATCAAGCTGCAGAAAATAAAAAAGATATCTTAGAGCTGGGTTGTCCAAACACTGATCTTTGGCAAATTTTTTATGCGTCTGAAGCAAAAGAATAATGGTGAGAGTAGCGGATGTAAGTTTAGCAGCTCTTCTTTATTATGAAGTTATCCTTTCCATTTTAATAGTGTTGAAATAGCTTTTCTTTATGAAATGATAGCAGTAGTAAATGATGGGACTGGGGGTGGAACAGTAGTTATGGCCTCGTTGGTAATCCTATGTTGGTCCCCAAAGTCTCAACTTTTATTCTGTGAACAACTTCGGTACAATTACTTTCTTTTCCAATACACTGTTGGTTATGGAGTCTATAATGGGGCATTTTGTTTTAAGTAGGAATAGTCAAAAACAGCAGTGCCCAAAACATGGATAGATGCCCTGTTTATGTTTTCTTCTCTGCTTTCTAAGAATCCAGAAATAATAGTGTTCTATGTGTCGGGAAGTTGAGCTAATTAAAGCTAATCAAAGTAAACATGGCTTGCTGCCATAGCTAAACATTGAGCAAGTTGTTGCTTATTACGGGGATAAGCTCTGTTTCTCATATTGTTGTTGAAGTCACTACCATTCTCTTTCTAGGATGCTTCCTTTCCCACATGAAAAAGAGATCAGGTTTAAAGTGTGGCTGCGGGATAGAAGGGAGACTTTAGGAAAAAAAATAAGAGGTAATAACAATTTGCAGGATTCAAAAATAAAAAGTATAGAAGATACAGAGTGAAAAGTCTGACCCTACCCCTATCCCCCATCCATGGTTTTTACCCCTGTACTCACTTAGAAGTAACCATTTTATAAGTCTTTTATTGTTAACCTAAGAGTTTGCTATATTCGTGTTTACCTTGTTTTTTAAATTCATATATATATATATATTTATATTTATACACACACACACGTTTTTCAATGTCTATTGTGAGAGAGTGCACGTGCATGCACAAGCAGAGAGGGGCAGAGAGAGAGGATCCCAAGCAGGTCCACGCTGTCAGAGCAGAGCCTGATTCAGGGCTCGAACCCAGAACTGCGAGATCATGACCTGAAATCAAGTTGAAATCAAGAGTTGGACACTTAACCAACTGAGCCACCCAGGCGCCCCACCTTGGTTTTTTTTTTTGTTGTTTTTTTTAATCACAAAACTAGTGCACTACTATGCATTGTTCTGCAAATGACAATGACAGTGTAATCTTAGAGATAGCTGGAAAATGCCTGGCTGGTTATTAAACATGAGATGGTGGAGGAGTAGCTTGCACTAAGAATGGCACAGCCTCTGCTTTCCACAAACTCCCTGTGCAAGACTGAGTGGAGTGCCCCCACATGCTGTACATGAATCTACTGTACCATTTATTGGAAGATTCGTTTTGAAGAAATTAGGCCAGAATGGCACACAGCAATAAGGAAACGCTTGGTCAGAGGTTGCTTTCTGGCTAGCAGCTGCGCTGTCTTCTTACAGCTTAGAGAGTGCCAAGTACCAAGGACTCTGGAGATTAAGGATCCAAAAAGTCTACACTATCATTTGGCCCAGCTTCCTAAAATTCCATTTCACTCCAAGAAGATTTAAATGGGATAATGCATGAGAAAGCATTTGTAAACTGCGAAGTGCTAGAAATGATGTAAGGTAACTTCCTACCCTCTAGCAGCCTACACTAGCATTACCCAAAGTGTTCTCAAAAGTTTAGTTTTTCAGTATGCCCTCAAAAAGGTAGGGTTCCATTGCTAGAAAATGTTGCATGCCCCTGCTGGAGATTAGCAGCTCATGATATATACTAGCCTTTTAAAGGTTATGAGAAGACACTAAAGAAACCCCTCTGACCTACTCTAGTCCAGAGTGTACAAACAAAAATCAAGTAAGTTTCATTTTGCACCTTAAAAAAATAAATCTTGTTAGCTGGTGAGGCACATGCTTTGGGAAGAGCTGGTCTCCACTGCTTCCTCCGTTCTCCCACCTTTTTCCCGACTACCCCACTGACTCTTCTCGAGGGCATTAGTGAGAGGCCTCTGAATCGCCAGATCCTAAGCCCTTTGAGTCTTCAGCCTATTTGACACTGTTGACACATCACATTGGTTAAAAAAAAAAAAAAGCTCTCCTCCTTTGGCTCCTGTGGTGACATACTCCTGATTATTTTTTATGTATCCGACTGTTAGTTCTTATTATTGCTCTATAAATTCCATGGCTTTTGGCTGTCACCTGTGTATGCTGCAGGTCACTCTCAACACCTTCTGAGCTCCAGTCCCATATTCCATGTGGCCAGTAGGCCTCACCTGGGTCTCCCATATGCACCTTAAACTTCACACAAAACAAAGTCATCTTGGCATTTTCCTTCCCCAGACTCCCAAACCCTGAGCTGCGACCTTCATTCTGTAAGTCAGTCAATGGCATAACTCCCTACCCCAGTCCCTCGGGTTGGAAACCTCAGCCATTTGATTCCTCTTCCTCTTCCTCCCTTTAACTGCTGCCCCTTCCCAGCCCACAGTGGTGTGCTGCTCCTGTAAACTCTGTCCGCAGTGGCTCTCAGACCCCTGGTTCCTCCTCTGATTTTCATTTTCGCCCATCATTGGGCACTTCACACATGACCCCTTACACAGTCACCAGAATTTTCTTTCCAAAACAAAACTGAGTGTCACTCTCCCACTTAAAGTCCTTCAAAAAGCTCTCTATTTATAGAACAAGACAGAAGGACCTAGCGTCTTGGTTACCCTGGACTACACATTTTCCCTTACATATCTCTCTTTTCCATAGATATGTTTTTATTTACCCTCATCTCCATTTGATCCCCCCACCTTTACAGAGTTGTACTTAATGCCTCAAAGCCTAATTCAAAAAGTCCTTCCCCAAGCCCAACCCACCTCCTAATCAAAATAAATTCTTCACTTCCTTTCTGATTACTCCTATCATATAACTACCATGTAACCGATTACATTGCTAATAGTACATGCGTCTCTTCCCTCCGAAAGGCTGTGAGCTCTATGAGGACAGGAATGATCTTATTTGTGTATTCCTAGTGCCCTGCGCAAGTGCCCGGAATGTAGCTCCAATCAATAAATGTTTGCAAAATTGAATTGGAAGGAGATTACAACATTGTATTATAAATCACTTTGTAGCCTGTGATTGATCACTACTGGCAAATACTAAAAATGAAAGAACATGCACCTTTACTATTCAGTAGAATAGGTTTATGGTTAAATCAATAGCACCGTGTAACGTGTGATGATGTGTGTTTATGCATTTGTCCAGAAATTTATAAGTTTAATGCCAACCATGATGTATATGGCTGTTGAAGAAAACCACATATAATATATGCACAAGGTTAGAAACTGGCTCTGTTGCCTACGGCTGTCTTTGTGCCTTGCCAAAGTGGACCGTGGCACAATTGGCCTGATTATTTTAGCCACCTACACAGTATCAGTCAAGCAGTAAACAGCATCTTTTGTTGACATATGGAGTAACTGGTTTAGAGTCCATTCATTCATATGTAGAGACTACATAGCATGCAAAGTTAACTGTAAACTAAGGAATTGGAGCCAAAGTTAGAAAATGGCTAGAGTTAAATTTGAACTGTCAGGGAGCTAAGACCTAACCTCCCCTTTCTTCTAGAAATATTCTTTAAGGGAGGTTTATAGGAGTCTTAGATTCCTAACTATACAGTAATACGCACACATGCTTCAAATATACATAATACAGGGACCATTTTGTCTTGCCACTATCAAAACTGACAATTTGGTACTGCTGTTCTTCTGTCCTACCAGCATTTACCTTAAGGGCATCCTGCTTTGATGCTTAAGAGAATGGTATTCTGTTTTACATATTTTGGTAATCTGAACAGAGTGATCCCTTCAGTAATATTAAAGAGTAGGCTCAGAATCCAGTTGCTGACGTTGTCTTAAATTGGAAGAAAATAAGGCTTTATCCTACACAGCTGAACAGTGAGACTGGAACCCCTTCTCTTGCTGTAACAGCCAATCCTTTCCAGTTAGTGATTCCCATTATATTAATGTGTTGGGTTGTAGGATGGTCATAGGATTGTAAACAGAGAGACTAGGAGCATGGTTTAAGACTGCGAATGTTATGTTACCTCCTTAAGGCAAGGACTCCCCTGGAGCAGGAAGTTTTTAACCTCCTCCATAAGAACAAGCAGCCAGTGACAGACCCTTTACTGACTCCCGTGGAAAAGGCCTCTCTCAAAGCCATGAGCCTGGAAGAGGTAAGTGTAATAGGCCCTATTATACGCCCAGACTTGCTCTGTTCCTTCCAGCATTTGCCCTCAAGCCCAGGAGTCACTGTAAATGTCATTCATTATAGGCTAAGATGCGCCGAGCAGAGCTTCAGAGGGCCCGGGCCCTGCAGTCCTACTATGAGGCCAGGGCTCGAAGAGAAAAGAAAATCAAGAGCAAAAAGTAAGGAGGCCCCTATTGAACTGGCCGTGGATTCCCTGAAAGAAAGTAAAGCGGCTAATCATGGGTCCTTAGGAAAGAACCTTTGACCTAGTAACTGGGGTCATGTAGAAGACGTCCCAAATAAGAATGACTAGGGTTTGTTTTTTTTTTTCTTCTCAGTTGAACCTCATAGTTTTGCCTGCTTCGGTAGTGCCCTCTCCTCTGGCTTTGCCTTTCAGTCTCAGTCTTGCTAAAAAGAGGACTGTTCAATTACTTTCTCTCCCTTCCAGGACATCACGGAGTGGTTCTGCAGAATGAGCTCTGAATTCTACAGCTGTTGAGGCCAGTAGGGCTTCCTTCCTGCCTTTTTGCCTCTTTGGAACTTCTTCTACTCTTTCCTTGTGCTCTAGAAGCAGAGGGGACTCTTTGCTCTGCAGAGGTGTGCCCCTGGGGGCTGCAGGGACTGAGAGGCTTGCCAGTCCTCTCAGGTCCCAAACTGGTTCCCTATAGTCAGCCAGCTCTGTGATGTCCATTCTAGCCCCTGCACAGGGAAACTCCTTGGGGAGCGGGAACACTTCTGTGTGTGGCATCAGTGTTTCAGCTGAGTCTCTGCCCTCTTACCCTGTAGGTATCGTAAGGTTCTGAAGAAAGGAAAGGCCAAGAAAGCCCTAAAAGAGTTTGAGAAGCTGCAGAAGGAGAATCCTACTGCAGCACTGGAAGAATTGGAAAAAATCGAAAAGGCCAGAATGATGGTGAGGCTGCTCTTGCCCCTACCCCTTGAACCGGCTTTCCCCCAAAAGTGGTAAGGATCTCACTGTGCCCTTTCTTTCCAGGAGCGAATGAGCCTTAAGCACCAGAACAGTGGGAAATGGGCAAAGTCAAAGGCAATTATGGCCAAATACGACCTGGAGGTAAGAGACCATCAGGGTGAGAGAAGAAATGGAATTGGAGGACAGAAAGGAAAATCAGTCCATAAGGATGCTAGCAGAAGCAGAGTTGGGGAAGAGCCCTGAGTAAGAATGGAAAACCAGGATTCTGAAAAGGCATCAGAAAATCTCTAAGGCAGAGAGGAAAAGAACCAGAAACAAGGTGGAAAAGGAGAGATGAAAGGGAAACAGCATTGAAGGCAAGTCCAGTTAAAGGGTAGAGGAGCATTGTGGTTTTGTTTTGGTTTTTTTTTTACCTTGTTTCATATGTTGATTTCCTTGAGGACAAAGACTTTGTCTCCCATTTGATTCCATAGCCATTAACACAGTGGTATAGGTGCAGTTTAAACAGGCATCGGTAAGAAACACTTAAGTCAAATTGAGAGGAGGCAGCTTTAAGAAATGGACCAGGAGAGGTGTTGTTGCAGTCACTTAATGACAAGGCACTCGTGTTGTGACTCCTTCCTCCAGGCTCGCCAGGCTATGCAGGAACAATTGGCCAGGAACAAAGAACTGATGCAGAAACTCCAGGCAGCCTCTGAGAGTGAGGAAGAAGAGGGAGATGTGGAGGAAGAGGGTGAACTCCTTGTCCCTGATGCAGTGAATGAGATCCAGATGGATGCTGATGGACCGAACCCCTGGATGCTCAGGAATCACTCCAGCGGCACAAAAGAGGCCAGAATCCAGGACCCTGAGCAACTTCCAGAGCCTGTGGCCCATGAGACTCCTAAAAGTGAGGAAGAGGAAAGACCAGGGGCAGAGGAAGAAATTTTGCTGAACGAATTTGAGGAAAGGCGATCACTTAGGAAAAAGGCTGAGCTCAACCAGGACACCGAGCCGGTGAGCAGACAAGAGCCAAAAGGTGAGTTATGGTGGACTAAAATGGAGAACTGCCCAGGGCTAGTGCCGTGGGTGGGCTGCGAGAGGAAAAGTGTCCACGCACACGTGCTGCACAGTGATTAGGCCCTGGGTACCTTCCACAGAATGCCATGGGTCCCTGAAGAGAAGATTGATACGTAGTAACTCTTTTTCTTCAAAGGCATTTAACACACAGTCATCTGCATGGCTGTACAATGTGTGTTCGGACATGTTTTCTGCTCTTGAGAGCCTATAGTCGTCAGAAAAAACTGCCCCATCCTTGAAGGGCAGGAGTTAACAAACCCGAGAGAACTGCCTGTGGTAGGATGGCAAGTCTGAGAGGCCGTTCATTCCCACAGACACAGGTGGATTATGAGGCATTATGAAATTTCTTCAAATTACTGCCAAGTTTTCTGTTGTTTGTAAAGTAGGAGTGGCATTTTTAGCACTTCATAATGTTGGTTGGTATGTGCCGATATGGGGTGAGACTTTCTTGACAGGAACGAATGACTCCACAAACTACATGGTAAATTAGAATTGTCACCCAATGCTCAGATTCAGTTTGTATATTATATTTTGTGTTATCTTAAGGAGATTTTACATTAACAACCTTAACACCCTTGAGACAGGTCAGAAAGCTCCCGTCTTGGCAAGAAAGTCCGCTTAGGAAACTGCATTCAGAAATCACTTGGCTTTCTGGACAGATTCTTGGGTCTGATTTTATTTCCTGTAAGAATAATGCATTCATATGATGGCAAGAATCTGTTTTTCCATGAAAAAAAAATTGTTTCTAAAGAGCTGTCATTTAGAGTGTGTTGCAGGCCCTTTACTTTGGGTTCTCAGAGAGTTCTGGGATTAATAGTTGCAAGCAGTCACTTCCAAGAGGACTTTGGAAAGCCGCACTGCAGGCTGAGATTGTGTGGCAGTCCTTACAGGACCACAGAACAGCAGCTGTGTTGTCCTAAGCCTCAAAAGATGGTCATCTAGCTAAATGTATTGAGCACTTGTTTGTGGTATGAAAGGTGGATTTGGATTTCCTTGGATGACAGATAAATAGAACATTCCCAAACCTTTAGGTTCAGGGAAACCATGTCCTAAAATAGTAGGAAGTTGTAGACCCCAAATAAAATGAGCAAGGACACTTGCTCCTTGAGGAATAAACATACATGTGTCCAAAGGCCATATTTAAGTAGCTTCTTAGAGTGGCTTTAAGCCAAAGCTAGAGAGCAGGATGAACTTGGGAATGGAGGCGACTTGAGTCAGTGCAAAAAAGAGTTTAGAAGTGTGTCGCTACCATATTTCCCTCCAGGCTCTCAGAAGCTAGTGGTATTGCTCACATGTTGCTTGTGACTGGAAAATGCCAAGTGACTTGACTTGGCCACAGCAGAGTGTGAAATGCTGCTTTAAGATAAACAGTGCTGGGGGTGCCTGGGTGGCTTAGTCAGTTAAGGGTCTGATTCGGTTTTGACTCAGGTCATGATCTCACAGTTGTAAGATTGAGCCCCACATTGGGCTCTGCACTGAGTGTGGAGCTTGCTTGGGATTCTCTCTGTCCCTCTGCCCCTTTCCCCCACTCCTGTGCTCACTCTCTCTTTCTCTCTCTAAAGTAAAAAACAAAATAAAGATAAAAAAATGCTGGATTTGGTTTTTACAAATAGGAAATGACAGTGTAAATTACAAATAGTAGATCATCACATTTTTATAAATTGCAATGAAGTTGCATTCCGAGACTACCTGTTAAAATGACTTTTTTAAAATTTTGAACTTGGGGCCGTCTCTCCAAGCAGGGTTTACTGTGTGCAGCAATGAAGCCACAGTTCCAGTTATGCAGTGAGTCACTGGCATAGCTGGGAATAGGACCCAGGACATCTGCTTCCAAATGTGCCACCTTTAACTACTAAACTCTATTGCCTGCTACTTAATAGGCAATGATTAGTGAACTCTCCAAGAGATCTAGTGAATGGAATCGTCTCTTCCCCATCATGCGTAGCCCTGTGAATGGGAGCACCTAAATGCTCATTGTTAAGTGTGCTCAGTAAATGCTCATTGACAAGGCAACTTCCAGCCTCCTTTTCTGACAGCTTTCATTTCTTCCCTCAGATTCTAGCAGCCAGGAGGTGCTGTCCGAATTGAGGGCACTGTCTCAGAAACTCAACAAGGAAAACCAGTCTGGGAAGCAGAAAGTGAGTTCAGCGAGGACAGTTCAGGTAGTCCAGAGAAAGGACCCTACTGAGGAAGAAGAGGAGCCCCTGTTGCTGCAGAGGCCGGAGAGAGCACAGACTGTGGAAGATCTAGAAGAGCTGGGCAAAGAGGGGTGTTTTCAAAATAAGGAGGTTCCCAGGTCTGTGTTAGAAGGGCAGCAGCTGGAGAGGAACCCAAATAATCATGCTGGTGCTCCCAAGGAAAAGAAAAAGAAGGAGCAAATGATTGATCTACAGAACCTCCTAACCATGAAATCTCCTTCTGTGAAGTCTTTGGCAGTGCCCATGACAATGGAGGAGCTGGTGAGCAGAGCCAGGGGCATAGGCTATTGTGGGGGATCACCGCTGGGGCAGGAAGTGTCCTTGCACAAGGAGTAGAATCAGTGAAGTTGTGTTGTGCTGGGGGCACATTTCAGTAGTGGAAAGGTCCAGAATAATATGGGGCCGGGCCAGTCCCAGTGACAGTTTAATAGATGCAAATATGTGAGTGCTGCTGAGATTCCCACATCTTAAATCCTGAGCCACCAAACCCTCCGTGGGGTGACTGTAAAACTGCCCTCAGAGGAAAGAGGGAGGCACTCAAAGCTCTGCTCAGATCCCAGGCAGGATGACTCAAAGGTATAGTTGTTGAGCTATTGCCAAGGTTTTGCTCTTATTCACTGGGATCTGAAATGGTCCGAGACTCCCTGGTTAACTAATTGAAACTGCTTCAGTGAGGAGCCCCGGTGCCTGGTGCCCGTCTTTTCAGGGATGTGAGCCGGAGGACACCCACGTTCTAGCCAGGCCACTTGGAGCTCCTCCTCCTAACGCAGGTCATTCCTTCCTCCACACTGCAGCTTCCTTACTGTAAGCTTAAAATTATGTATATGACAATGAGTTAGGGAGATTTACCCTAGAGAGAAGAAAATCAAAGTGTGATTGGCTAACCAATTCACTTATACTGCAAGACCATCATTGTTCAGCGCTTTTCCCCTAGGGGGCGCTAGAATGTCACGACCCAAAATTTAAACGTTCTTGCCAGGAACCATAGCTCTTCAGGCAAGCTGTAGCTCTCACTCTTATTTCTTCCCAGGAAGATGAAGAGGAGAGAGATCAAAAGCGGATGATAAAGGAAGCTTTTGCTGGAGATGATGTCATCAGAGACTTCTTAAAAGAGAAGAGGGAAGCTGTGGAGGCGAGTAAGCCAAAGGACGTGGACCTGACTCTGCCTGGCTGGGGCGAGTGGGGTGGTGTGGGCCTGAAGCCCAGTGCCAAGAAAAGACGCCGGTAAGAACAGGGAAGAAAGCCTGTCAGAAGTGCACCAGGTTCTCCCACTTCACCCTCCTGCGTCCTCCCTGCCCTTTTGACTAAGTCTTTAATGCTCTTAGTCAGACATCCCACTGTTCTGCTTTCCAGGTTTCTCATTAAAACCCCTGAGGGTCCTCCAAGAAAAGACAAGAATTTGCCAAATGTGATTATCAATGAGAAGCGAAATGTTCATGCAGCAGCTCATCAGGTGAGGGAGAGAGAAATTCTTTGCTGCCTCGCTCTCTTGCTTGGGAGGAATATTCTAGCACTCTGTGGTAAAGAGCGATGTGTGATCTTGACCACAGAATCAAAGCTGTTCTCTTTTTCACGGACTGGCTCTGAGATGAATAATTCCAGATTGATTTCTGCTGTTTTAATTTCTGACTGGGAAGAGGTTGAGGCTTAAATGGTAATCTTTGCAGCAGTGGTGAGGCCCCCAAATCAGGTTTTTCAGCTAGTACTCCAGATAATTCTGATGCAATTGGGTCTCACCAAACTAAGAATTACTGTTCTTCACACTTGTCTTTATAGTCAGGATAATGTTGAGAGGCTATAGGTTTGAGCTGCATCTTAAGAAAAAGAAGACAAACTGGTACTCATTCAGGACAGCGAATGGAATTAAAATTGTGTGTTATGACAAACCAGGGATATTTACCAAAGAGAAGCAAATTTGAGCATGATCATGGTCTGCAAGTACGTTGAAGGCCATCATGTGGAGTGCAATCACATAAGGTAGCAGTTAGAGGAAAAGCAATGCATTCAGTTCAAGGAGAAACTTTGTGGGGCGCCTGGCTGGCTCAGTTGGTAGAGCATGCAGGTTTTGATGTCGGGGTCATGAGTTTGAGCCCCATGTTGGGCAAGGAGCCTACTTTAAAAAAAAAAAAAAGGAAAAAGCTTTCTGCCAGTCCAGAGGGAGAATGGGAACATGTGTAGAGGGGACTCAGGAATGAGATTGAACTCCATGACTTTTATGTTTCCTTCTGAAAGTCTGTGACCCTGAGATCTGTCCCCAGCCAGTACAATCTTGAAATGAGTTGTAGTTTTTCTTCTGAGAAAGAGGGGGAACTGTTTAATAAGTACAAAAGAGAGGTAAGAAATTATCATTTCAGCAATACTCTACTGATCTTATTTTGCGAACCAATCCCTGCAGAAATGGAATCGTAACCACTGTAATCCCACTTGAAGATCTATAACCAGAAAATAGGCAATGAACAGGCAATTATGGGATAAATGAGAGAGAAAAAGCATGCTTCACCAGGCCAGGAAGGGCAGCATGGACCTCAGTAAAATCACCCCTCCCTGCTAGGAGCCTTGCCTTAAAAAAAAAAAAAATACAGTCACAGGAAACTGACAGTTCTCCAAGAATCTCCCTGATTTTCCTCATCTTTTTAATAAGGTATAGACTTCAGGTCCCAGCATGCAATAGAATACAGTGTGCTTGAAGCTGAAGGAAAAAAGAAAAGCCTCCCAAGACTGAATATTTTGCCCACGTGTTTTTTTTCTCTTGATTTACATGACATGCACAGATCTAGCCATCTACCCCAATAAGACATTCCCTCAACCTAGAGACCATCTGTGTCCTTCACCACCATCAGGACCCCCGGGCAGTACTCAGCTTCTCTTGAGTGTTTCACTGAATATCTCCAGAGACTACTGTTCGTAACTTCCTGATTTTTCTCCTTATGTTTTTTTCCCTCTTCTCTAGCCCTCAGAGGTAGTGTTTAAGGATTATTTAAATGTCTAAAGTAGCACATTTGGAAGCTACTAAAGTAGCAAGTT
Source organism: Prionailurus viverrinus (assembly GCF_022837055.1). NCBI lineage: Eukaryota > Metazoa > Chordata > Mammalia > Carnivora > Felidae > Prionailurus > Prionailurus viverrinus. The sequence continues at coordinate 100,439,951 of NC_062579.1, forward strand.
TGGAATGGAGAATAGTACTAGGCAAGGAAAGGAACCCTGGGTTCTGTTCTCATTCACTGCTCATTTTATGCAATTTACTTGCATACATCACTTCCCCTCTCTAAGCCAAATTCTGGGACCAAGGAAGATGACCTTTGCCATTATCTAGGCCCTTCCAGCTCTGACGTTCTGTGATGCCAAAAGAGGATGAAGCTAACTGAGCATCACAGCCTGGTATAGTTCAGGATTCATGGCAAACCTTAAAACATAAATCCTGTTTATCAAGGAGAAGAGATTGAGAGCTTGAAGAGGGTAGGAGGGCCACAACATTCCCAGGGACCCACAAATGTCCAGATGCTTCTTGCAGTCACAGCATTGTATAAGAAGACCCACTTAGGAACAGCAGCCCTGGAGCTAGTGTAGCGTTCCTACACTACAGGAATGGGGTCAGGGTGGTTTTTCAGTTCCTAGATCGTTGGGTAAGCCTTGGGGGCTGTCTAGTCCCAATTAGTCCCCTCCACTCCTAGATGTCCTCAAGCAGATTGGGACTTCTAAGGTTAGATTGGGCGCATTGGGATGCCTTGGCCTCTCAGTTGCTTCACTCACTGAAGCCATGTATACCTGTGGCCTGTGCCCCAAACTACCTGCCATTAGAGTTTACCAACTGCACCCCAGGTCTGGCTTGTGACAAGTCACTCTGCCTTCCTTTCCAGGTGCGGGTGCTTCCATATCCATTTACCCACCATCAGCAATTTGAAAGGACCATCCAGACCCCTATAGGATCTACATGGAACACCCAGAGGGCCTTCCAAAAGCTGACTATGCCCAAAGTTGTCACCAAGCCAGGGCACATCATTAAGCCTATAAAAGCAGAGGATGTGGGCTACCGGTCTTCCTCAAGGTCGGACCTCTCTGTTGTACAGAGAAATCCAAAACAACTCACTGTACGTCACAAAAAACAGCTGAAGAAAAACTCTATAGATTGAGTTCCTGGAGGAATGATGTCTTGGTGCCCAGAACTAGGAGCCCCAACTGATCCTCCATTATCCCAGTTTTACTCCAAGCTGCAGGATCAATTCCAAGACTGGCTTAGCACACTGTGAGTGTAGTTGAGCTGTATTTTAGAAATAAATGCATTTTTATCTATTTAACTGGAGTGTATTCTGTGTTGTCACACGTCAGACAAGACACCTTTGGGTGCTCCCCATTGCATTTTTCCAGCCACACTTGTTAGGGAAGCCTCATTTTCTCACCAAGGATTATATAGTTAGTCCTAAAACAAAGTGGAGAGAAGTTACCATAGCCTATGATCTTAAATATATTATCAGACACAATCCACTATAAATAACCAATTGGAAGACTCAGGGATAGTAAATACTGTATACCCTTAACCTCTGAACCTAAATACAGCATGCACAAACCGTCTGGTGGGATTGTGTCCTGCACTGGCCCTAGGGTGGTGCTGAAGCTGGCTTCAACTTTAGTCACTACTATTGTTTCTTTCCATGAAAGAGCCTCCAGGCTTGCAGGGGTTGCGTCTAGCGTAGTTGGCACTTTTGCCATTCTTAAGATGGTGAGTTTTTACCTTACCCTACAGATGAGGTAGATGAGCTTCCAGAAGTAAAGCTCTATTCCTTTACTTCCTAAGACCAACCTCTCACTGCAACTGCTATATGGCAATTCACATGGGCTTCTCAAGTCTGAGGAGGCTGCCTGTCTTTAGTTGACAAATACATACATGGCAAGAGTCCCTGCAAACAAGATTGCTAACAAGGAATTGGAGAAACTTTCTCTGATTCCAAAAGGACATAACCACTACTGTGCTACACCTCCCAGCTTGGATGTGGGTCTCCCCTGCCCTTTTAGAGCAAGATGGGGGTGAATTTTTGCATGTCTACAGACCCCTCCGAGAATTTGATGGGAGTTATGAACTCACCTCAGAAAAATGCACACACATGTATACCATTTTACATACAGTTTGAGGAACTTTACAGACATTTGGAATCCCTGGGCTAATAGTTCTGCAACTCCACCGGTTTTACAATCCTCCCCCAAACCGGCACGACCCTGTCGTCCAAGCACACAACTCTCCAGATCAGTTCCAAAATGTTTAGACCTCAAAGGTAACTAATCCCAGTGCCTTTATTTTATAGTGTGAAAGAATGCAGAGTATCCGGTGTTTCACATTAATGACTGAGTAGGCAGTAGGAACCTAGGCTAACTTAGAAGCCAAAAGCCACACCATAAATTTCTATGAAATGTCCAGGGGTAGCTGTGGGCCGTCACTTCCATTGCTTATCCCGTCAAGGGCCAGCCTGGGGCTGAGAAGGGAAATGAATACGTCGATCGGGTTTAGAGCCCAGGGGGATATTTTTAAATTATCCATTGGTTTGAGATTATCTGTGATCCACTTGCTGGTTGACGCTTAAGTAGCCAGTGGGGGCATGAGGGACCTGTGCCCACTCCTGCCTCCGTTTACGAGACCATAACCCTACGTTCACTCTTTGGCACACAAAGCTACCACCTCTGTCCCAGCCACCCCCCAAATTGAAGCGCCCAATCAAGTGCCCCCCAGTAAACGGCCAATCCTCATCTACTTTCCCGGGACCCTCCTCAGCTCCGTGTACGGCCCGCGGCCCGGGAGTGATGCAAGCGACCCCATCGTTGAAAGGGGACGGCAGGCGCTGGAACGTGCTATAAACGACGCCCACTCCCAGCCTTTCAAGCCCCCAAACGGATTCGATTGTTGTTTCGTGGGGCTTTTTTTTTCTTTTCTTCCTCCGAACCACCGAAGTGTTCTCCCTTCCCATTGGCCAAAGCTGCCCCTTGACGCCACCCTGGCCTTGTTCGCTGATTGGTCCATTCTGGATGTGCCCAAGCCTTTTTCCCAGGGTGTGGCGCCCCCCCCCCGCCCCCAACAGGGTTCTGACCCCTGGCTCCTCCCTTCCCCCCCCCCAAGCCCCCCCTCTCCGTTCCGAATGGTACCGCCCTGGCTCGGCTCCCCCACGGCCCAGGCCGCTGCCCTTAGGGCCCCCGGACGGGGCGGGGCACGCTGGGGACGGGCAGAGGGCGGTGGTGGCGCCTTCCTGCCGAGCCCGAGGCCGCCCCCGCCACCCTTCTCCTGCCCTCGTACGTCCCACTTTCCCCTGGGCAGTTTTCGTCCTGCCTTGGGAGCCCCGTCCCGTCTGTGCGGGTCCCCCACCGTGGTCTTTTGGTCATCCCTATCAGCAGCGTTAAATCCCTGCCCTCCGCGCTCCACACACGCCCATCCGCCTCCACCCTCGGGTTCTCGCAGCACTCCCTTTCCCTGCGTCTGCTCACCCTTCCCCTCCTGAGCCTGCCGAAGACACGGCCCCCCTTCCTCGAGGACTGTCCATCCCCAGGATCCCCCTCCCTGTGTGTGGCGGTTCCTCCCAACGGCCTCCCCTTCGTGGCCTCCCCTCCCCTTCGTGGCCAGCGTGGTGGAGCACTCCCAGCCCACCCCCCTTTCTCCGTACCCCCGCACTCCCTTCTTATGTTGTCCCTTCACGTCCCCCTCTAAGTCCCTCCCACACCATGCCCACCCCACAGTCGTACCCCTCCCCGCGAGGCGTCCCCCGGCACCCCTCCCCTATCCCCGCTTGTCTATGCCCCTCCCACCCTCCCCGTCCTTTTGTCTCCTCTTTGGTCTCTAAGTCCCCCGCCCCTCCCTCACTCCCGCCCTCGCTCCCCGCGAGCACGCTCTTATCTTCCCCAGGTCCCAGCGCCCCGCCCCCTGGCCGCGCCCCGCCGGCCCCCTCCCTCCCGCGGCCCCATCTCCGCCCTCCGCGCTCCGCCCTCCCCCCCGCGGCTCTGGCCCGCCAGCACGGCCGACCTCCCGGGTTCCCGGCTCGCTCCTCCCGCCACCGCCGCTCCCCGACCCACCCTTCCCGGGCCGGCGGCTCGCGCTCCCGCGCGCTACCCCCCTCCCGCACACGCGCTCCCTCCGCCCCGCCCCGCCTCGCTCGCTCTCTCGCCCAGGCCGTGCAGCGGCCCCGGCCCGGAGCCGCACGCAGCCCGCCCTCGGGGGAGCCTCGGCGCTCCGGGGCCACTGGCACCTCACGGGGAGGCGCATGACCCGGGAGTGCGGACCCGGGCCGGGTCGCCCCTGCCCAACCCGGCCCTCGGAAGCCGCCAGGGACGCAGGCGCCCGTCGGAAGTGTTTGGGCGACGGGCGGGCCGCGGCGCCTCCCGCAGCCCAGGCCTGGCTGGAGCGCCAGGGGAGACACCACGACCGGACCGCCCAGGATGGCTTTACCCGAGCCTGTTCCCGGCTCCCTCCTCCCTAAACCTGTGTCATCCACGCGCCGCACGCGCACCTGGGACTCGAAGCTAGAGGGACGGGGGTGGGGGAGCCACCCCGAAAATTCCACGAGGCACCCAAGCTGCGGGCTGTGAGGCCCGGCGAGGCAAGGGCCAGTGACACGCCAGGCCACCCAGGCAGAAAGGGCGCCTCGGCCCTCGCCTCCTGGCCCTCGTCTCCCCACCACGACGCACAGAGCGACGTTGCCTCTGGCCCTTTGTACTGACCTGTGCGTGGACGACTGGAATAAACCCTCAATACGGGGTTGGGGACACGGCTCACGTGCACAGAAAACCCAGCCATATGCCGATAGGCACTTTTAAAAAATGTCTGTTCGATGATGTCCTAGTTGACCATGTTTCCTCGCCTGAGCCTCTTCTCCCCAGCCCTCACTCTTAGCTATTTACCCACCAGACTAGAAGCTCTTTGAAGGGGGCCCTGTTAGTGCCTGGGGCTCAATCAATGGATCCCTTGTGATGGGCGGACAAGTGTATGTATTTGTTAACCCGCCCGCCTTTGGGATCTGTGTCATTATTGTGTGCCTTAAGGTTGTAAACTTGGGAGGGCCTGAACCGGGTAGGGATTACTAGCTCGTGCCAGGCACAGCATGATGCCCAAAGAGATGGGCCATGAATGTTTTTTGACTGATGGAGTTAATTATGCGGGAGGCAGATGCTTACCTCCTCCTGGTCCCCAGAACTCCCGGTTCCAGAGCTGGAGGTCCTGAGCAGGGAAGAAACTAAGGAGCTTCCTTAGCTCATTCCCAATCTGAGACTGATTTGCTGGGGCCAGATCCGGTTGCACTCACCATCAGAACACACTAGGTGATGTGACTTTCCAGTACTTAGGAATGAGTTTTCAGGGAGCCATGAAGTCTCCACTTTAACCCCCATCAGTTTGCAACTGGATCTGGGAGGAAGAAAGCACATTTTTTTCTCAGTGTGAAGCTAGCTGTCTCATATAAGAATCAAACCTGTAGCTCTTCATCCATTTACCGCAAGGTCAAGCTGATCCCCAATCTGCCAGAGGAAGAAGGCTGCAAACAACTGGACACAATCAACAGCATTTCGCTGCAGGGGAGGAAGGACAGTGGAAGTGCTCCTTCCTCCCGTTTGTGGATGCAAGATCCAGCCTGTACTTTCCAGTGACTCATTTGCAACCTGGTCACTCCATTCAGTGCAGCTCCCTGCCCGCCTCACACCCTGTCCCCAGACAGACAGGTCCTCTCTTTCCTCGGCCCTACACTGTCTTCACCCAAGCCAGCCTGCTCTGAATGGACATGGTCAGTGATCCAAGCAGAAACTGAAACAGTAACAATTGGACAGTGTCAAGAGACTCGGGCAGAGATGCCTCTGAGCGCCCGGCCTCCTCCTCTGCCTTGGCACAGATGTCCTTATTGTCCTGGAAGGGAATAGGAAATTCCCTCCCCAAGCGTGGAAAGGGGGGGTGCTCCAGGGTTTAGTCCCCAAGAACAGAGTTGACCGCCCCAGCCCAGCCTCTCTGCCTCCTAATTATTCAGAATAGGACTGTCACCATTGCTCTTCCTCATCCTAGTCAAGGCTGGCTCCCTGGGCCATTTGTCCCCCTCACCAAGGAGATTAAGGGGAGTGGGACTAGAGCTGCCGGAGAAGATTACTAAAATCTCCGTGGCTCTCTTTAGGGACCGTTAGCACATCAAAATACATATTTGGAAAATGCTCACAATTAACACTGGGAAAAAAACCAGTAAACACAGTGTCACTTTGCCAGGCTTAACAGTTTTGTTTTGTTTTGTTTTGTTTTGTTTTGTTTAAATGCTAATGGCCTCAAATGGGGAGCAGCATCCATCAGTTAAATAAACAAGCCATTAGACTGAGCCTAGAAGTGTCAACACATGACTAATCTACTAATTGTGAGCTAGTGAGGAGTGAGGCAGCAAAGCATGCTGGAGACTGTGGAGTAGGCAGCTGAAACACACAGTATGCGGCTTTTAGAGCCAATGAGACCTGAGTTTGAATCCTACCTCCACCACTTGTTAGCTGTGTGGCCTTCTGTTTCTTACTCTGTACAGTGGGGACAATAGCAATACCTACATCATAGGGCTGTTGGGGGGATGAACTGAGATACTAACAATCTAAGTTCTTGGTACTAAGCCTGCCACATTGTAAGTGTCCAATACCTGTTAGCTATTATTGATAATAATAAAGCACCTAGCAAATGGTAGACATTAAAAAAAAATGTCGGCAATAAAGATGAAAAAGAAATCACTTATGGTTGCTAGATATTAGCCATAAAAGGTGAACGAGGACCCCCAGTGGGAACCCTGGTGTCTGTCCCCACACTCTCCCAAATATAACTGGCAAAGGGATACTTTTGGTTGGTTAATTCCAACTTTCAAGGCCATCCCTTTAACCTGGGAATAGCCCCAGCCTTAAAGATCACTGTCCTCTCCCAGGTTTGCTGAATTCTAGGGACTTCTCTCCTGACATCTGCCAAAGAAGCCTGGGTTAGGCTGGCCCTTGCAGGTGAAGACCAGCCTGACAGCATCCTGGGCATCCTTCCCCAGCCAGACAGACCTGTCCTGTAAAGAGTATTCTAGATCATTCTTGCTTGTCTCTGTCCTGTTGTGTGTGGCGACAGGTGCGATTCACAGTATTGAGCGGGGCCATAGTGAGGAGGAAAGAGGGCAGACAGGGGTACACAAGGCCCCCAAGAAAAATAACTGTGGCCTAGACAAAGATGTTGGTCTTTGCTTCCTTGCCCCACCCTCTCCTTTTGAAGCCCATTGTCTTCCCTGTCACCAGCCAAGAAGGTCTGTCCTCAGCCAAATGGAGTTTTCCTCTTCACTGATGCTCCCCTCTCCCCTCATCCCTTAGTTTCTTTTGGAGAGTCTTGCTCTCCATCTGAAAGATTGGTAAGTACTAGTTTAGGTAATTCTCTCTACACAGGTAGAGAGTTAAGCTAACAGTGACTTAACATGCCACCTCCTCCCCAGGTCCTCTAGTTACATAGCGCCCTCTTTAACTTAAAAAAAAAAAAAAAAAGTCCTCAAGGTGCCTAGAAAAAAATGAAAACAGATCACAGGGGATTTCTAGGCCTTAGGCTGAGGTGGCATGGGAAGGAGAAAGCTTTCACCCTTCATTGTCCATTATGCTGTTTTGCCTGCTTGTATGGTCTTTTTTTTTTTTAAAGATTTTTTGTAATTTTAATTTTAATTTTTTAAGTTTATTTATTTTTGAGAGAGCACTCACCTGAGCGAGGGAGGGGCAGACAAAGAGGGAGACAGAGAATCCCAAGCAGGCTCTGCACTGTCATTGGAGAGCCTGATGTGGGGCTTGAACCCACAAACCTTTGTGATTATGATGAGCAGAAATCAAGTCTGACACTTAGCTGACTGACCCCCGCCCCCTGCCTGCTTGTTATGTTCTACCTTGAACTCAGGCCACCAAGCAGACTAACCAGACCCCACCAGGCACTTTTCTCCCCAGTTCTACACCTGGAGCACCCCCCACCCAACCCCAGCAACACCGTTAGTTCTCCAGCTCCATTCTCCATCATCCACATCTCCCAGCTGAGGCCTGAACAAGGCCCCTTCCCTGCTCTGCACTTAACTAGCAAGGAGCAGATTAACTTGATCAGTTAAGCCCTCTCCACGACTGCTAATTGAGTGCTAAGGAGTTAAATGTGTTCTCCCTCCTGCCACACCCAACTGGACCCCATTTCTCAACGCACACCAGTCACGTTCTGTTCCAGAGTCTGTGCTATTGGCAACTGTTCTCTGAGCCTGGGCCACTGTAACCAGGCCCCCCACCCTGTTCTCAGCAAATCCAATTCTCTCTCTCAAAGGACCGACTGCACTGCCCCTGCCGCCAGGAAGTGGCCCACAATGCTGCAGGTGAGGTCACCTTGCCCTCCAGCCTGGGTTTACTGTACTTCATAGTCCTCTTTGAGGGCCTCCTTGCACATTCTGCCTGACCTAAAAATTAGGTGCTGGCTTGCTTCTCTCCTATGAGATAAATGTAACCTTCTCATGGACAAGAAGTACTTCTGTTACCTTTTATAGTTTGTTTGGATTTCAGACCTACACTAAGAAATGGGTCCTCCAATGAACCCCCATCACCTGGATTCCACAGCTGTCAAGCTTTTGCCACATTTGTTTCTGCTTCATGTCTGTGTCCCATCCAAACAGTCCCTAGCACTGCCTTGAACAGCACTTTCAACAAAGGAGCTGGGACTTGTGTGGAGATGGAGATTGAGGCTTGCAGGGCAGGCTCCTGGGGATGACATGGGCTGGGGGAGAGGGCAACGAAATTAAAAAGCTGTCCATGCCCCAGTACCCGTAATGAGCCAGGCGCTCTACAGTTTATCTCATTTCACCCTCTCCACAACCGTATGGGGTAGGTACTGCTATCCCCATTTTACAGATGAGGAAAGGAGGCTCAAAGAGGTGAAGGGGCCCCCCAGATGCGCAGTGACAGAGCTGGGATTTGAATCCAAGTCCTGTGCCATCCTCACTGTGCCATGCAGTCTGCCTCAAAGAGTGCCAAATGGGCTGCCACCTGCTCTGCTTCAGTTTTACAGAGTACAAGACATGCTTTGTGTGTGCCCTTACAGAGTAGTGTGCGTGCACACACGCACGCAAACCCACGCAGCGGGCATGTTCACAGTAACATTGTAAAATAAAATAACACGCTGAGTTTTATCTGTGAGATCAGTCTGCTCATTTTAGAAGTTACCCCTTAGCCCTGCAAGTATGGAGGGGGAAGTGGGAGGGGGCAGAGGGCTGAGCCGTGTGTGTGTGTGTGTGTGTGTGTGTGTGTGTGGCGCCCAGGGGCTGAGGGAATTGGGGAAACCTCCCCCACAGTCTCAGTCTCCTGGGGCCATATCATTCTGAAAAGGGAAACAAAGTCTCTTTCCTCTCTCCCACCAGTACAGTACATTCTCTTCAGATCTCCACAATGACCTTGCAACCAGCACCCTCCTCTTCACCCATGCTGCCTCCCTCAACAAACATTGCTCTTTGCAGCCTTTGTTCTTTTGCACAACCCCTCACCCCACACGGATGGCTTCACGGTGTTCCTCCAGCCTGGGCTACCCTCCCCACCACTCTCCAAACCTAAATTCTCCAAGTCAAGATTCAATACTCACCTCCTCCTAGAAGCCTTCCCTGATTCCAACCACCTCTCATCAACTTTTTCATCTGATCTGATTTTTTTACCTGAATCTTGAAGTTCTGCGCTCCAGCCTTGTTCTCTAGTTGTTTCTTGTCAGCTGTTTCCTTGACCACACTGTAAGCCCTCTAAGCTCACAGTTTCAGCTACAGAAAAATAAAGTCTTTCAAGAAAGACATGTGGTCAGCTTCCTTTTTCTTCCCATGGTCCTCTTGCTTCCTCCATGTTGTTGCTTGGGTTTCCCGCTTTGCTGCCACTGGCATCTCTTCTACAAAGATAATGAGGTAAAAAGGAGATTCAGATGTTTACCCTGATCTTTCCTTTTTATTTTTTCATTCTTGTCTTTCATTTGCTCAGGTGGGCAGACGGCTAACTGGGGTCTGAAAAGCCTTAAGCCACAGAAAATTCACCCTGAAGCTACTAAGTTTGCAGGTCTTTTTTTCTAAGCATTTGTGGGAGGGAAAACAAAATCTATTGGGCATGTTAATGCCTGCAACACTACCTCCCACTTCCCTCCTCTATATCTACTTCACCTTCCCCTGTCTCCATTTCCTTACCCCCTTCCTGCAAAAACAAAAACAAAAATACAAAAAACCACAGACAAAACAAAACAAAAACAACCTCCACCACACAGACACTATTACAGCTAGAAAGAGACAGCACGCTTTCCAGATTTTAGGAGAACAGCGCATGGAGGTATTGGAGGACAACGTTCTACAGGCTCTGAGATGGGGCCACCTCATGCCACCAAAGGAATGCTTTCCACTTAGCAAATTGCTGGGCACTGAGGGGTCACCTCAATCTTTGAGCAGGGACTGTTGGGATAGGCTCTCCTGCCAGGCCAGGGAGGATTGAGAGGCAAGGATTGAGCCCCCTTCCCCCCCCCCAATTTAAGCGAGGGGTTGAGCAGTGTCCTGGCCCTTAAAAAGGTCTAGGCTAAATGCCCAGCCTTCCAGTGCCTGTCAGTAAAGTCACCAAAACTTACTGTAACTCTCTTATAGTTACTTCTGCTTCCCTCCCAGCTGAGCCTGGAACCAGAGATGCTGCAGGAACATTGTGCTCAATTCTGTGTTGTGCATTCTCATATATCCCAAAGTTATGCTGCCCCATTGTGCAGATGCGGGGGGGGAGGGGGCTGAGGCACTGAGGGAGAGACATGACTGGTCCAATTATCTCGCAGGAAGGGAAATTCCTTTCTAGCTTTGCTGACCTCTTTATCCCTGGGGGAGTCTCTGTCACCTCCGCTAGGGTTCCTAGCACTGAGGAGTTATGACAGAGCTTCCCGGAATGGAGGTGAAGAGGGATGGTCCATTCCTTTCTGTCACTCCAGTTCCTTTAACCGGGCGTCCTGGGTCGCATCTTCTTTTCCCTCGATCTTTTCTGGCGCTCCTCCACGGCTCTCAACACGCCCCGCCCCTGCGCCCCGCCCGTTTCCCAAAGACCTTTCAAGAACCGCCCAGTACAAGGCCACTCCCTCCCTCGGCTAAGTTGGGGACCCAGCGAAAGGCCTCTGGGCTTTGCCCTTCTGATCCAGCCTGTTGAGAGCCCCAAATAGCCACATGGACTAGTGAGAGAGCTATTCTCGAGAGAAGCCAGTCTCTCCTCAAGTTAGAATGCAAGCTCTAAGCATCCTCCCTTGGAGCCACGGACTTGCCCTTGCCCTTCTAGTTGAAAGGTGCCTACCTGCCTGCCTATAAGAAAGTGCCTCCCTTGACCCTTCGGGGGAGGAGCTTGTACTGATTCACATATATTCTGCATATGTCCCCCTTTGGAACATACAGATTTGTATGATCGAGGATGGAGGGGTAAGGTGGGGGAAAGGCTCATTGTACAACACAGATGAGAATTCATGCTCTGGACTGTGTGTGGAGTTAAGGAGTGTGTTGGATTAACCCCGAGAGGGTTCAGCCTGTGGCCAGGGTGAGAACCAGGATTAGAAGTCAGGGCAGTTGTCTCATCTTTGAGGCATCCTTTTCAAGAATGTCCAGTCCTTGTCAGGAGCTGGATTTAACTGGGATCCCTTGTTCTAAGAGGCAGTGAAAGGTCCCTAGAGTTGGCGTGGTGTCAAGCAAGTCACTTCCCCTCTTTGATCCTCAATCAGTTTTAATCTCCAAGGTTCCATCTACTTCTGAGAATGTACTACTCTGGGTCTGTGGGAATATTTAAAAAGTTGTTCTGTTAGTCTTGTAGTGTTAAAAATAAGACAATGTAAAGGAAAGGAAAGTGAAAACATGCAAAGTACAAAAAGAAATGAAATACTACTTTTTCTCCATTAAAAATATCAAAGTATCACATACTCATTGTAGAAATTTTAAAAATACAGAAAACTATAAAGATCATAAAAACCATTTGTAATCCCACCACATAATTTACCATCATTAACATTCCAGTCTTTTATTTGTATTTATTATATATTTTAAATAAGAATGGAAGTATGCTGTATATAACTGATCTGTAAATTGCATTTTCCAAATAACATGTATATTGCATTTTTAAATGTCAGTAAATATCTTTGAAAACATGATTTTTTGGGAGCACCTGGGTGGCTCAGTCAGTTGAGCGGCTGAATTTTTTTTTGTTTAGTGTTTATCTATTTTTGAGAGGGAGAGAGAGAGAGAGAGAGAGAGAAAGTGAGAGGTGGGGAGGGGCAGAGAGAGAGGGAGACCTAGAATTCGAAGCAGGCTCCAGGCTCTGAGCTGTCAGCACAGAGCCCATCACGGGGCTCGAACTCACAAACCGTGAGATTATGACCTGAGCTGAAGTCAGATGCTTAACCGACTGAGCCAACCAGTAGCCCTGTGACTAACTCTTGATTTTGGTTCAGGTCGTGATCTTCAGGTTCGGTTCATGGGATTGAGCCCCATGATGGGCTCTGTGCTGTCAGTGTGGAGCCTGCTTGGGATTCTCTTTCCCTCTCTCTCTCTCTCTCTCTCTGCTCCTCCCCTCCCCCAAAATAAATAAATAAAAACTTTAAAAAACCATGATTTTTAGAGACTCCATACTATTATTCCATTCAACGAATGTGCCATAATTTATTGCCCTATCATTTGTTGGGTATTTAGATTGTTTACCCTTTTTCTGTTATTATAAATGTATAAATGTAATTCCTTGTGAACACCCTTTGTGAATATCTGATTTTAGGAATAACTGGATCAAGATGTATGCATATTAAAATTTTATGATGGAAACTTTTAAACATACACAAAAATAGAATAGTATAACAGACTCCCATATACCCATCTCTTAGTTTCAATAATTATCAACTAATGGCTAATCTTGTTTCACATACACCCTTACCCATTTCTTCATACCAATGGATTATTTTTGAAGCAAATCCTGGACATCATGTAATTTTAGCATATGTATTTTAAATATTTTGACATAGTGCAAATTGACTTATTAAAATATTTTTTAATGTTTATTTATTTTTAAGAGAGAGAGTGTGTGTGTGTGTGTGTGTGAGCGCATGCAAGGGGCAGAGAGAGAGGGAGACACAGAATCCAAAGCAGGCTCCAGGCTCTGAGCTGTCAGCACAGAGCCTGTCACGGGGCTCAAACCCACGAACCATGAGATCATGACCTGACCCAAAGTCGGATGCTTAACCGACTGAGCCACCCAGGTGCCCCTGACCTATTAAAAGATTTTACTAGTCTGCACTCCAACCAGAGTATTCACACCAGCTTTATCCATAATATACCAGTCACCACACACTGGAAACAACCCAAATGATTATCACCAGGTGAATGAATTTTTAAATATGGTATATTTATTACAACAGAACACCCCCCAGTTGTGGAAAGGAACAAACTACTGATACACGCAACAATATGGATAAATCTCAAAAACGTGATGCTAAGTGAGAGAAAGCAGACCAAAATACTACATAGTGTATAGCCCTATTATATTAACATCTAGAAGATACAAATAAAACCATAATGACAGAAAGCAGATCAATGGTTACCTGGGGACAAAGGTGGAAGAAGAGATGTACTATACAAGAGAATGAGCATAGTTTTGGGGGTGATGGATATGTTCTATATCTTAATTGTGGCAGTGGTTTCATGGCAGGATTTATATATCAAAACTCATTAAATTGTGCCATTTAAATGAATGTGGCTGGGGCGCCTGGGTGGCGCAGTCGGTTGGGCGTCCGACTTCAGCCAGGTCACGATCTCGCGGTCCGTGAGTTCGAGCCCCGCGTCGGGCTCTGGGCTGATGGCTCGGAGCCTGGAGCCTGTTTCCGATTCTGTGTCTCCCTCTCTCTCTGCCCCTCTCCCGTTCATGCTCTGTCTCTCTGTCCCAGAAATAAATAAACGTTGAAAAAAAATTTTTTTTTAAATAAAAATAAAAATAAATGAATGTGGCTAATTATCCCTCAATAAAGCTGGTTCCCTAAACTGACAGAATATTGCTGAAATAAATAAATAAATAAATAAATAAATAAATAAATATTATTAAAATAAATAAAAATGTATGCATATATTTGCCACCTTGATGAGTAAAAAAAGTACATGTTGAGGGCACTTGGCTGACTCAGTCAGTAGAGCATGTGACTCGATCTTGCGGTTGGGAGTTTGAGCCCTACATGGGGTATAGAGATTATTTAAAAAATTGTATCTTGGTATCTCAATATTTGATTTGTGCTTGTTTAGTGATATTGAATATTTTTCCTAGTTCAATGGCCATTAGTATTTCTTGTTTTGTGAATTGCCAATTTCTGTCCATTGCCTAGTTTTCTAATGAGATTTTGTTCTTTATCTTGTGGATTTGTAAGACTTCTTTGTATATCAAAGCTACTACAATTTTGTCATATATTGCAAATACTCCTTGTCATTAGTCCTTGTAATTTTCCTTAGGGTGTTTTTTTTTTTAATAAACAGAAGTTTAGGAGCACTTGGGTGACTTAGTCGGTTAAGCATCCGACTTTGGCTCATGATCTCGCAGTTTGTGGGTTTGAGCCCCACGTTGGGCTCTGTGCTGATAGCTCAGAGCCTGGAGCGTGCTTCAGATTCTGTCTCCCTCTCTCTCTGCCGCCCCCCCACCCCACTGGCACTCTGTCTCTCTTTCTCTCAAAAATAAATAAATATCTAAAAATTTTTTAAAAACTTAAAAAAAATAGAAGTGTTTCTTTCTTAAGCCAAATAGGGAAAGACAAATATCATATGATCTCTCTTATATGTGGAATCTAAAAACAAAACAAAACAGGCTTGTAGATACCAAGATCAGTGGGTGCCAGAGGTGGGGAGTCAGGGGTAGGAAAAATGAGTGAAAGGGATTAAAATGCAGAAGTTTTACACTTTTACATAGCCAAATCTATATTTTTGTGTCCTTTATTGTTTATTTTTTTAATGTTTATTTATTTATTTTGAGAAAGAGAGAGCAGGCACGCATGTGCCTGCAAAAGCCGGGTAGGAACAAAGAGAGAGAATCCCAAGCAGGCTCCAGGCTGTCAGCACTGAGCCTGATGTGGGGCTCGGGGCTCAATCTCACAAACCGAACCATGAGATCATGATCTGGGCTGAAATCAAGAGTCGGATGCTTAACCAACTGAGCCCCTGAGGCACCTCTGTTTCTTGATTTATCTTTATGCCTAGAAAGACTTTCCCTGCTCTCAAGATCACAGAAATATTCACTTATTTTCTTGTAGGTTGCTTATGGTCTTACTGTTTGTCATTCTTGACCACTCTGGAGCATAGTGGATAAACCAAGTTCCCACCCTGGGTCCACATCTCAGCTCTACCCCTTATTTACTAGCTGTGTGACCAAGGGCATCTTCAGATTCCTTCTCTATAAAGTGGAGACAAATAATAGTTTCCAACTTGCAGCATTGTTTTCAGGATTAAATGAAATAATGTATGCAAAGCAGTTGGCCCAACATCTAGCACATAGCTAGTATTCAAGAAACATTAGCAACTGTAATTGGACATTTTTGGTTTGGGTTGCTTAGTATCCAAACAGCCTGATGATTTGAAGCAAATCTCCAGAGACACAGAAGGTAGATAGATATTCCCTCTCCCTATCTGCTGGCGGCCAAGGTAGTGGGGATGTGGCCTGTCAGATGCTGTCACTCCCTTTGCATTTTGGTACTTCAGCATTATAGCACTGCAGGGGAGAGCAGCAATGATTCCTGAAGGTCTCAGCAGCCAGGCCTCCAGAAGAGCAGCGGCAGGTCTCTGGAGGGGACCACACACTTTCAGCATCCTGAGCAAGGCAGTCCTGTGGCATGATCCTGACTGTGCCTGCTTCCCTTGGTTCCTACCATTTTCCTGAGGCTGGTTCTTTACACTTCCACTCACAGTGAAATCTCCAATAGCCTTCCAACAAAGTCCTTTTCTGCTTCAGTTGCAATTGGATTCTATGGTTTGCAACCAAGAACCTGATTAGGTTACTAGGATTTAGCTCTGGAATTTACTTTGGCGGATGGCATGAGGTGCTAACTTTTCCCCCAAATAATCAGCTATCCACAAATCATTCATTAAATAACCCCTTCTTTCCCCACTGATTTGAAAGGGGTGATATTTTCTATTGAATGAGCTCTTGCCCTCAGGACTGTCCTATTAACTAGAATCCACACCTCTCCTAGAACCCCAAAGGGTTTTCTATTCTTTTCTCCCCAAGAAAAGTGTTATGTTCTAGAACCCCAGACTGCCTGCTTGATACTGAACCCTCTGGACACATAAAGATCTCCCTGTCTTGAAGCTGGAGGGCTGTGTTTGGAAACATGGTTGCTGACTTTAGGTCTCCCCACAGCAAGCCATGTATTTGACAAGTTTGGCTCAGATTTGGAGAAACTCAAAAGGGTTAGAGGGATTTCCCTAATGAAAAAAAAAAATGGCCCAAGACAAACACCCATTCTCCCCCAACCCCCCCCCCTCCCTGGCTCACTGTTCTGTAATTATTCACACCTGCAGCAAGACTGAGGCAAGAAGGGGACCTATCAACCTTCCTCCAGACACTGGAGCTTGATCTAGCCCTCCAGAGGCCCTGCAGTGGCTACAGTGTTTGCCTTCTAGCCTACTTTCTTTGTGACATCAAAACTGAATTTGCAGGGCAGTGGCGGTGCCACCTCTGGCCTGAAAGGTAGAAACGGGACTGGCATCCGGAGAGTCCTTGAGGAACCTCCAGCCCAGGCTTAGGGGGCAGGGTAGGGAGTAGGGAGAGGCAAAGATGCTGAAGGGAGAGAGGAGGAGTCCTCTGAGGCAGTGGTTGTGTCATTACAACAGGGTACCTACCACAAGGTCTGAGAACGTCTTGGCTGCCAATGAGTGTATGGTAGGGCACAAACGCCCAAGTGAAAGGACCAAGGCCAATCAATGTCTCAGGAAATAACTGGATCTGAATGGGAGTGGATCTGAATGGGAGGGGGATGGGAAACGTGTGGTTCCATGATTAATTATATTCAGTAAATACCTAGTATTTCAAGGGTGGTGATATGTAAAGAATAAAGGAGACAGTAGGCTGGAAAGCTCTGGTTCTTTATTTGTTGTCCAGCTTTACCGAGACACAACTGACAACCTGGGAGCTTTTAGAAAGGAGCAGGAATCTACACAAAGAACTATTATGTGACCACTAAAATGACGTTTTCAGGGAACTTTTTTAATAATATGAGAAAATTCTTGTTATAATTTTAAGTAAAACTGCAAAGCCAAGGTATAAAATGGTATATACTGAGTTGAATTGCAAACTGCATGGAAAAAAAATATGCGTTTAAAAAAACCCGGAGGGAGGGGCGCCTGGGTGGCTTGGTCGGTTGGGCGTCCAACTTCGGCTCAGGTCATGATCTCATGGTCCGTGAGTTCGAGCCCCGCGTCGGGCTCTGTGCTGACGGCCCGGAGCCTGGAGCCTGTTTCGGATTCTGTGTCTCCCTCTCTCTGACCCTCCCCCGTTCATGCTCTGTCTCTCTCTGTCTCAAAAATAAATAAACGTTAAAAAAAATTAAAAAAAAAAAACCCGGAGGGAAATGCACCCAAAGTGTTAGCAACATTTGATTGTGTTTTTTAAAGTTTATTTATTTATTCTGAGAGAGAGAGAGAGAGAGAGAGAGAGAGAATGAACAGGAGACGGGCAGAGAGAGAATCCCAAGCAGGATCAGTACTATCAGTGCTGAGCCCGACGACGTGGGGCTTGATCCCACAAACCGTGAGATCATGACCTGAGCCAAAATCAAGATTTAGATGCTTAACTGACTGAGCCACCCAGGTGCCCCAGTATTTGATTGTTTTAGATGGTAGTTATGTAACACTACTAGATACCAGCAAAATATTAAGAGCCTATTATGTACCAGCTTCTGTCTTGGCATTTTACTTACTTAAATTATCACACACCTCTGCACAAGAACCCTGTGTCGCAACTCCTTCCACTTTACAGGGTAGAAAAGTGAGGCTCCCAGAGGCCAACTAGCTAAAATCCACACAGCTCAGAAGTCGCATAATTAAAAATTATTGATTAAAAATTATGTTTCTGCTCTTCTCTGTTTTCCAAAGTTTTGACAATGAACATTTGCTTTCTACCTTTTCCCAGCTGTCCCTTTCTTCATTTAATTAATCCTTCTTAGAGCAGGAATAAAAGGTAGCATTCTCTCCTGCTCCTCAGAATTTGTGATCTCTTTCTCAGTAGAGCAGGAGCTCCTGGTGGGGAGGGTCTCAGTCCCCAGCCCTGACTTGGGAGGGGCACCTGGTCGTGCCGAATAGATATTTGTGGAATAAAAGACTGAATAAAGAAGTAAATGCGTAACAGTCACAAACAAGTTAATTGTGATGATGTTAATGCCTTGTATATACAGGGTGCCTGGGGAGGGTTCAGCCTTTTCACTAGAATGTTAAGGAGGGTGTCATTATGTGTACAATCTTCTTATGAGGCTTGGGTCCCCTTGCCTTGAGAAGCCCAGCCAGCCATATCTCAAGTGATATCCCTAGCCTTGGGGACTCCACATACTGTGCCTGCCATCCAAGGCTTATTGCTATCATGTCCCTCCCCACACTAAAATACTCCTTTGTTTGCGGGGCCCCAAATCCTAGCAGGCTGGAGGGGAGAGAGATTTAAGGTCAGGGAGATCCTGGAATCTTAGAGCACCCTGGTAACCCTTGTAGATAACAGAGAGTTGACTGTGTTTTGCAAGCTAAAAAGGATAACAGACAAAGGAATTCGCATGATTAATATGCCAATAAGAAAGGACCAGGATGGCCAAACACCTGATGGGCTTCTGGGGACTTGGAATCTGGATTCAGAATCCCTGCTCAGTGACACCAATGGTGAGGCCTAGCACATGATGAGAGGGAAGGGTAGGACTAAGGCAAATCTCTGGGTGCCCCTGTTCTATACTCACCAAGTCGATGGCCATCTCCTATCCCTGTGGGGCAGGGGGACAGAGAACAGGATAATGACTTCATTTCCTCCTGGCCTGAGCTTCCCCAGTGGAAAAAGTGTACTGAGGAAAGTTTTCATTGAACTGGTAGCACTTTGGAAAATTATAGCCAATTCCCAGTAATCAGCACCAACAAGGGGCCAGCAGTAGAGCCTGCAACTAGATAAAGAAAAATAGCAATGTTTACAATTCAATTTGTTTTAAAACAACAGATTTACCTTTATAATTATGAACCAGTGCACGTTCCTGCTAGAAGGCACTGACTGGCCTGTGTTCCAGCCCTTCTGCTCAGAATAATGCTTCCACCTGCACCTCTATCCCCCAGAATCAAGAGCTCTCCTCAGCCCTCCAGGCCTTGTTCAAATCCTACTTCCTCCAAGAGGCCTTGGAGTTCTTCAGTCATTTCTCTTTCCTCCATACTCCCTCTAGCACTTTCCTAGCACTGGATAGAGCCCCTTTCACAGCCATTTCTGTCTGTGACCTTCTCTCCCTCCAGAACAGAAGCTTTCAGATGTGCTGTCCATCTCAGCAGCCCCCTGGACCTAGCACAGTGTCTGGCACAGTGGGCTCCTAGCCTTTGCCACATTTGTTCCTATCCAATGGAATGGACTCACCGACTTGGGGGTTGGGGCAACTCTAAGGTCTGGGAGAATCCGGATTCCCAGGGCCCTAGGGAGCCCCTGCAGCTAACAGGGAGTTGTCCTTATTTTGTAAGCTAGAAAGGAGTGTGCACCAGGCCTAATTATAGCTGGTTTTGTCGTTCCAGGAGTGGGTTAGCGTCAAACCTAGCTGCATGGGTAGAGTGAGCGCAGCAACAAGGGGCCCCTTTGGCTGGAGCACAGGGTCTCCGGTCCCTATTCAGTCACTGGGCCCCCAAGTGTGTGACCAGAGAGTTGAGGCTGGGGAGGAGAGGGGAAAGGGGGGGGGGGGCTGGGCCGCACCGCCCTCCTCCCTCCCGCTCCTCCTTTCTCTCGCGTTCCCCACCGGCCTCCCTCTCAGGCCCTTTGTCTGTCGGTCGGTCTGTCTGTCAGCTTTCACTAGCGCTGGCTCTCCGGAGCGCTCTCTCTCGCTCTCGCTCTCTCGCTCTCTCTCCTCGGTTCACGTGACCGCCTGTTCTCAACGGCTCCGATCACCTCTTCCTGAGGCTGCACCTTTCGGTTGGTAACAGGAGACACTCGGGTGTTGGGGGCAGGATGGGTTTCCTTCCTCCGCTTTTTCCTCCTCGCCTTCTCCGGCAGCTTCGGCCGCTCCTCTTGGCTCGGCCTCTGGCCCTCCACCCCTCCACCCTCTCCCAGCCCCCACAGTGCTGGCTCCCTGTCCCCTCCCCCCCCCCCCCCCCGCGCGGGGCCTCCCTCCTCCCCCACTGCCAGCCCTCTTTGGGGAGGGGGCTTCGGCGCGGGGGACAGACAAAAGGGCCCAGACGGACTTGGGGGCACCCTACTGCAGCTCCCCACCACGTGGCCCCCTCCCTCCGGGGACGGGTGCATCTCCCCCTTCCCCTCTCCAACCAGAGGTCGGGGAGTTCGCAACTCCCCCACCCCCCCACGCCCGCCCTGCACCATCCTTTCCAGGCCTGGTTCGCGCCAATCTCTCCGCCGCGGGTGCTGAGCCTCCGGGCGCCTCGGATACCAAGGAATGCGCCGGTCGCGGATTGGGGAGACGCTCAAAGGACGGAGGCAGCTCTCTCGGTTCCCAGGCTGGGGAACGGGCAGCCTGAGCGGGGAGACTCGGGCCCCGCCGTTGGCAGGTTCCTGGCCTGTGAGGATGCTGAGGTCTCCCAACCTAAGGGAGCTTGAGTTTCACGGGAGAGACAAACTCTTCGCAGTATAAACTCAATAAAAAAGGACGAATCTAAAAGTGTGACAAAAATGCCATTTAAGAGCAGGGCTGGACCGTCATCTCCGTGAACTTCTGGCGAACTACATCGTGTTTCCCTGCCCATCTTGTTCAGCATTTAGCACTTAGCACTTAGCCCAGCACTGTTGCTCCCCATCCTACCAACCCCCACTGCCAAAATTTGGATTTAAAAGCGAACTCTCTCTCATCCCACACCAGGATAAAATTTAAACAAAGGCCATTTAACATGGAAGTTATCTAGTAAATCAGACAAAACATTTTCAAAGCTGTCTCACTGTAAATGCACACTTAGCTAGCGGCTTGAGCCATGGTACTAGCCTGGCCCTAAATACCATGAGTGTGCATTTTAGACCCTCTGGAGGGATAGTTGTCCTGAGCCCCCCAGTTGACCACTTAAAACCAGTTTAGTCAATAAAACTAAATCCCCTTGGGGATATTGCCTGTGGGCAGAGCCCCACTTGCTGCACTTTAGGCATATCCTAAGTCAATCCCAATAACAAATTACCCAAATGCTGGGAGAGGATGGGTGCCAGAAGGAATTCTATCTTTCCAGGATTTTAGGGACAGACTTGAGCTGAGAAATGCCCCAGGCTTGATTGGTACCAAGCAGAATGGTACCTGCTTGCAATAAAACGTACTAAGAATGGTCACCACAGCTACAATTTATTGAGCACTTACAAAGTGCCAAGTACATGGTAGGCATCATATTTAATCCCAATAACAGTCTCATGTGGTAGACAGTATAATTATCCCAGTTTAACAGATAAGGAAACTATGGGTCAGAGAAGGTAACTTGAAGAGATCACACACTTGGTTAGTGGCAGAGTTGGGTTTGGAATCCAGGTCTGGCCCATGCTCAAGTCGAGGCCCTTAACCACTAGACTGTCCCACCTCTTTCCCAGAAGGAGTGATTCTCAAACTCTCCCAAAAGGGACAAGGACAATTAGTGGCCAGGGCACAATCTCACTGAAATTTACTATTTGCCAAAATGCAGGTCAACAGTGGCCCAAAGTCATCCTGCTGGAATTGTAAATGCCACAGCCTCCCAAATACAAGTCTATATCCTAGATTTCTATCAGAGAATCCCAAGGACCTGTCCTATCTGCCCATCCCCACAGAAATCCTCCCACTTCCGGTTTCTGTCTTTCCTGGGTAGTGGTGAGATTTGCAGGATGCCAGGCTAACAGTGATCTTCTTGGAGGCAGTGTTATGCGGGGTGGGGGTGGGCTTGATAATGGACTCCCACTGCCCTACCCCCAGTCCTCCCTAGAGGGAGGACAAATAGGCCCATTGATTCGAAACTCTCCCAGAGGGCATTAGAGTAATGACTCTGGACTGTGTGATGCCTACACCCCCGTTGACCTCCTGACTGACCCCTGCCCTGGGAGGTTCCAAAGGCCACAAATCTCTGTTGCTTGTGGGCCATGTGGTTTGTGGCTGTTTGTAGTTTGGGAAGGGAGGGGGAAATGACAGGGGTAGGGGACACTGCTTCTCACTGTGCTAGGCTTCCCAAGAGAACTAGCAAGGGGCGGGCAGGGCCCCTTCCAAACCCTGCCAAGACACACTGCAACTACTGATACGGCTCCATCATTTATTTTTGAAAGCAGCAGGGCTCTTGGCTCATTTGCATAAATGTTTGCACTGCCTGCTATATTTTGGTTCAGGAGAAGGGCACCAGGGCACAGAACATCACATACATAACAGCTTTGTAACTGAGCCGCTTGAGCCTGCCCTGGCTAGGTGAGCTAACAAGCCAGCCCAGGATGGCCCTTCACCTTCTGTGCCCACTTTTGAAAGCCCCTCTAACTGCAGAATCCAGCACCAGTGGTATGTAGCAATAGAAAGATCTTGCCCCAAAGGGGTATTTCTAAGCCAGGTGTCTAACTAAGTGGATGGGTGGATAAGGAAAATTTTGACTTGAAAAGGGCCAGAGTCTGGACTCCTGATTTTTATTATTCAGTAAACACACACACACACACACACACACACACACACCTTATTGAGTGTCTCCTATGTGCCAGGCACTTTACTAGGCACTGAGATAACATGTATTAAGACCCTGTCTCCATCATTGACGTACTCATAGTCTAGCATGGGTGACAGAAATATAAACAGCCTGGTTTGGTGTGCCATCAGAGGGAGGATAAGAGAAGACTGCTAAGGTAGCACTCAGCTAGCAGTGGGAAGGGAGTCTGCAGGGACTTGGTGGGGGGTGTGAGTGCTTAATCAGAGTTTTAAGCATCAATCCTACCACCAACCACCACCACCATCTCCAAGCTGTGTTTTAAACTCTATTACTAACTCCATGTGTGAGCTCAGCAAATGTTTAAGCTCTCTGGGCTGCCTCGGTTTCTTCATCTTCAAAATGGGAGCCATAATGTGAAGCCAGCCCGTGTGTCCTACTATCCACCTTGCTTGGTCCTATATCAAACATCGACCCCAGAGTGAGGACATAACTGTCTCCTCAAGACGCATGCAAACTTGTGGCAGAGCCGGGAAGAGTGGGGAATATTGAGAGGTGGTGGGAATGGGAGATGCGGTTGCGTAAAGGGGATGAGGCCCCAATGGAAGATGCGGGTAGAGGTGGGGGTTGACCTTCTATTCTGAGGTAACCATCTTTATTTGTCCAACCGTCTTTCCACACCCGCTCCTCTCCCCTGCCGTCTTGAAGTGGGAACAGCACTGGGGGAGGAAAGCGGGCTGTTGGGGAGAAGGCACCTCAGGAATCGGAGTCAGGTGTCACCTGCTCGCCCCCCCCCCCCGCCCCATGTAGTCCATCTTGAGGACGGAGGCACTGAGGGACCCGTTGTCCGTCCCGATCTCCACCCCTCAGGGATTGGGATCGCCTTAGTTTCTCTCTGGAGTCGAGCATTTGCCCGCACTTTTTTTTTTTTTTAATCCTCAACGTGGCCCACCTTTGCGGTGGAGGTCACCAGGTTCGTTAAGTTTTCTCCCCGCTGAGTGAAGAAGGGCTTCCTTCTAACTCATCCTAAAAGACTCCCTTAGAGCTTCAGGAGGGCGCGAGAGCTCGGGGCCGGCCGGGGCCGCGCCGGCCGCGCTGCCCCTCCAGGACTTCCTGCACTCCGCGCCGCGAGGTCGGCTAGAACTTCGGCCTCCGACGAAGGCAACTCCGCTTCCCTTGAAAATGCAGAAACTCCCGGCCCACACCCCCGCCCCTCGGGCCGCCTCCTCCCTCTTCCCCCGCCGCCCCCGCCCCGGCGAAGGCTCCGCCCTGAGCCCTCGGCGTGGGGGCCTCCCTGCCACCTGCCCGCTGCCCATCCCACATGCAAAGCGTGACCGCCGGGGAAGGAAGCCGAGCGCGCGCCCACACTGGCCCTGCGCCGCCGCGGCGACAGCGAACAGCTCTCGCCTACTCCGTCCGTCTGCGCTTACCCAGCATGCACTTCCAGGCCCCGAGCTATCTCGGAGCTGCAGCCCCGGGGTCAGAGCGGCCGGAAGAAACAGGAAGTTTGGGACGGTCCTAGTCGTGGGGCCGGGAGTCCTAAACGGCAGGCCCTTAACTCCGCGCAGCCTCTCCCTTCCCCCGCCCCTCCCTCTGGCGCACTTCCCTGGGGTCCGTTTCGGGGGCTGGCCTGAACTCCAAAAATCCAGATGTGTTTGGGGGTCATTCAAGGCACACTCCCAGGGTTCCCTTCGCTGTAGCATCTCCGGGCTTTATGGATCCAGGGGTGGGACGGAGGGAGTGCTCCCGCCCTGGTGGGGTGGTAGGCCCCGAGGGTGGTTCGCCTTCTGCCCGTGGAGAGGGAGAAAGAAGCTAGATTGGGTAGAGGTGGAGGTCTGGAGGTTAGACACCCCCGGCCATCTCTTGGGCAGGTAGGGCAGAGGGAGAACCTGGTGCCCAGCCCGGGGTTATTGTCTCCCCTGCCTCTGCTAGAACTGCCCTCCACTCTAATCTGCTCTCCACACTGACTAAGGCTACCCCATTATCCTCAGCAACCCTCTCATTACCGGGCACTGCTGTTCACCAGGGGCGCCCGGCAAGGGAGAGCGAGTGTGTAATGCAGCCCCTGCCTGGGGCAGAAAACGCAAAGGGCATGCCCTGCAGAAGGTGATCTCCTTCCTTTCTCCCCTTTGGCCAGGTAGGAAGGACTGAATTCTCAGTTCTCTTGGCCTCCCTCTTGCTGTCCATCCCCACCCCAACAGGAGCTAAACCCGTGCCACAGGCAACCTCAGCTAGCCCAATCAAGCCTCTCTTGGCCTATAGCTGATAAGGGTATAGGTCAGGGTGGATTCCAGTGGGCCATGTGGATCTTAGTATGTCAGGTTGTGCAGACATCTTCCTAGATTTCCTGAGAGAAAGGGGTAGAGGAGAACAGGCTGAATATTTTGGAACTAGGAAGGTGAAGGGGAAAGCTCACAAGCTGTGGAGCGTGCAACTGTCCGAGACAGTTTTACCCCCAGGCAGAATTAATTGGCCTTTCTTCTACTCTCCCACAGCACAGTACGATTCATACCTCTATTATCACATTGCATTGTAATTACTTGTTTACATGTTTCTCCCCCTTGCTAGATGGTGAGCTCCTGGAGGGCAGAAACTATGCCTTATTTATCTCTGCAGCTCCCTGCACAGATCCTAGCTCACAAAAGGGCTGTTGAATAAATGAACTAGAAATGGAAGAGATTCAATTAGATGACCTCCAGGATCTCGTTCAGCTCTAATATTCTGTGATGCAATTTAAACATGCACCCATAGATGCACTTGCACATGTGTAAACACACACACAGAGCAAGCAGACAAACACCATCATACGACAGTCCCAGTGTCAGTGTAAGACCACTCCTTGGAAAGCGAACAGATGTTACATGATGCCAAGTAACTGGCCTTTTGAAAATTGAATCTCCAAACCTAAACATCTGAAGTGTCGACAGCCAACGTCACAACTGGTTTGGCTGATTTTTTTTCACTGCCCTGACTTTTTAGGCGGCCACAACCCTGCGTGTAGAAACAGTGAACACTCGGGCTGAGAGGGCCCTCCAAGATGCTCTGGTACAATGCTCTTCATTTTACAGATGAGAAGGTCCAATGTCACACAGGAGCAAAAATGTCAGTCCCGCATTCTCGCCACTTGGAGCATGCACATGTATGACACATGTTTGTATGCAGACAACTGCCTGGATCTGCACAAGTGGCTGCTGACATGCATAGACGTGGGTGCATGTGCCACGAAACTATACCCGGGCACACCCTCCCCCAACATTCACCTAGCAAATGCGATGGCCCCACCCCCATGAGGCTGCCGGTCAGGGAAGGGAGGGCAGGGGTCACCCTGGGCCTGGGCAGCCCTTGCCAGAGCAGGAAAGGGATGGAGAAGCCTACAGGTTTGCAGCTGTCATTTAACATGCTCAACTCGCCCAGCTCCCCTCGGCTCTCCTCCGTCTGCAGAGGGCGAGGAGAGGAGACATTCCGGGCTCATTCCAGCGAGCCGTGTGCACGCTGCAGGCGTGGTATGTGAGTAAGCGGCTCGCTTCCAGCTGCTGCCTTACACTTCGAGGGCTGACAGGCAACCCCCTCCCCCCAAACAAAACTCGTTACCCACCGCTGGCCTCTCTTCACATGGGCATGATTAAGGCAACCGGGACCGTTCAAGCTCTTCTCAAAAGGAGAGAAATTACGGCTTTTTCTCCACCTCGCCTGGCCGCCTTTCCCCAGGGACTCTCCTCTCAGACCCACCTCTAACTAGAAGCCGAGGCAGACTTAACCCCCCACCTGCCTCTGATAGCCTCATTACAGCATGATACTTTACCACTCTCCTGGAGAGTTTGCACCCTAATCATTGGTGCCTACTCGTTTTTCACCCATCAGGGTCCTCCCTCCCACCTCCACCCCACTTAACAAGAGCATCATTCCTCCCTTGCCTTCATAGAGTGTTTCATAGCTTTCAAAGTGCTCTCCCATATGTGTCTTACTTTACCTTTACCACAACCTTGTAAGTCAAGTATTAGTAGCTTCATTTTACACACCAGGAGACTGAAGCTCAGAGAAGATAAACAAGCTGCCCAAGGTCACACAGCTAATACCACAATCTCCATCTTTGACTACAGAGTGCACACTTTGACTCGCCCAGTTGATGTCTGACTCGCCAAAGGGAGGGAGCCACCTGTCTGCTTCTTTTGTACCTCCATTCTACCTGCTGGAGGACTGGCTCTGTACACAATGGGCACTCCAAGACCTGGGTAGACAGACCAATGATACAAACAGCAGATCTTGGGATCTCCAGGAAAGGAGAGGCATTTACAAATTCTGGTGTTGTGTACCACCAGAGTCTTTTCAGCAGCTCCCACCCCTAATGTCTTCTATCCGTCCTAACTTGCTCAGAGAGAGCAGTGCCAAGCCAAAAGAGGAGATCGTCCCTATGGGTGTAGACCCCAACTCTCCCCTCCCCCTCTCCTTTGGGGCTTGGGAGTGTTCAGATCTCATGAATAAA
This sequence comes from Prionailurus viverrinus, assembly GCF_022837055.1. NCBI lineage: Eukaryota > Metazoa > Chordata > Mammalia > Carnivora > Felidae > Prionailurus > Prionailurus viverrinus. The sequence continues at coordinate 100,467,068 of NC_062579.1, forward strand.
GCTAATATTGGAACTAGTCATATAACAGTCAGAGAGGGACTGTTCTCTGGATCCTCCTTTGCAGGGACGCACTGTGCCAATACAATGCCCTGAGGCCCCAGCCCTTTCGGGCTGGCTGGCTCGAACTGAAGGCACCCCCCTTCCTTTATGAGTCTCAGCTGATTTCCCTTGAGAGCCGCCCTGATCCGCAACCCCCCCCACCACCAATCGGACTCCCTCACTGTACCTGGGCCCCGCCCCTACTGTCCTCAAGGGGCGTGGCCGGCCCTAGGGCAAGCTGGGGCAGGAAGTGGTTGCAATTACATACTCCCGACCCCGCACTGGCTGCCACTGCCTGAGCGACAGTGCTAATTCGACTTGCCCCAAATGTCAGTGTAAGGGCTGGAAGAGGGCTCAGCCAGGGGCTCCTGGGCTGGAATGAAGCTCCTTTCCTGATGCAAAGAGGTTTCCAAGGCTGGACAAAGCTGGAAGATTCAACTGTCTTCGGTCACAACCAGGGATAGAGGGAGGAGGGGGTCGTGGGTCTTCATCCCCAGCCCAGCATGGCAGCCACTCAGCACCACCATCCCCTTTTAACCTGGCCACTAGCTAAAAGCAGCTTTTACCTGCTGTTTGCCTCCCCTCAGCCCCTGCTCAAGATTGCCAGGACAGACAGCCCTGACCCCTCCTACCAAAGTGGACAGGCTTTGATCTACTGCTGCAAACCACCAGAACACAGTGGCTTTATACCCACTATTACTCCTGAGTTTCTCAGGCGCTCTCATCTGGGGCCAGCACTGGGCCAGGCGGAGGGTGTGACTGGTGTGGCCATCGCTATGGACGAAGTACCTAGTAGAAAAAGGGATAGGGGAGTTTGAGAGTGTTAGGCTGGGGTGGCTTGAGAATCTCTGGAGTGGCCTTTCACGGAAAGCATCTTCAGCTCAGAAAATTGGGGCTACACTAGAGGAATGGGGTAGATGGGGGTTCAGCGAATAGACTGGAGGAATGAAGAGTATATGGAGGTACAGAGGGTAATGGGGATGAGTGAAGTAGTTAGGTTAAAAAAAAAAAAAAGGCCTACAGACCCAGTGGATACGACCCAGTGGGCTCCTCTTGCCCTTCACTAGGATCTTCTCCCACAAGCACCAGGTTCCTTTGGTATGTCTGCACTCTGCAAAGCCCGTACTTAGCAGTTGCCTCCCCTGCTTCAAAGCCCCATTTCACGTCGTACTAAAAGCCCCACTCCTTTCCTTATACTATTAAAAGTCCCCCCTTCTGCAGGGCCTGCCCAATCTGCTGAGGTGGGTTGGTGCTCACTTTGGGGTTGCCCAAAGAGGAAAGTCTTCTCTCCTCAGGGCACCAATTCTGGCAGAAGTCAAAGGCTTGGGAGACTACTGATCGGTAGCCCTTTTCCCTGGGTTTCCAGGTTCTCAGGAGTCTGGGAAGCTGAGTCATAGGCAACTTCAGGCTCCACAGACAGCACAGCAAGAGAAAGAGGGAAGAGAAAAAGAAAAAAGGTGCAAAAAACAAACCAGGGGGCAGGACTCTTAGCCCTGCCTTTGTCTTGTTTCACTCACGGCTGGTGATCACAATCAGAAGATGGTCTTTGGATATGAGATGATGACAGGACATAGGATCAAATCAAGGAATAGGGATGGAAGTGTTTTGTAAACTATTAAGTTTTATACAGATGTGATTACCATTATTATTACTATGGGATATACCATTATTATTACTATGTATTACAAATTTTTATTTTGCTCTCGTGGATCTGGTTTATTCAATACTCTCCTTAATAGATGTATGTGACACAGACCGGTTAACCTTGGAGCTTTTGAGGCCCTGAGTAAAGCATCGTGTGTGTGTGTGTGTGTGTGTGTGTGTGTGTGTGTGTGAGAGAGAGAGAGAGAGAGAGAGAAAGGGAAATGGACAGGAGTGATTAGGTGGAACCCCTTCCCTCAACATTTGTCCCCTGGCTATAATGAACAAGAAGAGACTGGAAGGGGAGTCCTCATGAATCATATGGCCAGAGAGGTCTAGGAGACAAGTCTTGTTTGTTTCTGTACCCTCAATACTCAGAACAAGGGGGGGGGGGAAGGAGCTCAAGCATCCAACATCTGCTCATCTAATGACTGATGGAAGGAAATGAGGGAGGGGTGATCTAAACCTTCTGCCTCCTTTGCTGCCATGACAGTGCCAACCACGTGCAAATGCATCTCAGCTTCTTTCAGCCACAGGAGTCCCATCCCACCAGCCGTGTCCCCTAAGTGCTGGTAAATCCTTGCAAGTCTGTAGCAGCAAGTCACTGTACCCCTGATGTCTCTGCCACAACAACAGTGTTGTGGGCTGGTGTTCAGAGACCCAGCACACAGCCAAGGCCACTCGCACCACATGTGTCATTGCTATTTGCTTCTTCACAAGGCCTCCCAGACTCTTGCAAAGCCTCAGGACTATTCTGAACATCAATCAACAAACAAATGGGGTCGTGATTGGGGAGGCACTTTGTGACCTGCAAAGCCCCACATGAATGTAAGGGATTATTGCACTGTATTGCAAAAAGAACATTCTGATTCTCTGATGGTTGTGGTTATTTGGATTCTGGCAAACAGAGTTTGCTGCATTATAAAAAGTGTGTATTGGGGGTGGGGGTATCTGCACATGTTCGTGTTCAGTGATAAGACTCATAGGTAGAAAGCTACCTGGCCAAATGGCACAAAGGGTCATTTAGATCATGTGAAGCCAGTATGGCTAAGTTAATAAGAATTTTCTGGCTCTCTATCTTTTTCAATATGCTTTTATATAGGTGTTCTCATCAGATTCTCCCTACAACACTATGCCACTGTTAAGTTCCTCTGACTTGAGTTCAGTAGAATAAAGCACACAGTGAGCTCAGAGGAATCTACTTTTGAGACTTGCAGGCTCTGAGAACTTTGCCTGAGAGAAATTTTCAGGCAGAGAAAAACACGGTCTGTGTAGGTTCTGGCAGGCCGCTGCAGACACATGCCAACCTCGCTCGATTCTCTGTCCCCACACACAGCAGCTCTACAATGCCTCCATAATGACCTCCAGACCAACAAGAAGGTTCTCTTTCAGTCATTCACTCAACAAACATGTTTTGAGTGCTTTCTCATCTGTGCCAGGCCTTCTGCTAGGCCCTGGGGCTACAAAAATGAAGAAGCCTTCATCTCTCACCATTCCTCTCTCACCTCTCTAGCAACATGTTTTGTGGAATCTTTTTCCCTTCAAGGTTCTCCTTGATGTTCATTTTACTCTGCCGAGAGAAATCAGGGCTAATGGTTTTGAATCTAGTCTGGTTGTTTAATCTCTGACGGGTTAATGAAGAACCCCTTTAGAGGGGGAGGTGCTCAGGACATCAAATGAGGCTCTCAGACATGGAGCAAAGGTGTCACAAACTCCAGAAAAGACACGAACCTAATCGCACCCCCCCCCCCACACACACACACTCAAAAAGTCAGGAGAAAAATCCTGCAATCAGTCTTGTGTGGGAATAGCATTCTTACCTCAGGTTCTGTCAGAGCAGATGCTTTGGATCTAGAAGGCCTCCTGGCACATCCAACTTATGCTGTCACTTTGCAGGGGGAAGCTAAAGGGTCATCTGTGTTTTTAATGTTTGTTTTTGAGAGAGAGAGACAGAGAGACAGAGTGGGGGAGGGGCAGAGAGGAGAGGGAGACACAGAATCCGAAGCAGGTTCCAGGCTCTGAGCTGTCAGCACAGAGCCCTACGCGGAGCTCAAACCCTCAAACCGTGAGATCATGACCTGAGCCGAAGTCGGACGGTCAACCGGCTGAGCCACCCAGGCGCTCTGCTATAGGGCTGTCTTACTTGTCCTCGGTATATGGCCTGGCCCTGTGTATCCTTGCTGGGAAAACCCTGGTTAGTTAACTAGTACATTCAAGTAGAATGACTTCCTGGATTTTGGAATTTTCTAGTTTACTGAAAGGTTAAGCTCCAGCACCTTTCTTATTTAGCTTGTTGGTGTGGAAAAACTTTCTAACATGCATGAGCCCGCTTTCTAGATTGTCAGTAGAGTCCTCTGAGCAACTTGATGGAATCTCTCTGTTGACTGGGGCACCTTGCAAGGATTTATCATCAATGGATCCCAAACCAGGGTCTCCAAACCCATAAAAGCCTGGGAGAGAGTCTATGAATTGTGTCTGTATTTCATAAAGTTAAGTGAAACATACATCACAAAGCTGCAGAGGTTAACTACAACATGAAGTGTTTTTGGCTTTAGCTGGAATTGAATGACTTCAGTATGACTATCTCGGGCTGATCAGAAGTTCTGGCAAAGTTTTATTTGTCTCTGATACATTTTTAATTTTTAAAGTTTATTAATTTAAGTAATCTCTACACCTAACATGGGGCTAGAACTCATGATCCTGAGATCAAGAGTTGCATGCCCTTCCGACTGAGCCAGCCAGGCACCCCATATCTGATATATTTTCAAATGACAAATTATTACTTGAAAATACATCTTGTTTAAGCAGGTAAGTGTTTTGAACACAAAGGGTTAAGAGCACCAACTCTGGAACCAGACTGCCTGGATTCAGATACTAACTTCAAAAATTATTAGCTAAGAATGTATAAACAAATTGTGGTATATCCATATGATGGAATATTATTCAGCTATAAAAAGGAATGAACTACTGATACATGTTATAATGTGGATGAACCTCAAAAACATTATGTCGGGGTGCCTGGCCGACTCAAGGAAGTACAGCATGCGACTCTTGTTCTCAGGGTTATGAGTTGAAGCTCTGTGTTGGGTGTGGAGCCTACTTAAAAACAAACAAACAAACAAACAAACAAACAAACAAAAACATTGTGCTAAGTGAAAGAAGCCAGAAACAAAAAGCTACAGATCATATGATTTCACTTAAATGAAATATCTGGAATAGGTGAATCCATAGAAACAGAAAGCAGATAGGAATTTTCTCTGGCAAGAGGCTGGGTAGGGAGGAAAGAGGAGCAGCTGCTTAACAGGTATGGAGTTTCATTTTGGGGTGATGAAAATGTTTTAGAACCAGGTAGAGGTGGTGTTTGCACCCAGCTTTGAATGTACTAAATGAGAGGGAAGTTTACACTTTAAAATGCTTAATTTATATTACCTGAACCTGACCTCAATTAAAGAAACTTAGTTGCTGGGCAACTTTGGGCAAGTCACTGAACCTCTCTGTACCTCAATTTCTTCATCTGTGAAAGGGGAAAATAATAGTAATTACCTTATGATATTGTTATGAGTATTATATGAGTTACTATTTGTAAAATCCTCAGAACAATGTCTGGTGCATTCTAAGCAATGTATAACTATGTTTAATGGGGTCCATGAGGGGAAAGAAATAATAAAACCCTTGGTAGCAAAAAGTTTGGGGATCTCTGGTGAAGATGAAAATGGAAAAGTGCTCAATGTATTTCAAGGTGTAGCCCAAGAGCCCTCTAGTTTCTAATTCTCAGTAGACATTGTTAGAAATTCAGAGTATGAGGCACCACCCCAGACCTATTCAGTAAGACCCTGGGTGGGAGGGTGCTTTGAAATTTGAATTTTAAACAAGCTCCCCCCAGTGATTCTTATGTATATTAAACTTTGAGAAAATTTGGTGTGAGAGGTTAGGCTGAATGGGTATGGAAGGTGGAACACTGTTCCCTGGATTTTTTAAAAATCTAAATCCCATGTCTCTACTTATTTTTAAATCATCTTGTGACTTTCTTCCCAAGATGGACAATTCTTCCCCTAGAGCCCCTTGCACTTTAATGAGCAAGAACAGACACACAAGGATACATATAAACACACAATAACAATGTATCTTTACCAAGTTATCTATAGCAGCAAAACTATGTTGGAAGTGCTATGCTGGGCTGCGTGGAGGACACAGTAAAATGTGGCCCTTGCCTTCCAGATGCTGACGAATTCTAAGAGACAAGATGGTTCCTCAAAAGGCTGGGGCATCATGTGAGTGGTGGGTCTGAGAAGTGGTGAGTATGTGGGGACTGGGGGATTGGGAAACTGAATGCTGGGCAGTACTTGAGGGGATTCATGCCCCCATTGAACGCCTACTGTCAATCAATCCCAAAGTCTTCATGGAGTGCTGTCTGCTTTAACACTGCCAGGCATTGTGGGAGATGCTGCTTTCTATGGCAAAGTGCCTGCCCTCAGATGGGGAGGTACTAAGTCACAGAGCACAGAAAATCACTAAGTGCTAAGCAGTACTTACCTGCGGGGCCAAGAATTCACAGGCAAAGTATTCAGAGAAAGTTTTGTGGAGCAGGGCTTGAAGGCTTTAGCAGGTGGAACAGGACTCAGGTGTAAGCTCATGGAGAAGAGGGAGCATAGTGATGTGTAAATTAGGTAGGGCATCTCAGTCCCATGCCAACATCTTTAAGCCTACACAGAGGTACCCCCACAGCCAGAGGATGTGAAATTGGGTGAGCACCCACTGAATGTGGGCCACTGAACTGGGCACCATTCTCAATACTCTTTAGCCTCTTTGGGGGAAGAGATAACAGTTTTGCTTAAAGGTCTTGCTAAATTTTATTCTTTTCCCCTTGCCAAAAATACACCTTTCTTTTCATTATGTTTGAGTTGTGCTTTTATTCCCATGCTTGAATTAAGCAGGTGTTCCCAAGTTATGAACTCTAAAAACTCCTCATGCTAAAAAAAACAAAAACAAAAACAACAACAACAACAACAACAACAAAACCAGCAATGGGGCACCTGGGTGGTTCAGTGGGTTAGGGTCATGATCTCACAGTTTATGGGTTCTAGCCCCGCGTTGGGCTCTGTGCTGACAGCTCAGAACCTGGAGCCTGCTTCGGATTCTGTGTCTCCCTCTGTCTCTCTCTGCTCCTCCCCTGCTTGTGTTCTGTCTCTCTCTCTCAAAAATAAATAAACATAAAAAAAAAAAAAACCCAGCAACTACTATGGGGCATCTACTAGGTGCCAGGCACTGTTCTAAGTGCTTAACATACAAGAACTCCATAGATGTTTGTAACATTTTCAGGAAGTATTTATTAGTCTCCATTTTACAAATGAGAAAAATGAGGCTCAGACAAAAATCAAGGATCTAAGTTGATATCGCTAGTAAGTGAAGGAGCCAGGATTGAAACCATGTCTGTATAACTTTAGAGACAGTGTATATCCATCCACTAAGCGGGAAGACAAAGACTAAAGGAGGCTAAAATTTAAAACCAAGTCTTTAATTGGCAGGAAGGGAAGCCAGGTATGGGCTTCAATTTCCCCACTATGAGATAAAGGGATTAGATTATTAGATCATCCATTCATTCATTTACTTAACAAATACTTGTAGAGGGGAATCTGGGTGGTTGAGTTGGTTAAGCATCTGACTCTTGATTTTGGCTCAGGTCATGATCTCAGGGTTCATGGGATTGTGGGATCGAGCTCCATATGGGGCTCTGTGCTGACAGTGTGGAGCCTACTTGGAATTCTCTCTCTCCTTCTCCCTCTACCCCTCCCCTGCTTGGTCGATCTCTCTCTCTCTCTCAAAAATAAATAAACATAAAAAAACCCCAAATACTTGTAGAAAGCCTACTCCATGCCATGGTAGGGGATATTGCCGGCGGGCGGGGGGGGGGCACAGAGAGAAAAGAGGCTGTAATACACAGTTGAGAAATACTGGGTTCCTTCATCCAAGGAAGTGGACATCCAGTTGGAGAGACAGGCAGGGTGTGGAAGTGCTAAACAAAGGGCCAAGCTCAGTGTGGTGGGGGAAACCTCTGAGGAGCTGTTAACTTCAATGGGGAGGGAGTGGGGGTTCAGGGAAAGTGGCATGAAAGAGCCAGCTTGAGTAATGGTTGAGTGGGATTTCAACAAGCCCAGAAGGGCCTAGAAAATGCTGAAGGAGCAGTGGAGGAAGCGCTTGTCTTGTCCCAAGAATGGTAGAGGTCTGGTTTGGTGAGAACAGAGGCTTTGTGAGGGGCCTGGAAGGGAAGGAGGCTGGAACCAGTTCATGGAGGACCCTGGAAGCTAGGTGAAGGCTTATACACTTGATTTTGTTGGCAGTGGACCGCGACAGCCAGTTTTTCAGGAGGGCAGATGATTTCTTAGAGTTTCTTCCACCTCTAACACTGTCTGTATGATTAAGAACCTGTTAAGTGCCTGGGGGTCTTAGGGAAGCAAGGAGGCTTGACCTCGAAAGGCCTCTGGGGTGATTTTAGCCCCCTTCCTCATTTTGCCCCTTTGGCTATAAAATCCAGAAAGGCTGTTAGTTGTTTACAGAGTTAAGTTTAACCAGACACACTGTCTCCCCAAGTAGACCCAGGGCTCTTAGAGGGCAGAGAACAGGCCTTCCTCAGCATGCAGTGGGCTGTGGGAATGCATCTCCAGCAGTAACCTGCTGTAATAGGTTTTGTGTGCTTGAGATATATGAAGAGCAAACAGGAGCAATGAATTCTCCCCCACGGCCCCTCCCAGAACGTAAAGGGAAATATTGTAGAGCACATAGTGTATGTAACTCATGGTCAGCCCTGTCAGCCTTAGTACCAGCCTCACTCTTTCCCAAATTTGCAAGGCTCTTTCGGTACCCTTCTGTCTCCTAGTCTGCTTTCAACTGAGGTGGCTTAAAATGAACGCTTTGGCAGTCCTGAGATTCTGACTTCCAAACCTGGCTTCACCTTCAACTGACTGGGGGTCAGGGGATGGAGGGAGGACCGGAAGCCTCAAATTTGCTTCACTCTGACACTCTGAAGATCTAAAGCACTGAAATGGTTGTCCTTGTTGTTGTCATTGCTGTCATAGTCTTTGTTGTCACAAGAGTGGGCTGTTTTACCAGAGAGATAAGGAAGGCCTCTGATTTTGGAACAAAGAAGAAAATTGAAGCAATTATCCTCTGAATTAAGTCAGAGGTTGGTTTAAGGCTTCAATTAGCTGGGGAGCCCCAAATGCCCTATTTTGTCCGGTCACCTTCAGGAGGGCAGAGCCCAGGCAGATGTCACCCCTAGGTCTCTGTGCTTGGGAGGCTGGTGATGCTGACACTGATGATAGTAACACTTGCCTGAGTCCAGTAGTTTATGGTGCACAAAATTCTTTCCCATCCATCATCTCATTTGATACTCTGGGGTGTGCTTGTGAGAGAGTAAGACAGGTGCACTGATTTCTATAGTTTGGAGTTGGAAGGAAGACCCAAAACACAGTACCTGGAATTGGGCTGGCACTACTTGAATGTTAGGGCTCTCCTGAGGTCCCCCTACTAGCCATCAACAAGACAGAACTAGGATCTGGTTCTTAGAACTCTCCAAACGATCCTCTTTCCAATACACCAAGCTGGCTCTCTGAGAGTCCAGGCCTAGGCCAGGAGCTGTTATTGATGGAAGAAACAATTATTTAAAACTCTGCCTGAAAAGGAACATTTTGGCATTAAAGGGAGGTGCTATATACTATATTGAAAAGAACTCTGGATGTGGAGTCAGGATTACTGGAGTTGAGTCCTGGTTCAGGAATTCACTAGCCATGTGACCTTGAGCAAGTCACTCATAGATGCCCATAGACTCAGTTTCCTCAATTACAAAATCGAGGGTTGTAGTGAGAAACAAATGAAATAACACAAGTGAAAGGCCTTGGTAGACACTCTGACATTGTACAAAGGTATTATTATTATTATGATTATGTTGTGGTTCTAGCCTCATATAAAATAATCATTAATCTCTACATTCTTTACAAGGTTTCCCACAGCTCTCTCTACCCTGCTCCTTGATTTCCCATCACCTCCTGTAGGGCAGGAAGCGTGGCCCCCAACAGGAAAGGGCTCAGAGAAGCTAGAGCTGCAGCCAGGAAATAACCATCTTGCCCCAACCTTCATTTCACCAGATAAATGATGCAGCCAAATGGTGAGATACAGACGAGTGGGAACAGAGGTGTCCAGAATCCATTTCAGCCTCTGACCAAAGAGCAAAGTAGCCCCAAGGCCCTAAGGCCCTTAATAGAAGTGGAAATTTAGTAATTACCAGATAAATTAAAATCAGTGAAGACAGCCAATTTAAATCAAAGCAGAATTGGTGGAGCCTGCTTTATCAGGCCCAATAGAGGTGATCCCCCACAACTTAATAAAGCCTTTTGAATTCATACGTTGATTAGTTTAAAGAAATCATTTCCAAATTTTCACTTTCCCTTGGTGCAACTTCGGCCAAACACTTTTTAAAATGTGTGTGTGTGTGTGTGGGGGGGATGCACAGGAGGATGGGAATGGCCAAATAAAACAGCTAGTGAAGAAGTTCCCAAAGCAAAGTAAAATGGCAAGTGTTATGTCCACACTGCTGGCAGTAGATTTTGAGGTCAGTGAGGACAAGCAGGAGGGGTCATAGAACACCAGGCCTCAGACAAGAGCAAAGCCACTGCTACCTTAGTTGCTTGTCCTCCTCCGCAATAGTCCTCCTTTAAACCAGGTGAGGGAGACATACCAGGCAAGTCTCACCTGCCATCTCTAAAGTCTTTCCACTGGAGAGAAGACACCCCATAGCTTAGAGATGGAACCTCTGAGCCTGGGACAAAGAAGGGGGGCAGGGAGGAGGAAGACATTAATCCCTCAGGGCTTCCTTCTAGTTCAAATGACTCTCTGGCTTCCTTAGTATGGATAAATATATAATAAATAATATCAATACATCTGAACATAAAGATTTTTTTTTTCAAATTCCTGCTATTCATTTCACATTCCGTGTTTACAAAGCCCTGAACCCTCCAGGAACTGCTGGGCACCTCCCCTAATACCCTTTAGGCTGAGGCGATGCCTTTGAAGTCCCAACCGCGGGCTCAGGGTTGGAGCTGCTAAGAAACACCCTAAGACTGAAAGCAAGTCTGCCGGCAGCTTCAGCTTCTTCGCAAGCTGCTCTCCTCGGAGTTAATGTAAAGTCATCAGAGTTCCAATGTGGACCGCAGGCTTCTCAGCCCTTCAGTTCTGGGGATGGCCTGGGATGTAAACACATACGAGGACTTATTCCTTTGGCCAGGCGGGGAGTCGTTAGGGTAAAGGGTAAGGGTCAAGGGGATTCGGTTTGGTGACTGAGGGGCCCGGGAAGTGGGGGGGGGGGGCGGGGGCGGGCAGAAACGGAGTTTTCCTCGAGCCAGGTTTTCAGCCCCAAGTTGTGCAGGCTTCCCTCTTTACAGATCTTTCGTCCCCCTCCTCCTTCCTCCCTAGGGCCTCTCGCTCCTTGTACCCCCCCCCCACCCCCGCCCCAGGATGCCTCCACTCCCGGGCTAGGGGCTGCCTTTTGAGGGTGGTCTCGGGGATGTGCGGCACGGGCGGTTGCCACGAAGGGTGGGCCGCCCAGGAGACGCGAGGCGAGGCTGCGAGCCCCGGCATTTTCCCTTCCCAGCACCTGTCCCATTTGGGCGCCCGGGCTAGGGCTGGGGCTGGGGCTGCGCCCGCGGGCTGCCTCGGTGCCCGAGCGTCAGAGCCTTGCACCGAGGTCGCCTGGGTTAGGGAAGTGGGGGGCCGGGGAAGGGGCGGGGCGTTTGGCGAGAGCGTCCCCCCCCCGCATGTAAGACCCCACGCCCCCCCTCCCAACACGGAGGCTAAACGGAGAGAGAGAGTCATACATAAAGCACGAGTGAAAACGCTCACTCTCTGACCCCGAGCGGCGTTGCTCGCCCCCCCTTCCTGGAGCCGGGGGTTGGCCGGGGAAGGTGGCTCCGTTCTTCCCCCGTGGCCAGTGCGGGGTCTGCGGCTGCCGGGAGAGGTTCCGGCTTCCCCAGGGCTGGCAGGGGGAGCCCCGAGAACTGCAGGCCCGCCCCCCCTTCCTCCTCCTCCTTCCCCTCCTCCCCCACGTGTCCTCCCGGAGCCCAGCGGCCTGATCCCAGCACCCCCCCCCCCCCCCCCCCGCCACCTCCCTCCTCCTCTTGCTTCGCCCGCTTCCCCGGCGGCGTGGAGAAGAGCAAAGTTGCGACAGCGGCCGAGGGGCTCTGCCCAGGTGAAGGGGGCGCCGCGGGGGGTGGGGGATGGCGCGGCCCTGCGGCGGGGGCGGAGGGAAGATAAAGAAACTTGCTTTCCGCGGCCCCCACCCCGCGCGGGTTCGGATCTTGCGTGGACCGAGCCCTCGTGGCGAGACGCGGCAACACCGCTGGGACCGAGGCCGGCACCGGGACCCAGACCCGGACCTCGCGCCTGGGCCGGCTCGGCGGGCGCAGGCAGCGGGCCAGGCCGGCACCCAGGCAAGGGCGGGGTGGGTGGCTGTACACCGGACCGAACCGGAGACTCTGGTGGCCTGGGCGCGGGCCGAACCCGGACCGGGCCGAGTTGGGTGGCGAAGTAGGACGTGGATTCGGGGGCGGGGCGCGGCAGGAGGGGGAAACCAGGCCCCGCCGGACTGGCCTGGGCGTGGGGGCGGGGGGCGAGTTCGGGGCACTTGCTGGGCTCGGGACCGAGCGGTAGGGCGGGGCGGCTCTAGGGGCTGGGCCGGACCCGCGGGGAGAGGGTGGGGGGGGGAACCGGGGGTGGAGTAGGGGCGTGGAGTTGCGAGCGGGGTCTGGCCTCGGCCGGGGGCGAAGGTAGATCGGCGGGGCCGCCAGCGGAGGGAGGGAGGCCGCGGCAGCGCGGCGGCGGCGAAGGCCAGCTTCCGCGGAGTTTGTGCCCCGGCTTCCCGGGCTCCGGCCGCCTCACGCGCACAAATGGGGCTAGGGGACGGACTGGTAAGCAACTGCGAGTGTTAGACGGTGTTCGGCGGCGATTCCGGGAAAAGCTAGGAAAGGCACCGTCTGCAATTATGCCGCACCCCCCACCCACCTCTTAGCATCTGGATTTTGCTCTCAGGGGGCCGCGGACCCTCCCCGCCACAACCCTTTCACTCTCCAGCACTCCCACCGCCTCCCCCCCTTCCTAGGCCATCTGACTCTCCTAGGGGTATGTGTTTGGGGGCTGGAGGACGGTGAGGGGGGCGGCGGTATACTCTCCCTCCCACGGCAGAAGCCTAGTTCGTATCTTATTCTTACATGTAGCGTTGCTTCGAGTCATGTGGACATTGGGGTTTAGATAATCTAACTCCATTCTTCCACCCCAAGCGATTTGATGGCTTTTAAGGAAAGGGAGGAATCCCTGGATTTCCACGCCTAGGACGAGGTTTGAGGATTGAGATTCACCCCCAGCTCACTTCCACTCCCAACCCCTCTTTCCTTGTAAGCCATTTCCACGGGGATCCGAACTTTGGGGGGCGGTATTAACGTGCTTCTCTATCTCTACACAGGGTCGGCGTGGCCAAGGACGGCTAGTCTCTGAGGGAAAGTAGCCACCAGTCCAACTCGGGTCGCCCCCACTATTACTTCGGTGAAGGGGGCAACGCTAAGGAGATACTGGTGGGCAGGGACCCAGTATAAGGGAGGGGGCTGGGTAGTCGCCCCCGGAGGGACTCCATTTCTAGTAAGGTAGGGAGAAGCGAGCTCGGGCTTCAGGGGAGGGGCTCTGGGGAGGGAGATGGGGGGGTGGCGACGACGGGGGGGGGCGGGAAGAAGGGGGGAGTCACGCCCTGCTAGCAAGGGGAGCCTCCCTCAGGCCCCTGGGAGAAGGGGACTGAATGTATCCGTTCTGTGATGCCCAGCAGGGGAGGTCTGGGGTCTCTGGATTTGCACACTGGATCGGGCACCAGTGGCCTGAGAAAGTCAGGTCGGGGCATATGGTGGAGAGCGTTGGGGGAAAGAGACAGAAACCCCTGGCTTTGGCGCCCTGATCTTTTCCCTTCCTCAACCTTCCCATTTGAGGGGCGTTGAGGGCGGGGGGGGGGCGTGGGGCTCTTGCAGCCCCTAGGATTGAGCGCCTCCGCCTCTCCTGGGAGTCTAGCTTTTTGCCCGGCTTGCTGCAGCCACTGCTGCTGCCTCCCTCTCCGGAATCCGCTTGGTCCTCGGAGCGATCCCCTCCTCCTCCCCTCCCCTCCCAGTGTCACCGGGGCTGCTTGGCTCTGCCCCCTTCGCCGCCGCTTGCTCCCTGCTTTCGTCCCTCCCTCTCTTGCTCGCTCCCTCCCTTCGCCTCCACCTCCCCATTCCTCCCCCCCGGCGGGTGGCATTCTGGGAGTTGTAGTCCGGTGGAGCGGCGGCTGGCGCCGCCCGCGAACCCCGCCGGACTCCACTTCCCGTCGAGCCCTGCGACCGGCACCCACTCCACCAGGCTTCGCTCGCACACACAGACACACACACACACCGCTCTCCCCCTCACTCTTTCGCTCGCCGCGGCTGCTGCCAGTGTGTGGCTCTGTCTCTCCTCCGCTTTGCCGAGCCCTCCCTTCTTCCTCTCAGTTCCTAGAGTCCGACCGCCGCCGCCGCGGAGAGAGAGGAGAAGGAGGTCGGTGGCAATAAGGGGCGGAGGGGGGGCACCAGATCGGGGCAGTATTAGGCGGGTGGCGGCTCAGAGTGGGTAAGAGGGAGCCCGGGTGGCGGCCTGAGCCTCCCCGCGGAGCCGACCCGGGAACAGGTGCGTCTTTTTTTTCTCTCCCCCAACCCCTCCACCCCTTTTGACTCCCCGGCTTTCTCGTATCCCCCCACCCGCTTCTTTCTATCCTAAGCGTTTTCCCAACCCTGTCCCTTCATCGCCCCGCGGCCGCTCTGCTTGCCCCCCGGGGGCGCCGTCCTCTTCGTGTCCCCGGACGTAGCGCTCCCTGGAGCTCGCTCTGTCCTCGCCCCTCCCTTCGGGACAGCTCCCCTCCACTTCCCACCTTCGTACCCCATCGCTGCCCTACCCTACCCCCTCCTCACCCCCTTCTCCCTTAGCCAGGTGAGACTTGTTCGCCACGATCTGAGAGTCTTCTTCCTGGCTGGGCGGGGGTCTCCATGGAAACGGGGGTCGGGTTGATCCTGGGGGGGGGGACCATTGGAATTACCCCACTCCTCGGAAAGGGAGGTGGAGGCTACCGTCTTGTTAACTACCTGGCCCTAACCACCCCCCCTCCAATTCAAGGATCCAATGATTCCAAGGGAGGCTGGCCAGGAGGGCAGGGCGAGAAAGGGCTTGTTTTGGGGGGGGGGGGGTTGGCTGTCCGTGATGAAGTCTTGAAGAGACCTGGAGAAAATACCCTCCAACCTCAGAGGGGAGGTGCGACGGTTGCTCTATAGGGCTGCTTTCTCCCCGGTGTTGGGGTGCGGGAACCATAGGGTAAGGGGTACCCCCTAGGTGGCGGCGGGGCCTGGGTTCGGGAGTGGGAGTGCTGTGATGGGGGCAGGGGCAATTATCCGAGTCCCTGGAAAAAAGGCGGGGGATGACTTCGGAGCGCCCTGGCTCCGCTGCCCTCGCTCTAGGGGCGGGGGCCGCCGGGCCGGGCGCGGCGGGGAGGGGGCTTAAATTGAAGGTGGATGAGATGGGGGCAATTCATACTAGCCCCGGCAAGCCATGGGGAGATCCGGCGTGCAAGCTCTACACCCGCTTCGCGCCAGGCCTGGAGGCAAGGGGTCTGAGAGCGAAGCCGAGGGGTGGAAGGAGGGAGGCTCCGGTTACGGGGCCGGGTTTCGGGATCAGGGGCAATCCCCCAGCCCTTGAAGGAGGGAGAGGGATGGCTGCGAACCTCAGGGCTCCCCCACCCGAGTCCTAAGGGGCGTGAGGAACAGACAGCAGGCCCAGCGGAGCTGGATTCGAGCGGATCGCGGCTGGGGAGTGGGGGGGGGCTTAGTGGTGGGTTTCGGGGGGAGCAGTCCGGCGGCGGGGCGGGCGGGCGGGGCGTGGGGCTCCGGCGGGCGGCGGGGCGGGGCCGGGGCGGCGCTGCTGCCGCCGCCGCCGCTGCCGCCGCCGCTGCTGCTTCTGCTGGGGCCGCCGCAGCCGTTGCTGCCGCCGCCGCCGCCGCTTCTGGGCGGGGAACAGAGGCCAAAGGGAGTCCCGTGCAGGGGCAGAGGGCGCAGGCGGTGCGTGGTGGGGAGGGGGCCGTCCTGGGGGCGGGGGCAGGCGGGGGGTGGAGCCCCCGACGGGGGGCGGTACGAGCCCGGACGACGACGAAGAGCCCCGGGGGCCGGTGCATGGAGGACGAGGTGCTGGTAGAAGGAAGGGGGGGTGGGTCCCGCGACGGGCCTCGTGGGCTTGGCTCCTCGAGGTTCTGCTTCGGGACAGAGTCCTGCAGGGGCGCCCAGAGGCCCGGGTAGGGACAGGGAGGTGAATTGGACGGTGGAGGGGGCCCTCCTCGCCGGGGTCCCGCCGAGGGGAAGGCTGGGCCAGAGGGACGTCCGGGGTAAGTCTGGGAGGAGCCGACCGCACCTCGGCTGGGGATTTCGTGTTATGGAGGGGCGGGAGATTGTTGTAGGGAAAGATGTGGTAGAGGGGAAAGGAAGAGGGAAGCACACTGCAAACCCGGGAGGCCAACAGCCCAGGCCATGGAGGTGCCCTTCTATTCCGCCTGCACCTCCCCCCTCCCCCAGTGGAAGCACTGTTTTTGTTTTATTGTTTTGAAATTTTCAGTGTTGGCTGTAGGAAGCTGTCGATGTGGTGGTGATACTTATTCATTCTTGGTGTCTTCTAGAGTAGATAGTAAGGACAGGCGTCACTTGGCGGGGACACGTCTTAGCCCAGGGTTTAGGGGCTGTTTACGCAAGAGTGGGAAGAGGGCCTGACAACTTCGTGCGACAGCTGAATACTCAGGGCAGTTTGGAGGTCGTTCTCATAGCGTAGCAGTGGAATGTAATTGCAAAAATCTTTGGTGAGACTTCTGGGGGTGCAGTTGTAGGTTAGCGTTACCCTGGTTGGCCGCATGGTCCGTTCAACTTAGAAGGCTATTTCTCAAAGTCACACTGCCCAACGTTGGGGAGATGAACAGGGGACGCATTTGGTGTCGGAAGTGGATTAGGTTCATAATAAAATCCCAAGGTTGGAAGGGACTTTAAAGGTCATCTCATTCTCTGTTTACCTGACCTGTCCTTGAATGTTAGGATAGGGGGAACTTTGTTTTGGGGGAGATGGAGCAGAGTTTAGGGGTACTCAAATTAAATGGTGATGTCACCAGGTGGTACTGAAGAGGACAGTACACAGGAAAGAAATTTGGAGGACTCCACTGGGGATTAAATGGGATAACTCAATCCCCCAAATCACCCAGAAGCTTCAAATAGAAGCAAAAGGTTGGGAGAGCAACATGTAAAATTTTGATGGAGTAGCAAAGTTAGTAGGAAGGACTGGGGGAGCTAGGAGTAGCAAGGGGCTTGATGACTCAAGTTCAGAGAATCTGAAGGTTGATAGAGTTTAGGAGGGACATGGTTGTTTTGACTAAGCCACGTGCTGTTGATAGGCAGGCTCATCTTTTGATAAGGCAACTGGAGCGGCTGCCTTTGGGATAGATGGGGAGGACAAGAGGCACAGGCCATGGGACACAGAGCCTTACTCAAATTGACTTGGAGACGGCTGGCCCTGTTACTAGCTATGCAGCAAGGGTAGGATTCTTTATGTTCTGGCTCTGAGAATCATTGATGGAGGAAGGGGTTAAGGAGGACTGTTTCTTTAGAATAGACCATAAGGAAAAGACAGCAAATTATTGGGATAGGGCAGAGGAAAGCTAAGTCCCTGGAAAGTTCTGTGGTTGGAGTCTGGATTGGGCAGGGTGGAGGGGAGTTCCAGAGGAAATGGTGGCTGCACCAAGGGCACTTGGAGATCTGGCTGTTTTGATTACTGAGAGCTGGTAGGACATCCGACTCTCAGTGGCCTAGACTTTTTTGGGAAGCAAAGGGTTTCCTCCAGGGGTCTGTTTGCCTTATTCCTGCTGCAGTTCACTACATAGGAAAAAAAATGTTTAGCACAGGTGGCAGAGAATCTCACATGATGAGTCTGGATTATGGGTTTCAGAGAGGGGCTTCTTTTAGGGGAGCAGAATTATGGGAGAAAAAGACTTGAATACCAGAAAGAAGGAAGGCAAAAACAAAAGTCAGGAAGAGGGTTGTTTAGGCAGTGGAGGGGGGAAAAAATGATCATTGCTGGTTTCAGGTCAGGGTCAACTAAGGAAAAAGTGGAACCTTGAAATCTCCAGGCTAATGTTTTCCAAAGTAAAGTTTGAAGAACCCTTAAGACTCTTTACACTTCCATACTAGAATCACTAGGTTTGGTGCAAGAGATAGGACCATCTTGAGTAAAAATAGGGTTAGAGAGAAACTGGCATGTAGGAAGAAAATACACATATTTACCCATAGGGAAATAGAGAATTTAGAGATAGTATATAGGGTAAAAAAATGCAGGATGTGAAAGAGGGTGGAATAACGAGGCAAAGGAGGAAGGTGTTTACTCAGATGTCATCTGGAACTAGGGTCAGAGAAGGTAAAAAATTGCCTTGGATAGCCATTGCCCTGGGAGGGCCCAGGAAGCAGAGGTTAGCTGAGATCCAGGGCTTACAAGTCTAAGCATTAGTTGTAAAATTAAGGCTAAAATAAAGATACTGAATGGGGGAAGGAATTCACAGACCTAAGTAGAATGGCCTTGAAAGAAGGAGAAAGTGGGAATACACCAGTTTTTCCAGTCTGCAAGTGGGAGGAATCCTAGATATAGGGAGGTGAATTATGGAAATTCCAGAGTGAAACAGGATAAAGAACAGTGGCCTTAGAGCCTTGGGCCAGAATTGGAGGGTGGGGTGGGGGCATGGAGGAGAGACACTAATCATGGGTTGGACATCTGGACTGGTTCATTGATTCTAGGCTGAGAGCTCCATTTGAGATGGAATAGAATGGCCACAGTGGGGTAGAGAGCTGTTTTCCAGCGTTAGTCAGCATCTGGGATTGAGAGAGGAGGAGTTCATGGTTAAGTTGGGTGGGAAAGTGAACACTAACAGAGAGAGGGCTGGGGAAAGTGGAAATTGTTGGGGTAAAATAGACGGGAAAGGGGAGAAGCCACTGAGAATTACATAAGGGGGGAAGGAAGACCCTAGACCTTTGAGTTTTCAAAAGGAAAGGAAATTTCTTAATGCTGGAGCTCCAGTTAGGTGTGAGTCTATGCTTGGCAGAGGGTTTAGCATCAGGATGGCCAAAGAGGGGGGTAATAAGAAGTAATCTACCTCTTGGCCACTAGGATGCTAGTACAGTATTTTATGTAGTCTCACATACTAACTAGGCTTTATTAATGTCAGTTTTGGAATGGTTATCTTTAAAGTAATGTAGAAACTGTTCTTTTTCTAAATTGTACCCTTTCTACTG
This sequence comes from Prionailurus viverrinus, assembly GCF_022837055.1. Taxonomy (NCBI): domain Eukaryota; kingdom Metazoa; phylum Chordata; class Mammalia; order Carnivora; family Felidae; genus Prionailurus; species Prionailurus viverrinus. The sequence continues at coordinate 100,486,141 of NC_062579.1, forward strand.
TTCATAACTTGAAAGCAGTATTTTATGATGAAAACTTTCTTTGGTGAACTGAAGTTGAAATCTGGTCAAGAGTAAAATTTAACTCTGTTTCTATTCCCATAATTCAAATGTGCTGTTCTGTTTCCCTCTTTTTCTTTTTTAAGCAGAAGCCACCCTTTCCCCATAAAACATTAAAACATGGATAATTGTTTGTAAAGTGGCTGCAGGCTGCACGTCAAGGTCATAGTTTCCCTGGTCAGTGAATTGTGATGAATTTGAAGAGTGATGATTTATTATTTGTAAAATGTGATAATTTTCAGATTTACTCGTTGAGAGTATGTGAGGCAGGATACGTCTTCATTTGGATTTTAAGAAGATCTTAAGTTTAGCGTCTGTGAAGGATTGAGAGTACTGAGGGGCAGCAAACCTTTGTGTTTCAGGCTTCTTTACCGACTGTCAGCTAAGACACAAAATTTGGTTACCTCATTGCTAAGGTATGCCTAGAAATCTTAGTGTTAGTGCCATTTAAGGGTATAGTCAAGTTTTGTTATAATGTTGGTGTCTGGGGACAAGAAAAACAAGCAGACTTTCATTTTTCCAAGTTCTATGGAAAAGTGCACTGTATGTGACTCTGATCCCCAGGATGAGTCAATGCACTCTATACCTGATCCATGAGATGATTAGGTGTCTCATGATGACAGGTCTTTACTCAGTTTAACTTGGTCGCACCTTGTGTAGGTTAGTATCTTGCAGTGGTTCTCAAACTTTGGTGTGTCTCAGAATTAGCTGGAGGGCTTTGGAGACATACTGCCTTAAGTTAGAGTCCTTGCTCTTCTACTTCCTGGCTGTGTGGTAGAAGCAAATTACTGAACTTTCTTGAGCCTCAGTGTTTTCATCTATAAAATGGAGATGATAATCCCAGTCTCACAGGGCTATGAGGATTGCACAAGATGATATATACATGGCAGACCAGCTCCATAGCAGGAGTCCAGTAAATGGCATCCATTATTACATTATGATCTAGTTTTGCTTGTTCAATGGAGTCCTATGACCTTTTATATTTCTCTATGCCACATGGTGGCAAAATAAAAACTATCCACAGCTCCTGAGCACTCCCACGTATCTTGATTCTCTGTGCTCTTTCTCCATATTCCTGTTGTATTAGTACATGTTTAGCATTTACAATGTGGTAGGAAGGAATAACTTGGCTCACCACTGCATTATTGCATCCACCTTTGAGGTGGAAGGTGGCAGTTTCTCCAACAGCTGTACTGTAACACTGCTCACTCAGGATTTTAGGGCAGAAACTGAAGAGTCTATATCTAGTTGAAACTTCAGGGGACATTTTGGGCCACGACCCAAACCTAGTTTACTAGGGTGACATTTTAAAAAACGATTGCTTTCTGAAAAGGGCTGCTGTGTTTAATTACAACTGGTTGGGCTTTCCAGATGTCTCTAACATCTGGAAGTTCTATAAAGGCTGGTAGATAGAGCCTGGGTCTTGCATGGCTCTATGACAAGGATGTTCATCAGCAATTGGGTGGGAGAAAGCATGTCTCGAATACCTCAGGTATCACCAGACCAAACTTCTGAACACCAAAAAAAAAGGGGGGGCTGTAAAATAGAGATCCTCTCTGCAGCCAGAGTGGACTTTGATGCCAACAGTCAGCTATGCCAATATAAGGAGAGAGTAATAGCTGGCCAATTTAAAACAGTAGATCAGTTAACAAATTAATAATTTCTTTTTTGGCTTGGAAATGTATTATTAATCTCTACCTGCCCCCGCCCCCCAGCAGATTTACCATCCTATTTATATTTTGCTTCAGCAGATATTAAAAGGAGTTGTTCCCTGAGTACACACATACTGTAAGTAGCAGTAGGCAGTCCATAAGTTGGCTGGGTTTAAAAATTAGCTGTGGCTAAACTACACTCAAATAATTGGAAGTTGACTTTGTTGTTTTGCCCTGGCCCCATTTTATTTCTGATTGTCTTTATTGTGGAAGTAAAGAAAAGACAGAAGAGAAAGGCTGGTAGATAGAGCCTGGGTAGATAGAGTCTTCCTTTGTAAGAGACCAAAGGAAGTAAAAGGCATCCACAGACCCAGTGCTTTTTATGCGGGATTCTTGGTTTCCATATGACCTAGAGAGGATTTTAGTTTTTCCCAGTAGTTTATTTACTGAGCACATATTGTATGCCTTGTATCATGCTCGACACTATTGGGAGTGGATGTTAAAAGAAGTAGAAAATATCCTTTCTAGCCTTGGGGAGCCGATAGCATATTTACACTCTATATGTGTACCTTTGAATGAGTAATGTATATATATGTGTATATAGATATACACGTGTACACTCTATATGTATACCTTTGAACGACTAATTTATTTTATTATTTTTTTAAGTTTATTTAAGAGAGAGAGAGCACGAGCAGGGAGGGGCAGAGAGAGAGGGAGAGAGAGAGAATCCTAAGCAGGCTCCGCACTGTCATTATGTAGCCCAATGCCAGGCTCAAACTCATGAACTGTGAGATCATGATCTGAGCTGAAGCGCAAGAGTCAGGCGTTCAACTGACTGAGCCACCCAGGGGCCCCTGAATGAGTAATTTATGTAAAATGAGTTGAGCCCCTAGTCTGGAATGAGAGAATAGAAAAAATAGTGTGGTAATGGCCTTTCCAAATATTTGTGTGAGAGGTCCAAGACACTTAAAAAAAAAGGCACAAGTTTAGTGAGGAGGAAACCTCTTTAGATGAAAAATTCCGTATCATGAATGCAGTATACCGAAATGGAGACACCCAAGGGCCACTCTCACAGTCCATAGCATGGAAGACACAGAAGCATCATGAAAGGGATTCAGATCTCAGATTACAATGATTCAACTTTGGAGTGTGAAAGACACACCAAATATTCACATGGTTCTGCTGAAGATCAAGACGGAGGAAAGTCAACTCTTATTTTTTTTTTTTTGATCTAGAGGAAATAAGTGCTTTTAAAAAAAAGACCCTAGTTACTTACCATGCCATTTTGAAGTGGCTCTGCATTTTGAAAAAGACTGATTAATTTCATGATGATCGCTTAGGCTTTCTAGATATTAGTGACATTTAGAAGTTGTATAAAATCTTGTGACTAGATCCTAGGTTTAGTATAAAGCTATGATGAGGTGTTTTCCTTAAATGGAGTAAAATTATTTTCCTGCAGCAGGAGATGCAAGTACTATTTGAATAACAGGAAAAAAGTATGGTAGTGGATAGAAAAGCTAAATGGACTGGTGGTATGAAAATGTGACAGATTAAAACTTTTGCTTTTGCCTCCTTCATTGTTGGAATTGATTACCTTTGGTCCTGTTAAGTGCTTTTGTGCTATTCTCAATTTTATTTTATTGTTATTTTTTTTAAGTAAGCTCCACACCCAACATGGGGCTTGAACTCATGACCCTGAGATCCAGAGTCGTACGCTCTACCAACTGAGCCAGCCAGGCACCTCCTGTTCTCAGTTTTAAGTAGGGACTCCTTTATTTCTATTTTGCAGATGGCATAATAAGTGTACCTAATGAGGTACCTGAGATGACTAACAAATAGGGGCTTAAAATGCTCTCCCAAATACACCCCCGCCAATTTAGGCTGTGGATACTAGACTATATCACTCTTCAAGGGTGTTGCTGCTGTGTGAATAGATGACTCTGAATGGATTTTGGCAGTTTTTAAACATCAAGTTTCTGACTGAGTGTAGATCCAGCACTAGTGGGGAGATTAAGAATGGTATGGTTTGGATTGGAAAGGGTTTGGGTGGTAATATTCACTGAAGAGCCCCAGGGAGATTGCAAGCCCTGGTCACTCCATCCAAAGGTCTAGCCTACCAAGGTGATTGCTTTGTAGGTAACTACATTCATTTGAATGAGTAAGCTCTCATGTGTTTAACAGGTAGTTAAAATAATTTTGTATCCATTCTCATAAATGTTTATAGGCCAGGGTTTTAAATGTGGAGGTACCAAGGTGTCTATGAAGGTGTCCATGCTATAGCCATGTGCAGGCAACTACTTAGTCTTCTCGCTAAATACAGGAATTAATGTATCTGAGAACACGATTCAATGTCTCCTATAAGACTTATCCCTTGGGGTACAACCAGTAGAAATATTTGGGTAGAAAAAACCCTCAGGGTAACTAGAGAGTGCTACAATGGATTAGTCAGGCAGAAGGCTGGGATGAACAGTACAAAGGGCCCCTTCCTCCTTTCAGTTGCCCAGCAGATTATTTCCAGTTGATTTTGCGTGTGTGTGTGTGGGGGGGTGTGGGTGTGTGGTAGCATGTAGTGATAGAGGAGCCTGTTTGCATGAAGGGAAGCAAAGTAAAGTGATTGGGGCTTGTATAAGGGACTCTTGAGTTTCAGGGAAGGGGATATTTGGTTAATGGTACAGAAGGTGAGGGGATATGGATATTAGAGGGAAAGCCTGTGGAGAATATTAGAACACCTTTATATGGGAAATCCTTAGATTAGGACAATTTGCACTGGGAGAACTTCCTCATTAGGGGGTGAGGTTTGGGATATATGATTAGATGGGGATATATGAGTTGAGGGTGCATGGTCAGGTGCGGCTCAGGCCTAGGGTTTGGATTCTGGAGCCAGAAGGTTGTGTGGGCCAGGGTTAGGTAAGATCTCATGATCCCTTTTGCAGCTCCATCCTGGCCCTGGAAATGTCATGGCAAAATTCTGGCTTCCACACTGAAATATTCCACACTGGTCACTGGCCCCAAATCTATCTTTTTCTAGACCTCAATGGTGGGCCCTTAGGGCCAGGGCCCTGGCTAGGGTTAAGTTTAGGTCCCTGGAGGCAACAGGGGCTGAACCTCCAGCAGCTCAGTGGTCTCCCCAGAGGGCTGAGTGGAGGGGAGGACTGAGTGGAAGGCATGTGGAAGAAGGCAGAGAGCAACAGGGCAGGTAAGATCTGTGGTAGGGGCTCCATATCTAAAAACCAGGTAAAGTTATCTTTGTTGAGTATGTGTACACTTTCCTACTGAAAACTGATTTTGTGGGGTGCCTGGGTGGCTCAGTCGGTTAAGTGTCTGACTTTGGCTTAGGTCATGATCTCATGGTCTGTGAGTTCAAGCCCCGCATCAGGCTGTCTGCTTATCCAGTGCAGAGCCTGCTTTGGATCTTCTGTCTCTCTGTTTCTCTGCCCCCTCCCCTGCTCACATGCTCTCTAGCTCTCTCAAAAATAAATAAACATTAAAAAAAAAAACCACTGATTTTGAGACCTTTTGACCTCTTTCTGAAGGCATTTCAGTGGTTAGGTGGGAGTCCTGGCCTCTTCCCCTTGGCCCATTGGATGTCTCTTGGAAATCCTTGGGGTTGTTTTAGGTGCTGCTTTTCCCAAAGTGGGGTAATGGGCTGGCCTCTCCTTTGATTCCATGAAGTTTGAATGTGAATATCTCTGACTTATGGGAGCTTTACTCAGAACTCTAGATTTCTGTTGGAGCAATAGGTCCCAAAGTTGGTTTTCTTTACACATTAGTCATCACTGGCCCAACCCTCCTTCTTAAACTGTCTACTGGCCACGCCTATCCTCTTGAGGACAGATTCAGGGCCAGGCTTCAAGAAGAATATTTTCCGGCTCTTTCATTTCTTAAAATCATAATTGCTTCCAGGTCACCAGACAATGTGAACCAAAAGAAGCCTGGGAGAGTACTACCAGATTTAGTTTAAGTGAGACCTTCTTAATCTTGAACTTCTAATTTATTGGCTAGATAGTAAGAGTCCAACCATGAACAAATGGGAAAGGTTTCATGCTATGTGTAAAGGGCCTGGTTGTATCCTGTATGTTGTTCTGCACATAAGGGGTCTTTGGCCAGAAAGGAAGCTACATGATTCTGAGGAACTTGTTCACTGGACAAACACCCTGTCTGGCCATTTTCAAGGTTAATGTTTTACCAAAGTAAAAGACATTTTGTCAGATAGATGCTGTATTACCTCCTTTCGTGTCCTTCTCTTCCTCATATGCACAATGACCATACTTTTGCTTGTAGTTGTTGTGAAATCTGCTTGTTTTGGCATATTCATTTCAAAACAGAACAGAAAATGTCTACCCAATCTGTAAAATCTTCTTTGAGATTTTAGTGCTGCCTATCCCCCGTTACCAGCTCCCCCTAACCCTGACTTGGATTATAATTTGATGTTCTTCCCCTTTTGATAACATATTCTCTCTAAACTTTTTAAAATGTCTGTGTTAAGTGCTTCCCCACAGTGTTTCAGTTTGGCCCATGATGGTGAAATATTTCAGGTTCCCCTATTTCATTTTTTCTTTTGGTTGTTTTATTCTGTGGGCCTCTCTGTTATGCCTTTCACACCTGCCCTTGTCTTCTGGCGGTTATTTTTTTCTTTTGAATTTTTGGTGGGGGGAAAGCTCTCTGCCTCATTATGGTTTGTCTTCTACTACCTGCTTGCCCTCAGCTTAGCTGCTATTTTCACCATTTTAAAGTTATTGTTCTCCTATTAGTCCATTTTCTCTTTGGTTTCCCCTGTTTTGTAATGTAGTAATTATGTCTGACTGCCTCCTCTCTGCTGTCCACTTGCTGGATTCATGCCCTTGGATCTTGGTCAGCCCTCCTTAAGTGTGCATCGGTATGCCTGCTTAATCAAAACATTGTATTTATTTATTTTTTCAGCCCCACTATCACTTTGGGTTGGCAGAGCATGTGCTCTTCTTTGTTCTCACTCTGAATTGGATGTGTCTTTTGAGTTTTCCCCCGCAAAGTAGGGATTGCTCACTGTGGTCCCACTGCCTTGCAGGCAGTGACCGGCATTTGATTCTGGGGCCATGCAGCTGTTCATTTCTTAACAATTACATGGTTGCGGTATCTGGGAAAATCCTTTGAGGTATTTCATATCCTTGTGCCTGTGCTTCCCGGGTCACATCGGGATTACCAGGTTTCTTCCAAGTTCCTTTTAGGAACTTTGCCTTTAGCCTTTGATGTGATGGTTCCCATCACAGAGAGCAAGACACACAGATTGAGAATGCACACCACACACGAATGCAGGCTTTGTAAGCAAAAGCAAGTCAGTACACAAGTGTGTATGCCAGCGGAACCTACCAAGGGGTGGTGTGTGTAAGGTTTTTCTGTTTTGCTCACCTCTCTTGAAAAGCAGTGTACGGTGGAGTGGTTACTAATTTGATTGGACATGGTAATGATGAAATGACACCCTGGGCCTACCAGATCAGAATCTCCAGGGCTGAGACTAATGAATCTGTATTTTGAACAAGCTCTTTGGTGATTCTGACTTGGGAAACATTGGTATACGTTGGCCATCTGGACTCCTCTGGTCCTGTGGACATTGATGCCATCAGTGCCTCTTTGGAAGTTCCCTTTGCTTACTCTCTGGCTCCGGAGGACCAATTTTGCCTTCTTGTGTAGACCACTTAGCTCACTGCCCTCTTGCCCTTGCTTTCTGCCTCTCCCCTCCCCTCCTCCGCAAAGGCTACCGTTAATAGCAGCGGTAGGCCTTACATAGGAAAAGGGGCTGAGGAATTCATAACAGAAGAGTGGGAAGCCAAGAGTTAAGCAAATATTCTATCTTCTGGATCTCATGAAAATAGGGGTGCCTTTAGGTAGTCCTAAAATGTGTGATATTATCTGGTAATTATTTTGTTTTTTTCTTGGTTTTCTTGTTGTTGTTATTTTTGCTTTGAGGGGTCTAAAAACTCCTTTATCTAGGTGATGATATTTTATGTGTTGTGTTTTCAAATGCCAGGCCTCATTCTCCCCTCTGATTTCTGTCCCAGGCACTATAAACTACTAATCCCCTCTAAATAGAACAAAAATAAACCCAAGAGTGAAAAAGCAGTGGTGACTTGACTTATATCTGCTGCCTACAGATATTCAGATAGGCACTAAACTCAAACTTTGTGTTAAAATTCATCTTGTGGCAAGTGTAACCCCTTTCATTGCCTGATTTATTCTAATGCTTCATAGGGAGAAAAGATTTTTAAAAAGTACCTGGTGTGTCAGTCAACGGGCTGAGCTGTTGTTTCTTAAACTGGGATATTCCAAGTTAGTCTAAGAAAAAGTCACAACTTGATTGACCAAGATGTTCAGGGATGGGATGGGATCCTGGTGAACTGATATGAAGCAGACAGTCCATCCATTTGTCTTACCCCTTGTTGAAATCTTTCTAAAATCATGCGTTAACCCACGTAGCTGTCTTAGGAATGTTAAGGATAGTTTTTAGAAAAAGGTAAAATCATGAGTCTTATATAGATGTAAAAATGAACATGTGTTAAAGATTTTATTTTACTCATTAATCAGCCAGGGAACCAGACAGATGTTCTAGCTGGTTCAGAGAAAAAGTCCAAAAGCACAAATTTATATGGAGTAAAGGAATTGAATTGCAAATGGAGGCAAAACTGGTTTTTCCACAATGGGGAGGGAAGTCACTCCAAACTCTATGGGACAATACAGAGTTTGCATATCCATCAGTTACCTGCAATTTACAGAGGGGCAAAACAACTCAAAGACAATGGACTATGCTGGAATCATGCTGCTGCAAACGACGTGCTATAGGTAACGCATAGTGTTTTCACTGAAGTCCAGCCTTCTTTCCTATAGTAACTAAGCACAAGGGACACTTTTGGGGGGGTTGATTTTCCTTGTAATTTCTCAAGGTCATCACCTCAATTCTCCTCCAGGATTCACTTCCATATAACACTCATTTACTGAAGTACTTACCATATGTAAGACATTGCAGAGGAACCAGAGACAGAAAAGAGGATATTTCTTACCTTAAGTAGCTTGATTGGTGGGGGAGACAGACAAGCCATACCCCCAAATAACCACACTGCAGAGAAGAGTAAGAATCAGTGCTGTGGGAGAGGTAGGAATACAACATTTGAGGAGAACCAGAGAGGGAAGGGTTAACTGACCGGGGGTTGGGGCTTGGGAGATGACATGATGACATTTAAGCCAGGCTTTGAGGGGTGACACAGAGAGGAGGAGGGGCACAGGAGAGGCCATTGCAGGGTGAGGAAGCAGCAAAGTCCTGAAACTGGATGGTCTGTTCAGGGAAGGGTCAGGAGCTGGGACAGCGAGGCGGCAGGGAAACAGCAGGATGTGGCCAAAGAGGAGACCAGAGGAGGCTTGAGGCCAGGTCTTGGAGGGCCCGGAATGCTGTGCTAAGAAATTTGGGCTTGATTCTGAAGACAGGAAAGCTATTGAAAGCTTTTGAGGAGGGCGGGGGCAACATGGGTCGAACTGGTGCTTCAGAAGACGAATTGATTGTAGAATCAAGAAATTGGAGGCAGAGGGACCAGTTAAGGGGCTATTGTAATATTCTGGGTGAGAGATGATAGAGGGCCTGCATCAGGGTGGTGGCAAGAGGGGCAGGAGAACATGGAGATGGCATTATTAAGGCTTGACTCCTGATTGGCTGTGGGCAGCCGGTGGGGGGTGGGGGGAGAGGAGTTGAAGACGACACTGCTGAAATTTCCAGGCTGGGGGATAGTGGTGCCATTAACTAAGATAGGAAACACGCTGGGCGTGGGGGGTGGGGAGCAGGTTTATGGGAACAGATAATGAGTTCGGTTTGAGACACATTGAGTTTGAGGGGCTCGGTGGACATCCAATTAACAGCAAGTTGCTGGCAGCTGGAAATTCTGGTCTGGGTCTAAGGAGAGAGGTCAGGGATAGAGATACAGATTTGGGAGTCTTTGGTGCAGGAAGGGGAGAATTGCAACTGGGGGAGCTCAGGAGCTAGAGAGGAGAAGGAGCAGGGTACACACACACACACACACACACACACACACACACACACGTGGAGTGGGGGAGAACCAAGGAGAGCCAGACTGAGCTAGAGAGACAGAAAGAGACATAAGAGAGATAGAGGGAAACAGATGGGGGGGGACTGAAGGCTGAGGTGAGGACAAAGAGTAGAAGGGAGGGGGATGCAGGGGGAGGGAGGAAGGGAAGGAGGAGGAGAGGGAGAAGAGAGGGGATCCCAAGGGAGAAATGAGGATGAGGGGAGCAAGGAGGAAGGTGGAGGAGTGCAGATTGTGCCAAGAGAGATTGGAAAGGGGAAAGAGAAGCAGGGAAGAGGTAAAGAGAGAGACAGATGGGAGAATAACAGGGGGAAGAGGGAGGTGAGGATGAGTAATAGAGGGGAATAGGAAAGAGAAATTGAGAGGGAATGGAGAAGAGAGAGAGAGAAGGGGGTAGGGAGAGAGAGAGGGAAGGAAGGGGAAGAGATGGGGTCTCACAGGGGTGAGGAGAGACCAGGCAAGATGAGGGCTGGGTTTCTGGGGTGGGTAGAGAGAGAGAAGAGCCTGGAGAAGCCATCAGGCACTGGGTCAGGAAAGCCAAGAGTGGGGCAAGTACAAAGAAAGCAAGGGCAGAAGTATCCTGCGCCACAGACATGGGGAAGGTGAGGACCAGGATGAGAATGGGAGGCTGTGGCTCTGCTGTCCTTGTACTGCCTGTCTCCCTTGCTTGGAGACTCTGCTGTACCAGCCACCTGGCCTCCTGGCTCTTTCTTGATCTTATCATGTAGCCTCCTGCCCTAGGACCTTTGCATAGATTGTTCCCTCTGCCTGGAATGCTCTTCCCCCAGATATCCACATGGCTCACCCCTTTGCTTCCTTCAGGATGTTTAAATGTCTCCTCAGCAAGACATAGGCTGATTACCCACTTACAGAGTGTAGCCCATTCTGCGCCCCCCCCCCCCCGCCCCACCTCTGTCACCATGGCCCTTAGCTTGTGTTATATACCACCTTATACTATAACAGGAATCATTTCACATGTGTATTGTCCATTTCATCCCACTAGAATACACGTTTCATGAAGGCAGTGATTTCGGTGTTGTTAGGTAATTGTTGAATCCCCAGTACCGAGGACAGTGCTGGCATACAGTAGGAGCTCAGTAAATATTTGTTGAATGGATAAGTGCTATTGTGTTGAGTGTGGACAGTCTCTGAAAATTATATAAAGAATTAATGAAACAAACCCCTGATGTGACTGTATTTTAGTGATTTACTTCTTGGCAAAGTGGAGAACAGAAAATTCTGATCGCTGGAGGGTTCTGTTCAGTTGAGCTTTGATGAAGAAGACTTTAGCTAATAAGTTAATTCAAGAGTTTAAGGGTCTTAAGACAAGCTCATTGGGTAAACATAAACCTCTTTTTCTTGATGCCTCATTTTCTCTAGAAGGGTGAGTTGGCTGTGCAGTGGTTGTCAACAGCGACAGCTGGACGTTAGCTGCTGGAGGGGGTGGTAGGTCATGGGGATGACGAGACCTGTAGAAAGGGACAAGGACAGAAATGTGTGGTTTTTTCACGGACCGTTGTTTTTTGTTTGTTTACTTGTTTGTGGCCAGAGTACAAGGGGTATTGCATCTGATTTTTAGGGAACTTTAAACCAGCTTAGATATACGTGTTATATCTGTATAACTCCCAAGTCGAAATCAGAATAGAGTATTTTTGAAGGGCTTATAAAGAAAGCATGTGCTTCCTCTGGAAAACTTAAATTGGTACATCACTCAAATACTTCAGTACCCGTGGATTTAGAGAGGTTTGAGAAAAAGATCCCCAGTAGTCTTTCAACGCATTGTTCATATATGGGAACAACCCTCTAATTGCAGTTGGTTGGGCTAAATGTGTATGAAAAAAGATACTGTCATCTCGTTTGTCTGGAATAGATTGAATTTCCTTGAACACTCAGGCATATCTGTCTTTAAGATAATTTAAAAATCACTCTAGGTGATTAACAGCATCCTCGTCTCCATCCTGAAACCTATGGATTCCTGGAAAGCTGGTGCACCCTCATCCCCATTTGGACCTTAATTTTCCTTAGCAGGCTGCCTTGTGGGAAAGACTGCTTTAATGTTTTGGTACCATAATTGCCTTTATTTAAATGTTTCCTTGTTAAAGGTGGTTAAAGCAGCTGTCCCTGTTACGAGTTTTGATTTTTCGGAGTTCTTTTTTCCCAGGGGGAGCGGCCACAGCAGGTCCTATCTGGTGGTGAGTGGCTGTCATGATCTCGACAGCACCACTCTACAGCGGCGTGCACAACTGGACCAGTTCTGACCGGATTCGCATGTGTGGCATCAACGAGGAGAGGTGAGGAGGCTGGGAAGGTAGCTGTTGCTGGCTTCCAGTGAGCGGTACCTACTCACCAGAGGGACAGCTGCAGCACTCCCTGGGAGGGACCCTGGGGAAGAGGCTTTGGTTGCTAATTTTCCTGAGATGGGTTGGGGCTGGGACTGTGTCAGTGGCCTGCCTTGCCATGACATTCCTGTTCAGATGAAGGTGAGGAGGCCAGCAGATGACCTTTGTCCAACTAACATTTGTCTACTCATTAAGAACTGTCAGATTGTGGAGTGAGGGGAAGCTCAGATGATTGCAATTTTTATTTGCTGCATCCATGTTCGGTGCTCAAGGATACGCATAAGATATTTTTGGTCCTTGATCTAAGCCTGGAAGAAAGACAGTTTTATTATTCAGCTGTATACTGGGAACTGTTAGTGGGTATTCTGGTGATCAGCGCTTTCCTGCCTCATGAGGCTAATGATGATTCGCAGTGAGATCCTTATGAAGTATCTCAGGAAGATCAAACGGCTTAATGTAGTTGTCATACGAAATTGAGAATTGGTGATACGTGTTTGTCTTAAATTTTCTGTTCACCAAAATGTTTGGTTGACCAAACTATGCCCTTTACTGATCACTCTCCATAGGAAGGACACTCAAAATGGCCTTCAGATTTTATATTTGACTTTCGTGACCCCGGGACAAAGACAGAGACGTGTGATAGTTGCAGTGCCTCTCTCATTTTTAGAAAAGCCAGGCTTGCTGGTGTTTAGCTGTTGTTTCAATCCATCAACTGTATAAATCCAAATACATCAGGGGCTCCTGGGTGGCTCAGTCGGTTAAGCGACCGACTTCGGCTCAGGTCATGATCTCACAGTCTGTGAGTTCGAGCCCCACGTCGGGCTCTGTGCTGACAGCTCAGAGCCTGGAGCCTGCTTCAGATTCTGTGTCTCCCTCTCTCTCTGACCCTCCCTCGTTCATGCTCTCTCTCTGTCTCAAAAATAAATAAACATTAAAAAAATAAATAAATCCAAATACATCAGATCAATACCCTAGAATAAAGAACAATATGGCTTTTCCTAGGATTCAAATCTGGTGTCTCCTTGGGTAAATCTTGGGAGTGTGTGCAATGGGTGTGTGTGCATGTGGGGGAATGTTGGTAATTTCGAAGGGTAAAGGAATGGACGTCTTTGTGTGTATCTTCTTTTTTCTTCTGCTCTTAACAGAACTATATACTTGTCTTAGGTTCAGGTTAGGAGAATAGACCTTTTTATTTTTTTTTTAAAGCCATTAGTGCCTAATAGTTTAATGTTCTCTATGCTGAGGAACAAGTTAGAGATGGACTTAAAAGGAATTTAATTTTAGAATATAAGTCAGGACTAAGGAAAATAAGACAAAATCCCTCTCAGATCTGCATTAGAAAGATATTTTCCTTTGGGTGTGAAGTATGTCCTTAGATACTTACTAAGAGATGAACTGGGGGAAGGAGGGTGGTGGTATCGATTTGTATAAGCATTCACTGGCAACTCGTTATAAGTAGTTGAGCCTTGGAGGCAGAGATTTGGACTAGAGCCTTTAAAAAATCAGTGGACAAGTTACCTTGCTTCACTGTCCATGCTAAATCCCTGCTGAGAAAGGAACAGGAAGTGAGTCCCAAACCTGACTTTCCCTCTTTATGGACCTTTCTTGGGATGTTACATTACCAAATATGCCTAGTGGTTAAGATGACCTTTTAAGCATTGTCACTTCTGATCTCATCTACCCTTTACTGTCACCTTCCTCTACAGTCTAGGCCATGCTACAGCTGATTTCCAAAATGGTATCCCACCTTATTTAAAAATCATCTTCCTCAGCCCTTTACAAATGGTAGAACTTAGAAATTTTGGGTGTAAAGCTGCACGTGGGGGCTAACTCTTAAAATTGTTTGAGAAACCTGACCAGCTTCATCAGATGCAGTTGAGGACTGTGAGAACAGGGGCAGGGCCCTTCTGGGAGCCCCAGACGGCTGACTCTAGTCAAACCTCTGGCTGACTCTCTGTTTTCTTGCTCGCTTGCTTTCTGTCTTGTATCCATTCATTCCTTCATTCAACAAACATTTGTTAAATCCAGCAAGAGCAAACCAACAGTCATGGGACACTGATGGTGAGTGCTATAGAGAGGCATGTACAGGTCCTGTGGGAGTCTAGATGCAAGAATGGCAGACTTCCTGGGGGAATAAGGGAGGGCTTCCCAGAGGCAGTGACATCTGGGCAGGGGCTTGAGGGTTGAGTAGGAGTTTGAGGTGAGGGTTGATATTTCCCACATGGTGTGTTTCAGGAAGACCCTGGCTGGAATGCAGGTGGTCTTGGGGTGTGCTGGGACTCAGGCAGGGAAAGTCTGCAGGGGATAGAATCTAAGGGGCCTGATGTGTATGGTGTGGTCAGGGCCCAGTGGGAACTGAAAAAGATCTGGTTGGACAGTGGTGCTAGCCCTTAATAGTTAGGAAAACAGCCCTGAAAGGTTATGGCCATTTCTGGTTTAAGTTCAACAGAGCCTTAAGCACAATCGCCCAGGGACATCTCTGTTGGGAAGAAATGGTGGGATTGATTTTCAGTCCTGATTGAAGCCTGCTTTGACTGACCCCTGCCCCCTCCTCCCTGCTGCCTGTACTCTCCTAACCTTGCCTGGTTGACCCACTTCTCTTTGTGCACCCCTCCCCTGCAAGCTATTCCTGTCCCAGGCTCTTCTCTCCATGGAGCGATTTAATGTTTGCTTAGCTTTGCACACCCCTCTCCTCTGAGGATTTGAAACGTGGCCACACAACATTTTCCCAGAGCCTCAGGGACTGGTACTCAGGCATGGGTATGGCTGGAGTGGCCAGGACTGCTGCTTCCACTGCTGCTGCCACCCCCAGAGTCTCTGGGCTTGCAGGCTGGCTCTGCTGGCGTCTGGTGGCTGTCTTTGAGGGCGGGGTTCCTGCATTCAAGGTGATTTTATCCGGGGGTGGGAGTCCAGCAAGGGCAGGGGGTTGATATGCAGCTAGATCCCCTTTGTTTGGTTGGGAGCCCCTGCAGGTGGGGTCCCCAGCCCCTCAGGTGGGGTTGGCAAGGGGGAGGGCAATGCTGCTTGTTTCCCTTTGCCACCGTCCTCCTTCCAAAACCATCACTGGCCAGTCCAGTTGGAATATGCTTCTTCCTGGCCCAAGGCTGGGAGTATAGGGCTTGCTTTTCTGGTCTCCCAGGAGCTAATGTCAAAGTATGTTTTCCCTTTCCTCCAGGGCCCCCTTCCTCCCCTTCCTCGAGACCCCTGACTGCATCTCCAGCCCTTGCCTGTCCTTACACTCATTTCTGTTTGTCACCAGCAGTCATTGCCAGCAGTGGAACTCTCCCACTTCTGCCAGCCTAGTTACGTTTTAATGGGACCAGACAGACATTTCCCCCTGGTTAGCCCCTTCTGGAGCCCTGAAACAATGGGAAGAGGACTGTGGTGATCTCCCTTGCCTTTTTAGCTTCTCTTGTCCCAGGTACAATTTTGGAGTCCATCACCAGTGCCCTGTTCCAGTGAGAGGGAGGGAGTTAGCAGGACCCTCCCCATTTTTGTGGGGGTTGGCTACAGGCTCCCTGACTGTCCTAGGCTAGGGTGGCTGGTGAGGCAGATGCTGGCTTCTTCCTAGGCTGTTGGAGAGCTGAGGGCAAAGACGCAAGGTGGCCCACCTCCCCAGAGGCACACAGAGCGTTCCTGTGCTTTTCCCCATTGGAGCTTTATTCTTGCACCCAGACCTTCCACTCAGCCACTCACCTGGGTTCTTGCCCCATTAGTGTCTTCCCTAGGGCAGAGAGTGACTCTCCTCAAAAAACTAAATTTCTAGTGGGTATTTGTCCTGTCTTGAACTTCACCTTGTAGTCTTAAGTTTATTTTAAGAGAGAAAGAAAAGCCCAATCAGGCTTCTTGCTGTCAGCTCAGAGCCCACTGTGGGGCTCGATCTCATGAACCATGACATCATGATCCGAGCCAAAACCAAGAGTCAGATGCTTAACTGACTGAGCCACCCACGTGCCCCTATTTTCTAAGATTCTTACTCAAAATCTACAGAAGACTTTTTGAGTAGATTGGAGTTCAGTTAGGTTTTTCTCCTTTGGGACTGAGCTCTCTGGTGTTCAGCCCTTTCCTTTGCAATATACCAACTTGAATTTGGAGTCTGTGGCCTTGCAGGCCACCCTTTGGGATGAGAGTGGATGAAGGAGGAGTGGGGAGCTGGCAGGCATGGCGTGCAGGCAAGGATAGAAATGTAGGAGGGCAGGTGCTGGCTGGAGTTTGGTGGTGCTTTAGAAAAGGGGAAGAGGTGCCCCAGAGGGAAAGAAGTCATGCCCTTGAAATGCCCCTCAGCACCCAGTGACCTGGTGGCCTCGCGCCCTAATAAATGTGTATCTGCTCTAGGCAACCCCATCGGGTGAATAGGTGATGATTCAAATTTAGAACATGACACACAATGGAGGTGGTTATTTGTTTTAGAAAAGGATTACCCTTATGATACCAGCAGCCAACTTCCCTTATAGACTTAAAATAAGAGTGTACTTAAGAGAAAACTGGTTTGCATGCCTTTTGAGATCTTCTGTGATTCATCTCTCCCCTTTTGGCAATGCCCAATACGTGCCGGACGATCACCTTGATGGGTAAGCTCTGGGGACAAAGCAAAGGTGCTGGGCTGTCCTCCACACTCCTGGTGAGAGCCCCAGAAAAAAAAGGATACATAGCCCAAAGAGGGGAGTCTAGTCAGATTGGGCTCCTTTACAAGAATTTGCAAAGCTGGGCATGCAGGCTCCGGCTTGTGACTTCAACCCCTCCAGTTGCTTGTAATGTCCTCCCAGCCACCAAGAGAAGTAGGACAGGAAGGTTTTATGGGAACCCAGGCAGGCAGGAGGTGTTCTGCCGAAGGTGGTGTTGGCCCAAAGGCTAGGCCTCATGGCTCTTCTCTGGTTGTGTCTCCCATGCTAGAAGAGCACCTCTTTCTGATGAGGAGTCCACGACAGGTGACTGCCAGCGGTTTGGATCTCAGGAGTTTTGTGTCAGCAGCAGTTTTTCCAAGGTAAGGGGCCATGTGAAGCCACATGTCGCCCGCCAAAGGGCGGAGCCAAACTGCCCCGGGCAACATGCCCAGTCTGCCATCCCAAGAAGGGGGGCAGGAAGGAACAGGGTATTTCCCAGGACTTGCCGTATGTGAGACAGAAATTGGCCAGCTGCTCTTTGCCTCTGCCGAGACCCGGTTGGTCGAGTTGCAAAGAGGACCAGCAGTCGCTTCTCCCGGGCCTCGGGACACTTGCGCCATCCGCAGAGAGCTAGCTAAGACGGGCACGCTGCTCTGTCGTTGCAGGTGGAGCTCACAGCAGTTGGAAGTGGCAGCAATGCCCGGGGGGCAGACCCAGATGGCAATGCAGCAGAAAAACTTGGGCACAAGTCAGAAGACAAGCCTGATGACCCCCAGCCAAAAATGGACTATGCTGGGAGCGTGGCGGAGGCTGAGGGCCTATTGGTGCCACTGAGCAGCCCCGGAGACGGGCTCAAGCTTACCACTCCCGACAGTGCCGACGCTGCCAACAGCAGGGCTGACTGCTCCTGGGCTCCCCTCGGCACCCAAATGAGCAAACAAACAGACTGCTCAGCAGCTGGGGTGAAGGCTTTGGACTCTCGGCACGGTGTTGGGGAGAAGAATACTTTCATTCTGGCAACTCTGGGGACTGGAGTCCCTGTGGAGGGAACCCTGCCTCTGGTCCCCACTAACTTTAGTCCGCTGCCAGCCCCCATCTGCCCCCCCGCTCCCAGTTCAGCTTCCGTCCCCCCGTCTGTTCCAGATCCATTCCAGGTTCCCCTC
This sequence comes from Prionailurus viverrinus, assembly GCF_022837055.1. Classification (NCBI taxonomy): domain Eukaryota; kingdom Metazoa; phylum Chordata; class Mammalia; order Carnivora; family Felidae; genus Prionailurus; species Prionailurus viverrinus. Next base: position 100,504,022 of record NC_062579.1, read on the forward strand.
TCTGTCCCCACCCCGGTGCCCCACTCTGGGCTTGTTCCCGTCCAGGTCGCCACCTCAGTTCCAGCCCCGTCCCCTCCCTTAGCACCAGTCCCAGCTCTGGCTCCAGCGCCGCCGTCGGTGCCCACACTCATCTCTGATTCGAACCCCCTTTCGGTTTCAGCCTCTGTCTTGGTGCCTGTGCCAGCTTCTGCTCCCCCCTCAGGTCCGGTCCCCCTGTCGGCTCCAGCCCCTACCCCCCTCTCGGTCCCAGTTTCGGCTCCTCCCTTGGCTCTGATCCAGGCCCCTGTGCCCCCATCAGCTCCAACCCTGGTCCTCACTCCTGTCCCCACTCCAGTTCTGGCCCCCATGCCGGCGTCCACACCTCCGGCAGCTCCCGCCCCTCCGTCGGTGCCGATGCCCACCCCAACCCCATCTTCTGGCCCACCCTCCACCCCCACCCTCATTCCTGCCTTTGCTCCCACGCCAGTGCCTGCGCCCACCCCAGCCCCAATATTCACTCCAGCCCCCACGCCCATGCCGGCCGCCACACCGGCTGCCATTCCCACCTCTGCACCAATCCCAGCCTCCTTTAGTTTGAGCCGAGTATGTTTTCCTGCAGCTCAGGCACCAGCTATGCAAAAAGTACCCCTGTCCTTTCAGCCAGGGACAGTACTGACCCCGAGCCAGCCGCTGGTATATATCCCACCTCCGAGCTGTGGGCAGCCGCTCAGTATGGCCACGCTGCCAACCACTCTGGGAGTCTCCTCCACTCTCACACTCCCTGTCCTGCCTTCATACCTTCAGGACAGGTGTCTCCCTGGTGTGCTGGCCTCCCCAGAGCTACGGTCTTACCCATATGCATTTTCTGTTGCCCGGCCTCTGACTTCAGATTCCAAGCTGGTCTCTCTGGAGGTGAACAGGCTTCCCTGTGCTTCCCCATCCAGCAGCACCAGCACCCAGTCTGCACCCGATGGGGTCCCCGGGCCTTTGGCAGATACTTCCCTCTCTACTGCTTCTGCCAAGGTGCTTCCAACCCCACAGCCTTTGCTGCCAGCCCCCAGCGTGAGCTCAGCCCCGCCACACCCTGCCAAGATGACAGGTGGTGCTGAGCAGCAAACAGAAGGGACTTCCGTCACCTTCTCTCCCCTCAAGTCACCTCCACAGCTGGAGCGAGAGATGGCATCTCCACCTGAGTGCAGTGAGATGCCCCTCGACCTCTCCTCCAAGTCCAACCGCCAGAAGCTTCCATTGCCCAACCAACGCAAGACACCTCCCATGCCCGTATTGACCCCTGTGCACACCAGCAGCAAGGCCCTCCTCTCCACAGTTTTGTCTAGGTCTCAGCGCACAACCCAGGCTGCCGGTAGCAATGTCACCTCCTGCCTGGGCTCTACTTCCTCGCCCTTTGTCATCTTTCCCGACATCGTGAGGAATGGGGACCCAAGCACCTGGGTGAAGAACTCGACTGCGCTGATCAGCACCATTCCTGGCACCTATGTGGGAGTGGCCAACCCAGTGCCTGCATCCCTGCTGCTGAACAAAGACCCTAACTTGGGCCTCAACCGAGACCCCCGCCATCTCCCCAAGCAGGAGCCCATCTCCATCATTGATCAAGGAGAACCCAAGAGCACTGGTGCCCCCTGTGGCAAGAAGGGCAGCCAGGCTGGGACTGAGGGACAGTCAAGCACAGTCAAACGTTACACGCCAGCCCGCATTGCCCCCGGGCTGCCGGGGTGCCAAACCAAGGAGCTCTCTCTGTGGAAGCCCACGGGGCCAGCAAATATTTACCCACGGTGTTCAGTTAATGGGAAACCCACCAGCACCCAGGTCCTGCCTGTTGGCTGGTCACCATACCACCAAACGTCTCTGCTTTCCATTGGCATTTCCAGTGCCGGGCAGCTGACGCCCAGTCAGGGGGTGCCCATCAGGCCCACCAGCGTTGTTTCTGAGTTTTCTGGTGTGTCACCTCTCAGCCCCAGTGAAGCTGTGCATGGACTTCCAGAGGGGCAGCCACGGCCTGGAGGCCCCTTTGCTCCAGAGCAGGACACTGGCACAAAGAACAAAACTTGCCGGATTGCTGCCAAGCCTTACGAAGAACAAGTCAACCCTGTCCTCCTGACTCTCAGCCCTCAGACAGGGACCTTGGCACTGTCTGTCCAGCCTAGCAGTGGGGACATAAAAGTGAATCAGGGGCCTGAGGAATCCGAGAGCCACCTCTGTCCTGACAGCACTCCTAAGATGGAAGGTCCCCAGGGGGCTTGTGGCCTGAAGCTGGCAGGAGATACGAAGCCTAAAAACCAAGTGCTGGCCACCTACATGTCCCACGAGCTGGTCCTGGCCACCCCCCAGAACCTGCACAAGATGCCCGAGCTGCCTTTGCTACCTCATGACAGCCGCCCCAAGGAGCTCATCATGGATGTGGTCCCGAGCAGCAAGAGGGGCTCCGGCACAGAGCTTTCACAGCTTGGAAGTCAGGTGGACCTGGGGCGGGTGAAAATGGAGAAGGTGGATGGTGACGTCGTCTTCAATTTAGCCACCTGCTTCCGCACCGATGGCCTCCCAGCAGCTCCCCAGAGGGGCCAAGCTGAAGTTCGGAATAAGGCTGGGCAGGCTCGAGTGAAACAGGAAAGCGTGGGTGTCTTTGCCTGCAAGAACAAGTGGCAGCCAGACTCAGTGGTGACCGATGGGGTGACCGAATCTCTGCCGCCCAAGAAGATGAAGTTTGGCAAAGAGAAGGATGCTGAGGAGCAGCAGCCACAAACCAAGGTCATAGTCCGGAGTTCCCATGGACCCAAGGTGAGTTCTGGGCTGAGGTCGAGGGCAGGGCCGGGACACCAGAGGTCTGCTTTGTCCTGCAGATGTCAGCCTCCCATGGCAGTGTTCTTGAGAAGCTCTGTGAACTGAAGGCTTGTGTAAAGGCTTGGAAGGCTTGTGTAAAGTGAATAATGACCTGCTGTCCCCTTTCTAAGTCACACTCCCCATATATGGTGTTTTAGTGTCAGGAGGGGCTGGCTTGTATTTTATAGGATGTGGGAAATGATTTGGTCCCCGAGGCCAGGGAAGCCATTGTCCCACATGAGGTTGGAGAGCAGGAGAAGGGATTGATGAGGGAAATCAATTGATAACAGGCTCTTCCACACATAACCATTCTTCCTTTTCCTTTTCTGAGATGACTGCTGGCCTTGAGAACTAGAGATTCTCAAGGGGAGGGAAGGGGCCTTGGACAGAGTTGTTCTCTGCACCGCTGGGGGTGCCTGCTTAGGATTAGGCTGGGAGTTTTGTGGCGCCGGAGCCAATTCCAATTCAGCTTCTGGGCTCATCTGCCAGTTTCCTACCTGCCCAGTGCTTGGTGGGAGGGGCAGCTTCAGGTTTCAACCCATCGGGAATGTGGTTTGCAAGGCAGGTGGGTGTCTGCTTCTGGGTTCTTCATGGTGGCAGGGTTCTAGGCAAAAAGATGGGTCAAGACGATTCCATTTCAATCCAGTGGTACTCCAGAGGGGATCCAAAGGCTGCTGGTGATCCAGGGAAATTCTTGAAGCACTTGAAGATAATGCTTCTCAAAAATATGGAGCAATTTAAGGGTGCCTGGCTGGCTCAGTCAGAAGACCATGTGACTCTTGATTTCAGGATCAGGAGTTCAAGCTCCACGTTGGATGTACAGATTATTTAAATAAATAAATAAACTTTTAAAAAAATATGGAGTGATTTCAAGTTATGTTAAGAAGCCTTCAAACTGAATGTTGATACACACTAATGAACAGATTTCTAGCCAGAGTGCCATTAATTTGGGTTTGTGGCAGAAGCTCTTAGTCTTTTTTGGACCATAAAGCATTTTGAGAAGCTGCTAAGACCCTGTTCACAGAAAATGACCTCGGAATTTTGCCAGTAATTTCAAGTTCTTGGACCCATCCCCTCAATAAAGCCAGCCCATGGGCTCTAAATTAAGAACCCCAGGGATAGAGCTTAGGTGGATTTTCTCAGTGACTTCACAACCATTTCTGTGTGGCAAACATGCCAAGTAGGAGCACAGGTCATGACATAGTAGAGCATATGTATAGCATTTACTCAGGTAGCTGTGATTTGCCCTTGGTAGTAATAAGAAGAATTTATGGACACCTGGGTAGCTTAGTCAGTTAAGTGTCCAACTCTTGATTTTGGCTCAGGTCATGATCTCACAGTTGGTGAGATCGAGACCTATGTCAGACTCCACACTGACAGCGCAGATCCCGCTTGGGATTCTTCCTCTCCCTTTCTCTGTGCCCCTCCCCTGCTCATGTGTGTGTGCTTGCTCGCTCGCTCTTTCTTTCTTTCTTTCTCTCTCTCTCTCTCAAAGTAAATAAATAAAAGTTTAAAAAAGAACATTAGGGGTACCTGGGTGGCTTAGTTGGTTAAATGTCTGGACTTCAGCTCAGGTCATGATCTCACAGCTTGTGAGTTCCAGCCCCACGTCTGGCTCTGTGCTGACAGCTCAAGAACCTGGAGTCTGCTTCAGGTTCTGTGTCTCTCTTTCTCTCTCTGCCCCTTTCTCTCTCTCTCTCTCTCTCTCTCTCTCTCTCTCAAAAATAAATAAACATTAAAATATTTTAAAATGTTATTAAAAAAAGAACAGTAATTCTTGTCATTATATGTACTATACACAACATACCAAATGCTTTCTACAGATGTCATCTAACTTAGTCCTTACAATAACCCTATGAGGTGAATGCTATACCCAATTTACAGATAGGAACATGAAGGAAACAGACTGAGTGGGTAAGTTACCCAAAGTGACACAGCTACTAATTGGTAGAGCTAGAACTCAAACTCCAGTCATTGGCTCCAAAGTTCATGTTCATCTTCAGCTCTGCCACACTATCTTCTCTCCTTATGTGTAACTGTTTCAGTAACCATTGGCAAATGTTTGTTGAGTGATTGCTACATGCCAGTCCCTCCCAGGCACTGAGCTACATCTTCAGGAGGGTGGTGCAGCCTTTTGGTGAGGAGTATCGTTTCTGGAACCAGGCACAGTGCCCGAGTTTAAGTCTTGGTCCTACTTTTCCCTAACTATGTGGTTTCAGTCAAATGACTTAATTTCTCTGGCCCTCAGTTTCTTCATCTGTACAATGAGACAATAATAGTATGTCCTCATAGGGGTGTGTAAAGATTAAATGAAGTGATGTTCTGAAATATCCAGAATAGGCAAATTTATAGGGACAGAAAGTAGAATAGTGGTTGTCTAAGGTTGGAGGAGTTGGGGAAATGGGTATGGGGTTTCCATTTGGGGTAATGAAAAAGTTCTGGAACTAGGTGATGGTTACATGACTCTGTGACTACTAAAAACCATTGAATTGTAAACTTAATCAAATGAATTGTATGATATATCTGAATAAATTACCTGTCAATAATGTTGTTGTTAAAAAAAAAGAGTAAATGAGGTGACATATTTGAATGCTTAGAACAGTGCCTAGCACATAGTAAGTAAGTGTTCGGTAAGTGTTTGTGGATGCTATTGTTATTGTTAGTGTTACCAACAAAATAGATACGGCTCCTGCTCTCATGGAGCTTATGTCTTGCAAGAGACCTGATGACAGGCTGGCACTGCCCCTGACTATATTAGATGAATAGTTCATTGGGTCCACTGACAGATACCCAGGACAGAGAATAAAGTTACAAGATCCGGGGCCTTGTAGCAGCCCTTAGCAGCTTCCTATAATGATTTATGAAACTTCCACTTTGAGGGGAGAGTAAATAACTCAGATCTTTATTTTCTTGTCTTCCATTTTCCTGAAAAAGAAACTGTTGATAAGCAAAGTAAGATCAGGGCTTAATTCAAAACAGCCCCTGTCAGGATATGGCTGAGAATTAGAATAGTGTCCTGTCTTCTATACCACCTGCCCTAGGGCCTCATGGAATTCTGAAGGGCTGGCTGAATCATCAGCAAAGGAAGAGTTCTGCTTCATCTGGTGCTGGGTGTATTTTATTGTTTTCTCATCCTTTGGAAAATTCTTTGGAAAACCTTTCAAAACTCTGTTAACCAGAACATTCATCTTACACGGTCTCCCCATCCACCCAATTTTTTGCCTAAGTTGGAGCATGCAGTGTGTTTTTACTCTCAGTGCTGCCCTTGCAGAACTTACAGACAGAAATCCTTTCTAGATGTTCTGTTTTACTTGTTTTTTTTTTTTTTATTTTTTTTTTTTTAAATTTTTTTTTCAACGTTTATTTATTTTTGGGACAGAGAGAGACAGAGCATGAACGGGGGAGGGGCAGAGAGAGAGGGAGACACAGATTCGGAAACAGGCTCCAGGCTCTGAGCCATCAGCCCAGAGCCCGACGCGGGGCTCGAACTCACGGACCGCAAGATCGTGACCTGGCTGAAGTCGGACGCTTAACCGACTGCGCCACCCAGGCGCCCCTGTTTTACTTGTTTTTGTCTGTCTTAGGAAATAAAAGTTAATGGTCTGCACTTGAAAGAGCCAGCTAAAAATGATATTCAGAAATAAATAGGACATGTTCAGATTTATGTGCATTTAACTTTATTCCCCCTGACTTAAAGTGATCTTTCTCTGGCCATTCCTAAAGGTGAGATTTTAAGCCAACAGTTCCCCATCTTTCTCTTTCCTCCCCAGTTCTTTTTTTGTCCTAGCACATTGGTTTGTAGGAACTAGCAGCAAGCAAAAGGGGGAAACTGAGACTTGACTTTTTAGCTCAGCCCTCTGCTGAGTAAGAAGCAGGAGTAGTTCGCTGGGTAGTAGGAGTCCCTGGAATTTGATGGGGAATGGTGACTCCCTGATGCTGGAGAATTGAGACACCCCCCAACACCGCAGAAAATGTTCTATTGATAAGACATCTGCCATCCCCGTAGCTGGGGCTATACAGTAATAACCTTCTAGAAGGTGGCATGTGAGTCGGCTTGGGGGAAAACAACCCTTCCTTTCTTCCTAGGGCCTGCTTTCGTTGTTAAAACGTTTTGCTTATTCCACACTCCCTGGATGCTAGAATACTGGAAATCCCTACCTTGCCCTATTTCTTGTTTGGTGACATGGAGAGACCTCAAAGCTTATGAGGATATATGGCTCTGTTAGGCTGAGAGAGCCCTTGCACTGTGTAAGCACGGCCATTGTGCCTATCGGAGAGAGCGGGCTGAGCAGAAAGAGTGGAGGACATGAGCAGGGAGGGAGAAGAGCAAGAGCTGCTGTGGAGAGGCCCAGGTGGGAGCCAAGAGCCCTAGGCCCCAGTCCCAGTTCCACCACTTTCTCACTGCAGGCACAAATGAGCTAATTTGTAGATTGGCCTGCTAAGTGGCAGTCACACCTGGGTCTGTGTGTTGCCCTGGACAAATTCGTGTAATGTCTTGTCTTGGAGCCTCAGTTTCCTTGTCTGTTCAATGGGGATGATATTAGCTTCTCAGTTTGGGGTTGTCAGGAAAATCAGATCAAATAACAGAGAAGAGAACATTTTGAGATTTTGAAAGTGCTGCAGAGTGTAAAGTGGCATTATTAATACTGCCTTGGCCTTTTCATTGTCTTCCATAAGTATGGGGAGATTTGAATTGCTCCTGTGTCATGCCTTTCTTCTTGTCTTCGTTGAGTCTATTTTCTGGTATTAATTTACACATGGAAATAGACCATTTTTCTTGAGTCAGCCTGGGCTAAGAAATTGTTTTCAGTTGTTGGTAATAGTACCATTCGCACTGAAGTTATTTGACCAATGTAGTCAGTCACCCATCTTGCCGAAGAGGCATTTTTGTTTTCTGCCCGTCTCTATTGCGGTTTGGATCGACCTCACTTTTTTGCACCTTTCAAACTGACTTCAGGTGTTAATCCTGCTTATGAATGCAGACTCTGTAGACCTGTAAATACGATGGGGTGTGGATATCTATGGGGATTAGCTAGGGCACTGGATTCAGTCCAGAAAAGCCTCTGTAGCCCACTGTGGAAGGCAGCAGGCGGCCCCTTCCCCTGGCCCCCACCTGGGCAGCTCATGTCCATGTGTCCAACGGGGCACAGGACTTCCCATTGGGAAAGCTTTCTTAAGAAGCGAAACTGACCTCAGACCTGACTCTCTCTGCCTTTCCACAGTGCCGGAAGCCACCTAGTGACCCCCAGGAACCCACCAAGAAGAGCTCCAGGGGGGCTTCAGATTCAGGAAAAGAGCACAATAGAGTCAGGGTAAAGCACAAGCACCGGAAGCCAACAAAGCCGGATTCCCAGTCTCCAGGAAAACGAGCCGATGGCCATGAGGAAGGTAGGCTCCACAGGTCCTGGCCCCCTGGGCTGAGCTGCAGAGGGCTCCCTGGGGCAGGTTGGTGGCGGGGGGGGGGGGGGGGGGGGCGGTGGCGGATGGCTCTGGACTGCCCGGGAAAGTCCAGGGAAAGACTCCCTTGCTATGGAAGGGTGATGTAATTTACGCCTCTGAAATCAGAGGCAAGGGCGAAGGGAAAAGGGGCTTATTCTATTCCCCCTGGTGACTAGAATAAGGTACACTCTGAGGACCAAAGAAGTTGGTTTTCAGACAGACAAATGTCAGTCATACAATAGAGTAGCCAACCCATTACTCTGCAACAGGTCTAGGCTTAGAGAAGAAATGGGGTTCATGAAGATTGAGACCAAAACAGCTGGAGGGAGGTTCATTACACCTTTTTCCCTACCTTTGGCATATTTGAAAACTCCCATTATACAAATTTTAAAATTAATACCTAGCTAGCTAGCCAGAAGGGTTTATGGAAATCCTAAACCCTTTACTTAGGGACACACAGGATGTTTGGAGTATGGAAGCAGGTACTTGACTTGTACACTCTGCCATTTCTAGTTTCTTGGTGCCCTCATGAGAGAGAGCTGCCCAAGTAGTGCCACGGGCAGTAGCATGTTTCCATGGCCTTGCCTGTCTGACATGACCGCCTCTTCCTAGTCTGTTCTTCTATAGGAGTGTTCCTTTGTCCACTGTTCCCTGCTCCCATCTTCCTGCCTCGCTCAGTCCTCTAAGATCCATTGAGGTTGCCCTTCTCTGGCACCTGCTCCAGCTCACTATAACTTCGTGGAGGTATAGCAGCCCTGTAGTCATGCAGGCAGGCAGACCTTCAACTTTCTGGCATGCTGGCAAATCGATTCTGTACACAGCCTTTTTTGGTGTCAGCAAAAATGACCGAACTCCTAGTTTTCAGACACCACTGGGAAGTGTTCCTTCTCTAAGAGATGTACATAGGTGATAGCATAAGGGGAGCTAACAAATGTGACCAGGAAAAACACACGACCCCCCCACCTTGATTTTTCATCTGAGCCCCTCTGGGGTGCTTTCAGTACTTTGACTCTGATTGTGATATTTCTGCCTTCTCCCCTGAAACCACACATCACTCCAGGTTCCTTGGAGAAGAAAGCAAAGAGCAGTTTCCGTGACTTCATCCCCGTTGTTCTGAGCACACGGACGCGCAGTCAGTCTGGTGAGTGAGTCTGAAGCCGTGGCCCATATTGGCATTTCTCTGAAAAAAGAGGTAGAAATCTGGTGGAGTGATTTCACCACTGGCCCAGGTGGAGAGTTGGGAATTTGGTTCACTGTGCTAAGATGCCCTGCTCCTTGCAGGGACAAGAAAGCCCAGGGTGGGGAGGGGGAGCATTGCCCACGATTTTAGGACCGTTTGCTTAGCTTTTCCAAATGGGATTTGACATCTCTGTTGGCAGCCGATGATGGAAAGAGGAAAGGCCTGTGTTGCTCAGGAAGACTGACCCACTCCACGCTTGGGCCTCTCATGATTAGTGGAGCCAGTCTCAGGCACGGACATAGAACCTTTGGGCTTATTGCCCTATGTGACAGGCGTCAACAAAATTGGAAATGGTCATTGAGTTATCAGGGCTGGTAGAATCACATTTGGTCCCTGAATTTGTATTCAGCGTCTAAAAGAAGATAGCTGTTTCTAACTACCACTGTTGTCTGCTAGCCTCCATGTTGGTTCGTAGCCCTGGAAGTGGTTGCCCCGGTTCACCCATATTTCCATGCAAAGTGGATAGAATGGGAAAGCAGGGCACAGTGTAAACTCATCTATCTGACATTCTATTAACTGGCACTCAGCACATGGAGAACGCAGTGATAATTGGGGCTCATAATGACGGCCTGGAGGCCTCGCAAAATCCTGAAGTGTCTTCTGAATCATCAAAGAGTGATTACATTATGCCCAGTCCCGTTTTACTGTTAAACACATTGTACTGTATTTGATTCTTTGGAAATTGGTGATCTCTGTGTGATCTCTATGGTGATTCTGTATTAACCAGAATATTAGATTAACCAGAACACTTCGTTCCCTGCCTGGTCTGTATATGGAAAGTTTGCTGGATATTTGCTGTCTTTGAGCGGTCTGCCTGACTTGAAGCTTTGGTTAAGGGCTGCTTTCTTTGCCTCAAACCATTTCTTTCTTCTGCTCACCTCGCTTGTGTTTGGGGATTGTCGAGTTAATAGCGAATCTTTGGGAGAAAGATCATGGTGTCTCAGCTGTTTCTGAAGAAGATCGTCAGATCTGCTGTTGTGCTAAAACCAGGCCAATTTAGGGTTATACTTTTGTTGTTAGTAAAGTTGAAGGAAGGAGTGGGGATGAAAATGGTCTCTCACCAAGGGGGTGGGGTGGGGGAGGGCAGGAAAGGTACCCTCATGCTGGGGTGGTCAGGGATGAACCTGCTCAGTGGTGAGGAACAGCTGCAGTGGGGAGGGGGGTGGGCAGAGAGAGAGCTCCACCCCTAGACTCTTGGCCACTCAATAGGAGGTGGGGTCAATGTAAGGGAAGAGGGCCTGGCTGAGGAGTATCTGGGCGGGACTAACCCAGGCTGTGTCACAGGAAAGGGACTCCTTGCTTTGCTTTTCCTGAGACTCTTCTTTTGTGATGATTCTGCTTATCCAGGGTGGCTCTGTCAGAGAGATTGGTGGTCACATAGCGGGCAGGGGCGGGGGTGCCATGCCGATCTGCCCTCCCTTACCCGTCACTGAACCCTAATTTCCCAAAGGGCAGGGACCTGTGGCCCTCTCCTGCTCCTCACCTAATGCTTGGTGCCTTGTAAGCACGAAGTAAGAGTTTGTGCAATGAATTAAAGTCACAGCAACATGGATGAGGAAGGGCGTGTGTTTTGGATACTCGATATTTGTGTGGTATGTTGGACTCTGTAAAGTGCTTATGGGTGAATTATCTCATTTGAGCCTCAAAACAGTCTTTTGAGGCCAGTAAGGCAAAGAACAGTGTCCCCGTTTTATAGAGAAGGAAACAGAAGTGAATGAACTTTCCCAGAGCACACAGCTAATAACTGGCAGAGACTGAACTTGAACCCAGACCTTCAAGCTTCTAATCCAGGGCACTTGCTTCGACACCATACTCTTTGTCCTTTGAAGAGGTACCTGACCGTCCTCTGTACATCCCGTCCACAGGAAGCATCTGTAGCTCCTTTGCTGGTATGGCAGACAATGACATGGGAAGCCAGGAGGTCTTCCCCACAGAGGAGGAAGAAGATGTGACCCCCACCCCAGCTAAGCGTCGAAAGGTGAGAAAGACCCAACGGGACACCCAGTATCGCAGCCACCATGCCCAGGACAAGACTCTCCTGAGCCAGGGCCGCCGGCACCTGTGGCGAGCCCGAGAAATGCCCTGGAGGACAGAGGCTGCCCGGCAAATGTGGGACACCAATGAGGAGGAGGAGGAAGATGAGGAGGAAGGCCTGGTGAAGAGGAAGAAGCGGAGACGACAGAAGAGCCGAAAATATCAGACTGGGGAGTACCTGACGGAGCAAGAAGAAGAGCAGCGGCGAAAAGGGAGAGCAGGTAAGGCTGGCTGGGGGCTGCTGCCCCAGTGAGCTGCTGTCACTCGTCCCCAAACCACAGTGACTTTGGCTTCTGGGGACCCTCGGGCATCCTGGGTGTTCCCACATCTGCATTCTCTTCGCCAGCCAAAAGCCTCTGCACCCCTAGAAACCTGGTGCTATGAGCTCCAGCTGCCAGAGGGGGTCACTCAACTCCAGTCCCCAGGTTTTGGCTTGGAGTTAAGATTGAATGAGTTTGGACTGACCTGCAGGTGAGCAGAGGGCATGAAGGCCTGGGCCCTCCAATTTCGTGTAAAAGTCTGAACCTGTGGGCAAGGCCACAGTGGCATCCTTGGCATGGGACAAGTTGAACCAGGGAGTTCCCGATTGGCTTGAGGGAGCTGGGTCTTGGGAGGCTGGGTTCTCCCTCCTAGAATCCTAGGTTCAAGAAGAAAGAGGCATTCATTGGCTGCCTTTCCTGGGATACCTTCAGCCCCTTCACTAAAAAGAAGTACAAAGTTTCCTCAACTTAACAGAAGAACTTCAAGTAGAAGCGGGCACGACATTGCTTTCTCAATTAAAGCTACAAAGGTTATTAAGAGGCAGAGTGAAGCTTTGAGGTGACCTGAGGTGGCATCATTTTTGTTGGACCTGAGTTGGAAAAGCAGGCAGCCCAAGGAGAAAACCAGGCTCTCGTTGGCTACGTCACATGCTATAATATGTAATCATGGACTGTCACCAAGGCTAATATCAGTATGTTCTGCTAAGTACTGTTCCGGCCTATTTCTTTTTTCTTTTTTTTTTTTTTTTTTTTTTTGCAGGGGTTATGGGTGGGGGTGGGGGGTGGGCCCATTTCTGTAGTGGATTTCCAGATGAGCAAGAAGCATATCTCTGGGTTCCATAAGAACATGTCTGTCTCTCACTGTCTTTCTCTGACTTCTGCCCTTGAAGCAACAACTGATTGTCTCTGATAAGGTATTTATCCTGAGCCGCTGGGAAACATCTACAGTCTCCCTGTTAGTGAACACTGAATACCTGCATTGTGACGGGCAGTAGATTCTGGGTTTACTGTAATGCAAAGGAGGCCAGCAGTCATTTCCGGCTCTGTTTAAGGAGAGATATATACGGTACCATCCCTACACTTCAGAGAGCAATTGAGCTAATTTTCCTCAACTATGTGAGAGAGTGGTGATAATTTTCCCCTTTTCTTGTTGGAGCCGTAAGGAATTGGTCAAGAAAGAGGTGTCAAACCGTTGGTCTCAGCCACTTGTGTTAGGATGAAGAAGAGCTTTTGTATCACCCAGTCTTCTCAGAGCTGGTTTCCTAGAAGATTGGGTGCTTCTTATGGAACCTACTGGCTTTGGAATCAGAAGGACCTTTGAGGTGATCTGGTCCCATTTTCCACTCAAAGCAGAGATCTCTCTAGCACTGTTGACAATAGCCCTTACTTAAACACCTCTGGGAGTATGAAGAACACCACTTAGCAATGCATCTTATTTGATTTGGGGGCAGCTTTAGTTGTTGGAAAGTAGGTCATTCTCCCTCCATGCATGTGTCTAAGGGTGTTGAATTGAGGCTCTTGGCTTTGGCATATGGTTTGGTTACCTTCCTCCAGATCCAATGGTGACCTCTTCAGGAAGGGATTGCCTGGCAAATGTCTCTCTTCTCTGGAAAGCTCTGATTCCTCCTATTACTACCTTTCAGGTTGACATCAGAGAGTCAGGCAGAGGCCAAACTAGACAGGTCCCCTTACTTTTGTCTGAGTCTCATGACCTTCCCTTTTGTTCTGGACTTGGGTATCTCCCATCTTGACCTTCAGAGGGGATAGGAAGAGCCACTTCCACTCACACACCTGCTACTTCCATTCTCCGTTTCTTTCCTGCTACTGTGAGTTTCTTGCCCCACTACAACTGAATAAACTCCAGAGCCCTCCCTGCCCTGGGTAAATGGGTTAAGGGGCTGCTGCTTTTCCTGTGGCAGTAAATGCTATAATATGGCTTCCCTATGTTTTTTGAGGTCCTCCCTCATCAGGCACCATTCTCTTCCTTCCTCTTTTGCCTCAGCCCGGGCTTGTGGCATCAAAAGCCCTGGTTTAGAATGTTCTGGTTGGAATTGCCATTAGAAGCCATCTAACACCACAGTTCTTGGACAGGTGTGGGGACCCACTGGTGGCTCGGGGCTAGTTGGGAGAAAGGGGTAGTATGATAGCTGGCCTTCTAAGAGCCATGCATCATCTATATGAGTAATTCCTCATGCTCTAGTGATGGCTCCCACATCTGGATTTGCCCTTGGTAATGTCACATGTGAGAGCACATGCCAGGGTCAAGGGAGACGAGTTAAGAACTCTTGGATCTTGCTCAACCCCCTTGTTTCACAAATTGGAGAAACTGAGGCTGCAGCTATTCATTTCCCAGACGTACTGATCTTTTGTCATGTACTGGGCATGGCGGTCAGTCCTGTGGGGGAAATAAAGAACACATGGGCATGGCCCTCCCTAAAGAACTTGCACTGAAATAATATGATAAGGACGCCTCACTCTTTATAATGCCTTTTAAAGGGGTTTTGCCTATGTTACTTCATTTAATTCTCCCACCAGCCCTCTGATGTGGAATATATTTTCTCTATTTTATGGACATAGAAACTGAGGCTCTGGGAGGTTGTGACTTGCCTCCAGCCAATTACACAGCTAGTGGTCAAGCCACATAACACTAATATTAGTTAAGAGGTAAGGGTAGACCCAATCTATACCCCCTATACATGGGCATTAGGACAGACCTACAGAGTGAGGCTGTTGTCAATGAAGTTCCCAGTGCCTCTCAGGGATCGGTGCTCTGGATCTGGAAAGAGCTGTCAAAATCACAACCACACTTTAAAAATTTTTTTTAACATTTATTCATTTTTTTGAGAGGCAGAGTGAGATACAGAGTATGAGCAGGGATGGGGCAGAGAGAGAGGGAGACACAGAATCTGAAGCAGGCTCCAAGCTCTGAGCTGTCAGCACAGAACCCGATGCAGGGCTTGAACTCACAAACTGTGAGATCATGACCTGAGCTTAAGTCGAATGCCCAACTGACTGAGCCACCCAGGTGCCCCACACTTTTTTTTAAATGTTTATTCATCTTTGAAAGAGAGGGAAAAAGGCTGAGTGGGGAAGGGTCAGAGAGAGAGAGACAGAGGATCTGAAGCGGGCTCTGCGCTGAGACCAGAAAGCTCGATGTGGGGCTCGAACTCATGAACCGCAAGATTATGGCCTGAGCAGAAGTCAGATGCTTGACTGACTTAGCCACCCAGGTGCCCCACAACACTTTTTGAAGCTAGAAAGTACTTTATTTAGTGAGCTGTGGCTAGAATTAGAGATGCCGCCCAGGGTATTCCAGTGACTTGATTTCCAGCCAGGGAAGACAGCAGGTTTCTGCGACTGCCCACCAACTAAGTAGGCCTATGGCACCTTCTGGTTTCAGGGAGTTTCTGTGGCTTTGATCTTTGTGTCCTCAGAGGGTGACCAATCAGGCCATCAGGTGGATGAGCTGAAGCTATGAAGGGAGACGGCTCCATTTACTCCCTACCCGGGTGTGCTTCATAGTAGCTTAAGCAGAGCTGCTAAATTTGCTTTCATACTGGAATGGAGAAGGAGACAAAGAGGATGGGGGAGAAGCTGAAAAGAAAGTTGTAATTTGCTCTGGGTTATGGGGGAAATCCTTTTAAAATTACCCTCATAGTGAGTACAGCCAGATGGGCCGCCCCCTACTGGCAGGGCTAGGAGTCGTCACCTGCTTGGAGAGGGGAGACTCCGACGTTGAAGTATGGTGTCCATTTGAGAAGCATTTAGTGGAATCATCAGCACCACACTATCAGATACTGGTAGCTGATAGTTATACAACTTTGCACTGAGATTCTAACCCCCAAAGCCTCTGATTCATCTTAGAGGAAGGCATTGCTTTTATGTGTTCCATTTCCCTGACATCCATTCTTTCCTGTTTCTTGCCTTTAGATTTAAAGGCCCGTAAGCAGAAGACTTCCTCCCAAAGTTCGGAGCACCGCCTCAGAAACAGGAACCTTCTCTTGCCCAGCAAAGCCCAGGGGATCTCGGATTCACCAAATGGTTTCCTCCCGAATAACCTGGAGGAGCCAGCCTGCCTTGAGAATTCAGAAAAGCCATCAGGAAAACGAAAGTGCAAAACCAAGCACATGGCGAATGTCTCAGAAGAGGCAAAGGTGCGTTGGCAGCGAGGGGAGTTGGGGTAAGGGGAGCAGGCTAAGGCGGCAGACTTTCCACAGGCTCCTTGATGAATGGTCCTCTGAGTGAGTGAGTGGATGGAAAGGACCAAATTAACCCATATTTATTCCAGTATTTTGAACTAGTCCTAGAAGAATTGGGGGTTGCATTTGAAAAATGGGAACTAGGGGCTCAGTTGGTTAAGTGTCCAACTTCAGGTCATGATCTCACTGTTAGTGGGTTTGAGCCCCGCATCGGGCCCCGTGCTGTCGGCTCAGAGCCTGGAGCCTGCTTCGGATTCTGTGTCTCCCCCTCTCTCTGTCTCTCTCTCTCTCTGTCTCTCTCTCTCTCTCTCTCTCTCTCTCTCTCTCTCTCAAAAATAAATAAACATTAGAAAAAAGAAAAATGGGAACTAAAGTTATAGCTAACAATAAGAGACTGCAAACTCTCAGGTTTGGCTCATGATGGCTTTTCTTCAACAATCCTTGGATCTCCTTTGAGTTAAGGAAGAGTTGAAGAATATGGCAGGATGTTAGCCTGAATAGCTTGTTAATATCCAATCAAGAAGCTTTTGTCTGGGCTTAACTCACTTGAAACCAATCAGAGAGCTTTCTGAATCAATCAAGGTAAAAAACAACTTGTAGAAGCAAGGATGTTGATATCTAGACAAAGGTTGCTTGAGGGTCGGGCTGAAGGAGCTCTAGCTGCCCTTCCCCACACCCAACTCCCCATTTTGTTTGCTTCTTGGGCACTCACCAATCAGTAGCCGGGCCAGCATTCTAGAACCCCTGTTCATAGTTGACATTTTTTTTTGGTCTGATGTTCACAGCATTGGTTTTGAGTTCCACACTGTACCATTCGAAAAAAAATCACGTGGTCCTCGGTCCTCGGTGAGCTTTACATTTGAGAGAAGTGAAGGTCCAGGTTCAAATGTATACCCATAATATGTATTTGTCATTGGCAACCAAAAAAAGGGTTATATTGGGCTTGTTTGGTGGTTGTGACTTTAACAGCTCTTTCCAGCTTCATTCAGGGATCCCTGAGTGGCACTAACAGAAGGCGGGAGACCCAGGGGCTCATCTTCCCCTCCTTTCCCCTTCCCTCTCCCTCTCCTGGAATCTGGTTCCAGCTCAGACAAGGTACTCAAGCCTATTTCCTCATCTTTAAATTGGAGATGATACTCCATGTCCTTTCCATCTCACAAGGGTGCTTGGGGGAACAAAGGAGGCAACTGATGTAAAAGGCTTTGATAACCGTAAAGTGCTCTTTGAGGTTGGTATACATCCTCAAGCTTCAGGTCGAGGCAGGGATAAGAGGACAGAGTCACAGATTGGCAAGGTAGCAGTGACCATTCCCTCAGACCCCCAGAGGGGGCGGGGTAGGGGAAGGAATAAAGAAGTCTGGTCTGTGCTGAGTGCTATTCACGTGGTCGTCCTTAATTCCCACAGCGGCCATTAGAGGTAGGCACTGTTGTCTTCATCTTATGGTGAGGACACTAAGGCTCAGGAAGGTTAAAGGCCTTCCAGGAGGTTACTCAGTGGTCATGAGTGACAAAGTTGGGATGTGAAGCAGGCCTGACTGCCGCGGTTCTTACCATATGCCTCCACCCTGTGAATGGGTGGCTTCAGTCTGTACCCAGGAGACACCGGGGGAGGGGGTGGCCAGGCAGGGACACACTGCAACCCTGAGCAGCTCTGGTGAAAAGTGGGCATCCCCCTCCTCTTCCCTGCTCCTCCCCAGACACTCAGATGGCCCTGTCCCACACAAAGGTGACCAGCCGCCTGCCGGTCAGCAGCACATGCTGATACTTGTGCCTGGTTATTCTGCCTGGCAGTGTCTGCAGCAGTGTCCCTCCCAGAGAGGTTTTGCCCCTTCACAGGGCCTCCCTTTCTCCCTCCCGCCTTTCTTTCTCTCCCGGTCACCACCACCTGCTCTGATTACCCCCATGGCATGGTGCTTTGTAGTGAGAAACAAGGCAGGGGGAGGGCAGAGGATGCGCCTGCAACACTAAAGCTGGGGTATTGGCCAAAGGCTTCTTCACACAGGAGCTCCAAGCCAGGGAGGGGGAGGGGGCCCCCATTTGTTCTTGCTCCCCACCCTGCTCAGGCAACCTCCCTGGTCTCTGGCAGCTCTTGCCCCCAGAAGGAGAGTCACCCTTTGGCTCCTGGCTTGGCTTAGCAAAAACCTAGGCACTTTACCCAGAATCCTCCAGTATTGCTATTACATACCTCTACCCTCGTGGCCGTAGAGCAACACTCTCCACTCATAGCCAGTGCCTTCCTGCTAGTGACTGTACCTCTCTGCCCTTTTAGGATAGGGATGGATAGCAGCTCTGGTTGTCTCAGGATTTATCGGAGGAAACAAATGCCCTGGGCTCTGGTCTTTTCCCTGCTGCCATTCCTTTCCTGGCTTCAGGATTTTCTAGGCAACTTTTCTGTGTGCCCAGGGCCCTGCACATAGCTGGTTTGAATGTAGTCAACAAATGTCTGTTGTGATGATGTGTCCAGCCCTGACTTAAGTGCTGTAAGGAACAAAAGAGAAGATGACAATATGAACCCTGCCACCAAGCAACTTAAAACCTAGCAAGGGAGGCCAGACTTGTCCATGAAACAGTGGAAGGAGGTTAAAAGTCAAGCATTAGGCACCAGATTATTTGTTTCAGGCTAGGTGTTCTGGGTGTGCAGAGAAAGAAAGCTAGAGTAATGTAGAATGTTTTAGAAGACATAGGATTTCAGTGAGACCTTGATAATGCTCTAAGGGATTTGGCTAAGTGGTATGTATTAGTTATCTCTGGTGGTGTAACAGACTACCCTAAAACTTTGCAGCTCAACACAACAATAAATGTCCCACAGCTTCTGGGGGTCAGGAATTCATGAGCAGCTTAGCTGGGCCTGGCTTGGGGTCTCCCACAAGGTTGTAGTCAAGGTGTCAGCCAGGGGTCCATTACCCTGAAGGCTTGACTGGGGCTGGAGGGTCTACTTCCAGGGTCACCCCCTCACACGGCTGGCAAATTGATGCTGGTTGTTGGCAGAAGGCCTCCTTTCCTTGCCCCATGGGCTTATCCAAAGGACTGCTTGAGTGTCCTCATGACACGGTGGCTGCTTTCCCCCAGAACAAGTGATCCAAAAGAGAGCAAGGCTGAAGCCACATTGTCTTTTAGGAAGTAGCCTTGGAAGTTACACACCATCATCTGCAATCTCCTAGTGGCTACGTAGAACAGCCCTGTCCGATGCAGGAAGGGGCTACGTATGAGCACAAACATCAGGAGGGATCATCAGGGGCCATCTTAGAATCTGATGAGGGCAAAGTCTGCCCTTTGGTCGCCCAGTGAGTCATATCCCTCCCACATGCAAGGTGTACCCATGTCTCCCAAGGCCCCCCAAAGTCTTGTCCAAATATGACATCAGTTCCCAGTTACAGTGTTTTTAAAATTTATTTATTTTGAGAGATAGAGAGCAGGGGAGGGGCAGGGAGACAGAGAGAGACAATTCTGAGCAGGTTCCACGTGGTCAGCAAAGAGCCCAATGTGGGGCTCAATCTCATGAACTGTGAGATCATGACCTGAGCTGAGATCAAGAGCCAGACGCTGAACCGACTAGCCACCCAGGCATCCCAGCATCAGCTCCCAGTTTAGAATCTCATCATCCAACTTAGGTTCAGGTGCAAATGAGGCTCCATGGGTCTGGTTCCTGAGTACAGTTCCTTGAACACATTTCCTCCCCATGTGAAGACCCCACAAGGGAGAAAGGGAGGCTCAGAGAGGTTGGGCCTTCACGCAGGTCTTGGCACTAGTAGGTGGCAGAGCCAAAACCCAGGTCTGTTTCACTCTTATGCCCGAGTGCTTTCCACCACCCAGGCTGAGCATGAATGTGATCTTGGGACTTGGTATGGAGGAAGGTGGAAAGAGGCTGGGGAAGGTTTGAAGGCAGGTTTTTGCAATAAGAGTGAAGGCCTTGGCCATTGTGCTTCCTCAGTCAAAGAAGTCTCCACTTCTCTTTACTCTCAGTTTGCTTATGCTTATTTAGAAGTAGGACTTATAAAAACCTCAACAAAGGGGGCTTGAGGCAGGTGAAGAGGGCATGCAGAGTGCTTGATGGAAGCTGGGATATATCCCCTCAATTTCTGATTTCTGAGCCCTTGGTCAATCATTGGTTTATGTGGTTGAGTATTTGAGCCCCTCAGCATCTGCACACTGGGTAGGAACTGGTGGGAGCCTGTGCTGATCCGGAACTGCATCTCTGGTTTCCAGGGCAAAGGTCGTTGGAGCCAGCAGAAGACGCGATCTCCCAAATCTCCCACCCCAGTGAAACCCACCGAACCATGCACACCCTCTAAGTCCCGAAGTGCCGGCCCAGAGGAGGCCTCCGAGTCACCTACAGCCCGGCAGATCCCCCCAGAGGCACGTCGGCTCATAGTGAACAAGAATGCAGGCGAGACCCTCCTGCAGCGGGCAGCACGTCTTGGCTATAAGGTAGGGAGCTCCCTGGCAGCAGGATGCCACTGCCCGAGCATCTGTGAAGAAACTTCTCCCCATTGGCTCTTCTGTGGCCTGGGCAGGGCTTTGTTTGGGGTTTCAACTTTGACTGGACTCCTTCTACTGCCCAGATGGCCTCTGGGGCCAGCTAGCAAGGTGTGTGGGAATGAAAGCTCATTTGAATATCAATTGGGAATGAAAATAATTGAAATGGTAACACAATATTGATAATCCAACACATTCCTAGGCCGGAAACGGGATTTTGATGTCTTGAATTTCCCTTTGTGCTGGCTCCCCCACTCAGAGAGAAACAGGGGTGATCATTGCTCACTCTTCATATTCTCCCTCGGCCCCCACTTTGGCTCCCAGTAGTGGAGAAGGCAGTAGTGTATGGGGGGGGCAGGGCTGGGTTTCTCTACCATACACTACTTCCCTATGGGTTGGAAAGGAAGCTGGCATTTATTGAGCACCACTTTTGTCCTATTAACAGCTCTGATTTCTTCATATCATTTCATCTCACTGTTAACCTATGGAGGTAGGTTTTATTAGCCCCATTCTACACGTGAGAACATCAAGGCTTAGCAATGCGAAATGATGTGTCCCTTACTACTTCATGTGTATGAGCCTGAATTCTCACCAAGGTCTTTTTGATGCCCAAGTACCAGGGTAGGGTGGAAGCCTGACTCAGTGATCATAATTAAATTTTGTTGGACGTTTTTGTTGATACGAACTTCTTGACCATGTATCTTTGCCCATCACACCAATTGTTTCCTCAGGATTTGCTCTTAAGGGTGGAGCTGCTGGGTTATAGAGTAGACCCTGATTTTTTTTAAGGCTTCCAATACCTACAACTGACACATTTAAAGACAGCTGCACTCCCAGCCAGGCTGGTCAGCACAGGGGAACTGCCTTGAGAGTGCCCATCTTTCTTGAGTACCTAGTGTGGGGGCTGGGATAGGTGCTAAGGGAGAACTAAGGAAAAAAAGATGACCAACTCCTGTCCTCAAGTTTAACTTTGTACCTGGGGCCAAACTAGCAAATAGGAAACCATGGGAGAACTGACCAGGGCAGGAGCAGGCTGGGCAGCCTGTTGTGGGAGGGAGGGAGGAGGAGTCTGAGGCCTGGGAGAAGAGGTGAACGTCTGCACTGGTGAGGAGGGTATGGGGCCTTGTGCTCTTCTGGGTACGGCCAGCCTGATAGTTCCTATATCCAAGGGACAGCACCTCCAACACAGGCACACGGTCACTCACGTTCGCTCGCTTACTCACTCACTTCTAGTCAGCCAGCCTGCAAGCTAGCTGTCAGTCGGGATGCCTGGGTGGACCATGTTGCCAGGACCTGCCAGAGGGCTGAAGATAGGCCACTGGTAGCCACTCTTCCCCTCAGAAGAAGGGTTGCCTCTCCCCTCCCCCTCAGCGTATTCACCAGATTCATCCCAGACTAGCTGGGATGCTTCCAGTCCTGGAGTCCCGCCTCTGGTCCTGTCGTGTAGCCCAGGGACGCTGCTCATTACTACGTGAATAAATGACTACGCAGGATTATACTCGGAGCAATCCTGATTTGAGGGGAGGGTAGAACTGAGTGCCCCAGCATAAACATCCAGGGCTAGTACTTAAAACAATTAAAGCCAGCATCCAGAGATAGTATTTAAACCAATTCTTCTTCCTTGTTCTCGAATCACTACCAGAGGCTGTGCTTGCCACCACATGTCTCATTTCTGTGGTCTGGTGCTGTCTTGCAAAGCCCCAAACTAGGGAACCAGTGCTCAGGGACTTGAGGCCTGAGAGTTCGACCTCATGGTGGGCAGTGAGCCTCCTCAGGACCTCACCCCAACAACCCACACCCAGATGAGTGAGTATCATTGGTCATAAGAAATGTCTCCCCGCTGCTAAGAAAATAGCCCAGAGCCGAGGCCGTGGAAATGGACCTCAGGACTGACTTGGGTGACAAACGATTTTGAGACTTGTCTGTTAGTCCCCAGAATAAGACTTACTCTCCGGACATTTGGAGAGCTTTGAAGCTAACTGGAGTGATGTCAAGAATTAGGCCTCTCTTTGCTCATGGAGCTCTCCCTGTCCCCACAGGACGTTGTTCTTTACTGCCTCCAGAAAGACAGTGAGGACGTGAATCACCGCGACAACGCTGGCTACACGGCCCTGCATGAGGCCTGCTCCAGGGGCTGGACGGACATCCTGAACATCCTGTTGGAGCATGGGGCTAATGTGAACTGCAGCGCGCAGGATGGCACGAGGCAAGAAGGCCGTTCCCCGCCCCCCACCTCCACCCCCAGCTCAGCCCCTCACTCAGAAGAGCTTGCTACAGCCTGGACTTTCACAGCAGGCTACACCAGGCTATACGTAGCAGAGAGGCCTTGTTAGGAGGTGTTTTGGGAAGAAGGCTGCAGACTGCAGAGGGGCAGGAGTGCCCACTAGGGCAGGAGTGGATGAGTTCCTGGCTGGCCCATCCACGTTGGTGACTAAGGGCAGGTTGGGGTCATCTAGGGATCATCCCATCAAGTGCAGCTTTACCAGGAACACCACTCGGGGATCCCTCAAATCCTCCTGGTGGCGCATCTATCTCAGGCAGCATCTTGGGCTCTAGGAACTGGGAGGCTGACCTTAGGGTGACATCCCAGATTTGATTCTTGACTCTTGACTTGATGTCTGTACACTTGAAAAAAAAAGATACCTGCTGGGTCTTAAAGAAATTGCACCCATTCCCCTCTATCAGAGGGCCTACTTCCTAGGCAACATCGAGACATGAGCTGCATATCAAGTAGGGAGACTTGGGTCAGAGGATGCAGGCTCTGATTGGCCACTACCTGGTGCGTGGAGCCACTCTACTCATTCCTGCTCCAGGGTGGTCATCCAGATCTTTCTGTTCATACCCTCAGCATCTGCTTTAAGATTATCCTTGGTCGGTTTCCTGTTCTCTCCCAAACTCAAGAGCTACCAGTGAAGCTACTTGGTACCCTAGGGACTGTCCCAAAATGTAGGGGGAACCTTGGAGAGAAAAATGGGGGGTGGGGAGAAAGAGGCACAGAGAGAGGAGAAGGACATAGGGAGATATGATGAGGGGTACAGGCTAGAGGTGGTTCCTCTGCCCTAAGTCTTGCCCACATTATCCTAGGGTCATCTTACTTTATTTTCCCCTGATGAAGTAGTCTGAGGCCTAGACACCCAGGCTCCCACTTGGGCCCTGTTGTCCTCACCCTGTGTCATCTCTCCAGGCCAGTTCATGATGCGGTGGTCAATGACAACCTGGAGACCATCTGGCTCTTGCTGTCTTATGGGGCCGACCCCACACTGGCCACCTACTCGGGACAGACAGCCATGAAGCTGGCCAGCAGCGACACCATGAAGCGTTTTCTCAGCGGTAAGCACAGCCCAGGCTTGAAGCCATCATCCTTGGGGCTAGCCTCCAATTCCTAAACTCCTGAGGAGGTATTCTTCATCTCTCTCCATCTCAACTCCCATGAGAGGTGTCAGCCCTCTGCAGGCTTTCCTTGAAGTGTCTCTGAAATCTCTATGCACTTGAAAAAGCCTAAAGGTCCATTTCCTCTTGTTCCGGTACTATGAGTGTCCATATCGCATGCATCCTCTTCAGGGCCGTGATAGTCCACAGGGACCCACTTCCTATCTAGGCATGTGAGGTAGGCCTCCTTGTGAGGCAGCAGCTCCACTGGGGGCAAAGTGTGTTGACCCATGTTTTGAACAGGATTATTAGTTACTAAGAAATGACACTTAGCATTTTGCTTTTGTTCTTGCACTTTCTCCTTGTTGGTGATCACAGTGGAACCTTCAGGACCCCTCCTAATGCTGTATTTCTCACAGCCCCTGCCTGTGGTAACTGATGTTCCCTCTGTACCCCCCTGTACCTTTTTCTTCCTCTGTCACCTGACCCCTCTGGAAGAATGTCTGGTATTCAGGCCCATGACAAGGGCCACAAGCCAACATGCATTTATGTTCTCATTAGTGGACAGCCATAGTTTGTCTGCAATTAGGTAGCGCTACCAAGTTGGGCAGTGGGGAGGACAGAAGTGGGTACGTCTAGTGTGGGCATGCTCACTGGGAATCTCCTCAGACTTGACCTCTGGATGAAGGAACTCCGCCTCCTTGGTGACATCACAGCTCGGCCCTTGCTCTAGCAGTTTCTTCTTCACACTGCCAGAGTGCCCAACAGAAGGAGCTGCTGGCAGTGTCTCACTGACCCTCTGTGGAGGCTTCATTGTTTGTGCTTGAACCTCTTTCAGACTGGGATCCTATGGGACAAAGGGTTTGCTCAAGGCCACTGACTCTCACCCGGGCTGTGGCCCTAGATAGTCCTGAATCCCCACCTCCCCAAATACAGTTCTGGGCTCCCAACCAGGAGATCATTTATTTATTGAACAAAGGTTAACTAGGTAGCTGATGATGGAGGAAGAAACAAAGGAATGTGAACTAAAGGTCCCAATGGAAGGAGGACTAGGTGGGAAGCACCACCTTGATACAAATAAAAGCTGAGGGAGAAGTGATGGAAAGCTGTGGAGGGAGGCCTTGACTCCTTCCTGCTCAGCCATCCTTCATTGGGCCCCCAGTAAAGCCGCCAAACCCTGCAGTCATTGGTCACTGTGTACAGGCTTCAGGCCCCCCAGCAGGACCCAGCCCCCTCTAGCCAGGTGGCAGGACTGCCTTTTCCCTCCCCCCAGCTCTGGGGCTGTCCCAGGCCACTGTCTGTAAAGGGCAGAGCAGTTTGGGGTTGCTCATTCAGTCATTTGTCCCGGGACAGTGATGACTCTTGTTCACTTTGGCTGTACCATCTTGGGGGCTCAGGGCCCCTTCTCACATATCATGTACCACATGCACTGTCTTAGATACACACACACATGCTGTCTGCACTCCAGCTGATTCCCTGGGGAAGCTGGCACAGATGAACATCCAGAACTTCTCAACATGATAAAAGCACTGCATGAAGCTCTGTCTCTGACCAACAGATTTAATCCAGGGCCTCTCTGTGCTAGAGACTGCCCTCCGGCGGGTCTTGGGACCCTCTGGATCCAAATAAAGCCATCTCTGACCACCTCAATAAGCAGACAAACTCGTTTTTTCCCCGACCCTTTCTCCAAAATCCCAAAGGAATTCGAATGTTGAGACCATTTTCAGTAACTAAAAATTTAGAAACAAACCCATTTTTATCTCTTCCCATTTCTGTTAGCTAATCCCAGCTACTAGCCAGCCTCTTTTTAAAATTTGTTAACGTTTATTCATTTTTTGAGAGACAGAGCATGAGTGGGGGAGGGGCAGAGAGCAAGAGGGAGACACAGAATCTGAAGCAAGCTCCAGGCTCTGAACTGACAGCACAGAGCCTGACGTGGGGCTCGAACTCATAAACTGTGAGATTATGACCTGAGCCTAAGTCGGACGCTTAACCAACTGAGCCACTCAGGGGCCCCTACTAGCCAGCCTTTTGATGCCTCCTTAAACTAACCTGAATGCCAGTTCATGTTGCAGAGTCAAGAGAAGACTTTACTTTTTTTTAATAAAGATTTTATTTTTAAGTAATTGCTACAACCAACATGGGGCTCAAACTCACAAACCTGAGATCAATAGTCGCATGCTCCACCAACTGGGACAGCCAGGCGCCCCAAGAGAAGACTTCTCTTAATTCTGACACTTGATAGCATGTCCAAGGCAAACACCTTCATGCAGATCTTGACATTGTTTCTCAACCCCTTAGGCACAGAGCTACAGTTTCATCATGGGGGCCAGAACTGAACTGAACGGAGTGTTAGAACAGGGCCACCTCTTTTCCATGCAAATACCAAGTGATGCTCAGACTCAGATCTCTTTCTGGCTGTTTGAGAAAGTGCTAGCAGCACCTGGCCCTAGCCCCAGGGAGGCAGACACTGGCAGGAGTCAGCAGGCTCCTGAGAGAGGGAACTTGGGCCCAGAGGTTGTTTTGGGGAGATGAGAAGACAGTACTCAGTTTTTTTTTTTTTAATTGAGGTGAAAATCACCTAATATAACCATTTGGAAGTGAATGATTCAGTGGCACTTAGCATATTGACAATATTATGTAACTATCATCAGGGGCTTAATTCCTTGAACTGAGTATTTCTCTTTTGTATTAATCCCAGCCATCCCCCCCCACCCACACCAGATGTCATAGAAGCACTGGACAGGGTGGTCTAGTGGCTGGAGGAAGTGCCATGGGCTGAGAAGTGTGGGAAGCATTTCCCTCACTGCCCACCGCCCCAGCCCCTAAATCTGGATGCGTTTGGGTGGACTTCTAGATGTATTTTTTTTTAACTTTGCCTGTCGGGCAGAAGTATTTAAAAAGCTTTTTGCTTTTCATCCCCAAACATTTGCCTGACCAGACTCTCTGTAGATTAATTGTCTTCTCCCTCCCCTGGTGGATATCCCACTGGGCAGAAAATGAAGGCGAATCCCTGTAGGGTGCAAAGGGCTCCATTTTCTGCAGGTGGAAACGATGAGCGAGAGCCTCACTGTTGCTCCTGGTGTGGAGCTTCCTTCTCCTGTTCTGGAAAAGTCTGGGAACCAAACCCTCTTTTAAATATACAAAGGAATGTCACTATTTACAAATATCCTGTAGTGAATCCTTTTGCAATGCAGAAGATGCTGGTAATTCATCTGGGTTGTAAATGTGGATTTTTCTATATTGAGTTGGCTTAAAGTGAGGCCCGTTTCTCCAGAGATCATGAAGGATACAGTGGCACCCCTTCTTCCATTCATCCATCCATGCATTTATTGAGCCCTGTTAGGTTTCAGGTACAGTGCTGGGTACTGGAGGTCAAAACGCAAACCTTTTCTCCCTTGTCCTTGGGCTTGGGGCACCAAGCCATGCAACTGTCCAAGAAGCCTTTGGAAGACCTCCTCCTTGGACCAAATTACAGGCAAGCATGTGACTGATTTGCCTTTGACCCTTTGAAGAAAAAAATAATACCCAGGCTAGTCAAGGGAAAACAGATTCGTTTTCATCTGTCAGAAAGTATGTTGGGGTCCGAGGGGAGTTGCTGCAGTTTGGTTTTGGGACATCCGAGGAAGGATCAGGACTGCTTTTTCTTCCACTGATGAAAGGGTTAGCAGTTTACCACCCGAGAGGTCACTGAATCACAGGTTTTTGTTTTTCCTGCCTGAGACCTCTGCCATATGACCCCATGTCGAAGACCACTTGTTGTTTTTTTTCCTCTCCTTTCATGTCCCTCGGCTAGTGACTTGGTTGGAGGACATGGGGAGTGGTATGACAGGACCCTGAGAAAGAGAGAAACTCTGATTGCCAGGGTGACCGCTCACCTTGGGTACTTAAAAATTTTCTTTTATTGAGGCAAAATTCACATAACATAAAACCAGCCATTTAGAAGGGAACAATTCAGTGGCGTTTAGTGTAGTCACAATGTTGTACAACCACTGCCTCTGTCTAGTTCCAAAACCTTTTCATCACCCCCAAAATGAAACCCCAAATCCATTAAGCATTTGCTCTCTATTTCCCCCCTTCCCCCAGCCCCTGGCAAATACCCATGTACTTTCTGTCTCCATGGCCCTGCCCATTCTGGATATTACATATAAATGGAATGATACAGCATGGGGCCTCTTGTGTCTGACTTTTCTCACATGGCATTGTGTTTTTCAAGGTCCATCCATGTGGTACTATGTTTCAGTACTTTCTTCCTTTTTCTTAAAGTTAATTTATTTAACTTGAGAGAGAGAGAGAGAGAGAGAGAGAGAGAGAGAGAGAGTGTGTGTGTGTGTGTGTACCCGCGCAGGGCAGGCAGAGAGGGAGGGAGGGAGAGAGGGAGAATCCCAAACAGGCTCCACGTTGTCAGCACGAAGCCCGATGCAGGGCTTGAACCCATGAACCATGAGATCATGACCTGAGCTTAAATAAAGAGTCAGAAGCTTAACCAGCTGAGCCACCCCAGCACCCTGTACTTCCTTCCTTTTTGAGGCTAACGGGTATGCCATTTTATGGATCTACCCCATTTTCCTTATGCCTTCATTGGTTCATGGGCCATTTGGGTTGTGTCCACCTTTTGGCCGTTGTGACCAGTGCTTCTATGAACACGTGTGTACAGGCATCTGCTTGAGTACCAGTCTTCAGTTCTTGTGGATATATACCCAGGGGCAGGATTGCGGGGCTGAGGGCACTTTTTGGTGGAAAGGAGAAGAGTAAAGGACTGAAAGTTATAGGAGGGGCGGGGGACAGTCAAGGGAGAGAAATGCCCCTCTCTGTCCCAATTGTACGTTAAGGCCTATGAGGAAACATGACCTGAAGGCACACCATCAACCAACCGTGGGAGCTTCTTCTGGCGTGCAGCTCATGGGCCTGCCCAGACGATTGTACCTTTGCTCGTGCCAATGCACACTGGGCTGCCTCAGAAGGGCATATTCACCTGAGAATGCCAAAGATTTGCTGTCAGTGAGGAGAATTAGAGGAATGTTCTGGGGGCTCTGAAGGCAGTCCCTAGAGAGGAGCCCCAAGAATGTGGTGAACTAGGGCTTTGATGGAATCCTCATGTGATCTCCTGGGGAGACGACAGTCCTTGGAGCACGGGTGTTTCAGCATGCCAGTTAAGCAGGCTTTAGGTCTTGCCTTGTAGTAATTCCTCCTTCCCTCCCTGTCTTCTCCATATATTTATTTGCTCTTACTATGTGCCAGGCACCTGGTCTCAGGCCATGGGGAGACAATGATGAACAAGACAGACATATATATTTCCTGCCTCTTGGAGACTTATGATCTCATGCCTCCATCTCCCAGGACACCTAGCACAAGGCCAGGCACAGAATAGGCACCTACCTAACTGACAGATGCTTTCTGAAGAAACTCCTTCCAACTCTCAGGGGGCAGGGGCCCAGAAGAGCACAGAGACTGGCAGTCATGACCTCAAGAGTTTTTTGTGGAGTACATAAAGAAGATCTAATGTGCGTGACTAAAGGTTTTCCACTGTAGCTGCTCAGCCATTATTTTGAAAGCTCTCTCTGGCTGCCTTTTCCTACCAGAAGAAACCCTTCATCTCCGTAGAAGGTTGCTAAAAAGTTACTTCTTTCAGTAGCTTACAACAGCTAATAGGCATTTTTGCTGATAGACTGTACGACCCAAAAGGAAAGTATATTGGAGTGCAGTGGTGCATTTCATCAGGGGGGATTGGCTTCGTGCCTTTAGGAGTGGCCGCCAGCTTCCTCCTGGGATTTGGTTTCCAGAGGGCTCCCTCACATCACCTGTGCCCTTTGGACTCTCTCCTGTACTTTTGCCTGGGTGTCACCTAAACGCTGGTAGCAACCATTATAGAGCTAAATCAGCTTGCCAACTGTGCTGGGCCATGTGCCCACAGATGCCACAGTTGAATTTGTCATGAAAATCTCCTTTTGTACATGTGCGGCTGAGAGGTGAAGCAGTTCTACTAGGTGATGCTTAGCTAGGAGACAAGGAGGCAGAGGGGTGACCTGATGTCTAGCCTCAATAAGCAAAAGGCGGTTTAATTTTTTTTTAACGTTTATTTATTTTCGAGACAGAGAGAGACAGAGCATGAAGGGGGAGGGTCAGAGAGAGAGGGAGACACAGAATCTGAAACAGGCTCCAGGCTCTGAGCGGTCAGCACAGAGCCTGATGCGGGGCTCGAACTCATGGACCGTGAGATCATGACCTGAGCCTAAGTCGGCTGCTTAACCGACTGAGCCACCCAGGCGCCCCTAAATTTTTTTTTTTATTGTGGCAAAATACTTACAGCATAAAATTTACTATTTTAACCTTTTAATTGTCTTGTTTTTATTTTATTTTATTTTATTTTATTTTATAATATTTATTTTTGAGAGAGAGAGACAGCGAGTGAGGGAGGGGCAGAGAGAGAAGGAGACACAGAATCTGAAAGCAGGATCCAGGCTCCACACTGTCAGCACAGAGCTGGACACAGGGCTCGAACTCCCAAACTGTGAGATCATACCTGAGTTGAAGTCAGACGTTTAACCAACTGAGCCACCCAGGTGCCCCTTAACCCATTTAAAAATTTTTTATTTTGAGAACGAGAGAGCAAGTGGGGGAGGGGCAGAGAGAGAGGGAGAGAGAGAATACAAGCAGGCTCCACACTGTTGGGACAGAGCCTGACCTGGGGCTCTATCTCACAAACTGTGAGATCATGACCTGAGCTGAAATCAAGAGTCAGATGCTTAACGGACTGAGCCACCCAGGTGCCCCCTACTCTTTCAACCATTTAAAAAGTGTACAGTGAAGTGACATTGAGTGCATTCAGAATGTTGTGCAACCATCACCACTACTGAGTTTCGGAACTTCTTCATCACACCGAAAGGAAACGCTATGCCCATTAGGCAGTCACTTCCTGTTCCCTCCCAACTACCCATGTGCTTTTTGTCTCTGTAGATTTGCCTGTTCTGGATATCTTATATACATGGAATTATACAGTATATGGCCTTCTGCGTCTGGCTTCTTTCATTTAGTATAATGTCTTTAGGGTTCATTCATGTTGTAGCATACGTCAGTACTTTGTTTCTTTTTATAACTGAATAATGTTCCATTATATGGATGGACCACGTTTTGTTTATCCCTTCATCAGCTTAACAGCATTTGGATTGTTTCCACTTTTTTGGCTATTGTGAGTAGACCTGCTATGCACATTCCTTTGTATATAAGTTTCTGTTTGAACACCTGTTTTCAATTCTTTGGGGGTATACACCTACGAGTGGAAGCAAAAGGTTTTTATGAGGGTACACGTGGCCCTCTCCCCCATGTTTTTCAAAGATGAAGGAATTCTGCTTCCTTATCTTACTTTGAATTGGAGAGATCCTGATTGGCTGTATGAACATCGTGACCTGCAGGGAATTGAAATCTTGGGACAGGTCTGAGATTGTTCTGGGAGAGTCCATTCCCTATACCATTAAAAGCAGGGATCCCAGACCTAAATGCCTTCAGGCTGATCATGTAAGAGAGCAGAGCAGGCTGGGTGGGGACTGTTGAACAGGAGAACGCACATGTCGCCTCTCCCTCCAGCCAACTGTTGACATGCAGGAATGTGGGATGCCGTGTTGCCAGATTTTCTGATATTTTTTTTTCAAGAAAAGTTGGAAATCCAGATTTTTAGGTGAAATCTCTAAATTTTAAAATGTTCAACATTTTTTTTTTTTTTTTTTTTTTGGTTTAAAACACTGGGCCAAACCCCAAGTCGTCAGTGGGCTAGATTTGGGTCCTGGCTGTTGGTTGGTAACCTCTGACTGACAGCAGGAAACATATCTCTCCCTGTTAGCCCCCAGACCCTCTTGTGTTCCTTCCTTCCCTTCTTCCATTCTCCTGGCCCCATATAGATGTACTTTGTTTCTAGGCCCTCCTCCAGCCCACCCTCCTTGTCTCACTGCCTTCTCTTCTTTCATCAGATCACCTCTCAGATCTTCAGGGCCGGGCAGAGGGTGACCCTGGTGTGTCCTGGGACTTCTACAGCAGTTCTGTGTTGGGTAAGATTTGAGTCGGGTTCCTCCCATGCTTGTCTGTGGCCCAGTGATGGGGGATTGCTTTGGGTTTCACGGATTCTTCTCAAAGACGGGGGTGAGAAGGGAGGCTGCCTTTCTGCACCTGTTAGTAACTTACAGAACCTTACACACCCTTTCAACCCGAACACTAGCTCATGCTCCCCCTAGACTCAGAATACATTGGCCTAAACCAGGGATGCCACAAAGCCACCCCTCATTTGCCCTCTACCACTTATGCCCTGGCTATTGTTTTTATTCTCTCTCTTCCAAGTGCCTTTCTCCTCCCTTACTTCGTCCTAACCCTGCCACAAGCCCCTGTGTTGCACTGTCATCTCTTCCGGCATTGTTCACACTCAAGAGAGACCCAGCCCCTCGCCTGGCCATGATCATTCTCTCCCTGCCCTACTCCCACCACGCACAGTTTCAGAGACAGCTGCTGCCTCCCAGGCCCTTAGCCTCTAACCCAAGCTTTTCTCTCTAGGAAGCGTCTCTCTCTGTGGCAGTCAGCTAGCACTCATTCCTGGGGCCGGGGCTGCAGGTTGGGGGAGGTGTCCACCCCTAAGCTTTGGGGAAGCTGGAGCTGGGGAAGGTTGGGATGGAATGAAATATGCCACACCCAGACACGTAGCCAGGGATGGGAACTGACTGAGTGGCCCCTCCAGGCTCCTGAGAGCCCCACAGGCATGGCAGGTGTTTCTACCTTGCCTTTGACTGCTGGTAGTGTCATTGGGCTCCATTTCCAAAGGCCGAGCGGCTGGTCCTTTACAGCATCCAGCTGTTTTCCAGCTGAAAGGTGGAGTATAATGAATTTCTGGCCAGAAACTACTGTCTTCCAGGGACAGAACTTTCACATGCCCTCCCAAGGATGGGAGCCATGGGATCAGCAAAACTTGGCCCCAACTGGGGGTCTGTGAACTTGTTGCTTATGTCCTAATCACCCACCTCTGTGCCTCTTTATCTTGTTGAAACATTTTTTTTCTTCAGTTTTGTGCACGTAGCTAAGTCCTCATATCCCATGTGCTATCCTTACAGAAGAAAAAGATGGCTTTGCCTGTGACCTCCTCCATAATCCTCCTGGGAACTCTGATCAAGAAGGAGATGATGTGGAAGAGGATGACTTTATGTTTGAGCTCTCAGACAAGCCTCTTCTCCCTTGCTACAACCTCCAAGTGTCAGTGTCCCGTGGGTAAGTGTCTAAGAGCTACAGGGACTGAGTGCCAGGATCCTGGCAACCCCTAGCCTGCCTCCCTGGAAATGGGGGAGTTCTCCAGAAGGAAGCAGAGACCTGAAGAGCACATGCTGGAGCTTAGGAAACCTGACATATGACCAAGGCCAGCCTGACTTTCCAGCCCTGATTAGTTACATTCAGAACAGAGGCTGTAAGCTCTAGGTATATTGACTATATGTATTTCCCAAACCCAAAATCTAGATTCAAAGAATCTAGATTCACTCTCTAAAGAATTGCTCTGCTGTTCCTGGGTGTGAGAGATGATCTGGGAGATGTTTGAGATGATGAACTATTAGAATCTCTGGAACATTTCTGTGGTTTCTGGGAACAGCCAGACAGAATATTTGAAATTGAGATTCTTGGAAAAGCCGGGACATATGTTTACCATAGCTAAGGGGCTGCTGGGGTCCTTAAGTAATCCGCAGGCTGCTTTCCTGTAGCCTTAATGTTGGCGAGATGATGGCCTCAGTGCTGTCATCTCAGATCACTGTGTGTATTGTTAGCAGGCATCACCTGTTTTTGGAGACTAGAATATACTTGATGCTTACCATTAGACCGAACCCAGTTAAATCTTGATTTGAGGGTTCAGAAGGGACAGCCTGGGGGCCATGGTCCTTTTCGGCTCTTACGGATGGCAGTGTGTGGCAGTGCTGCTCAGGAGGATGCAGAATGAATTGTCTTTTTATTATCAGCCTCCACCATTAGGTGTTTTCTTCCTCTTTTCCAATATGTTTGCAGATACTTTTAAGGGTACTTGTTCTTTGATACCTATTTTGGAAACATTAGACCCTGTCTTTCTAAAAAATGAAGGCACATTAAGTGCACATGGTCGAGAGAGGGGTGCACAATGGATTAGGAGCCCTTCAAGTGAGTCCCTCAAGTTGACTACTCTAACCATTCACCATCCGGCCATGGTTTCTTTGCATCCCTTCCCCCAGGGGCTGATAAGAATAAAAATAGCCTATATGATGACACTGGTTGGGATCAAGTTTCAGGGGCTTTTGGTCCTTATTCTTCTGGGCATCAGCTGATCCCAGAGGGTGGGGCCAGGCCTCTGAGATATAGTATTGCACAGTTAATTAATTCCTCCAGAGTATTCAGCACCTCCTTCTCTGAAACAGGATCTTGGGCTCCAGGCAGTAGAAGGACCAGGGTAGTGTGCATCAGGTGTAGACAGAACACAGGGCAACTGAAGCCACGTGCCACTCAGCCACCCGAGCAGCAGGCAGGTTTTCAGTTGAGAACTTGGTATGGGCAAAGCTGGTTTTCCTGACATTACATCCTTCTGTGCCTCTTCTGAATCTGCCCTTGCCCACCACTGCAGCACACTGTGAAATGAATGTTCTTCAAGAAGTAGGAAGGGTGTAGAATGATGACCCACCGAAGTGCCTTCGAGTCATCAAAGCAAAGCTGAATTCTGACCACCAAGTGTTAATGTTCTGAGGGGTCTTTTCCATTCTTTGAAAGTGATGGTTCAAGGGAATGGTATCTGTAGTCCCTTCCTCTGAACCTAGAGCATTCCATTTCCTGATGGTGTGAGGAAAGGGGTTAGTGTCACAGGGAAGAGTGTTGCATTTTAGGGAGAAGGACTGTGGGTCTGGGTAGAAGTGGTAGGTGTTGTACAGAACACTCAGTTCTTTTTATTAAAGTTTATTTTGAGAGAGAAAGTGTGAGCGAGCAGGTGAGGGGCAGAGAGAGAGAATCCCACGCAGGCTCCGTACCCTCAGCACAGAGCCAGATGCAGTGCTTGAACCCACGAACCACAAGACCATGACCCAAGCCAAAACCAAGTGCCAGTCACCCAACCAACCGAGCCACCCAGGTGCCCCAAAAGAAAACACTCAATTCTATAAACGTGTCTTCAGCAAGCACACCAGTCAAACCCTGATGGCCAGAATACAGCCTTCAAAGAATCTCCAGTCTAGAGGAGGAGGCAGACAAGTATACAATTAGTTCTAATAAAAGACAATATGTCCAAAGTGGATTTATTCTTATAAAAATTTAATGAAGTTCAGAAAGGTGTCAAGTGAATAATAGAAGTTCTAGTCCACCCTGAGCTCCCATTCCTGTGTCACAGAAAAACCACAGTTTACATTTCTTTTGTATCCTTTCTGAAATGGGTCATGTTCTAAGTATTATAAAAGGGGTATGAACCAAGCGCCATGCCACTGTGGAAGATGGGATGAACAGGCAGTTTTGTGAAATGGGAACAACCCATTTCACAGGTGAGATGGCGCCTGAGCTGGGCCTGAGAGGAGGGGAAGATGGAGGGCGAGGCACAAGCAGAGGCACGAGACAGACAAGTTCAGAAAGTGGGGCTTGTCCTTCAGCAAATGTCTGGCACTTGGTGGGGTGGGGGGTACACTGTGTGTGTGAGTGTGTGTGTGTTATTAGGAGAGGTTGGGCTGAAGAGTTGAATGGGGTCATGTTTGAAAGGTCTTGCCATAATATCATGGTAATGAATGTGGAGGTTTCTTTGCTGGAGGTACTGGGGATCCATGGAAAGCAGTTTAGGGAGTGAGAAGGCCAGATTTTCTTTTTTAGAAAAGGGGTAGTAACGGATGCAGTGAGGGTAGGTGGGGGTGAAGCAGGGAGACTCTTAGCCGGGGGGAGACCAGTTAGGAGGCTGACACAAATGCTGCCGGTAGGACAGGGCAATGGCCAGGATGGACAGCCTTGGAGACGGGACCATCATCAGGGGAATGCAGTGTCTCTTCCTGGTTTAGTCGAAGCAAGCGCATGGCCCGTGATCGGCCTCCCCGGCACCCCTCCCAGCTGTCCCCAGGCTGCCGCCCAGGCCAGTCGGGTGTGCTCAGCAGAGTCAGACTGGCTGTAACGTGAGCTCTGGCCCTGCAGAAACGATGGTGCTGCCGCTGGAGAAAAAACTTGTCTAATGCATTCCAGAGCCAAAGAGAAATGCCTTTTAGATTACCCACAGTTTAGGCCTTTCTCCACGGCTCCCCGTCTGTTGGGGAAGGTCTTGGAGAACGAAGAGGCACGGGAAACAGGAGTGAGAACAGGAAAGGGAAACCAGACGGGGTAGCAGGGCTCAGTAGAGGAAAGAACTGGTCCCAGCAGATGGTAAATTCCAGGTCACAGGGTTTGGGGAAGGCCTGGGGATGCCTGCTAAGAGTTTTGGGTTCTGGAAGGTCCCTTTCCTTCCTGCTCCCACTATTTTAAAAGGAAGAGGTAGTCACGGGTTGAATGCTCACAACTGAGCTGAAAGCTGGTTCAGCCAGTGTAGGCTAGCACAGGAGATTTTTGCCTCAGTGACACCCAGGGAGACCATGGTTTAGTTTGGGGGTGGGGGACAGGTAGCCAAACTGGCAGCCTTCCTGGGCCTTCCAGAGTGTTCCTGGCACCCCACTGGTTCCCCCCAGGCCTCTTCCATAACTCCTACTCTTGCCTCTTCCAGGCCCTGCAACTGGTTCCTCTTTACCGATGTCCTGAAGAGGCTGAAGCTTTCCTCCAGGATCTTTCAGGCTCGGTTCCCGCACTTTGAAATTGCCACCTTGCCCAAGGCCGAGTTCTACCGGCAGGTGGCCTCCAGTCAGCTTCTGACCCCAGCCGAGAGGCCCGGAGGCATGGACGACAGATCTGCCCCAGGCTCCTCTGAGACTGTGGAGCTGGTGCGGTATGAGCCAGAGCTACTTCGGCTCCTGGGGTCTGAGGTGGAGTTCCAGCCGTGGAACAGTTGACCCGGAAAACAGCCCCTCCCTTTTCTTCTTTCTCCTCCCAAGTTCACCCTTCCCCACTTCCCATGTCTTTCCCCCACCGAGCACCAGACTGCAGAATGAGGCAATAATACGGACCAACAAGAAGCCGCCTTATCAATGCCAGCATTAGTGACTGGATTTTTTTTTTCTGGTTATAATTAGTTCTCATCTCCCTGTCATCGTCATTGTTGTTGTGGTTGGTGATGGGGGTGGAAAGTTGAATTCCACGTCTGAGGGCAAGAGGTCCTGGGGATGGTGGGAGGTGGTGCCAGGGTCCCTTGGGGTGGCCTCAGCCTGTCCGGAGGAGAAATGAGAAAAGGCCAAATCTCTGAGCGCCCCCTCCGTTCCCCTGTGTTCTTCTGTCTTCCATAGTATTTATTTTATTAGTATTTAATTTGTATTGTTTCATTGGTTTCTGATAAGTCTGTATCACTGTGACGATTTGAGACAACTTGTTGTATTGAGGGACTTTCTTCACCTCCTTTCTTTGTCTTTCTTGATAAGCTCTGGAGCTGCCCCCTCCCTCTGACAGTTACTCCCAGGTTTGTTTTCACCCCACTGGGGAGGGGGCAGGTGGGGCAGGGGGCCGAGGACCCATGACTGATGAAGGTGGCTGGTGCTGGCCTGGGGCTGGGGGGATTGAGGATAATCCTGAGGCTTTGGTGCTCCCCCCCCACCATTTTTTAATTGTTTTACCACCTGCCCTTCACAGCAGCCCTGTCTCGAGATTAGGGAGGTTTCTGGGGAGGGGTGGATTGTGAGGGCGAGGGGCTAGTGAGTCACTCTACTTGGGGAGAGTCAAGAATGGGAGTGAAAGCTAAGGTCACCCCTCCTCACACTTCCTTCACTGCTCCCCTCAGAGTGCACAACATGGGCTTGTTCCCACGTCTCCTCCGCCCACCCCCGCACCTCCATCCACCCCACCCCTTTCTGCCTTTGCCCCTTCTGGATGCTGAGCCTCTCAGCTCCCAGCCCTTGCCTATCACCTCTCCCCTTCCCAGATTCAGCACCCACTTTCTCTCTCCTCCCTGCTTCTCCCTCTGCCCCCCATTCTCCTTTGGAATCTGCAGAGGGCTCTGGGATTGATGGCCAGATGTGAGATCCAGGCCTCAGCTGTTTCCTAGGTGAGGGCAGGAGGCTGGGCTCCAGCCGGGCTCCACTCCCACCTCGCCTCAGGACCTGGGGCTGAGTGTGGGGCCCCTGCCAGGCCTCCCTCCTGGCCTCCAGCACTGGGTTTGTTGAAGGAGAGAGAGAGGGAGAGAGGGGAGGAGCTTGGGCTGTTTCCCTGTCCCTTCCCCCCTCTGTGGCATTGTCTTTCCTACTCTTGTTCTTATTTTTCTACCAATTGCTATTTTTTCCAAACAATCCTTGTAGAGAGTATGTACCATCTAAAGGCAGGAGGGCCTGGCTATGGCCAGCTGATTGGAGATGGTACAGTTTTATTGTACAGGTGCTAAAACAACAACAAAAGAAGAAAATGGAAAAAAAAAAAGACAAAAAAAAGGCAAAAAAAAAAAAAAGCCAGTTTGAGGATGGGACAATCTGTTCTCTGGAGACTCCTGACCCATGTGGGAGATTGGTGGTTATTTTCTTTGTATTGTGTTTGTTCTTTGTTCCCAGGGGGAAGTTCAAGGCCCCCTTCTGTAGGACTGCTCCCAACCCCCACCATACTGCCCAGTTGGTTTTGAACAGTTGTTCTCCCTTTAAAAAAAAAAAAAAAAAAAAAAATATATATATATATATATATATATATACATATATATATATATAAAGTTGAGGGGTTTGGGGTTTTAATTTTTTGGTTTTGTGGGGGTTCATGGTATTGTGTGGTTTATTTTATGTTTGCCTTTACCTTTTTGCATTTGGGTGTGTATTCTGGCTGCCCTTTATGTTTCATTTTAAGCAACTGGCTGTGGAGTCAAAAACACTTGCATACTGAAAACCTGCGTCAGGGCTTCTGTCTCCTGTCTTTACTCTTCTCCCCATATTGGTTTTTCTGTGGCTAAAGCAGATGGGTGTCCTGATGAAGTCAATGGGAAACCCCTGATCCTGCCTTGCAGTTTGGGTACAAGTGAGGACAAGGTGGAGGGGCTAGAGAACATTTGGGTCACTGGGGCAAGATCTGGAAAGAAAAGGCAAGGCAGGGGCACATCCTGGGCTTCAGGAGCTGTGGGGAGAATGGAATATCTGCATCAGTTTAGGTGTGTGTGGGTGTGGGTGTGGGCACGCGCGTGTGCGTGCACCTTGTTTGCTATAGGAGTAGCAGAGCTGGAAGGAGAGCCCTCTCTTAGGCGGCTCAAGGAAATCACCTGCCTGCTGGCTCTCTTGTCCTGGGCCACCCACATCCACATCTGACTGCACAGTCTTATCACTGCCCTCACTGTTGTGCCCCTGGCCTCCCACCCCTGGGCCGCCCACATGGTGCAGGCAGTCCACACTTCCGGTTTCCTAAGACCCAGCTACTATGGAGGCAAGATGCCTGTCCTGTATTTTACACCTTTTCTTCCCACTTCTGAAAAACAGTGGTAGAAGCTCCTAGTTCCTTTTGCCTGCTGGCTTCAGAACTTACCTGTTACTGTTTGAGGGGAAGTGGATGTTTGACAGGCCTGGGAGGTCTCCCTGTGTAAGTCTCTGGAGAACCCTATCAGTGTACAAGTGAGGGTATCTGTGGGTCTGGCCAACTGGAGTCTAGCCACCCCCAGGAGCGAACTATGAGCTGCTCTTTGCTCCAGCCCCAGGAGCGTGCTTCAACTCGGGTCTTTCTGCCCAGGTGGAGGAACATCCATCCCTTGGAGCCACAGCATTAATCTTCCTCATTGGCCTTTGCTTACCCACTTTCCGATCTCGAGGCCTGTAGACTACTTGCTTTCTCAGGTTCCTAAACAACCCCATAGCAGTACTGAATTTAGGTCAATCCTCTGTTTGGAACTTGGAGTGAAGAAATCAGACAAGTCAATAGGTCACAAAAGCTATGTGGTGAGTGCAAGGATTCAGCTCAAAGGGCAAGGGCACTGGGGTGGTTGGAAGGACTTACTGGGAGAGAGGGTGCCCAATTGACACTTAAGTAGAAAAATAGGAGTTAGGGGTGTCAGGGAAGCATCTCTGAACTGAGGGGACAATCTGAGCAAAGGCTTGGAGACAAATGAGAGTAGTATGTGCAGGAAACTATAAGCCACTTCAGTGTCACTGCAGCTGGAAGGGACAGATGGGGAAGGAGGGGGCAGGAGCCCTGCCAGGCATGCCAACGGGCACGGCTTGGACTTTCGCCCTAGATGATGGGAACCACGGGAAAACTTTAAACTGGGTAGTGATAGAGGGGTTTTTTTTTTTTTCGTATTAATGGTAAAAATGTGTTGGAGGTGGGCCACAGAGAAAGAAAGGTAATCGCTTGAGATTCAGGTGAAAGCAGGAAGGGAGAGTGGTGAGGGTACTATAAGAATTTCTATTGAAGGCAGGAGGGAGATGCCATGGGTAGAGTCAGAATGACTCCAAAGAGAGGGCGCCTGGGTGGCTCTGATGGCGTCTGACTTCAGCTCAGGTCATGATCTCATGGTTGGTGAGTTGGAGCTTCACATGGGGCTCTGCACTCACAGTGCAGAACCTGCTTGGGATTCTGTCTCTCTCCCTCTTTCTCTGTCCCTGCCACACACTCTCTCTCTCAAAATAAATAAACTTTATTAAAAAAAAAAAAGAATGACCCCAAATAAATAGGTGAGGGTCCTTTGGGGAGCCATGGACAACCCTGCGCTTCTGGGTTTGGGTGTGTGAGTGCACACACCCCTTTATTTCCCTGCAGAAAGGAGGCAAGTTAAAAGCAAAACCAAAAAGTTCCTTGTTCTCTTGCCTTTGGGCTCCTTTCCACACACCTTTCCCAGATAGGGCTCACTGCCCTTCAGCCAGAGTGGGAAGACCAAGGCAGGAGGTATGGGTTGTGATATGAAGCCTGCATCCCTGCTCCAGATTGGGGTGATCTAATCCTTCCAGTGCGGCCTAGGGGAAGGAGCCAGCTCCACCACTTGCCACCTAGGCTGACCTTGGGTGAGAACCTAATCGTTCTGACTCTTCATTGCTCCGTCTGCCAAATAGGGCTCAATTTACCCACGAAGGAAGAGAATCATACTGAGTAAACACGGCTGTTTAGCTGAAGTTAGTTCCTCCTATGTGTCGTGGGCCAACAGTTAATGATGGTTTTACCAGAATGTTCCTCTTTGGGGTGCAGGGTTAAAGGGAGGCCCTGTTCAAGTCTCCGTATTTCCGGAGAAAGGGCCATCCGCTATCCGCGCATC
Organism: Prionailurus viverrinus; assembly: GCF_022837055.1. Taxonomy (NCBI): domain Eukaryota; kingdom Metazoa; phylum Chordata; class Mammalia; order Carnivora; family Felidae; genus Prionailurus; species Prionailurus viverrinus. The sequence goes on from NC_062579.1 coordinate 100,545,142, forward strand.
CCTATTTGGGTCGGAGGGGGGCCACTTGGGCAGTAAACTGCCCCTTCCACATTCTAACCTTTAACAGGGAAGCTTGAGTGTTTTATTGTGTCCAGCCTGCCAAGACGTGTGTGTGTGTGTGTGTGTGTGTGTGTGTGTTTTAGGGAGAATGGGGTCTGCCCCAAGGGCAGCCTGCTTAGCTGCCATGGGGAGGTGCCGAGCTCGGGCCTCCTGGACCCCGCAATGGGCAGCCCAGGACTCCACGTGTTCCCCTAGACTCTGGGTTTACACCGCGAGGGGAGCGAGCGCACCGCAGCGTCGGGCAGCTGGGTGCGGACGCCTCCCCGGCCCGGCACCGGCCTGAGGGAGCCCAGGCTCACACCACAGCGGGCGGTCCGGGGCCCTCCGCAGGCAAACGGATGCCGCGGGCGCCTCGATCGCTCTCCCATTTCAAGGTGGAAAGCGGCGCCTCGTGGACGTGCAGCTATAGGCAGGCCGTGGTGGGGAGGCGGGCCAGGCCGGACGCCCCCGCGGCGAAGAGCGGAGGCGGAGGCTCCCTCCGTAAGCCGGGGAAGAGCGGCGGCCCGCGCGCCGGGCCGGGTCCGCCGCATGCTCACCTGCAGGTCCGGGAGGCTGGGTGAGGGGGGGCGGGGGGGGCGGGGCCAGGGCGCGACAGGCCAATGGGGAGACGGCATTCAGGCCACCGCTAAATTCTCCCCGGAAAGTAGAGCGGTGGAGTGCAAGGGGGAATTCTAAGTTCCCGAGCAATGGAAGGCCTTGGTGGGGCCCGGAGCCGCTCAGGGACAGTTGGGGGCTCAGAGTCAGGACAGAGGGACGGGAGAGCGCCGGCCCCACCCTGGCCGCCTCCCCCTTCCCGGGCTCTCCCGGGTCCTCAGCCCGCCATCGCCAGCTCGAGAGCTCCACCTACTGGACGTTGGTCCCCACATCCGGCACGCCAGGGGCTGAGACTCTCGAAGGCTGAGATCATCTAGGCTTCTCAGCCCTGGGAGCGAGCGGTGGGAGGGAGATGAGCTCACTCACCTCGGGTCCAGCAGCTTTGGAAGCAGAGACCTCTTTAAAAATACGTTATGGGGGGAACGCCTGGGTGGCTCAGGTCATGCTCTCGTGGTGCGTGGGTTCGAGCCCCGCCTCAGGCTCCGTACTGACAGTGCAGAGCCTGCTTGTGATTATCTCTCCCCTTGCTCCTCCCGCACTTTTTTCTCTCTTTTTCTCTCTCTCTCAAAATAAACTTTAAAAATAAAAACAGGGGCGCCTGGATGGCTCAGTCAGTTAAGCGGCCGACTTAGGCTCAGGTCGTGATCTCCCGGTTCTGAGTTCGAGCCCCGCCCCGTGGGGCTCTGTGCTGTCCAGAGCCTGGAGCCTGCTTCGGCTTCTGTGTTTCCGTCTCTATCTGCCCCTCCCCTGCTCATGCTCTGTCTCTGTCTCTGTCCCTCTCTCTCTGTCAAAAATAAATTAAAAAGCATTTTTAAACCTTTAAAAATAAAATAAAATAATAAAAATACATTACTGAGGACGCCTGGGGGCTCAGTCCGTTGAGCATCTGAGTCTTGATTTTGGGGCAGGTCGTGATCCCAGGGTGTGGGATCTAGCCTGGCTCCAGGCTTCATGCTCAGCATGGATTCTTAAGATTCTCTCTCTCTCTCTCTCTGTCTCTCTGTCTCTCCCCCCCCCCCGCCCCTCCCCTGCTCTCTGTATCTCTTTCTCTCTCAAATAAAAACAAATATGGAGTCAGAAAAACCTATGATGGTAAGAATAACTTCTTGCCTCGCCCTTTCCATGGGTCCTGACCTTTCTGCCACTCCTTTCCAGCCAGAGGTGAGGAACCACTGCTGAAACTGAAAAGGGCAGGGCAAAGGGGTGGGGAGTTCAGGAGTCCCCAGTGGCTCCTGGTGACAGTAAGGCACAGCTAGAAGCAGCCTCAGGCTCCTCTGGACCCTGTTAGGAGGGGGGCAGGTAGACCTGGGCAAGGAAGCAGCTGCCTGCAGTCATATGAGGGGCCAAAAAGCTGTGAGAGCCCCCAAGTATGGGTTGTCCTTCCCCTCCCCCTTTTGCCTGCTACAGTATATGGCTGAAATCCCCATGATTAGAAACATGACTCATTGTTTCTTTCAATAAACATTTATTGAGCACCTACTGTGTGCCAGGCACTGTGCTAGGCGCTGGGGATACATCAGTGACTAACACACAGTCCCTGTCCTTGAGGAGCTCACAGTCTATTAGAGGGGCAACATACATAAACACATAGCTAAGGAGCTACCATGTGCTAAGTGCTACAGTAAGAGGTATACACAAAGTGCTGCGGGAGCCCAGAGGAAGGAAGGATACATCAGCTGCTAGGGGGTAAGGAGCGGGTCTCCTGACCCCATTACACCGTCTTCGCAAAGGCAAGGATGTTGTTGCCACATGACCCTGGCAAAAATGAACCAGTCTCCTGAGGGTCTCCTCCGGCCCTCTCCCATAACTAGATCAGCACAGGTTAGTTGACCAGATTAGCTACTTTAACACTTTGAATTAAGAAAGAAACTGGACAGGGAAGTTTCTTTAGGGGCAAGGGTGTTCAAAGTAGTAACAACTCTTGGGTGATAAGGCTGGGGGGTGGGAGTGGGGGCATCATGAGGGCACTGAGCCAGAGAGGTCCGGCCCTGGGCAGTGGAGCACCTAGGGTGAGTGCCTGTGCAGAGGGGAGGTCAGAGGTCACCAGCCTCAGACTTTCATCCCCATCTCTCAGCAGCTCAATGGGTTCACTGATGCTCACTAGATGATTCATAGCTTGCCCCGCTCTGTGGGTGCTACAGCCCCCCGCCCCTCGAAAGGTGGCACACTAAGTGGGGAGACTAAATAGGCCCAGGTCATTGAAGATTTAAGTAACAGTTTGTGATTATAACAGAGGAGATGTCACTATTCATGAGCAGTTGCCAAAAGAGTGGCAATTGGTGCGAATTTCAAATGAAGAACTCAGGGGTAGTCTGGTCTGGGGAGGCAGCTTCCGTGAACAGAGTCTTAAAGGATGGATACGATTTAATTGGTACTAACAGGGTGGGAGGAGCATCCTGATTGAGCAGAACCAAGTAAAGCAAAATCACAGAGGTGGGAGACTTCAAACAGAGGCAAACTCAAAGGCCAGGGGATCCTTGTTTGGAGCAGGACCCCGGGGGTCAGGGAAGCAATGTGAGAGATGACTAGGGAAGTTGGCTGGGGCTTGATGGTGAAGGGCCTTTGCCAGAAGGTCCAAGGACTTGGTACCTTCCTTTTGGAATTACTGCCCTGAGTCCTCAAATATTCCCTCCCCTCTCCTCCAGGACCCCTGGACTGCTTTGTGGTTCAGCAAATTAAGAGTTAATGCCCGACTGCCAGAACAGATGGGAGGCTAAAGTATTTTGAGTATCACCCCTACCTATAGGCAATGAAAAGCCATTGAAGGCTTTTTAGCAGAGAAAGAACAGGACTGGTGCCCCAGCAGGCAGATCAGAGAGGGGGACGGGTCACACTGCGGTGTGTTGGTGTGTCGGGAAAGGGATATAGTCGAGTAAGTCTGAGCTAGGCTGGAGGCTCTGAGAATGTGGAAGAAAGGCTAGATTTCGGAGACATGGCAAACGGCGTGGACTTCAAGAGATGGGGGAGGGTTAGGGTCAAATGAAGGCAGCCGTCAGATGGCTCTGAAATGTCAAGCTTAGAAGGTCAGGAAAATGGTGGCACCTTTCACAGAAATAGGCAAGTCATGACAGCTTTTTGTTTTGGGGGAAGGAAAGGTTGTGTGTGTGTGTGTGTGTGTGAAGACTTTCAAATCCATTTTTGATAGAAGGGCTGTGTTTGAGGCATGACAGGCATCTGGATGGAAATGTCCAGCAGGCTGCTGGAAATGCAAGCAGGAGCTGAGGAGAAAAGTGGGGGCTGACTCTCTCAATTTCAGCCCCATCCCCAAAGAGCCAAGGCAGAGCCAGGAGAGCGGCTGAGACCCTTGGTGGGCACCCACATTTAAAGTGGCAGATGTGGGGCCAGTACAGGTACAGAGGGTAGCCCAAGAACCCGGCTACTGCAGGAGGGGGAAGAAAGTAGTGTCACGAGCCATGAGGGCTCACAGGGACTGAGAACTGTGAAGAAGACACTTCATGTCACCATGAGGGTATCAGTGACCTTCGGATGATGAGTTCTATGGATTTGGGGCGGGGGCAGGGCCACCCCTAATCCATGCAGCGACTTTGTGCAAATTTTGTTTGAAAGGTGACTCTTTCTTGGGATGTTTCACTTTTCATCATTGGGAATTTGTCATAATAAAGTGATCATATTAGAAAAAGGCATTTTAATGCCGAGTGTTGGAGATGTGTAATAAATACATCTGCACATCCATATATGTTTCCTTTCCAGGGAGAGAAGGGGGAAGCACAAGAAGAGAGTGGGAGAGAATGATAGGAGGCTTGGCAGTGACCAGAAGGAAAGAGAGAACAACCTGGGGAGGTAGTTAGGTCTAATGGATGGTTTTATACTGCGGACACAGAAAAGGTCCTGAGGCACTGATTCACATTAACCAAATTCACCAGATCATATCATTGTTTCTGAGGCTGTCAACGTGTTTTAACTCTTAGCCTTGCCCCCCAATTTTCACAGGAGAGAGGCAAGCTAATTCAAAGGGGAAGGAGGAGTTAGGCCAAGGGTTTGACCTAATAGAGGATCAGTTGAAACTTCCTCAGAAAGAAGAAAGAGGGAAGCAAGGAACCATGTAGAGATGGGAGAAGTGCCATGGGGGCTCACATCTGCTGGCTCCTGTCTTCTTGCTGCAGGAGGAATCAGGGCCAGGTGCAACTGAAAGTTGGCGATGAGTGTCAACAGTCCACTCGAGGACTGTGATAGCCATTGTGGGGGCGAGTGGGTTGGCAAGCCTACAAGGTGAGTAGAAGGCACGCTGAGCAGCAGGCACACACGGGTGAGGACGGAGGCAGAGCCAGCATGCACGGCGACACAGCTGTCCCAGCAATGCCTGACAGCAGGGAGGTATCGGGATGACACTCATCAAGAGGGAGTCCACACCCTCGGCACATTCAATTAATTTCAGCCCCTGCCTGGGGACTTTCTATCTGGGTCTGACCTTGGCCCTTCTAACTGCATCTTCCCCAGCACACATGCCCACTGAAATCCTCGTACCCTGGACCTGCTCCAGCTCTGTGACATCTCTCTCAATTTGGGGGATCCAGCATGCACCCCACAGCCTCAGAGCAACTGAATCTCGGTTTGTACAGAGGGCACTAGAGAATGCTTTCTTTTAAAAAACACTCCCCATCTCTGTAGCTGACCCGCAAAGACACACACACCCTTGAAGACCTCACAGCTACACGCCCATCCTCCCCAAAGAAACAGAGATACAGACCCACGAGTACACACACATACAGAGATATTCACATACGGGATAGGAAATTCCCTGTGGAGGGAACGTAGACGGTGAAATATAGCCCCACGACAGGACTCTTCCCCCAGAGCCCCTGCCTCAGCCCTGGCCACAAACTTCTCAGGAGGTTTTCGCTCCATCACCAAGTCAGCCCATTACCCTGACAAGAGCATATCCCCTAGTGCTCCTGAAGGCCACGGTCTGACGCCACGGATGCTCAAACTGGGCATGGCTTGGCCATGGTGACACGGGGCAGGGGTCGGGGACAGGGGATCTGGTGTATTGACATCCCACTGAAAAGGGCAGGTGTGCTGTTTCAGTCAGTCTCTGCTACAGGAAGTCCATATAAAAATGCTGTTCAATTTTGCCTGTTGGGACACACCTCCCCCGACCCCCTTCATTTATATGTCATGGGGCTCCATCTTTATAAGCGAAGTGGGATTGAATGGGGAGAAGGGGGCTGGGGTTGGGGATCTGGCAAGCAGGTTCCCAGATGTGGTCACATTAGGCTCAGCCATAAACAGGGACCCTGAGCCTGAGGAGAGCTCAAGTTCAGCCACTGGGGTCAGCCCAACAGTGGGGCAGCTGGGAGAAGAGAAAGTCTGGTTCCCCGGAAGGGAACCCCTTGAAACCACCTGGGTTGGAAGTGGCTGAAGGTGAGCCCGATCCCTCAGGAGCTCCCTCAGGGTCTCTTCAGGAACCAGCAGCCCCTCCATGGGGGCCCCAGTCACCATGCCCTGCACATATGAGGAGGGCCTCAGTGGCCCCTCCTTGACCCCAGGGGCTGCTGTGGCACCCGAAGTCCTGATGAAGGCAGCGATGACAGTCCCAGGGGCCTGAGAGCTGGGCCCTGCTGCTCCAGCCCCTGTGACGGAGGATGGCGCTGGATTGGTCGGACGGTTGGCCCCAGCCAGAAGTTGTGGGAGACCACTAAGAATCAGCGGAGCCCCTGGTGCTGCCACCTGACTTTCTTGGAAACTGGTGTTCAGGGGGAAGGAGGCCTGCAAAGTGAAGGTGTCTTTGAAGGTCGAAGCAGGCGGAACACTCTGGAGAACAAGCTGGGTTGAAGCAGTAGTACTGGCAGGAGGCCCATTGGTCAGCACTGTGGTCAGTGGGATGGTCTGCAGGGTCAGGGCTGAGCCTGACCCCACAGGGGCCACTCCTAGGTGGATGTTGCTGGGCACTGAAGAAGTACTGAGAAGAAACAGAAAACAGATTTGGTTAAGGCAGAAGGCATCTCCCAACTGGCTAGGGAGCAGGGCACAGGAGGAACAGAGCTGAAGGTGTGGTTTCTTTGCTGTTGTACCAGCCAACACCTACTGAGTACTTAGTATAGGTCAGGAACCGTTCTACATGCCTGGCGTGTGGTATTTCACTCAATCTCCCAAACAACCCACAAATTGAATAAGATTAATAGTGTGATTTTACAGCTTGAGGAAACGGAAGCACGGAGAGGTTATGTAACTTGCCTTAGACCACACAGCGAGTCACAGGGACCCACATCTAGGCTTTCTGACCCCCAAGCTCATGTTGCTCACCACTCCGCTCTATTGCCTTCCCTCCTCAGGAGAGTACCTTATCCACGCCAGTGTAGTGAGAGTAACATACACATAACTGAAAGCCCAACCTTCTCAGGGAAAATTTGGAGGCAATGAGCATGGACAAGAAGTAGCGAGAGCTTTCCAGGTGGCCCTGGAGGGCCTGAGGGAAGCAGAATGGGTGTCTCTGTACCATCCTCCATTGTCTCTTTTCTGGAATGGAGGAGGCTTGGGGAGATGGGCCCAGATGTGGAGGTACCTGGTGGCTACTTGGGGAGCACTCTGAAATAACCAGAACAGCCCCAGCTGGTGACAGAAGCTGCCCAGGTCAAGTGCTGGCATTGCCATTATTTTAGCGTGCGACCTTGGGCAAGTCACTTTTCCCCTCTTGACCAACAGGTGCCCTACTGGCTTCCCAGGGATTCTGGGAGTGTCCCGTGAGACTGGAGACACAGCAGAACTCCACAAGAAGTTGAACACTCTCCCCAAACACGGTCCTAGTAGAAGACCTGTAATGACTCTGGGGCCCTTACCTCATGGCTTTGGGGAATTTGGCCTGGCTCTCCGGGGGAGGGATGAGCACGGCGGAGGTAGTGGGGATCTCCTCATCTGCACACAGTCCCACTTCCAGATTTGCAGACGGCTGTAAGCCAACGCTCTGAACCTTTGGCTTTTCCCAGGAAGGGCCTGCCTTGCCCTGGGGAGCAGCTCTGGCCGAGACCCTGGAGCTGGCTCGCCTGGTGGTGCTGGCGGAGGAGGTGCAGGGAGTGGAGGCCCGAGGGGAGGCCGCCGTGACTTCACTTCTCTCATCCTCGTCTTCGATCACCACCAGGTCCTTGGGCATCTCCTTAAACTGGTACACCAGCCTCTGCCCTTCCACTTTGGCAAGGATGCCTCTTTGGTAGTAGTATCTGGGGGACGAGGGCCGGGGATGTGGGGAGTTAGGCCAGGACACGCCACCCTCCAGGGCAGGTCTGGCAGGAAGAGGGTGGCAGCCAGGCAGCCAGATGGGAGCCCAGGGCAAGGGAGCCCATCCAAGGCCAACTCTTGGACTTGGAAGGCTTTTATGAAATTCCTGAGATCTCCCCCTGAGGACACAAAGGGCCACGAAAAGGGGTTCTAAATGTTAGCCCTGCCCTGCTTTGGGGCTAAGGACAAGGGGTGAGTAAAGGATGGGAGGGGATGGACGTTGGGAAGCTCAGCTGTCCCCCGGCCTGAAAGGTCAACGGTGGGTAACTTGGGCCTGTCTCCCTGGGTCTCTGGCTGGCAGAAGGCCCTTCCTGGGGATGCGGGGTCCTTAAGGGCTCTTCTGTTATAAAAAGAGAAAAAGCCAGGACAGAGATACACGAGGGAGGGGGCTGTTCCTCCCAGGGGTCCGGGAACAGACTTAGGGCAAACACGTGGGAGAGCTGGGAGATCCTAAGGCAGGAGGGACGTCTTGGACAAGGAGAAGAGTTCGGTAACCCCCCACCCCCACCCCCGGGCAGGGACTCGGTGCCCCAGCAGCTCCTACCTTAGCGCCCGCCCCATTGTCTCATAGTTCATGTCGGGCTTATTTTTCTGCTTCCCCCACAGCTTGGACACGGCTTTGGAGTCCACCAGCTTGAAGATGCCTTTCTCTCGCTGGGTCCACTTGATGTACTTGGGGCAGGTGTTCCTGTCTTGCAGCAGTGCGAGGAGGAACTCCCACAGATAGATGGTGCTGCCTGCAGAAGGGCACGTGATGAGGGGCTGCCTAGGCCCTCCAGTCCCCCTCCCACCTCACCTGACTCCCAGCCGCACCTTTGCCATCCTTAGATTTCTTCCGAATGGGGATGCTGGGGTCAGTGACTGGTGAGGTACTGCGGTTGCCCTTGGTCTTCCGGACTGTGAGGGGAAGCAGGGAGGAGGATGAGGCAGAGACGAGATGGCAGTGAGTGCTCCAGGGTGGACTCCCGAGAGGGAGGACCCCGGAGCTCCTCGAGTAGGGTGCCAAGGCAGACAAGGAAGAGCCGGGTCAACAAGACCAGAGGCCCACGATCACCCTCCACAACCACAGCCCTCAGGTTCCTGCACTTGCCCAATGGCCCGCCCTCATTTTCAGGCCCCAAAGGTACACCAGAACACGACTGCAATGCGGTAGTGGTTACAAATGAGTCCCCTTTAGAAGAACACAATCCACCTAGCCTAATGTTTGAAATGGAAAGGTAGCCTCGGGGCACCTGGGTGGCTCAGTTGGTTCAGCATCAGACTCTTGATTTCGGATCAGGTCATGATCTCATCTGCACTTGTAATTCTCTCTCTCTCTGCCCCTCCCCTGCTCATGCTCTCTCTCTCTCTCTCTGAAAATAAATAAACATTAAAAGAGAGAGAGAGAGAGAGAGAGAGAGAGAGAAGGCAGCCTAATGGGGCAGCTGTTGTGCAGGTAAGTGTGACACTGAGGCTTTGGTTCCCTCGCTGACAAGGCAGTGGCAACCAGTCATTACCTAAGGAAATCAGTAACACCGGGGCTTGGGAAAGCCCAAAGTCCTCTCCCACATATGGCCCAAGCACCACAAGCTTGGAGAAGGAAGATAAGCACACAGGATGAGGCCTCTTTTTTTTTTTTAATTTATTTAAAAAAATTTTTTTAAGTTTATTTATTTTTGACAGAGACAGAGTGCAAGCATGAGCTGGGGAGGTGCAGAGAGAGAGAGGGAGACACAGAATCCGAAGCAGGCTCCAGGCTCCAAGCTGTCAGCACAGAGCCTGACGCCGGGGCTCGAACTCACAAACTGTGAGATCATGACCTGGGCCGAAGTCGGACGCCCAACCGACGGAGCCACCCAGGCACCCCTGGATGAGGCCTCTTTTATAGGCAGAGGCCCCCAGAGGGCCAGGGACTTGCCAGGAGGCCAAGGATGGTGTCCAAACACCAAGACGAGGGTTCAACCCATCTGGGATCATTGGCATTTCTGGAAGAGTTTACATATATGCTGGGCCGACAGCAATGGCATGGGAGATGTCAGGCCAACTGATGAGGCCAGGTTTTACAGAAGGGAGGACATTTCGTCCACCCCTGTCATGAGAGCTGTCCTCTTAATGTGTCTAAGAGCCTCAACCCACTCACCCCTTATGGTGTCCCTGACCTGCCCCCTGCCTACTGCGCCCCCTTGAACACACACACACACTTCTTCTCCCCATCCCCCACCTCCGTCTCTCTTACTTCTCTTCTTTGATTTTCCAGTCTTCTTGGCACTTTCCTCTCTGGGGACCTTCTCCTCCAGACAGTGTCCCTCCTGGTCATCAGTGTCACCTGCCCCATTCAGGGCATCAGGCTCAGAGACAGGAAACAGGTAGTTGGGCAGAGTGGCAGCTGGAGCAGGGTCTGAGTCGGGAAGCATTTCGGAGGTGCTGACTGCAAGGAGAGAGGCCTGAAGTTCCAGTGGCCTGGGGCAGGGAGGGCACTGAAAAGAATGGTGGGCTCCCGGGGAGGGCGGTGGGAGTCGTTCCCCACAGCCCCAGATTCAGGATACACCTGAAAATGCCTCATGTGTCTTGCACCATGAGGAGAGGAAACACCTGCAGGGCTGTGGGCATGAGCTGGTCCCAATCACGGCTGCCACATTTGCAGCCACTGCTGGTGGTGGGGAAGTTCCAGGCAACACCCAGGGTAAAGGGCCACCTTGATTTAGTCATTCACTTGTTTTACAACTGGAAAGTATCAATTAGCCCAACTCCTCTGCTTTCCTGGTAAGGAAACTGAGATCTAGAGATGGCAGGGCATGTGTCCAAGGTCACACAGCAAGCTGGTGCCTGGTACATGTGGGCATTCGGTAATTATCTGCTGAAGCCTGAGTATATATTAGTGACAGGGTGGTCAACAGAAATACTAGTACTCTTAACTTACACCTTCAGGCTTTCTTTCCCCCACTGGATCTCAGCATCCCCTTGGGAAGGGGCAGTTAGGGCTGGGAGTCCTCCTGTCCAGGAGTCAGGCAAAGGCCTGAGGGGGAGCTGGGGGAGGAGCCTACCTTGGGGGCCTTCTGGGGAGGTAGGGGCCAGCCTCCAAGAACAGGGAAGAGAGGAGGGGATTTCAAGCCTGGCGCATTTCTAAATAAGCCACACCCTGCACAGTCTTCCTGGGAGCCGGGCAAGAGAGCAGAGGGGACCGAAGAGTCACCCTTAAAAAGGAAGGAAATTCTGACATATGCCATAACATGGACAGACCTTGAGGTCATTATGTTAAGTGAAATAAGCCAGTCCTCAAAGACCACGACTGTGTGACTACACTCATGTGAGGTCCCTAGAGTCATGCAATTCATAGTGACAGAAAGTAGAGCGCTGGCTGCCAGGGGCTGAGGGGAGAGGGGCAATGAGGAGTTACTGTTTAATGGGCACAGAGTTTCACGTTTGCAGGATGGAGGTTCTGGAGATGATGGTGGTGAGAATGCAAAATACAAATTGTACTTCATACCACTGACCTGTATGCTGAGAAATGGTTAAGGTGGTCAATTTTATGTTATGAGTATTTTAGCATGATTTAAACATTGGAGAAAGGAAGTCACCTTGGCCAACTTTTCCTTGCCTACGGTGCCCTCTGGCACCCTCTGTTCCAGCCACAATTCAAGAGCACATTTACACGTGTGGCAGTGGCTGTGGGTATGTGTGCTGGCATGCACATGTGCCTGGCAATCCAGTATGTGGATGTGGTAGTTTTCGATGGCATTTTTCGTTGCCTTGGGTTAAGGCACCAGGGTTCAAACTTACAGATCTGCTTCTCATCCAGGATGTCATTGGGAGACTCGACGTTGAGTAAGACTTCAGTGGTTGACATGGTTTGTGAGGTTGCTTCATTGTCATCTGGTTCCAGGTTCCATGGTGTGGGGTTGACAGAGGGCATGGGGCAGAAAAAAAGTTCCCTCAGGGCACAGGGCAGGGATAGAGCAGTCATCAGGGCCAGCCCAGAGAATGGTGCTAAGAGGCCAAGGGATAGCGGGAAGGGGATGGTGTGCCACCTACTGTAACTCTCCACCTTTTCTCTACACTCACCTCAGCTGGTCTCCACTCTTCCTTGTCCCATTCCATCTTGAGAGATCACGGATCCATTTAGGTGGTTTCCTCCTCTATGAAGTGGTACTACCTTTTGCTTGTCCTAACCGCCCCATCTAATTTCCAACTCTTGCGGGCCTTGCCCTTGCTGCGTAAGGTCACTAGGAGCCATTGTAGGCTACGATTCCCTGAAGACAGAACCACTTTCTCTTCCACATCTTCCCTGCCCAGGAAGGAAACAAACCTGCCAGCAAAATACTGCCCTCCAGGATCTGATCCTGTGCCATGCACAACGTCCCGTCTGTTATGATACCATTGTGAACGTCGTCCAGTTCCAGTCCTGAGTACAGATGCAGTAATTCAGGGTAGGGTACCTGTTCCACGATCACAGCTGGGAACACCGAGGGGTCTTCCAGCTATGGACAAGATAGGAATCTGGTTTAAGGCTCACCTGCCTCTACCAGGAAGCCCTGCCAACAGAATCTGGCCCGTCTTGCAATTCTTAATTCTTGGACCCCTCAGGGCTGTCCTTTGTAGGATGACATTGTTCTGGGTCCAACCTCACTAGGTGATGCTTTGAGTGGATTCTTGATTAACAGAGATGGGTTAGCTCTGTACCACCTGCACTCAATCGAGGGCAAACAGGTTTTTTTTTTTAATTTTTTTAAATGTTTATTTTGAGAGAGACAGAGCTGGGGAGGAGCAGAGAGAGAGAATCTCAAGCAGGCTCTGCACTTCCAGTGCAGAGCCCAACACGGGGCTCGATCCCATGAACTGTGAGATCATGACTTAAGCTGAAATCAAGAGTTGGACACTCAACCGACTGAGCCACCCAGGAGCCCCCAAGATCACGCAATTTTAATTGGTTGTAGTTCTGGGTCAATCCTTGGCCAGGGTTATGCTTGGTCTGTGAGAAGGGTTAGGCTCATTCTCAGGCCAGTGGGAAAGCATTAGTCAATGGCAAGGGTGAGGGACTCAGCCCATAGGGTTGGGTATCCAGGATTAGTGGCTCAGACTGTGGACATCTTAGGGCTCAGTCTCTGGCAATGAAGACAGAAGAACAGAGGCATTATATAGGTAGGAGGTTAGGGCCCAGTCCCTGTTAGGGTGGGAGAGAAGGTTCCAATTTCCAGCTTGATTTGTTGGGTGCATGAGGACACTGTTCATTGAAAGGGGGACCCAGAAGGAGGAGAAACAGTTTTTTGGAGAAAGATAAGGGGAATAGTGTCTGGATATGGTACTTTGAAATATTTAACATGGAGATACCTATCAGGGAGTGAAAAATATGTGACCAAGGGTTCAAAAGAGTGGTCGCTAAATCCCTTAGAGTGGCTATAATCATCAGGATGAGAATTTGACCACTGGAGGACATAGTTGTTCTAAAATCAAACAAAGCTAAATGAAAAAGGAGTGTGATTGCAACTGTCTTTTTAAAATTTATGTATAGGGGCGCCTGGGTGGCTCAGTCGTTAAGTGTCCAACTTCAGCTTAGGTCATGATCTCACAGTTTGTGAGTTCGAGCCCCACGTCAGGCTCTTTGCTGATAGCTCAGAACCTGGAGCCTGCTTCAGATTCTGTGTCTCCCTCTCTCTCTTCCCCTTTCCTGCTCACACTCTGTCTCAAAAATAAATAAACATTAAAACTTACGTATAGAAGGAATTATACCAGAATAATTATAATAATTATGTTTTTATTGTAGGACTTTGGGTGACTCTTTTCCTTTTCTTTCAAATTTTCTGTATTTTCCAAATTTTCATGGGACTTAATTCTTTCTTCATGAAAAAAGAATGAGAATGCTCAGTTATGCCTAATGTTCCTGAAGGATCCAGAAAAATAAAAATTGATAAAACGACTTTGGGTTTGGCCACTGGGCAGTCACCGTGGCTAGAGCACTCTCAGGGGGGTGCTGGGGCCCCAAGGCACATTACAACAGATCTGAGAGAGGATGGACTGAGGCAGGCAGTTGGGTGTCAGGATGAAGGCCATGAGTTGAGAGCCGTCTGTCCAATAATGGTACTCACTAGCCATGGGTGACTATTTAAATGTAAATGTAAAATGTGTTCAAAAGTAAAAGTTCAGGGGCGCCTGGGTGGCTCAGTCAGTTAAGTGTCCGACTTCAACTTTGGCTCAGGTCATGCTCTCACAGGGTTCGTGAGTTTGAGCCCTGCATTGGACCCTCTGCTGTCAGCACTGAGCCTACTTCGGTTCGAATCCTCTGTCTTCCTCTGCTCCTCTCCTGTGTGCACTCTGTCTCTATCTCTGTCTCTGTCTCTCTCTCAAAAAAGAAATAAACATTAAAAAAAAAGAATATCACCTTGAAAAAAAGTTCAGTCCTTTAGTTGCATTAGTCATAGCTCAAGTGCTCCATAACCATATGTGATTAGTGGCCCCATACTGGACAGGGCAAATACAGAACACTTCTAGTACCTCAAAAAATTCCATTGGAGGGGCACCTGGGTGGCTCAGTGGGTTAAGCGTCTGACTCTTGGTTTTGGCTCAGGTCATGATCTCACGGTTTGTGAGTTCGAGCCCCACATCGGGCTCTGTGCTGACAGTGCAGAGCCTGCTTGGGATTCTCTCTCTCCCTCTCTCTCTGCCCCTCCCTGACTCGCTCTCTCTGTCTCTCTCTCAAAAATAAATAAATTTTAAAAATTCCATTGGATTGTCCCGATCTAGAGCCAGACTTCCTGGGTTTGAAACCAAGTTCAGCTACTTAGTAACAGTGGGACCTTGGGCAAGGTACCTAATCTTGCTGTACATCGGCTTCCTTACTTTATAAAATTGGGGTGGTCATATTAAACAACCCCACTGGGTGGTTGAAACAGATCAATGTGCATAAAGCATGTACATCAGGGCCTGGTGTAGAGTAGGCTCTCATTAAATGTTTTAGGTATCAGGGACTTCTAGGAGATTAGTAATGCTTTATTTCTTCACATGGGTGGTGAGTTCATAAGTGTTCTTTTTATAGTTATTCCATATATATATGTGTGTATATATATATATATGATTTATGTACTCTTTTGTATTAATGATACATTTTTAATAAAAATTGTTTCCTAACAAGAGGGAAAGAAAGGAGGTGAGAACCTAAGCACAGAGGGTGGAGACTATACTAATGAGCAGAAAGGAGCTAAGAAGGGTGGCCAATGGTTTGAGGTCTTGGAGGCAGGAGAGAAGAGATGAAGGATGGGTACGAGATAGCCCTGGAAAGAAGAGGGACACTTCTTTCTCCTGGGCCAGCAGGAAGGAAACAAGAATGGTGATGTTATCAATAAAAGGGGGAAAGGAGGGAAACTGAGGGTGTCCTTGGTTTTGAGCTTCTCTGTAGATTGGAGGAGAAGCTGTCTGCTGAGGGTGGAGGAGCAGGTGTGGGATTTGGATTGGGTGACTCAGTTGGTTAAGCGTCCAGCTCTTCATTTCGGCTCAGGTGATGATCCCATAGTTCGTGAGTTCGAGCCCCCCATCAGGTTCTGCACTAACAGTTCGGAGCCTGCTTGGGATTCTCTCTCTCTCTCTCTCTCTCTCTCTGTCCCTCCCCAGCTCATGCGCGCTCTCTCTCTCTCTCAAAATAAATAAATAAACATTTTAAAAAAGAACAGTAACAGTTGCTGAGCAGATCAGAAACAAGAAAAAAATGACCAGTAGTATTGAGAACTCATGTTTGGTTAGATTTTTCTTCCCTTCTCTTCCCATGATGCCTTCCACAAGGCTAGGCACACCACAGGTGTTGCATAAAACTGAGCAACTTTAGGTTAAGACCCAGCGGGACAGAAAGGACAATGTGCTCAAAGTCCACTAGGGGGCAGCCTTTGGTAAGCCACCAGAAGTCGGACAAAGTTTTCTGTCCTCACAAGGATTTAGCGTAGAGCATCAGTATTAGGCTGCGGTGCCCTTAGAGAAAATCCAACTGGATCTCCTCTTGGTGAAGATGGGGAGAGGGCAGCCAGATAGGGTAGAGGACAGGACTTGCCCACGTGTAACTGTGGCCAAACTGGGATTGGAACCCAGGACCCCTGACTTAATCTTCTGTTCCTTCTACTGTACCTGGCTGCCTCTTCTCCAGTTTTTGGAAGGAGAGGAGTAGGTAGCAATGGGTGTGCCAGGACACCCTCCAATGAGTACAGCTAAGTGCACGGAAAAAGTGCTCCCTTGGCCCCAGTACAGAGCAAGATATGGAGCAGTGGGGCCCTAAGTGCCAGAATTCTGTCCTAGTTTTTAACTTTCCCCCACCAGAAAGCCCCATTTCCAGAGCTGAATCCTCAGACTAAGGCTGAAAAGATGATTATGGAAGGGCCCATCAGCTATACTAGAGACAGGTGTCTGAAGGGGGTGGGGGGCTGGTCTTTGCCCATGGGTCCAGCTGGCAGTGCTCACCCTCGCTATGTGTCTGTCCCAGCAGCTTTCTCATTGTGACACTGCGGGAGAAGGGAAGGGGACAGGAATGCACGTGAGGGTCCAGGTATACCTGTGCATTCAGGCCACATTGCTGACTGGCTGACACCATGCTGACCGCATGGCTGATTTGGTGACTGCACATGCCCCAGAACTGCACACGGGCTCCTGGCTCACGAAATGACCACCCAATGACTACTGACGGCCGTATGAGTGACAAGCTGGTGCACAGTCTGGCTGGTATGCAGGGCCAGTGGCCTGGACCTAGTAGGTGCTTGATCAACATTTGCTGACTGGCTAGCCGGATGGCTAGCTGACTTGCCGTCTGCCTGCCAGTGTGTGTCTCTCTGATCGTCCACCTGGGTGACCAGGCTCTGTTCTCTGGGGCCATACCTGGTGAATATCATCCATCCCGTTGCTTGCAAACTCAAAGATCAGGTCACTGGGCTGCAGGGTAATAGCCATGCTGTCTTCTCAGAGAGCCGAAAGCAGGGTTCACTGGGCCCTCTGGAGCTGTGGGGGTTTCTTGACGAACAGATGCTGTTCAGGTACTTTGGAGCTTAGAGCCTACAGCCCGAACCACAGGGAGATAGGGGGTGTAGAGAGCTGGAGTAGGTGGTGGCCTAAGCCAGGTTCAAGGCTGCATGCTGGGTTGGGCCAACCGCAGGAGTGACCTGTGGAGAAGGGAATCACAGGGTCAGTGAATCGGTCACCTTCCTTGAGCTTTGTCCCCACGACAGGACAGCCGACAGCCAGTCGAACCAGAGGGACCAAGGAGGCTTGCCAAAAGGGGAGGACAATGGGAGAAGAAAGGGGAAGAAGAAAAGAGGCAAGTAAAAAATGAAGGAAAAAGATGAAGTTAACTGAGTTACCTCCAGTGGGAAGTGGCTGAGCCTCAGTGTCAGTCTAGGTCACCAGCATCTGCACCTGAGCTGGCCCTAAAGACACACAGCCTCCCTCCTTTCTCTCCTGCCTCCTCTGGAGAAGGTGACAGATAGAGGGACTTTGGGCTCTCTCCACCCCAAAGATTAATCCCCAGGGCGTGGCCACAAGGGAAATCAGGGCACCCCATCTGGCCTTATAGATGGCGCAGCAGCATGAAGAATCCTTAAAAGCCCCTTGACTTGGAAAGAATCGTGTGTTCAGGGGTGTGGGAAGCGACACATGGCTGTACCAGGTGCTCTTCCAGACTCTGCCTGGTTCGGTCTACCTCAAAAGTGGGGGCACTTAGCTCTGAAGGGCAGAGTCTAGAGAGGAAGAAATGTCTCTCGGTGGGGGTTGTGTTGTCAGAGCCAGCAGCTCTCCAAGAGGGGAGTCTTGGTCTCAGCCACGCCCCGACGGCCCGAGACAGGCGGGGCACATGCCCTGTGCACTTATCGCTGCCCTGACACCGCTGCCGCCCACTGGAGAGGATGGCTTCTGAGCCTCGGGGAGGGGTGGGGGGTGTCCCTGCTCTTGCTTCAGCTTTGCTTTCAGTTTCAAGACTGAACTCTCACCCTGGGAACTTGTGAGGAGAGCCCCAGCTTGCGGAGGGGCCCACAGAACCTTCCCCATCCTGCAGGGCCGGCTCAGGACCTCCCCCCCTTTTCCAGGAAACCTGTCTGCTGCAGCCCGCATGTCTCTCCTCTCCCGGGTGCCCGGTGCCTCTGGAGCTCACAGTATGCAACCTCAGGCGCACACACGCCACCCAGGGCCATGCTTGCTGCTCTTCTACGTGTGGTCTGCGGCGGCACCCAGGCTTACCTCCCAAAGCCTAGTTCCTGCTGCCATGGCCCTCCTGCCAGCCTGCTCTGCTCCTCTGCTCTCGAGAACGTGGGCTTTTACACCTCCAGGTACCACATCTTTGACCCTTAGGGTTGATTTTAATGGTACCCTTGCGTGTGCGTGCGCGCGATGGGTGTACAAACAGCCCGGTTCAACCACCAGCGCCTGAAGAACTGGGTCCAAGCACCATAGTCCGAGAGACACATTTGACTCCTACCTCCTTGACACACCTTTGGTAGTGTCGGGGTGGCAGAACCTTCTCCTGGCCCAGAAAGAAATGAGGAACTTCGGAGAGGGGCAAAGGGGAGGAAAGGGAGGAGGACCATGGGTGACCTCTCTGATGACCGCTCTCCCCCACAGAAGACACCCAGGCCTCTCCCACTTCCTTTCCGTTAGCCCACAGGGTTGGCTCCGCCCACTCTCCACCCCAGCCCTCACCCCACCCCCCACCCCCGCACCTTTCCACCCACCCTTAAAAAACTTCGAGAAGTCACTCAACTCAACCTGGCAGGTCTGAGTTTCCCTTTGGCTAAGGAGACAGCCCTGCGAGGACGAAGAGGAGGCCCTGGGAAAAACACAGTTCCACCCCTCCCTCCCTCACCCTACCCCCACCGGGCCCTGCCTGTGACCCTGTCTCCAGTGGCCTGCCCGAGAAGCCTCCCAGGGCCATTTATGCTTGGAAGGTCTGTCTCCTGTAGCCAAAGCGCCCCAAGGCTCGCATTCCGCAGCTCCCCGCCCTCCCTCAGGCCGGCTGTCTGCCCCCAGGAAGCATTCTCATACTAATCAAATGAAAGGGATCACTTTCACCTAATCCCACTTTGTCTAAACACGAAACTCTGGTGTCTGCTCCCTCTCCCCGCAACAAGGTCATTCAGCGGCAGCCCTTCCCTTCAGGTTTGCTCATTGCTTTGGCCTCTCTTGACAGATCACTTCTTGTTTGCGAGTTCACTGCTGCTCGCTGCCTGCAGACCTTCCCTGTACCTTTCTCACCTCCCCCATTAGGCAGTGGCTTCCTTGAGGGCAGGGGCAACTGTGTTGGTCATCAGTGAAACGTTACCAAGCTGCACTGTGCTTGGCATGTGGCAGACACTCAATTTATGTTTGCAGAACAAACACATGAATGAATTAACGAACCAACGAACGAATGAATGATACTGGTCAGTCAGTACCAGTGAGGTGTGTTTTCTGGGCAAGAAGTATATCCGTGTGTCCATTGTTTTTGGGGTAAGAGAGAGATGTGTGCTCTGGTCTGTGTTACATCTGGGTGTTTGTGCACTGTAATTTACAATGGGAGTTCTCACTGTGGGTGTGCACGCACACCATGGACTTACTTGTGTGCAGGGTGCGCGCACATGTCCCAAGTATGGGGATGTGTGCATGAGACGCTCTGTGGACCGGCAGAGCCACAAACTCAGTGGTGGGTCCCCCCTCCTCCGGTCCCGCCTTCGCAGAATGACAATGACAGACCGAGCTATGGCCACCGCTGCTGCTCCCTCCTGCCGCTTCCCAGGAAGAGAGCTAGCAGCAGAATATGTATGTGGCTCATGGGTTCTTGGGGTGAGTGCACCAAGGTCCACTGTGCTAAGGAGGTGGTGGGAGAGGGAAGACAGCACCGCACTGTACTGGATGGGATCCTTAGCCATCTGTGCAAAGAGAGGTTTGAAAGAAGAGGCTAATGTAAGTGCACTCTTTAAGTGTCCACACGTCTAAGGATCTAAATTCAGGACTGAGTTGGTGCAGGTTCTGCTGACCCAGGACTGTGAGAATTTCAAGGCTGCAGGACCCAGCACCCAAGGCTGATCCTGGTGTCTTGTTCTGCCCAAGCTCCAGCCTAAAGCTAGTAAGGTGAAGGAGTGTGGGCGGGGTGGAGGGAGGAAGTAGCTGTCCTACTTTTTTGGTCAAGGCTAAGAAAACTCCCTTCCAAGCCCCACCATGGAACCTTCTCCACCATAAAGTTTTGCCCTTTGCCCCTCCCCCGTCAGATGTTTGAGGATTTGAAAGTGAGAGGTGGGGAGAAGCTCATTTGCATGCTCACTCACTCTCCCCAGCAGAGGAGTGACCCCCCCAGTCCCTAAAAATAACCTCCCTCTCCCAGGAACCTGAAACCAAAAAAAAAAAAAACCACCACCACAGAAGGCCCGCCCGGCTGGAGGCCAGGGAGGCCTGAGAGGCCCACACCGGGGGGGCTCTCCTCCCTGGTGTCCTTTCAGCTCTTCCAGGGCCTAGAGCCCTGGACGCTGCCTTTACGGTGAGTGGGGCACTAGGTGGGTATACAGCACAGACACCCGGCTTGAGTAAGAGATGGGCCTGGGAAGTTTTCCACCCGCCCTGTCATCATACAGATCACAGCTGGCTCCAGTCAGAGTCTGCTCCCAGGGTGGCAAGAGCTCTACTCCCTTCACTCCCCTGGAGGCCACTGCAGGATCCCTGGCTCCCAAGACCTTGTCCTACTTGCACTGAAAGCAAAGCGTCTGGAGAGCATATGGCTCCGGACACCGTGTGTGAGGAAGCGAGTGAGCCTGTGCCACAGGAGGGAGCAAGCAAGCGAGGGCGCCTACATCCCCAGCCTGCAAATGCACACCTCTGGCTCACTGTGGTTCTGACTGCATTTCAAAACCAAAATAGCAAAATAGAAGTGGTTTGGGCTGCTCCTGCGTCATCACAGCTGGGCCCCCTTCAGAAGTACAGACCCTTTCTGGGGCTGTCACTGGAGCGCAGTCAAGCAGTGTCCAGCACCCACCCATCTGGGCCTCCTCTGCATACAGGAAGCAGCCCCTATGTAAAAGCCACATCCACAGTCTCTGTGGAGTGAGTTTAAATCTACACCGGTTCAGCCACTGGCTCTCACAAAATCGCTAGTAACACCCGTGGCATTTTCACGCAGGCCAGGAAACATGGGGGCCAGATGGTCAGCCAGGCCACAAAGCAGAGTTCTCCTTCTCCAGTTCCTCATCCTCTCAGAGCCAGCCCTCACTCCTGAAATACCCAGCCCTCCATGAAACCTTTCTGGAATTCTCTGGAAAGGAAGTGACAATTTCCTTCATGCCATTTCCCACTCCCTCAGCGCCCCTCCCCCACAACCACAAACAAAATGGAAACTACCCCAGGAACAGCTGTACCCTCTACTTAAAAACAGCCCCTCCTCTGGCTAATAGTCATCCAGAAGCAAATTTGCATGCTGCACCATGTGACCAATGGTGTGTACTTAAGAGACAGAGGGCCAGAGCCAGGGGTCCAGTCTGTAGCCTTGGACAGAGCCGAAGTAACCGGTCTGTGGGATACCCCCTACAACCTTGACCCTGATCTTCAAGCCAAACCCTCCTCCTTGAGCAAATGCGCAGTGAAGGGGCCCCAGCCACAACTATTTTGTCAGCTCCTTCTCCTCTATTCCTTTCTTTTCACCACCCCCTTATGAGATGAAATCAGGAAGAGGAGGAAAACATAAAGGTTTTGCAAGCTCTGTTGGTTGGGGTTTCTCTTTGCTTATTTACAAGAAACCCAGTTTCCTTCCTTGGCCCACGGTCACTGCTTGCTTCCAGCATAGGGCTTGCCACAACTCCGATGGTGAGGGAGGCCCAGAGCTCATCTCCAACTGCCCTTATCCTTTATCTGCTCTACTTTTGATTCTACCTTCCCAGGCCGTGAGCTGTCCCAGTGGAGGGGCGATTAGGGCTGCAGGAGATGGTAGGCCCCCTCTTTCTCCAGAAGACCCATAAGCTCACCCATGGTGTGTGCCGCCCAGGTTTCGAGGAGGAGGAGGGAAGCCCTCATCTGACTGTATCCCAACCCGACCTGAGACCCCGGAAAAGGCAGCCATCTTTCTGGGCTGTAGCTTCTGTCATCCTTATTGAGGGTGAGGGCTAAGGGTAATCCAGGTTTAGCAGATGCTCACTAGGGAGTCTCGGGTGAATGAAGATGGTGGTGGGAAAGCACTTTGGAAATTAAAAAACACTCATCCAGATGACGAGTTTCAGGTGACCCCCAGAGAGCAAATGGGGCTTGGGGCCCCATTAAGGCCCCAGAAGTCCCCCATTGGCTCAAGAACATAGAAAACTGGAGACTTCCAGTTGTTGGCTTGAAGGGGCAGGCCCCTCACTGGGGTTGGGGGTCCCCGCAGGCAGGGGCAGGTTGCTCTGGTTGAAGCAGTGCTCCCAGGCCCCTGTCCTAGCTGCCTTCACCCCACCCCAACACTTTCGGTTGTGGTTATGTGGCAAGAAAGGCTCTACAGAAGCCCCAGTAGGGGAGCAGGGTCAGGGGGAAGGGTTACTGACGGAACCTATTTCCCCAGCAGCGCTGACTCCCAGGGGCCTTGCCTGAGAAAGCCAAAAGAGCACCCCCTGGAGGTGCCTGTGGCCACCACACCCTCATCTCTACCACTCCAGGGGCCTCACCAAGAGAGTCACTAAGCTCTTCTGGGAAATGAGGGACAGGCCAATGACAAGGAGAACAGACAACAGGAAAGAAGGCAAAGTCGAGTCCAGAGCAGCTACTGAATGAACCCCAGTTCGGTGGGCTGCCAGCCACAGCCTAGGAGGGGACCCCAGAAGTCCCTGCAGATCATAAGGGAGAAGATCCAGCTTTGCCTTGGGGTTTAGTCAGGTGATCTTCCTCCTCTGTGAAATGGGGGCACCGTCCCTAGCTCAAAGAGTTGTCATGCAAGGCCAGTGAGTTCATGTGGGTGAAAACTTTGTTATGTCCCAAATGTGTTTTTCAATTTCCTGGTGTGATTGGTGTCTTTTTGGCTACAGTCACTCATCAAACATTTGGCATATCTTTGCCTGGATGGACAGGAAGACAGGACATGGAGGTGGTGGGATGAGATGAAGGCAAGGGAGGACATAACCACAGCCATGAAACTCATGGGAAAGGGAGGAAACCAGCTTGACTGTGCGGGAGGGGGGTTGGCTGGGGGATCAGGGATATCAGTTGGATAAGGGCATAGGCCCAAGATCCACCAGGTGGTGGGATTGGGATTTGAACTTGATATACACAGCGACTGGGAGTTCCTGGAGATTCTTGAGCAAGGCAGGGCATAAAGCAAGCAGTTCTTTAGGTAGGTCCCTTTGGTATGAGTGTAGGAGTGGAGTGGATGGAAGGAGATCTGGTGGGGCAGCTGGAACCCAGGAGGCGAAGCCCAAGGCCACTCCAAGGGAATAAAATGACAGATTGTGGGGTAAGACAGTAGTTGTGGGGACCCCAAGATGTGGAGCCTGCGGTAAAGAATGTTAAAAGATATGAAGTGATTGGGACAGGAAAGATGGCAGGAGAATGAACTCAACTTGGGCAGTTTGAAATTGGGATCATCTTGAAAAAAAACCCAGATGGAAAAAAAGAGGACGTGGACATTTTGCGCGCGCGCGCGCACACACACACACACACACACACACACACACACACAGCATCAGCAGGAGGGACCGCTACAGGCCTTCAGTGGCCAAAGGAGCAGGCCTGGCCTGGTGAGGCTGGCAAGCCAGACACAGTCCCATGGCAGAAAGTGGCCTGCGATGAATGAAAGGCGGCTTCAAACGGCACACACCCCACCTCTGCCTAGGAAGGCCTGCTTATTTCCATAGGTGGGGTAACAGAAACACTGACCAGAGACGAATTAAATTTATTAGTGGGTTTTCTAGAAGCTGGGGCAATCTGTGGCTCGGCACCAACAGGATATTAAGTCAGATAACTTTTATTGAAGGGACAGTGTTCTTTCTCAAAGCCCCTGCCAGGCTCCTTGCTCAGATCTGGGACTACCCTAGGCAGGAGGGGCTGAGCTGGGTTCACTGCCTGTTTGGCGGGGGTAGGGGGTCCCTTTCAAGTGCCCCATTCCCCCACAGGCCACTTCCCAGGCCAGCAAAAGCAAAGGGAAGTCCGGTGTTGCCTGCACAGAGGGGAGGGTGCAAGGCTGAGGTAGAAAGACAGCCTATTGGGGTGCAGGCAAATAGGGAGGGCAGCTTCAGTTCTGATGTCACCGTGAAACCCTGGGGTTCCTCCTTCCCCCTCACCTACACTACTCAAAACTTCTTCATGACTCAGAGTCCCACGATATCAAAGTAAAAAGGGGCCTGAAAGATCATGGCATCTATCCCTCGTGTCATCCAACTAGAGACAACAAGTTCCCGAGGGAAGAGAAATGACTTGCTCAAGGTCACACAGCCAGTCATTATGACTCCCAGGTGACCTTTCTTCCTCTCCTCCTCATTGTCTCTCAGCATCCTCAGTAAAGCCAACCCTTTCCTCTGGTGAGACCAGACAGCGGCCAGAGCCCCAGGGCTGGCAAATAACAATGAGGCCACACGTGTGCAGAACACATTTAACTTTTGCAGCAACTTCCCCACCTTCAGGCCTTTGCTCACACTGTGCCCTGGGTTTGATAGGCCCTTCCCCAATTTCTGCAGCCCTAATTCCCACATAGTATTCAAGATCTGAAGCAAATGTCACCTCCTTTTCATAGCCTCACCTGCTTCCTCCCCACCAAGTACATTCTCTCCTCCTCCTCCTCCTCCTCCTCCTCTTCCTCCTCCCAACACATGAACTTGACTTCTTAGACCAAAGTATGGGTTGGCAAACTATGGCCCATGTGCCAAGTCCAGCCTATCATCTGTTTGGTATGGCCCATGAGCTAAGAATGGCTTTTACATGTTTTAATGATTTGGACAAAAATAAACAGAAGAATAATATTTCATGCCATGTGAGAATTACACAAAGGTCAAATTTCAGTGTCCACAAATAAAGTTTTATTGGAATGCAGCTATGCTCACTCGTTTACGTGTTGTCTGTGGCTGCTTTTGCATTGTAAGTTGAGTTGTGACAAGAGTTCATATAGGCCACAAAGCCTAAAATATTTACTATCTATCCTTTGCAGGAAAAGTTTACTGGCTCCTGGACTAAAGGCTTCACTCCCCTTCAGTGTGAAGAGGTTAAGTTCATTTCTGAGAAGAATGTCACAGAGCACTCAGAAGGCACCAGGAGGGAGGTGTGGTACACCAAATACAAATTCGGCAGGTTGTCATCAGAAAGAAAATCCTGGCCCTGTCTCTGCCCATGGTGTGACCTTGGGCAAGTCACTTCTGCTTTGTGGGCCTGTTTCATCAGCTGCACAATGAGGGGGTTGGACTGGAAAGTCAAAGCCCTTTCTAGCCCTATGATTTAGAGTCAGCAATCTGTTGCATTTCCAACTCATGCAGTTTTGTGCAGGCAGTCTTGATCATTTTCTCTCAGAATAAGAGCTTACAGAAGGTTCCCCTGCCCAGCTGTGGTTTTCCGCTGCCACTGTGGGCCCCCCTCACCCCATATTCACATGCCCTGCCCCACCCTTCCCTTCTAGCTGACCTGACTGCCCTTCTCCCTGAATTCCTCTCCCATCAAAATAGAAATGGCTTCCTCTGAGAGCCCCCCACCCCTCCAATCCGGTGGGCCAGGAGTATCCATTTTTTGTGGGGGGAGAGGCAGGGAAAGAAGGGCTCTCAGCTCTCCCCAGCCTCTCAGGGCCCACAGCAGACAGGCAGTGAAGCAGGGGATAGGGCCAGCTCTCACCGCACCCCTACTCTGCCAGAGGAAACAGCCCCTCTCTGCCACTTCCTGTCCCAGGGGTTTGAGCAGTTTCCCCTTCAGGGCCTGCGGGGCCCTCCCGGCCCCGCCCCTGCCCCACACAGGTCAGAAAGTGCAGAGAGGGGAGGGGCCCTGCGGGTGAGGGGGGAGGATCCCTCACAGGAAGGCTGAGGAGACAGCTGTCTACACAAGGGGACACCCCAGCAGCTCCACTGCCAGCCTGCTAGAGCTGGGGGCATGGGGACTGGGAGGGAGTAGGAGCTGTCTCTGCACACCCTCTCCGGTTATTGGATGAATAGAAGTGAGTTTATCACTTTACCTAGCTATCACCTTGAGGGGGCGGGTGCAGAATGAGCCAGGCCTTGGAGGATTGGATAAAAGACCCGACCGTATGCTCAGGTCAATGTCCACCTGGAGCTGATCCTCAGCCCCAGGTGGCTTGGGATGGAGCTATGGGCTGAAGCAAGAGCCTGGGGAAAACAGGCCGACAACAGGGGTTAATTGGGAGGGGCAGGTGACAGGGAAATCAATGCCACTTCACAACTTTGCATAATTTTGTCCCTAGCACCAGTGGACAGAGACAACAATGGAGAGCAAAGTACAGTAACATGTGGGCCAAGGGTAGCAGCATTTTCTGGGTGATAGAACAGGAAGCTATCACATTCCATACCTGCTACTGACTTGGTTTTTTTCTTTTTTTTAAGTTTATTTATTTTGAGAGAGAGAGAGAGAGGCTGAGAGAGGGAGAGAGAGAATTCCAAGCAGGCTCCGCATTGTCAGCACAGAGCCTGATGCAGGGCTTGATCTCATGATCTGTGAGATCACGACCTGAGCTGAATTAAGAGTTGGATGCTAAACCAACTGAGCCACCCAGGCACCCCATACCTGCTACTGATTTGCTGTGGTGACTTCCACTTGTAAATACCTCCCAGTTGCCCTTGCAAGGTGGGGCTTCCAGAACTGGGGTGATGTGCCTGTGAGGTATCCTGCAGGCATGTGACCAGCTCTGCCAGGCCCTTCCAAAGCAGTGGGTCAGAGAAGCAGTGGAAGCCTGAAGCCCTGGACCTCTGCCCAGTTGCCAGTGCTCCTGGGGACAGGTTAGAAGTACGTGATGATGGTTCTAGAAGCCTTGACGCCTGGGATAGGGGGCTCATAGTGGATAGATACAATCACTTTGGTCCCCCCATGTTAATATTGTTCCATGAGGTCCGAGGTGAGAGAAGTTAAGGGGACTCCTACACGTGATGGTAGTGGGTGAGCTGACAAAAAATGGATGGGAAGATGGTCTTGACACCTCTCTCAGTTCTGAGATTTTTTTTTCTCAGCTCTTGCGACTTTGGCCAAGATCCCTGCCCAGCCAGGCCGCCTGTCAAGAGAACAAAGTCTCTCTTTTCCCTCTCCCTCCACACACCCCAGGGCAAATAGGCCCCAGTGCCCCAGTGATAGGGCCCCACACAAACTTGCTTCTCCACCCCCAGCTGCACAGCTGGTATGGGGGACGCCAAGGAAGCCTTGGAGACAACATCTGGATGAGCACCTGGGCTTCTGCCAGCCCCTCCCTACGTCTGCAGTGCAAACCCAGGGCCAGGGCTTGGTTACAAGCCCAACTCAAAGCTGGTGGCACGTGTTTGGAAAGCACATCTAGACTGGAAGGAGGGGGTGGAAGCACTTGAGAGCAATGCCAACTTAGGGCAAATGCTTGCGGGGCTGGCACAGATCTGAACTATCGCCGGCTGGGATGGCAGGTGTGGCCACTGTGGTCTCACCATGGGCCCGTTGCGGGAGGAGCAGAGGGGTGTGGTACTTGTTTAAACGTGGGTAAGATTTTCTTTTTTGCCCTCTGATATCACTTGAAGTTGTTCCGTCTGCATCTGGGGAAAGGGGCCAAACAGTAAAACTTACAGGGTGACAGGGTGGAGCGTAGGGAAGGTGGCAGGGATTTACATTTATTGGGTACGAGCTGTAGGGTTGGTGTTGTGCCAGGCACTTTACATAGCCTATCTCCTTTCATTCTTAACAACATCCTTACAATGTAGGTAATCAGTGGCAGAGCTGGGGTTTGAACCTAGGTTGACTTCCAACTACTACACTCTCTTAACATTGTTTTCAGTGAACTCTTTTTTGGTAATAATAGTATTTTAATAGTTTTATTTTATTTTATTTTTTTAAATTTATTTTGAGAGAGAAAGCATGAGCATGTGTGCAAGTGGGGGAGGAGCTGTGAGAGGGGTGGGGGCAGGGGAGAGAGAATCCCAAGCAGACTCCACATTGTCAGTTCTGAGCCCAGCACAGGGCTGAACTCACCAACCGCAGAACCATGACCTGAGCCGAAGTCAGACGTTTAACCCACTGAGCCACCCCAGTGTCCCTTAATAGTTCAGTTTTAAAAACAGCAAAAGTGAGGCTCAGAAAGGACTAGGTAACATGACCAAGGTCACACTTCCCATCAAAAATGGAGGCAGACCTTTTTTCAGGCAGCAGGGATGATGGCGGACATTCAGACAGAGTGCCTATCAAAAGCAGCTGACCATCTTTCAAAATAGGAAGAGGGTCCTGCTTGGAGACTCTGGAAAAAAGAAGCTCCCACAATATGACAAACACACTGGTCTGGGTTTCAAGACGCTCAAGGCCTTTAAGGGCACCTATACGGACAAGAAGTTACCCTTCACTGGCAATGTCTCTGAGGGCAGATTGTATCTGGTGTGGTGGCCAAGATGAAGACGCAGAAGACCACTGTCATCCACCAAGACTACTTCCACTACATCTGAAAATACAACTGCTTCGAGAAATGCCACAAGAACATGTCTGTACACCTATCCCATTTCAGGGACCTCCAGATTGGTAACAGTGTCACAGTGGGTGGCTGCCAGCCTTTGAGTAAGACTGAGCGCTTCAAATGCTTAAGGTCAGCAAGGCTGCCAGCAAAAAGCAACTCCAGAAATTCTGAGACTAGATATCTGCTCATACCTCTAAGCAAAATAAAGTGATTTTCCTAAGCAGATTAAAACACACAACTTTTTGAATTAGGTATCATTATTACCATTTTATACAGAAGGGATCTGAGGATCAAAAAGGTTAGTAACCTGGGGCGCCTGGGTGGCTCAATCGGTTAAGCGTCTGACTTCGGCTCAGGTCATGATCTCACAGTCTGTGAGTTCAAGCCCTGCGTCGGGCTCTGTGCTGACAGCTCAGAGCCTGGAGCCTGCCTTGGATTCTGTGTCTCCCTCTCTCTCTGCCCCTCCCCCGCTCATGCTCTGTCTCTCTCTCTCTCTCTCAAAAATGAATAAATGTTAAAAAAAAATAAAAAATAAATAAAAAAGAAGAAGAGAGGCAGAACTCAAACCCAGGCCTGTGTGCCCTTGATCTCAAAGCCTGCGCCTTTCCCACTATCCCATGCTGGTGATCATTTGCTCAGATCCCTAGCCCAAGGTTTGCTCACAACACCCAACTTTGAATGTTCAGAACCTCTGTGATGCCCCTTCAACAAAAGCTTCCCAGGTCTGTGACCCATCCCCCTCAGGGTCTCAATCTGAAGCAAAGCTCCATCTAATAAGTGAATTCTAACTTTCTGGGCCAAGTCTGCACCAAAATAGTTACAACTTGAGCTCCTGTGGCCAGATATGGAGGAAGGGTACATGTAATAGGAGGCTTCCAGCTCTGTTGATGAAGGAGGCTGTCTCTATTACTGTACCTCAAAGGACCTACTGTTGTCAGAGAGTTCCTGGATCCAGACCTGTAGTGATCATGTCATGGTCCCTGCCCCATAAATATACACTTGCTCTCAGCTTACACATAATGTAAGTCTGGGTTCCTATCTCAGGGTGTTGATTCATTCACATGTTTATTCAAACATTTATGGGAAGTCAATCCTGAGTACCTCATAGACGGCAGGCCCATGGCCAGGGACTTAACACCAGGCCCACCCTATTCTTTTCTATGGTAGGGTCTGTTCATTTTTTTTAATTTTATTTGAGAGAGAGAGAGACAGAGAGAGAGAAAGAGAAAAAGAGAGAGAGAGTATGTGTGTTGTGTGTGTGTGTGTGTGTGTGCGCGCACACACACACACATGAGCAGGGGAGGGGCAGAGAAAGAGAGGGAAACAGAGACTCCCAAGCAGGCTCTGGGCCGTCAGCCCTGAGCCCGATGCAGGGCTCAATCCCATAACCCTGGGATCATACCCTGAGCTGAAATCAAGAGTCAGATGCTCCACCAACTGAGCCACCCAGGTGCACCTGGTACGGTCTCTTCATCTCTAAGTTCCCAGTAAGCTGGGTTAGCCCATATGCCTAAATAATATTGCTGGGTTTTTCTCCCCAAAATACATCTATAACAGGGGCGCCTGGGTGGCTCAGTCGGTTGGGCGGCCGACTTCGGCTCAGGTCATGATCTCGCGGTCAGTGGGTTCGAGCCCCGCATCGGGCTCTGTGCTGACAGCTCAGAGCCTGGAGCCTGTTTCGGATTCTGTGTCTCCCTCTCTCTGACCCTCCCCTGTTCATGCTCTGTCTCTCTCTGTCTCAAAAATAAATAAACGTTAAAAAAATTAAAAAAAAATACATCTATAACAAATATCTCTCCATAACTGAGGCCCAGAGGTTGGCAGCAAATGGGAAGTGATTGCTAATGGGTATAGAGTCTCTTTATGATGAAAATCTTCTATAATGGATTGTGGTGATGGATACAACCCTGTGAGTATACCAAAAGCCACCGAACTGTATACTTTGAGTGTATAATTGAGTGAACTGTATGGCATTGAACTAAATCAAATTAAACTGTTATTTAAAACAAACAAGCAAACAAAAATGAGGCCCAGAGAGGGGCAGCAGTTCACTCAAGACCATGTGCAAGTTGCCAGAGCAGCTCAGGCCAGACTCCAGGTCTTCTGATTTCTGATTTTGAGGCTCTTGCCTTCTATCAGAGTCCTCACAACCCTAAGCAAGGATAAATGCTGAGGTTCAGTGATTGTGCAAAGCTGGGCCAGCCTCATGCAGGAGGGCTGGTGGCTGGACCTTAAGCAATAAGGTAGGCAGTAGAAAATGCTGTAGGCCAGGGACTTTCATTTAGGTCTGCCATGAGCATCACCAAGTGCCTGCCGCTCTCTGGACCCCACTGTCCCCATCTGTGAAGTGAAGTGAATGAGTTTGGTGGTCCCTTGCAAAAGGCTATACCAGCTCTGACCCTCTCAGGATCTTTTTTTTTTTATTTAACTTTTTAATGTTTATTTATTTTTGAGAGAGAGAGAGGGAGAGAGACAGAGTGCAAGTGGGGAGGGACAGAAAGAGGGAGACACAGAATCTGAAGCAGGCTCCAGGCTCCGAGCTGTCAGCACAGAGCCCAATGCGGGGCTCGAACTCACAGACCGTGAGATCATGACCTGAGCTGAAGTCGGACGCTTAACTGACTGAGCCACCCAGGCGCCCGTTACCCTCTGAGGTTCTAATTATAAAGTACTGCAAGATGCAACAGAATGGTGTGTCAGATATGTGCTTCTTCTCCAAGAGCTGCAGGAGGTCTTGGACACAATTAGGTGTTCCAAGTGATGCCCTTCACTGATAGTGATGACCAAGACGTTCCTGTGAGAGTCAGATTGTCTCAGACAATTCCACTGCTGAGTTTCTGCATGGGAGGTGGGTAGCTTGGTCCTGATTTCCCCCCACCAGCAGTGTTAGGTGGGAGAATAAGCCATCCTAGAGACCCAATGATCATGTCCTTTGGAGATATCAGGCACCAGGTTCTTGGCCTGGTGCCCAGGCAGCCCCACCTTGTGCTGAGCTTGCCTCCTTGGTGGAGGGAGTGATTGCTGATGGTCTAGCCCCTGCTGGACAGGATGTTTCCACATCAAACCCCACTTCCTGCAGCTAGGCCTGGGCTCCGGTTCCCCCCTTCTCCTGCCATCTGGTCGCCTGCCCTCTGCCCCCTCCCCTTGCTGGGTGTTTACAGGCTGTCTTATCAGCCTGGGGAATCTGTGCCTCACCCAGTCGGCTGCCCCGCCCCGCCCAGCCCAGACAGTCTGCCCAGGGCCCTACCTGCCCGTGGTTTTGCCATTGCAGGCACACGAGTCTGGAACCCCCTTACACCCCTGGCAGGCAGGGGGTGTGGATGAAGTCTTGCTGCCTGCCAGAGTGAAACCTGAATATTCATAGTGCTTTATCCACCTTGCCCAAGCTGGGGGAGGGCAAGCATTCTTTGTATATTGTCATCATCTCTATCTGCAGGCTATGGGGACAGGAATGAGATGCTTGGGTCACTGAGAAGGACAACTTTGGCCTGGAGGCCTTGACGGCTCTTCTGTTCTCCACCAAGAAGAGATGAGCATGGGCAACACCAGGCTCTGAGAGTACCTGCATGTTTTCTTTTTTCTAACTGAGGAGAACTGTAAACACTCCAAGCTAAAGGTGGGACAGAATGAGGGGTCATAGGCTGAACCCGGTGGAGGAAGGAAGGCTGGGGAATCTGTAGGTATGGCCTTAGCCAATCCATGCTGACATCAGAGTTTCATAAGGCCCACACTGTCTCCATCCTACCCTGGGATCTGCTCACCCACTAAAGGCTAAGATAAGGCCAGGGCTAACTAAGCACTGAGTAAGCCCAACAGCTTTCCCTGGGAACATAAGGGCTTAGATTCTTCCATCAAATAAGTTTGAACCAAGGAGGGGGACAGGGATGGGGACAGCAGCAAATGAACAAGCTGCAGGTGATGGATGTGCCTTCCAGAACTTTGGGCTAAGATCCTGAAAGTTCAAGTTCTGACCTGTCCATAAGCAGGTCTCACAGGGACACAGCCTGCTTGGTAAAGCTGACCAAGCCCCACAGTAAGAATCAAAGCCACAGTCCAAACCCAGCTCATCTTTCAGGAGCTTTCATGTTGTTTGCTGATAAATCTATTAAAATATACTTAGGCAGGGGCACTTGGGTGGTTCAGTGGGTTAAGCGTCTGACTCCTGGTTTCGGCTCAGGTCATGATCTCACAGTTCATCAGTTCGAACCCCGTGTCTGGCTCTGCACTAAGCGCAGAGCCTGCTTGGGATTTTCTCTCTACCTCTCTCTCTGCCTCTCCCTCATTTGCTCTCTCTCTCTCTCTCAAAAGTAAATAAATAAACAGTAAAAAAAAATAGATTTAGGCAGTAGATTGCAACATTCTCACTTAAGATAAAATGCCATACTTCAAAGAGATTTATGCGACTGTGTCCTTCTAGGCCCCTGGGATAGAATTCAATAGTTTGGGGCGCTTGGGTGGGAAAGTTTGGAAAGACTCTGCTAAGGCAATTTTGCCATTAATGGACTATGTAACCACAGGCATGTCAAGTCATGTGGCTCTCACAGACTTGGGCCTCCTACCCTGCTCTGCACTATAGATCTCATGCTGCCCAGCACTCTTCTGACTGACCATGGTAGCAGTCAAGACTCCATAAACCACCATCCCATCTCCCCAGGAATGACTTCCCCACCACTCTGAAAAATCACAAACTATTTCGTGTCAATGTGTTAATGGGTGACATTAGGTTAATGTGTCACCTCTCTCCTTAACACATTTCCTTTTAAAAGGCCATCTGGAGTTACCCTACCCTAACCTAAAGAGTGGCTCTGGGGCAATAGTGGGGGCAGGGGAGCCAGGCAGGTATTTCTTGATGGCGCTGCCTCCTCTCACAACATTAGCCGTGGAGCAATCCGGCCTTTACCATCTACTCCCCCCACCTGTGGTCCATGTATAGCGTGGACGAGAAAGCCTTAGAAAGACTAACAACCAGGCCTGGTGCAACAGAAAGCCCACTTGACTGGGACTGAGGAAGAGTAAGTCCTAGTCACGGCTCTGCCTCTGCCTAGCTTCTCCCTCAGCCTTTGAGCCAGCACCAACTCCTACTCCAGGGCACACATTTAGATCAATGGCTGTGGCCATACCAGCTGTACTCCACAAAGCTTTACAGTCCAAACTCATCTGCTTGGTTTCCAAAGGTCCTTCACAGTCTGACTCCACCCTACCTACTCAGCCTTGTTTCCCATGATTTCCCAACTCAAGCCTGGGCTTCAAGCCCAGTGGTCTCCTCATGGTCCCCTGAGGGAACATTCCAGGCTCATTCACGGAGTTTCTCAGGCTTGCCATGCCCTTGCTGCTCTGTTTTGGTTAATCAAATAATGCCCATCCAGCAAGGTCCCATCCAAGCTCCCCAAACACATGGAGCTGTTGATACCCTGATAACTAGACTGCACACCTATGGAGCCCCCTTTTCTAGATGCTAGCCCAAATTCGACCACAGGAGCTCTTAACGCCACACAGGCTTAAACTACTCTTTAATTATTTCATGTGTGTATCTTGTTTCCCCAATAGGCAGTCAAATCCATGGAACCAAGGCCTAGCTCATCTTCTCCTGATTCTAGCACAGGCCTGGGCATTCATGAATTAAGTTCATGTGAAGTCTCTTCAAGTGAGATCTCTAAAATAGAGATCCCGGGTCCTGACTGATCTGAGAGCCACGATCTATGGGTGGCATTAGGAATAGAGTTGGGGGACAAAGGTCTCCAGTCTCAAACATTACTTGTCCCCTCTTGCTCCATGAGTCTGTTTAGAGAAACACACGCTAGCTAGAGTCATTTATTCCAAGCTGCATCAAGAAGGCGGTTGGTGATCAATCAGATCATCACCAAAGCATTCTCTCTTTGTACAAAACCACAGTGTTTCCACCCTGGGCATATTGGGTGCTGATCTGATCACTGGACCCTCTGGAAAGATTTCATGATTCTGGATCAGGTCTAAGACCTAAAATGATTCAGAAGAACAGGGAGTGAGGATAACTATATGAAGACAAGCTTTTCTGTGTTGTTTTTTTTAAACAGGGTGGTTTTTTTTTTTGTAATTTTTTTAATGCTTATTTATTTTTGAGAGAGAAAGGGAAACAGAGTGCGAGCAGGGGAGGGGCAGAGAAAGATGGAGACGCAGAATCCGAAGCAGGCTCCAGGCTCTGAGCTGTCAGCACACAGCCCGACGCGGGGCTCAAACTCACAAACCATGAGATCATGACTGGAGCCAAAGTCGGATGCTCAACTGACTGAGCCACCCAGGCGCCCCAAGACAAGCTTTTCTTAAAAAATGTTTATTTATTTTTGAGAGAGAGGGTGGTGAGGGGCAGAGAGAGAAGGGGACAGAGGATCTGAAGCAGGCTCTTGCTGACAGCAGCAAGCCCAATGTGGGGCTTGAACTCACAAACTGTGAGATCATGACCTAAGCTGAAGTTGGACGCTTAACCAACTGAGCCATCCACATGCCCCGAAGACAAGTTTTTTTTTAGAAGAGGCCTTATGTTGTCCAGACAGAAAAGGTTGAGAAGGGATATGATTGGCATCTACAAAATGATGTATGGAGCAGATAATCATGGGCCCAGTCACCAAAAATGGTTTGTAAATGAAGGGCAAATAATAAATAGTCCTATTTTGCAAATACATAAGTTTGTGAACTTTGGAACTCTTTAGTTGAAGAATATCAATGAAAAGATCAAGCATCTTCTTTTTTTTAAATTTATTTACTTATTTTGAGAGGGAGACAGGGAGAGAGAGAGGGAGGGGCAGAGAGAGACAATCCCAAGCAGGCTCTGCACTGTCAGTGCAGAGCCCAACATGGGCCTCGAACTCACAAGCCACGAGATCATGACCTGAGCCGAAATCAAGAGTTGTACACTTAACCAACTGAGCCACCCAGGCACCCCTAAGCATCTTCTAAATGACAGTTACATCAGGGTCATCCATGGTTATAAAACAAGATCACAAAAGCACAACCAAACATATCTGTTATAACAATTACTGCAAATAGGGTAAATTCAAGTGTTAAAAGAAAACGATATTGACAATCTCATTCTAAACTTCATGTGGAATTGCAAAATAATTAAAATAAGCAAACACAACTTTGAAAAAGAACAAAGTTGGAAGGCTAACACTACGTGATGTCAAAAATGATTACAAAGTTAAATTAATAAAAAAATTGGCATTGGTGTAAAGATAAATAAATAGATCAATCAGTGGAACAGAATACAGAGTCCAGAAATAAGCCTACATATATAATGACAGCTGCAGTAGCCTAACAATAGCTTTTTCAACAAATGGTACTAGAGTGATTGGATATCTATATGTAAAAAGAGAAAAAATAAATTTGGATTCAAACCTCTTGCCACATAGAAAAATTCACTCAAAATGGATCGAAAGACCAAAATGTAAAACCTAAAACTATAAAACTTATAGAAGAAAACATAAGACAAAATATGTGACCTACAGCTAGGTGAAGAGTTCTTAGATACAACACCAATAGCATGATCCATAAAAATAAAAATTGATTAGTAGGACTTCATCAATATTAAAACCTTCTGCTCTTGGGGAGTGTGGGTGGCTCAGTCGGTTAAGCGTCCGACTTCGGCTCAGGTCATGATCTTGCAGTTTGTGAGTTCAAGACCCATGTCGGGCTCTGTGCTGATAGCTTGGAGCCTGGAGCCTGCTTTGTATTCTGTGCCTCCTTCTCTCTCTCTCTCTCTGCCCCTCTCTGCTCACGCTCTGTATCTCTCTCCTTCAAAAGTAAATAAACATTAAAAAGATTTTATAAAAATTAAAAAGAAAAAACTTCTGCTCTTCAAAAGACGCTGTGAAGAGAATGAAAAGGCAAGCCAGGGACTGGGGGGGTGGGGTGGAGTGGGAATCTTTACTAAGCATGCATCATCTGATAAAGGTCTTGTATCTAGAATGTATAAAGAACTGTCAAAACTCTAACATGAAAAACAAATCAATTTTCAAATGGGCAAAAGATTCAAACAGATACGTCACCAAAGAAGATATATTGGTGACACATAAGTATATAAAAAGATGTTCAACCTCATCCATCATTAGGGAAATACAAATTAAAACCACAATGAGATACCACTGCACATCTATTAGAATGGCTAAAATTAAAAAGACTCGCCAAGTGTTGGTGAGGGTGCGGAGCAACCAGAACTCATACACTGCTGGTGGGCGTATAAAATGGTGCAACCACTTTGGAAAACAGTTAGACAGTTTCTTAAGAAGTTGAACCTACAACTATTGCATGATCTAGCCATTCCAGTCCTAGGTATTTAACCAAGAGAAAAGGACATATATATAGCTATACAAAGATTTGTACACAGATGTTCATAGCAGCTTTGTTTGTAATAGCCCAACACGAGGAGTGGGGAGGGAGGGAAGCCACCAAATGTCTGTTGACCAATGAATAGATAAACGATGTATCATATGTCCATACAATGTGACGTTATTTAGCAATAAAAAGGAATGAAATACTTATGTATATAACAACATGGACATGCTGACTGAAAGAAGCCATACAAAAGGAGAGAACATGCTACATGATTCCATTTATATAGAACTCTAGAAGATGCAAACTGTTACAATGAGTCATAAATAAGCCCTGGAGCTCTAATGCACAGTATAGTGAATATAGGTAACAATATTGTATTGTAATTATCAAACTTGCTGGGAGACTAAAGTCTCTTACTCCTACACAGTCTTGAATTGCTCTTTAATCACTAAAAAAAAAAAAGGTAATGATGTAACGATAGAAGTGCTAATTATCATTACAATGGCAACCATATTACAATATGCAAATAGCCCACTATGGGGCTAAGTGCATGTGTATTACTAAAGTTCTAGAATTGGGTTTAGATCCTTCAGAGCAGGGGGCTGGGTCTGCTGTGGTTGGGTTATTTTTTTTTTTTAACATTTATTTATTTTTGAGAGAGAAAGAGACAGAGCATGAGCAGGGGTAGGGGCAGAGAGAGAGAGAGAGAGGAAGACACAGAATCCAAAGCAGGCTCCAGGCTCTGAGCTGTCAGCACAGAGCCTGACCGTGAGATCATGACCTGAGCTGAAGTCAGACGCTTAACCCACTGAGCCACCCAGGCGCCCCGGGTTGTTTTTTTTTTTTTTTTTTTTTTTTTTTTTTTTTTTTTTTTTAGGATCAGAGTGGCGCCAAGAAACTGGTCACCTAATGTAACAGACAGGTGTTTTCTGGGCATGGATTCTCACAGAATCAACACAGCTGAACTAGCCTGTTTTATCCTCTGGGGGCAACATGGGAAAAAAGACTGATTATCTCCTAAATCTATGTCTAAGTACCTCCTTGCTATCAGGTCATCAGGAATTTGGGGAGGTTAAGACTAATTGCCCACTCTCCCATCCCCCAAGGCCTAGCAGTTCTAAACCTGAGGGGTGGAGACAAAGGCACTGAGTAAGTGGCTCAGGAGTGGTCCATGGGTGGTCTAATTTATCCTGGGCAAACACGATCCACTTAATAGCAGATGGAACCTCCAAGGTACTTTCTGGGAGGCCTCTGGAATGGAGATGGCACTCAGCACCCTGGGAATTCTTCTGGGCAAAGGCAGTGCCCCAGCTCCAACCCAAGGCCTCTGGGCATTAGCCCCGAATGGATGCATAATCTAATTCTAGTAAAAGGAGGGAGAAAGTGAGCAGCGGTTGGCCAGTTGGCTCCCAGAATTCAACACTCAGCAGGGTAATAATAACAAACTGATGGTTGCTAAATACTTGCCAGGGATGGAACATGAGGCCTTCTCTCAGAGGAACTAACTTAACTCTTATTCCCACAGCCAATGATACTCAAGATGAAAGTGGCAAAGAGATAAAGATGGCAATGTGAATAAAGACACTAAAGACTTGCTTTTTGCTCTTCACAGCACCACCGCCTGCCACATGGAAGGACTGTATGTTGCACACACACGTCTTCTTCCGTATCCCCTCCTTCTCCAGTGTGATGGCAGAGCTAACAAAGGGTTAGCAGAAAGATACGGGAAATCTCCATCTCAGTTTTAGGAATGGGTATGGCAGGCCCTGCCAGTACTGCCAGAGAAGCGATGGATCCCTGGAGTTGGCAGAGTCAAGGGTGTGTGAAGGGGTGACAACAAGCACAGCATCAGCCACAGGAATAATAGCAGCTAACACCTATCCTATTGGGCAGGAACTATGGGCCAGGCACCATGCTGAGCGCTTCACATACCTTATCTCATTTAATCCACATTCTAACCCTGGCAGGTGGGCACCAGGACCCAGAGTGGTTAAGTGACTAGCCCAAACTCACACAGTCAGTAAGTGGCAGGTCTGGAATATGGACACAGAGAGCCTGTGCTCTTCCCCCTTCTAGACAACACGCTTCACTGGAAGTATATTGGGTTAGCCTGGAAGAAGAAAGGAAGCTTCTGGAAGGGCAGGTGAACTGAGAAGCAGGAAGTACCAGCACTGGGACAATAAAATGGTCCATCAAGAAGGTGGGAACCTAAGGCAAAGCTTGCTCAACCCAGGCAGGCTGCTTAGCCTCTTTCTTCTTGTTGGTTCAAGAAACATTCCAGTACTTTCCCTTACAGACCCTCCTGCATGAAACACCTTTCCCTGAGCCTCCTTCTCCTCTGATAGAAGGCTGGAGTCTCTGCCAAGAAACTCACCTTAGAACATGATTTCCCAGCCAAGAAGTCAGGGCACTCTGGTGTGTTCCTGTGGTGTTGCCATGTGCTGGGGAGGGGGCAGGGAAAGAGGGCAGTGAGAGAGAAAAAAATGATGCGGGGGAGGGGGGATGTGTGTGTCTGGGTGTTTTTCTCCAGTTAAACCCAACAAGAGCCAAGTTCCTCTCTACACTCAGCAATGGGAGACACAGAAGCAGCAGAACAAATATATGGCTAGTCCTTGCCCTTGTCTGCATGGTCTGGGAAGAAACCTGTGGGACTCTCTAGACTCTTTGGTTCCCAAGCTGGCTGAGGAAATGAAAATCTCTGTCTTCCACCTGAACTTCCAGGCTTCCAGAGAAATCCCAGAACTCCTGGGAAAGGTGGGACCCAACCAGGCCAAGCCTGCTGTGAACACTACTGGTGTGTCAATCTTCCCGTGCATTTGGTGCCTTCTACCTCTCTTCCCCTCTTTTCCCCAGGGTGTGTGTGTGTGTGTGTGTGTGTGTGTGTGTGTGTGTGAGTGTGTGTGTTTGTGTGTGTGTGTGTGTGTGTGTGTGTGTTGGTGGGGGTGGGGTAGCTCAAAACAAAATCCCTTCAGGTTGGGTGGCGAGGAAGCCTGCCTACCCTTTGTGTCTTATCAGTACACGCTGGGCTCCCAGTCTGGGTCAGCCACTTTCTATCTCTCCTTGGAGGGGAGATCAGGGGTTTGCTCCGAGCCACCCACACCCCCTGACCTGGTCTTTTATGTGACATGCATTTGCCAAACAATTATCCAGACTTCGAAGGTCAGCCTGCAGCCAGGGGAGACAGAGAAAGGCGTCTTTTCTCCCTTTTCTGCCCAGCCAAATCTCCCCCACGCCGACCCCTCCCACTTCAAGGTCTAAGCTGGATTTGAGCCTCGGACCTCACAAAGCCTTCCCTCCCTCCTCCAACTGCCGACCTCAGAGCTCTGGCCGCCTCTGGCCCCTGCTCTGAGGAGCACAATTAGCACCTGACCAGTCGCGGTCCAGGCTACTTGTCCTCGCCTCTGATCATTTCAGGGTCTTAGTCATCTTTACACCACCACCTCCTCTGCTGTCTCCTCCACAGTGCCTAGCACAGGTTGGGCACACAGTACGTGTTAATAAATGGCTGTTGAATTGAAACTCGGCAGCCCCTATGAGGTCAGAACCCTCACGAGCACCCCGACCA
The DNA here is from genome assembly GCF_022837055.1 of Prionailurus viverrinus. NCBI lineage: Eukaryota > Metazoa > Chordata > Mammalia > Carnivora > Felidae > Prionailurus > Prionailurus viverrinus. Next base: position 100,585,419 of record NC_062579.1, read on the forward strand.
GCAGTTCCTTGGCAACCAGCGCCGGGGCCTGAGCTATAGGGCATTACTGGCGTGGCCACTATTACAGACCATGTGAGGCTCAGCGGCCAGAGATTTGCAGGCGGGTTGGTGTTGATGAGAAAAGCCTCTGACCTCTAGGAAAGCGCCCATAGGATTCTGGGTACCTCGGATGAGTTTCCTTTCTCCCCTGCAGAACTAGTTTTCAGTGTGAGAACCACAAAGGAAATAAATTGGCAGCGAAGCCAGAAACCTCTTTGCAGCTTAGAAATCCTGGAGAGATAACCAAGCCCAGGTTGGGGTCAGGCCCAAGCTTGAGGACAGAAGGCTGCCGGAGGCCCTTCCCAGTTCAGCAGGAGATCTCTGGGGGGTGCATGGCAGGGGGCTAGAGGGGTGTTTGGGGGTGGCCCTAAGTAATGCCATCCTGCCCTGGAACCCAACAAATCAGGCCACTGAATGCTCACCACCTGCAGCCCATGAAGGAAGCAGGTCTCCCTTCCCCATCATTCATCCAAATCCCAAGGCAATTCAGGTGATGCATCCAGACCAGAACCCAGCCAGGGTTCCCTGGCAAGGAGAAGCCTCCAAGTCTGGGGCGCCTGGCTCCTCACACTAGCTCAGATATTCGAGGCTGGCTTTGGATTATGCGTATTTATATAGATGAGTAGCCACTCTCCCTGGCTCCCTCTCACACCCCACACCCCACATCCCAACTCTGGCCTGCAACAGAAGGTATACACAATCCTGGAAGGCAGGTGGTGTCTTCTTCACCTCCATTATTTTCCTCACTGCCACTTCATTGATGCCTGCTACCATGACTGGCTCTCCGCAAATGTTTGCTGAGTGGAGTCTCAGTTTTAGGCACTGTATTAGAAAACACCATAATGCTAATTCATGCTCACTATGTGCCATATGCTGTTCTAATAAGCAGCTTATGTGTATTGATGTACTTGATCTTCAGAGCATCCTTATGAAGTAGGGCTCATTTGAAAGATGAGGAAACAGAGGCATACAATTGATTGGGATCGCGTAGCTAGTAAATAACAAAGCTGGTTTTATTTATTTATTTATTTATTTATTTATTTATTTATTTTAAATTTATTTACTTATTTTGAGAGAGAGAGAGAGAGAGAGAGAGAGCGCAAGTGTGGAAAGGACAGAGAGAAAGAGAGTCCCAAGCAGGCTCCGCACCACCAGTGCAGAATAGAGCCCAACACAAGGGCTTTAACTCATGAAAACCACAAGATCATGACCTGAGCTAAAGTCAGACACTTAACCAACAGAGCCACCTAGGCGCCCCCAAAGCTGGGTTTTAGACCCAGACAGTCTGGCTCTAGGGATGGAAGGTAAAATGAGAAAGTTGGGGGCTGCGGGGTGGGGAGTGGCAAGGCCCAAGGCCAAGCTTAGGAGCAGGGATTTCCCTGGGAAAGCAATCCCATCAGCCTGTGCCTGGCTGGGCCTCTTCAGAGACAAAAGCCCTGAATTTTGCAGGCTTGGGACATATTGGATATTCTATCAATCAGGCCTATGAATGACAGACCACAGCACCCTCATGTTTAGATCCCAATTTAGAGAAGACAGAAGCCACTGAGCCACCACTTAGCACTAGGCAGGGGGAGAGTGGATTTCAGGCCCCCAGCTTGTCCAGGGGTGGGCGCCAGTTCCTGAGCAACCACCAGCAAACAGTGTAGCAGTGGGAGGAATGCCAGACATAGTTGCAAACAAGCCACTCCTTCGGCTCACAGCTAGAGGCTGGGTGAGGGTGGCAACATGGAGCCTGCTCAACACCACCCCCCCCCCAAACATCCCAGCTTTTGAATCGAACCCAGCCCCAGAAATAACCCACATGCAAGGCAGCCTCTTCCCCACACAAGTCCTCCAAGATAGTTAAGTCCTTCACTTAACTCAAGACAGCTCCCCCACTAGGCTGTTCCTGCTCTGGGTCCACTGAATCAATGGTTGAGAAAGCACCTTATAACCATGTAACTAACTGCTATAACCATGTAACTGCGTGGAGGGATTTGCATTCTTGCCGGGCATACATGTTCCCTAGGCATTTTTAGTGCCAAAGTGTCCTGTCTCCCCAAAGGGGAGACCTAGATCTGTTCCCTTCAACCCTGTCCAACCTGGCACTCAGGCTAGGGGTCAGCTTGCAGGGGGTGAGTGCCTGATGGGCGTGCCCACCAGCTGCTGGGGCCAAGCAGTGGTGGCTCAGGCCCTGGGGTGGTGACCTCACTTCCGCTCCTACCTCCCCACCTCCTTAGCACTCCTCCCATTTGAGGCCCCACCAGGCCAAAATCAAGAAGTCCAAGGTTAACTGTTCCTCCCCACTTTAAGAGCTAATTAAAATGATTAGCTACAATGAACTGTCAAACATTAACCAGAAGAAGCTGCAGGACCAGACAGGCCTCTATCTGGGGTACAGGGATGAGGCGCAGGACTCAAACTGCCATCAAATCCTATGGCTGGGGTGTTGGGTGGGGGGAGCCAGGGAGAACCTGGCTGAGCTGAGGTACCAAGGGGTCAGAAGGTGACTCTGGTGAGAAAGGCCATGTCCCTACACGCAGTCATCAGGAAAGGGCAGCAGAGTTATGGTGCGGTGGAGGGACCAGAAATTCATAAAGCGGCTACCGCCTCATTAGTTCCCCAAAGCAAGGCGCTTGCCGGTATGGCACCCCGCGCTGTGTATCTGCTCAATCCCCTTGCCGGCAGAAGAGGAAGGAACAGAGAGGCGGGAGAAACCAGGAGAGCGGGAACGCGGGAGCGGGAGGGCTGGCGGCTTGCTCACACGGAAACTCTGGTCTTTGCCAAGAGGTCTCTATTTTGGCGATCCAATTATCCAAGTCATAGGTGTGTGTGTGTGTGTGTGTGTGTGTGTGTGTGTGTGCGCGCGCGCGCGTGTGTGTGTGTGTGTGTGTGTGTGTGTGTGTTACTCTAAGGCGCCTGGCCCCAGAGGCCCCAGGGGCCGGCTGCCGATCAATCTGGCAGCCTAGCCACTGTGCGGTCTGACCTCCCGCCCTCGAGCCTCGAGTTTTTGGGGGGCTGCTGTCTCGATCGGCCTTGTCAGGGAACCCGGGCTGCCCGGGTCGCGGGAAAACTGGCCCCCCGCCCTGACTGGGGAATTCGATTCCGTTTCTAACCCCGGCTCAGAAGCCCGGGTTCCCCAACACACACGCGGTGGGGCGAGGCAAGGGCGGGACTCAACACGCCAGGGCTCTCCCACCATTCCCTGGGCCCCCAACTCTACACGCAGGGGCCCCAGCGCCCCCGATCCCGCCCCCTCGGGCAAACTTTTCCAGGTTCCCGATGGCTCGAAGAACTGGCGCCATCGACGTACCTGAGGCCGAGTGGGCTCGGTCGCCGGGCAGGGATCGGTCGCTATGGTCCCCTCCCCGCTCCGGGGGCCCAGAGGAGGGTCCCCACCCCCGCCAGCTCGCCTTCTCCTCTCAGAAGCCAGCCGGGCCGGTGGCGCCGGGACTTCGGCGCCGGCGAAAGGAGAAGTGGAAGTTGAGCGCGGCGCCCGGTCGGTCCCCGCGGCCGCCGGGGCCACCGTCCCCCTCCCTCCTTCCCTCCCTCTTTCCTCCCTGCCCGCCTGCCCCCGCGGCCCCGCGCCCGTGACTCACCTCGGCGCCGGGGCAGGCTGGTCCGGGCGGGCGAGGCACAGGGCTCTCCCACACGTCGCGCCGCCAATGGCAAGTTGGAGGGCGAGATGCAAATACCAGGTGAGACGCCGGCGCCCCTGATAAAACGACTCCGGGGGGCGGGGTGGAGTGCGGGGGGGAGCTGGGTGGCCGCCGGGGAGGGCCAGGCCAAGGGAGGGGGCAGCGGGGGCGCCCGGGGAGGGGGCGCGAGCCGGCGGAGACCTGCACTGAGACACCCGAGCGAAAGGGGAAATTGCACTAGAAACACACACGTCCCCGCAGGCGGCGGCTGGGGCGGGCGCGGAGGAGGCAGGGCGGGAGGGAGGGAAGAGCCGGAGGGAGGGACCGACGGGAGGGACCGCGGGCGGGCGGGGTGGGTGAGGGAGCGAGGGAGGGACGAGGCGTCTTGGTGGAAACAGCGCCCCTCCACCCCCGGCCCGCCGCGGTCGCCAGCACGGCAGGGGGAGCCGTGCCAGGGGCCCGCGCGGCCTCTCCTTCCCCTAGCGGCTCGCTCGCCCCCGGGGACCGCGAGAGCAGGGCCCCTGCAGAGCCCGTATTGCCCGCCCCTGCCTTGGCCAGTGCCCCTAAGTCGGCTAGCGCGTGGCGGGTGCGGGGCTCTCCTATCCCTGTCGGGGCCCTTCCCGGTGAGAGGCCCCCACACAATGCCCGGGAGAGAAATCTATTCTCAGGGGACCCCGGGTGTTTATGTTCAGGCCCCTCGCGGCCTGCACACACCGCTCGCTTGACGCCTTTGGCCCATATGCTTGCACTCCAGATTATTGAGCGCCTGCTGTGTGCGGACCTGGCGGGAGGGCGGGAGGAGCGCGTGGGTGAGACAAGGAGATGCCCAGAGGATACAATTTGAGAGCTATATGCCAAACACCGCAGGATCCCGAGCCAAATGCATCATCGTGCGCTTGGGGTGACTGGAGAGTTTGGGGGACTTCTTAAGGAAGTCGAGCCTAGGGCTCCTGGTGGGGGAGACCAGGCAGACATGAATCAGGGGAAGGGCTGAGTAGGGAGAGTAGGGCTGACACAGCAGGTGCAAAGGCAGGCAGTGCTGGGGTGCTGGGGAAAAGTTCAGGCTCCCCTTCTCTCCAAAGCCAAGCTGCCCTGTTTGAGGCATCCACTTGTACCCCAGGCTCCCATTCTATCTCCCCCTTACCCTCTCCTCTGACCTGCCTCAGCAACCGTAAAAGCCCCCCCCCACCAATCTGGTCCCACAACTAAGAGGCTCTAGGAGGAAAATGGCTGGAAATTGTCACTTCTTATGGCTCTACATGGTCTGGAGGACGGGTGCACCCAAGCCTGAGCCTTTGAAGTTCCTTGACAGAAAGCAGGAAAGCTGAAGGGGCCCCAGAGGATGACGGCTTTCTGTGGGGCAGGGGTGGCCAAAGGGCCTGAAGTTCAGGGACCTGCTCAACCACCAGCATCTGCCTGCTTCCCCAGCCTTGGGAAAGGATGGTCCCTGGCACAGGACTTGGGGACATGAGTGGTGGTGGATGATGGTGGTGAAGGCAGCTGCAGATTACAGGTTTCCAGGGAAAAACCTAGGGACTGGACTGGGGCACTGGCCCTCAAGATCTCTTGGCTACCTATATAGCCAAGTCCCTGAAATAAGCACCAAGAGCAGATTCCCACTTTTTTTCTTTTCTAAGTGGGCATGCTTTCCCCGGGGGGATTCCGGATCCTGGAGCCACATCATTGTCTGCTGGTCTCTGGTCTGTGAGGCTCCCTTCTCGAGGTCAAAGTCGTGGTAGGTCCCACCTATCCCTAAACCCCCTTTATCTTGACTTTGAAACTCACCAGTGGACACAAATACACATACCTTTCCATTTTGCTAAGAGTTCAGTGGTCTCTAACATCAGACAGGCCTGAGTTCCTATTCCAACTGCACCATTTATCAGCTATGTGTCTTTGGGCAAGTCACTTAAACTCTCTGAGCTTCACTTTCCTTATTTTTAAGTTGGGAATAGTAAGAACCTACATCAAAAGGCTGTAGTGACGACTGAATAACATAACCCACGTCTATGGCAGTGCCTGGTGTCTAGTAACCCCTCAGTAAATGTTAGCTACCTTCAGCATCATCCTCATCCTCACTGCACTTTTCTAACCCAGCTCTCAGGAGAGACTGATCGGTCCAGGCCAGAAGCTGCTGAGGACGAATGGTGAGATCCCTCCTATAAATGTTTGTGGTTTAAACCAAATCTGAAGCTTCAAGGCATGTCAAAGCCAGAGGAGAGGTCTTCCTCTTGGGAAGGGCTGGGAAAGAGGTCAAGCACTGTGCCAACCAACTAACAGTGACTGGTCCTAATACCTGCCAGTGACCTGGAGCCCATTTGTGGGAATCCCATAAGTTCCCACCTTCCTCAGCCACTCGGAACTAACCACAGCACCGTAATCTGGGAGTTGCAGCCAAAGCAAACCCCACCCCCCCCTTGATGAATATCTTGTGCTGACCTCGCCTTGGGGAGCCATGGGCCACACGAGTGACTTTCCTGGCTCCATGGCTCCAGGTCAACCAGGCTGCCCTTCCCAATGACTTTGCTGCTCCCCAGACTGCCAGCCCTTCCCCACCTGGCTCCCCACTCTTCCATTTACCCCTTGGGTGAGCCCCAGCCAGGAGGGACCAGCCGACTGAGATCACTACTCCTGATGACAGCCATGCTGTCTCTGCCAGTGGCTCATTCCCTGACTTGGCAGGAATTCCCCTTCTCGAGTTGCCCATGGATGCCCAGACTGCACCATCCAGTGTGCACTCTCAGTCTTTCTCCTTCCAGCCCGTCCCCACCCCCACCCCTCCAACTCCGATTCAGTCCTCTCGAGCCTCAGAACATGGATCCTTCCAAGAATGGAGGGCCTCCTGGCTGCCCACAGCCTGTGCAGAGCCAGCTCGCCATTCCAGTATTCAACTTGCCTTCCCACCTTGGCAACTTTCTCAGGTTCTCTTTCTCCCCTCTTTCAAGCAGTGCCTATGTTCTCCTGCAAATAGCCCAGGTTCTTTAGAGACAAAGTGACTGGTTGCTTCCCCCCCTCTTAACCCCTTGGCCTCAACAAATTCTATTCAAACCTGTGGCTAGAACAAAATACCACAGTGCCACACTTACTGTAGCCATCCATGGCCCTTACTTTCCACCACAGATACAAGCTAGAAAAGTCACCCATCAGTCGGACTTTCAGAATAAGAAGCATACTCAAAAGCCAGGAGAGAAGTTATAGTTTAAAAGAAATCCTCCCACCTGTAAAGCTGAGAAGCCCCCTATAATCCTTTCTGAACAGCCAGCAATCATTCCTCTGTTGATATGTTCAATAACACCAGATTTGCCTCCATTGGGTTTATGTGATGAGGCCCTAGAAAGCTCCAAATGACAGACAGCAATTTCTACATCCCAGGTTGTGGCTGGCCATCATAATGAGTATTCTAAAAAGATTGTGGGAGGGGGGTCTTGGGTGGCTCCATCCATTAAGTGTCCAACTGCTGGTTTTGACTCAGGTCACAATCCCAAGGTTTGTCAGATTGAGCCCTACGTTGGGCTCTGTGCTGACCAAGTGGAGTCTGCTTGGGATTCTCTTTCTCCCTCTCTCTCTCTGCCCCTCCCCTCGCTCATGCTCATTCTCTCTCTCTCAAAATAAATAAATAAACTTTAAAAAAAAAACAGAAGGAAGCTAACATTTAAACAAAATTTTATTTTATTTTTTTCAACATTTATTTATTTTTGGGACAGAGAGAGACAGAGCATGAACAGGGGAGGGTCAGAGAGAGAGGGAGACACAGAATCGGAAACAGGCTCCAGGCTCTGAGCCATCAGCCCAGAGCCCGATGTGGGGCTCGAACTCACGGACCGCGAGATCGTGACCTGGCTGAAGTCGGATGCTTAACCGACTGCACCACCCAGGCGCCCCTAAACAAAATTTTAAATAAAAAGATTATTCAGGGGACGCCTGAGAGGCTCAGTTGGTTGAGCACCTGACTCTTGGTTTCAGCTCAGGTCATGGTCTCACAGTTCAGTTTGTGCGATCCAGCCTGCGTTGACAGTGTGGAACCTGCTTGGAATTCTCTCTCCCTCTCTCTCTGCCCCTCCCTCCCTTCTCTCTCTGTCTGTCTCTCAAAATAAATAAATAAACTTCAAAAAAGATTGTTGGGTAGCTGCAATATAAGAATTCCTTGAAGTAGGTTATATACCAAAGTGCTCCTTACCCAGATGGTGGTCTCTTGGCCATGTCCATACTGGGGACTACGGGTGGGGGGGGGTGTGCCCAGGCCAAAGAAAAGGCATGCAGATGGGAAGATTTCATTAGGAACAACTTCTCAGATCATGACTTTCATCTGGCCAGCCACCTTCCTTGGCTGGGGATCTTGGAAAGCCACTTGGTCCCCCCACCCCAAGTTGCTCTCATTAAAATGGAGAGTTACACAGTTCCACTCTAGGCCTTTGCTGTGACAGGCTCGGGCACCAGAATGTCTCCTACAAAACTTCAGAGGACCTCTGGGCTTCACCTCTTGGAGGGCTGGTGAGCAGTTCAAGGGTCCGGTGGAGTGAGATGACAGCCTCACATAGCAAGTGCTACAGTCTTGAGTCACTGCTCCTTATGTCCATACTCAGTGCAGTGGCTCCTGGGAGGCGCTGTCCCCACCATATACACTGCCGGGAGTGGGCCTAGTGTTTGGGAAACAGATTTAGTGCCCTTCAGGCCAGGCCTCTGGGTTGGTGGGAGCTTTCTGAGGTGGGAGGAGGAGGAGAGACTCAATCCTTTGGTTCATTTGCCAAAAAGAAGGAAGAAGTGGCTTCAAGCAGAGTTCAGCAAATGAGAGCAAGTCTGATGAAGTCTAATCCTACTGGCCCTTAGCCCCTATCTTGGAGCCATGGAAAAGTCCCTGGGACCAAGGCCAAGGGCAGGCGCCTACTCTGGGGCACCTATCAGAGGCAGCGCAGCATGCAGAGTGTTGAGGCCACGATCCAGTGGAACTAGAGTTAACTCCTCAACCTCTGATGTGTCATCTTGTGTGGCTGGCAGCCTCACTGTGCCCTGCGGCCCTGCGCAGATGCCCAACAACACCCCAAAGGCACCTCCCCTCATGGCCTGCAGGAAAAAACGAGTGGGTCTAAGGGGGCCTTGGCCCAAGGGGCTGCTGTTTGGGGGCAGAGATTGGGATGGGGGTGCAGAGAGATGTCAACATATAGAGGTCTTCCTGGAGGAGGTGCCAAGTGATTTCTGGGGCCCCCCTTGAATGTGCTGGGGGACAGGGAGCATGAAGCCACCAAGCTAGGTGTTCCCTTCTCAGGTGGAGAGGTGGAGAGGAGGCTCAGGGCAGTGGAGGAGGCTCCAGTCACATTGCATGGGGCGCTACGTACCTACACGGTGAATGGCACCCCCTGGAGTTGTGTTCAGAGGTGGCAGTAAGGACAGACCCAGGAGAGGTGCGGAGGGGTGCTGGAATGAAAGGAGAGATCAGGAAGGGCTCAGGCTGGGTCACCAGCATGGGGGTACCAGGCCTGACTCCAGATCCTCGAGTCTGGGGATGGAGTAGTGGGGAAAGACTGTGAGGGGGGCTTGTTAGCCTGACTTTCACCCACTTCACATCCTGCCAAGGCGTGGTGCTGGGCTGAGGTCTCTGTGTCAGGAGGCAGATGATTCTGCTCTTTCAGGATTGCCCCATCCCACAGGGAGGCAAGGACAAGCCAGAGATGTGCACTAGACAGAGACCCAAAAGGAGTGCAGCCACTCAGTTTCCCCACTCTGCCATCACAACAGGGGTCGAGGGTTGTTGTTTCATCCAGAAAAATACAACATTTAATGTCTGTAAAGGTGCAGTATGAGTCATTTCACGGAATGTCTAGGCCCCTTTGCTGGCAGCAAACAAACTTTCCAGCCCTCTTTTGAGGAAGGCATCCAGCTCGGCTGCTGCTGCTGGTTTGTGTGTGAGAGTGTGTGTGTGGGTCTGTGTGTGGGATGGGCCTCTGTGTAGGGCCTTGTGTGTGTCCATGAGGGTGTCTCAGATGTGAGTGAGGGTGTAACCATGGCGGGGAGGAGGGTTGTGTGTGTGTGTATGTGTGTTTGTGTGTGCATGCGTGTGAGCTTGACTCCCAGATGTGAGTAGCGAGTCCCCTCATGCGTGTGAGTGTGTTTGTGGAGGGCATGCGCATGTGTGTGTGTCTGCAAGGCAGCATGGTATGTGAGCCTGTGCGTCTGAGGGTGTCTACGTGTACATTTTTTTCCTCGTCACTGCCAAATTATCTTCCCATCTCTCCCCTCACGAAGTGAAGGGCTGGCCGAGGGAAGCTAGTAATCCAAAAGGGGGGTAGCCAGGGAGGGGAGAGGGGCTGGAGGAAAACCAAAGCAATTCCACTCGTCGGAGGAAAGTGTCAGCCAAGGATGAAACTGAAACCGAGGCACCAGCACTCTGGGATCGTCCTGGGGCTTCGGTTCCTCCCATTCCCCCGCCCCCTCCAGAGGGCTGTGGAGATTAGTCAGCCTGAAATTCCCATCCCCACTGCCTCGACTTGGGGTTGAGGCAGTGAGGCCGGGCTAGAAATTGGCCTGTGGTTACCACGTGACCCCATTAACTCCCATTATCACATTAACACTAATTAGTATATCAGATCCTCTCCCAGTCACCTAGTGGGGCGCAGAGCCAGGCTTGAGGGAGAGGTCACAGCTCGGGCCCTGTTCTGGGAGGAGAAGCCAGCACGAGGGCATCAAGGGAAAAAGGGGAGGCTGAGGACTGTGGCAGGTCAGGTTAGGGACAGAAAGAGGACGGAGACATCAGGTTTGACAGTAGGATACTTTTCCTAGGTCGTGCTCTGGGAGGAGACACCTTGGGGAAGGGGTTAGTAGAAAGGAGGGGGTTTCCAGGAATAGCTGGGCACCGCCCTGTAGGAAGGAGGCCCGGGCTCTGAGGTCTGGGCGGGAGACAGACGGTATTTCTCCTGGCACACAGTGAAACACAGTGAAACGTTTAGGATCCTTCGTTGTTTTTTTTTTGTTTTTTTTTTGTTTTTCTTTTAAACCCCTTTCCTCTTCTTTATGGAAAATCCTAAGGATAACTTTCTCAGATGGCTTTGGACATCCTGAAAGCAGGGGAGCTGGACTGACTGATAGAGGAGAAGAGCCCCCCCCCAAAACACTAGCTCCCCAGAGCATAGCTTTTATGCTCAAGCACGGGAGACACAATGTAGCCATATAGTTATATGTAAAGTTGTATCATGGGAATAGCCACTGGAGCCTCTGGAAAGGATGAGGCTGGAGCCCCCAACAGCTTTTCTTTTTTTTTTTTTTTTTTGTCAGCCTAAAGGTGTCTGGCCACAGGTTATTTTTGTGCTTTGATACTCTCAATATGTTAACTAAAGAGCCACCACATAACCATGAACCAACATGGGAAGGTTAGCAGCATCATGACTTCTAGAGCTCAGGGCCTTGCAAGAAAGTAGAATACAGGGCTTTATCTCCTGAAAATAAGGTTGCAAGTTTGAGCCCCAGATGGGCCTCTTAGTTTTTTGTTTGTTTGTTTCTTATACAGCTGCCAAAAACCGGATTGTGGAGCGCAGAATCCCTAACCGTCGCCCTACATCCAGCCCAAAGCTCAGCTCCTGCCCCTCACCTAGGCTGAGCCCAGGTCCCAGATTGCGCCCCAACCCTAGCCCGGGTCTATCCCTGTGCAGGCGAAGCATTCTGGGTCTCAGGGGAGCCAAGCTAGAGAGTGGCTGTTCAGGGAAACCCACCCCCAACGCGCGAGACGCGACTCAAAGTTTCCATTCTACTGCCCGCGGGTCAAGAGCGCCATCCCCGGAGAGGAAAGCCGGCCCGTAAACCACAATCCCTTTGCTGAAGGTGAGCCGCCCGAAGCTCCGCGGGGCCCGGGAAGTGGCCCAAGGGATTATTAAGAAGCACGCAGGAGCCAGCCCCACGCTGTGGCGCTACCGCAGCAGGTCAAATCTGCCTCTCCCGCCACTCGGGTGGCAGAGCGGGGCGGGAAGCAGCGTGGAGGTTCTGGCGGCCCCTCCCGCCTTTCCCTCGCTCCCCCCTCCCCGCCCCTTCTGGGCACGCGCGCCTTCCAAACCCCAGATTCTCCACTGGGGCAGAGCTCCACCCCCAACCCCCAGCAGTGCGCCCAGGGCGCCTCTGCAGCGCCACCTGCAGGCGGAACGCGCGCCGCGCGGCGTCTCGGGCGGCGGGAACTGGCGTCCCAGCGGGAGGGAGAAGAGGAGAGGTCGACTCCTCTGCCCTGAGCTTTCCTGGCCCGCGCGCGGCCTCCCTCGCCGCCCCAGCCCCAAGCAACCTGGCCAGCCCCGAGTTCTGTCCCGTGTCCTGCCCCGCGCAGGGGGCCAGGGACTCCGACCTTCTACTCCTGCTGTTGCACTCTGAGCGGCCTCCTGCCCCGGGCGCCTCTTCTCGGGAAGCAATGAAGTCACACTCGAGCAGCTCGGCTGACTCACGAGAATCCTCCCCGCTCCCGGGCACACCCCTTGAAACTTCCCCCTCAATCTCTTCTTTCCTGTTCCCTCCCCGCCCCCCCCCCTTCCTCCCGTCCCGTCAGGCGAGCGAGGGCGGCTCCGGGAGGACTCCCGGGGAGCACTCAGTGGGTCAGCTGTGAAAGGGTGGCGGGCGAGAGTCCCCGGGAGGCCTCTGCGCTGCTATCCCAGACCGGCCACTCGGCGTTTTTCTGGGGCGCACATGGAATGCCCTCGGGGAGTTGCGTGCTTGTTACCTTGGGCAAAACTCCCACTGAAGTATTCTTTTGAAATTATCCACCTCATACAGTGCGTGCCTGCGGAGAGGATGGCGTCTGGGGACCTCCTTGCCTCCTCGGGTCGGGGGTCGGGCCGGGAGTTCACCTAGTAGCTGAGGTCTCTTTGGGACATCCTGTTCGGATGAACAGACCGGCACCAGGGCTTGCGCCACCAAAGGTGACAGATGTAGAGTGCTCTGAACCTTGAGCTGCCCTCCACCCCTGCATGAAGTCGAGCTGATCACCTGAAAGGTTGCTGTGGCCCTTCTTCCTAGGACTTGGTATTGGCCCAAGTCCAGGTTGAGGGGGTGACTTGAGGCCAAGGATTCCCTGTTTGCAGCACTCCCCTCCTCTCCCTACCCCCACTGTGCTGCTAGTTTGAGGTCTCCCACTGGAGTAGAAGACCAGAATTCTACACCTGTTGCTTGGGATATTAGTCTCAACAAGGTGGCTGAGGGCCTCAGGGCCTGGTGGGAGTAGGCTTCAAGCTGGAGGGGCTCTGCTGGCCTCCTGTGAAACACCTGAAGCTCCACTTCCCCTCTGGAGGAGCAGTGATCCTTAAGCATTCTTGTTCACCCAGAAAATCATGGTACTGGATTTTCTCTTTCCCTGTGTAGTTTCCAGCTGTCTCTATGGTAAAAGCTGGGTAGTAAAGCTTGCAAGCTTCCTGGCTCACTTGATACTGCACTTCAGGACAGGGCTTTGCCAAGGCCATAACCAATGTGAAGATGGCCATGGACCAAGAACAAAGTGGGTGTACAGGCTGATCTTGGGGCTCAGTGCTTATATTGCATGGGTGGGGGGAGTGTTGTGAGCTCTCATGTCAGCATCAAGTTGACCGCCCTGGGTTATGGTGGCTATCCACCTGCTAGCTCTGCAGGGTGTGTTTGTTGGGGACTGGGAGCCATTAAATGGTTGGGTAGGGATGTACCTGCTAGGAGCATAGCTAAGAATAGTCTCACCATAAAGCCTTCCTGGGGAAATTCTGGGCTTGAAGTCAACATTTTTTAAGGGGCTGAAGGATGCCACCTTTCATGGATCCCAGTTTTGAGGCTGTCAACCTCTCCATGGAGAGTAAATAAGGCAAGTTGCAATTTTTAGGGGTCCTAGGGGGTTCTGGCTGTAACTTGCTAGGTCAAAGAAGAATCACAAGCCATTAACTATAAGGCAAAACAAACAAAAAAAACACCAGAAAAAAACCCACCCCCAAACCTGTAAATCTAGTTGAGTCAAAGGGACAGCAGAGGCAATGTGGAGAGACATTTACCAAGAGATTTGAGTCCCATTATTATCTGCTCTAGATCTTAGAGACGAAAGGCAACTGAGTCCATGGCAAGGTGAACAAAGTCCTGTGTAAGCACCTGAGAGACTTTTCCATACACAGGAGGTTAGAACTGAGGGTGGAGGTATAATCTAGTCTGTTCTCCCCATTTTACAGATGAACCTACTGAGACCTAGGTAAATAGCTGCTCTGGGTCATCCAGGAGTGAACAGCAGAGCTGAGACTCAAATCCAGGAGTGCTCTTTACACTGTGCTCCACTGCTTTGGGAGAAAAACACATGGGCAGGGAGCACTTACTGGAAGCTGAGGAAGAAACAGAGAAGGAAAACAAGCAGGGGATACTGCAGAGATTCTGAGAGGAAGGAAGGAAAATGATGGGGCCGAGGGAAAGTGGAGACAAAGAGGTGTAATCTCTTTGGGCAAGAAGAACATCAGCTCTGTCCTCTGCATGAAGTATATTACACATATTCATTTAAGCACAGTAAATATATTCATCCTTTTAAAAATGTTTTATTATTTATTTTTGAGAGAGGGAGAGAGAGAGAGCGCGCGTGCGAGGGGGGTAGGTGCAGAGAGACAGAGGGGGACAGAGGATCCAAAGCAGGCTCCATCCTGACAGCACAGAGCCCAATGCGGGGCTCGAACCCATGAACCGTGAGATCATGACCTGAGCCGAAGTCAGATGCTCAACCGACTGAACCAACCAGGTGCCCCCATATTCATGTTTCATGACAGAGAAGATACAACCATAGGATGGAGGCAGAACCATAATTTGGTCAGTGAAAGAAAGGCTTAACCAAGATAGAAGCAGAGCAATAAAGCGACGTGAGAAATCATGAAGTTCTGATCTGAACTCCCACATGGTACTCCCAGCACTTGTGTTGCACAGATCGTTCCTGTTGACCTGTGTCCACCACTAGGTTATATGGCCATTGAGGGCAGGGACTATTACTCATCGTCTTATCTCCAGGGCCTATTGTACCCGTACCATGGCCTGCAGTAACTGTGCAGCACAAGTTTGCTAGCCAACCAGTAAATACATTTATGAGTCTATGTATTTATAAATTCAATGCCCATGTTCGGTGCTCCTCCAGAAGCATCTCTGTGCTGCACGGCAAATGCCAAGGCATTGCAGTATGTGGGAACCAGGCACTTCTGTCCACAGACATCAGGTACAACTTGTGGGCTTTTCCCCTGTGAGACAGAGACCTTGGGAGGCTTCACTGAGACATCTTGGGGAAGGTACAATATGAGGCAGAATCCATGAGGGTCTCTGCCTGGTAGTGGGCTTCTGGCACGTATTTTGGCTTTTTGTCTCCAAATTGCTAACGCCCACCAGCCAGAGACCACCAAGACATTCCTGTGGTTGGGCAAGTTGGGTTTATACTGCTCACTATAGTGACAGGGAATGCATACCATGGGGAACCATGGGGTATCTCAGGAAAAATGTACTAGAAAGGATTTATTAGAGGACGTGGGCCAGGCTGGGTGATTTGGGGGAGGGTTGAAAGAAACAGGGCTTTACTCTGGATTGGATGCTGTCAAGAAGCATGGCTAACCTGAGGATCAGGTACCTTACTAAATAAATTTTATCCTAAACAAATACTTAAAAATGTTTTTAATGTTTATTTTTATTTTTGAGAGGAAGTACAAGTGGGGGGCAGAGAGAGAGGGGGACAGGATCTGAAGCAGGCCTTGCGCTGACAGCCGTGAGCCCGATGCGGGGCTCGAACTCACAAACCGTGAGATCATGACCTCAGCCGAAGTTAAACACTCAACTGAGCCACTCATGCGCCCCAACAAATACTTTTTTTTAAAGTTTATTTATTTTGAGAGAGAGAGAGAGAAAGAGCACAAGTGGTGAAGGGGCAGAGAGGAGGACAGACAATCCCAAGCAGGCTTCGCACCATCAGCACAGAGCCTGATGTGAGACTCAAACTCACGAACTGTGGGGCGCCTGGGTGGCGCAGTCCGTTAAGCGGCCGACTTCAGCCAGGTCACGATCTCGCGGTCCGTGAGTTCAAGCCCCGCGTCGGGCTCTGGGCTGATGGCTCAGAGCCTGGAGCCTGTTTCCGATTCTGTGTCTCCCTCTCTCTCTGCTCCTCCCCCGTTCATGCTCTGTCTCTCTCTGTCCCAAAAATAAATAAACGTTGAAAAAAAAAATTTAAAAAAAAAAAAACTCACGAACTGTGAGATTGTGACCTGAGTCGAGATCGAGAGTTGGACACTTAACCGACTGAGCCACCCAGGTGCCTCCTAAATAAATTTTATCCTATAGGAGGGCAGACTAGAGTGAGGCTAAAGCTGTAATTGGCAAGGAAGCAGCAATCACTCGCATTAGCCAGTGTGGGGGTGGGTGGGTGTTGGTCATTTCTGTGGTTTGGGCAACGTTCATGTTTTTGTCTGAATTCACACATGATTATGAAGTGCTCTTGTTTTTGTCTTCATCCACCATGCTCAGAGTGGCCTTGTATGATGCTAACGTCTTGTGAATCTATTTACATTTAACAGAATACAGAGGCCTAATGGTGAGAGCCAGGCCGGTTGTAACAGGTTGTAACACCACCGCCCAGCGCACAGTCCCAGGCTGGCCCCGGATTGTCAGGGGCTGCATTTCTCTTTCTCAAAATGTCCATTTTGAGATGATCCCTGTTTTCCAACAAGAGCTTGGCAGTCTGGTATCTAAATATTTAGACCCTCCCTGTACTCTGACCCAGTCACACCCATCTGTAGAACCAGCCAGGCAAGAGAACGTCATCACTGGCTTGGGCTGTGTGTCGATGTGTGTGGTTTTGTGTACATGTGTCTGTGCCTGCCAGAAATTCCCTGATAAGTTGGGAAAGAGGCCAGAGGCGGTTCTACTTCACCTCTGGGCCCAGCAGGACTTCCCCTCTGCCCAGGGAGCGAGTTGCTGGGATTGAGTCTCAACAATCTCCAGGGAAGTGAGGGTGCCCAGCTTTAGGTAGGGTCAGGGAGGGACAGAGGGGATAATGCAGCAGCCAAACTTTAGAGGAGCGGGGGTAGTGGTGGAAGGGAGGGGAGAGTTCTTTTGTATAAATGGGTCTCTAGAGAAGCTGCTGATTTTCCTTCGAGGAAGCAGCCTGCAGTAGGTCACTGTGGATCCCCACACCCATCCCTTTCTGCTTTAAGCCTCTTGTCTCCAAAACGGGCCCCGCTGATTAGAACGACAAAAAAGTCACATATGCTGACCTCATCCTCCACCAAGAGGCCTACTCTGACCCCTTTCCAGTTAGACGCTCTTCCTTCACTCAGGTCCATCTCTCCACCTGAAGTATGAGGACACCTCCTGAGGGCCTTACAGGTGGCCAGGCAAAGGCCAGTGCCACCACTGTGATGCCAAGGTGCCATCGGATAGCATTGCAAAATGGCAAAGTGAAACTGAAGCCAAGAGGATGGGCTCCAAATGTCCAGGGTTGTGGCAGAGCCCCAACCCTTCTTTGTGGGGCATGACTAGCCCTGTACCAAATGGTGTTGTGGCCCAGCGACTCACAGGCCAGCTGTCCAGAGCCAGAACTCCACTGGTACTGCTCATCTATATGGTTATAAATAGATCTCTTCAATCCTTGGGGGCCTGAACAGATCAAATGCATCCCGGGTTATGTGGCAAGTCTCAGCAGCAGGTGAAGTGATGGGTGTCTGATAACCTGGATCACAGAGAACAGGGGTTACAAGGCAGAGGGTCATTTTTGCAGGAAGCCCTGTTATCTAGTGTCATCCAACCAAGCAACCAAAAACTTGTTCAAGACTCTGCCAGGGTTTTGGGGGATGGGGCACGCTGTCCTCATTTTGAGAAAAAAAAGTCTCTGTTCTGGGACAGCTTACTATCAATTCAGGGAATGAACTAATAATGCAGAGAATGACTTAACAATCAAGTTCAAAGGTAGAAGGTGCAATTGGAGTTCAGAGATGAAATCATGCATGGGCACTAATCCAACTTGTACCACGTTACCAAGGTGCGATTTCATTTGGGCCTTGAGAGGTGAGCAGGATTGGATAAGTAAAAGGGAATGGGGATGACATTCCAGATGTGAAAAGCATGAAAAAAAGTTTAAAGGTCGCAAGAAACCAGACGTGTACGTGTGCCCGCATACATGTGTATGCCGCAGGAGAGGAGGCTGGATGGGGCACTGTGGGCTGAGCTTCAGGAACACTATGGAAGACTTTGGACTTGATCCGATTAGTGACAAGGAGTCATTTTATTCTTCAACTGGGGGGTGGAGGTGGGGCTAGGAGGACCAAGTTACGCTTTAGGAAGTGATCTAGCAGCAGTAGTTGACTAAGGATGGTTGCTCTGAGTGACCTCCCTTCTTGGTGTGTCCATATACTTTTGTGTCTTTCTATGGACACATCTCCCCGTATTATACTTCTGTGCTCATGTGCCTGCCTTCCTCACTGACACCAGGAGTTCCTGAAGCAGCCAGGTTTTTTCCATCTTCCTATTCTGACATGTACCTGACTCACAGTAGGCACTCAACTACTGCCTGGCTAGATGAATAAATCATTTCATTTTACTTAACTGAATTACAATGACATTCCATATAAGGATAACAACTGTCAAAAAAAATTAAGACTAAACTGCACAGAACACTAAAAAAAGATACATCACAATTTGATCTTAAAAAAATATTTTTTAATGTTTTTATTTATTTTTGAGACAGAGAGAGACAGAGCATGAGCAGGGGAGGAGCAAAGAGACAGGGAGATACAGAATCTGAAGCAGGCTCTAGGCTCTGAGCTGTCAGTACAGAGCCCGACGCAGGGCTCGAACTCACAGACTGTGAGATCATGACCTGAGCTGAAGTCGGACGCCCAACCGACTGAGCCACCCAGGAGCCCCACAATTTGAACCTTTTAAAAATGATTTGTGAAATGCTTTAGGATCTTAGAACTACCACCATCTTTGTAGTAGCAATTATTACTGTATAATAAGTCCTATTTCATAGGATGCTAGATAAGTTTTCTACATATGGATTTGGATATGCTATGCATCAATCAGATAGTATTTCACTAAGCCTGTATACATATGGTAAGAACCTGTCTCAGTGCAGCTAATTCTTTTTTTTTAAAGATTTTAAGTCATCTCTACACCCAACGTGGGGCTCGAACTCACAGCCCTGAGATCAAGAGTTGCACACTCCACCAAATGAGCCAGCCAGGTGCCCCAGTAGTGCAGCTAATTCTTAAAGTGGACATTCATCCTGTTCTAGTGTTTGGAAAGGAATTTGTTGTAGCTGCAAATCTCTTTAAGCAAACCCAATATTGAAAAAAATCCAGGCTGGTAATAATTTTCTCTTTACAAAAATATTCATAACAGGACTCTTATAAGCAGTAAAAATTTCTTCTTAATTAAAATAATATTTGGGGCACCTGGGTGGCTCAGCCGCCCGAGTTCGGCTCAGGTCATGATCTCATGGCTCGTGAGTTTAATCCCCGCATCAGGCTCTGTGCTGACAGCTCAGAGCCTTGAGCCTGCTTCGGATTCTATGTCTCCCTTTCTCTCTGCTCCTCCCTTGTTCACGCTCTGTCTCCCTCTCCTACAAAAATAAATAAACGTTAAAAAAGATAAGATTTGATTAAAAAAATTTTTTTTAACGTTTATTTATTATTGAGAGAAAGACACAGAGCATGAGCAGGGGAGGGGCAGAGAGAGGGGGAGACACAGAATCTGAAGCAGGCTCCAGGCTCTGAGCTGTCAGCACAGAGCCCAACGTGGGGCTTGAACTCACAAACTGCGAGATCATGACCTGAGCTGAAGTCGGTTGCTCAACCGACTGAGCCACCCAGCCACCCCAAGATTTTTTTTTTTTTTTTATAAGTAACCTCTATGCCCAACATAGGGCTTGAACTCATGATCCCGAGGTCAGGAGTCACATGCTTCACCCACTGAGCCAGCCAGGCACCCCAAGGTTTGATTTTTAAAAGTTAACTAATTTGAAATGTAAAAAAATGAGTTGATTTATGAAACTCTGACTTATGTCCCCAGGAAAGTGAGGTGTTGTCTATAAGCCTGTTTTAGGTAAAAAGGGTTAGGAGAGAGAGCAGAGTTCTAGTTTGGGGGACAGTGCACGGAGGAGTTGAGAGATGGAGTTCAGAGATCACGATCCCTCAAGGAGTCAGTCTCCAGGTTTAGCCATGAAGCGCCAGGTCTCTGAACCCGTTTCTTTTGCAGTAAGTGACCTTGCTGGCCCCTCGCAGGACCAATCCAATTCTGAGCAGGACAACAGGAATCATTCTGGGGAAATCAGAGTCTATTCCACATGTTTATGTGTTCGCTCACGCAACAATGGATGGGGCAAGAGAGACATTCAGGGAACTGAAAAAAGCTGAGAGCGTGGAGCAGGGAACAGGAGGCTGAGGAAAATCACGCACTTGGTTGTAGCTCCAGTGCGCTTGCTCGCTAACATGCACAGCTTTCCTCCCCTCACCCACCTGCTCCCTTTCAAAGAGAAAAGAATTGAATTTAGAAGAATCAGGTTTTATTTAGTGATGTGAACATTAAGAATTTGTCTACATGGCTGAAATATTCACAAAAGATTTTACCATTCACACTCATACACACAGAGGAAGTCTGCTGAATAAAAAATGCTCATCCAAACTGCTGTCAGGGACAGCAAACTGCTTGCCTATTCCACTGTGGGGGGCTTCAGTCTTCATGAATGTTGAACAGTTTGGCTACTTCATTGAGATCTTCGTGTTGCTCACCGTCCTTAATGATCTGAGGGAGAGAGTAACAATGGGTCACTAACTCACTTCATGTGCACTCAGGTGGGCCTGCACAATGGGGGCAGCCCAGGCCAGCCCCCACATCACACTGGGAGAGGGCTGTGGGAACAGCTTTCTGTTAATCCCAAATGAGCGGGTAACAGCAACCAGGCCACCCAGCCAAGTCCTGAGTGAAAAAGAAACGCTCCTGAGGCAAGGCTACACCTTTGTTCTGCTCAGGCTCAGTCTGACCCAGGTGGACAATGCACAGCAAGGCACCTTGATGAAGTCCCAAGTGCGTTTTCTGGTCCACACTGCCCATCTTCCTCTAGGAGCTCTGACAGGTACCTACCTTCCTTGCTATTGGCATTCGGTTGAAGATGTTCCACAGCACGATCCCCACCACTACTTTTTCCCTGAGGTAGAAGATGACACCTTTGCCGTAGTCCTCCCCTTCAGCTGGGGCCTGGGGGACCGTGGGACTGCCGGCAGGAACAGCGATTTCTGAGGCCTCAGACTCTGTCTCACTCTCCGATCGGATACCAGTCCCTGTGGCCAACCCACACGACAGACAAAATCAAAATAAAACAAAGTCAGTTATGAACTTAGGAAATTCTAGAAGGCAAGCATCTTTTGACACCTGCTTCATTCAAGCTGGTTCTAGATGATTTGTTTTTCTATGCCCCCTTAGTGAACACTGACTTCTCCAGATCCTCTCCATTGACAAAGCTAACAAAAGGTCTTCCTTGCCAGCTCCAGGGCACTGGGTCAGTCTAACCCCAAACTTCCCTCCCTTACTATCTCATTTTAAATTTATGCTATGGATATTTCCTGGTATCTAGATTTCTTCACACTGCAGAAGACTTGCCCTTGTCCTCTGAGAAACATTCTAGAGCTGCACGGTCCAGTATTGTAGCCACTAGCCACAAACAGCTATTCTAATTAAAATTAATTAGATAAAATTAATTAAATAAATAAAAGTTAATTAAAGCTTAATTTATTTTAACCAAAATTAATTTTATTTTTTTGATGTTTATTTACTTTTGAGAGAGAGAGAGCGAGCGAGGTGGGGGGGAGACACAGAATCTGAAGCAGGCTCCAGGCTCTGAGCTGTCAGCACAGAGCCCAACGTGGGGCTCAAACTCACGAACCGGGAGATCATGACCTGAGCCAAAGTCACACACTGAACCAACTGAGCCACCCAGGTGCCCCTAACCAAAATGAAATAAAATGTGAAATTGAGTTCCTCATTTGCACTAGTCAAATTTCAAGTGCTAAATAGCCACATGCAGCTAGTGCCTAATGTACTGGACACAGCAGAAATAGAACACTGCCATTATAGCAGAAAGGTCTATTGGGCAGTACTGCTAGAGGCACTCTGGCCAAAGCAGGAAAGGACACTTTAATATGGAAAAACCACAGTGGAGGCGTTTCCTTTTGGGGAGGAGGTTTGTTGTCCTCTGAGAACAACCAGTTTCCAAATAATACTGCCCAGTGCACAGAGTGGTGATCTGAAGTTTATAAGTCCCTGAGTCCCTCTCCTGGATCCACTTCCCTGGAGGGCTGAATGAAGGAGTGGGTGGATATTATCACTTGGATTGTACAGAAAAAGGACCTACGTGTCCCTATGATGTCTTGCTCTCTCCTTAAAGAGCAACCTGTTTTTGAAATGCCTCTAACAAGAGGACACAAAGGTTAAATAACTTAAGCCAGGGTCATGGAAGGCAGAGAGAATAGGTCTAAGAGTTAATGAGAGTTGTGTGTGGGAGAGAAGTTCATTCCACGAGAGATGCCTCCCATCTAAAGAAAACCTGGCAGTAAGACCTGACGGATGGAATTACAGGCAGCTCAAGAATTACTCAGCCCAGTTCTTCACTACCCAGGGTCCGTGGAGGATAGTAGGTCCTAAACTACGGTTCTCAGGCCTAAATTAAGGTTCTTTGGATTAGTAGGAAGCTAATAATAATAATAATAATAATAATAATAATAATAATAATAATATCTTTAAAAAGTTCAGGTTTTCTTCATCACACAGGGCTTCCTATCCCCTAGAGGCAAACTAAACAAGAGTTGCTGAGCCAGCCACTGTCCAGAGTCCAGGACAGACACCCACAACATCTGAGTCTACGCTTTGACCAGGAGACCTGATTTTGCCAGCTCTCAGACCACAAAAGTGTGAGAACTTCGGGTATGGTTTATTTTAAAGCACAACATGAAGAAAGGCTTTCACTGACAGTTTCCTCTGTGATGGAATACAGAAACTCCTTATTCAGGAGAATTTGGACCACTGCTGCTCAACACTCTTGTAAGAGAAGTAGTTGGGCTTCCTTACCTGACTGCTCTGTGGCAGATTTTGGGTTGTCTTGTGCAGTTGCTTTTGCAAACACACCAACTGTGGGCAAACTACTGTCCACAAGACCAATAGCTTCGTAGCCAACATCGGGGCCCAAATCACTCCTAAGGAAAGAGAGACAAGAGGGTATTTTGTCAAGGGGCTGCAAAGAATGACACAACGGCGTATTTTTTCTAAGACACCGCACTTTGGTTCATGCCAACCAGAGAACTTGGTAGGTGCAACAAGAGAAACGCCAAACTGATCTGTCCACTTGCTAGAGCATCTGGGGTTATCCCAAAGCAGTTTTTATTTCCCTTAGGAAGCCATTATACATATCACATATCCATACAATGATCTACACTTTGCTAAATTTATCTATGCTTTTACCCCTTACCATACTTGACGAGTGATGGGTTCTTTGAGTTTACTATTCACTACCTTCCTTTAACTCATCCTAAAACTGCCTTTTTGAAGGTTTAAGGAGTACTCCGTATTTCTAGAATTCAGAATCTGAGATATTTTACAGCTTCATCAACTCACAGTATTTCCTCTGAGCCTTCATTTTATCAAGGCTGCAATGCCTCCCTCCACTTGGGTCATTTTAATTGTTCCTCTTGGAAACTTTTCCTATCATTATCATACCCTGCTCTTAGTATGTCAGGAACTTCAGAGAGTGTTTGAGGCACAGACACACCATGGTTTTGTAAATCATGGAGGCTACTCATGGTTTTGTTTCTGGTGCTCTACAGTTTGCCATCATTTAATTAATTAATGTTTGAGTATAGCTGACACCCATGTTATGTTAGTTTCAGGTGTACAACTTAGTGATTATGCCACGCTCACCACAAGCAGAGCTATACCTGTCCCCACACAACACTATTAGAATATCATTGACTATATTCCCTTTGTTCTGCTTTTTATTCCCATGTTGTCATCTTCCTGACCATAGAAGCTCAATGAACTGGTGTCTTCGGGGATTGGTCCACAATGACCTCCTGGATTCTGCTCCTGAGACCTAACTGATACTTGTATAGCTATGGACTATTTTTTTTCTTAACCGCATTATCTTATATGTGTTGACCCTGAAATCCATCTGTTATGTTTTCACTGCCCACTCACAAAACTGTGTGTGAGTGTCCTAAAATGTACTCTCACCAGCTGAGAATTTCCCCAACAGAAATTGTTTAGAGGTTCTGGAAACCTTGAAGTTTTTTATGTATTCCATCTTTCAAAGGAACAAGATGAGACTGTGCCAAGTAAGGCCAGTCCCAGTACTCAGGAATGTCCACTGCTAACTTTTTGCTATCCAGAGAACTGCGTACCTATGCCTGACTTTGAATTGCTGATCTTAAGGGTTACATATGAGTGGGCTGCCTTTTTTTTTTTTTTTTTTTTTTTTGCTTAAAGTAATCTCTACACCCAGTGTAGGGCTCCAACTCACAGCCCCGAGATCAAGAGTCGCATGTTCCACTGACTGAGCCAGCCAGGTGCCCCTGGGCTGCCTTTTTTGTCAGTACACTGGGCTCAGCAAAGAACAAATAAAAATATACTGCCATCTATAGCTAAGAGCTCAAACTCTGACCTATTTTACCGGAAGTGCTGATGCCATCTCCACTCATTCTCCTAGTCTAACTTATGCCAGGTGGGGCCTTTTACTGGAACACTGCTTGGGTGTAAAATACACGGAAATGAGATGGAAATTTTTCCCCCTCTGTATTAAGCTAACTGGCCCACATGGAAACCAAACTGTAACTGTGGTTTCAGTAATTCTGTGTTCTAATAAGTTGAATCCACAAGGTACAAAAAACTATTACCAGAACATTGACTGATGCCAGTATGGCTTAGCAGCTCCAGTCATATTTTCTCCGGCCAATCTTCCACTCACAACAGCATGATCATGGTGCTCTACCCGCCTCCTACCCAACTTTATATCGTAGAAGCATGCGGCATCTCCTGCCTTTGGAGACAAATACATTACATGAGGACACGATAAAAAAGCAAATTGAAGACAGAACATACTTTTGGGGGCTCAATAAAACCTTGTGCTGTTACCTAATGTTTTCCATTTATAGGCCAGAATCACACCTACACTATTAAAAAAAAAACAGTTGAGATTCCATTTTTAAAAAAGTATTCTAGGCTAAAAAAAAAAAAAAAAAACCGAATCAAAAAACGAATCTGTGCTTCCACAAAGCTAACCTAAATCTTCTATGCTCCAGCTCACACTGATTTCTTTTCTTATTCTGCCCTTAGCAGAGACCAAATATTTAATAGCCATGGTTTGCAGAATATGCTTTCCTATGCCTGGAAACCAGTTTTTAGGTGTGACTGCCTCTTACCTAGAAATCTTTTCCAAGGTAAGATTTTATTTTGGTCATGCGGCCTCAGTTCCTTCATTCACCAAATGTTTCCGGAGAACTTATTCCTGTACAAAGCATTATCCTGTCTGGGTGGCTGAGACAGACCCGAGCCACACTTTGCTCACAAGGAGGGTGTCACCTAGTTGAGGAAGATGCAGCATCGCCCCTCACCACAGCACGGTGCAAATGAGTGTGGTGCCAGGTGAGAGGTTCAGACTGAGTGAGCTCAGTGTTCCAAGCAGAGAGAGGGCCTCCGGCTGGAAGTGAACAAGGCCACCTTCACTCTACATGTGGCACGTGAGTGCTCTAACCCTTTGTTCATCTTTGTGGCTATTCAGACTCCCCCAAAGCAACCTAAAAATCCAACATGTGAGCAATGGTGAAGTGGATGATGAAATCCACTTGGTGGACTATTATATAGTCATTAGACTTCAGATTCTGAAGCAACGTGGAAAATACGTTAGAAGGGAAAGTGAAAAAGAGGAGAATACAAGTGTTCATATAAAGCACACTCACCATGACCATCTACAACAAAGGAAAAAAATCTGATGCACAAGAAAACGAAGGGAAGGAAATACACCAAAATACTGGTGCTTGCTATAGGTGATTTTCCCACTTTCCCCCTTCTTGTCTGTGTCTTCCATATTGAGTGCAGATTGCTTTTATAACAAGTTTTTAAAAATCCAGTACACTTTATCTTTAAGAAAAAAAAGCTTTAAGGGAAAAACACCCTTCAAAGTTCCTATGGCCTTAGTTGCAGAGTCCATAATCAAACACAATACACTCGTAATGATCTAACAATGGGGAAATTACCTCATGGTTCCTACACACTATAGTCTTGTTTGTGTCATAACAGATTTTTTTAAGACAGCTAAAAATAGTGCTCAAGGATAATGAAAATGGAGTAATTTTCCTTTCCAGAATGTTTTAAAGCTGCCTCATCCTCCATTCCCTGGACTCACGTTGGGGCAAAGGGAACAGAAGATCAATGTGAAAGCTGGGCATGAGCACATCCGGGTAATGCCGGAGGCTGCAGCCAACTGGAGAATGGGAAGAACTGTCTTTCTGCAGGCATGTACACTGTTCATTTCTTTTTCTACCGGCTTGTGGTGTGAGGCCATACCTGATCTCCTAAGTCAAGTAGTTACATTCCTGTTCTTTACCCTGGGCTTTACACCCCGGCTCTGTTCAGGTAAGAAAGTTCGGTGAGCTTCTGCACACTGCCAGGCAGACCTGCTCACAGGCTGGGGACAAGGAACCATGCCTGCTCGTGCTGTAGCACACTTACCACCCAGATGTTAGAGCGTGCTTGGAGCTCTGCATTTACCCGGAAGCCACCAAAATCAGAGTCTATCTCTAGTCCACCAGTCTTGGCCAACTCAACATTGGGCTCCAGGCCCACAGCTGCCACTATGTGGTCAGTTTCTACCTGAGGAAAAAAAGAAATACTTCAGCCAATTACCACGGTTTCCATGTATGCCTATGGACATAGCAACTGCACATTGTTATACTCAGAACTGGAGACTTAAAAAAAAATCACTGGTTAACTTAGGTAACTCTGGTAAAGAGATTTAAACTTCTACTTCATAAAGTTCCCTCAAACACAAATAAACCCCACATTATCAGAACAGAAATCTGCCACCCTTGTGAGGTCTCAAAAATCTGTTACAGACAGGAGGGGGCTATGGGAAAATGGCTCACAGGTGTCTACTCTGGCTCTCATCATTCTTATTTATTTTTTATTTTATTTAAAAAAATTTTTTTAACATTTATTTATTTTTGAGACAGAGAGAGACAGAGCATGAGCTGGGGAGGGTCAGAGAGAGAGGGAGACACAGAATCTGAAACAGGCTCCAGGCTCTGAGCAGTCAGCACAGAGCCCGACGCGGGGCTCCAACTCACGGACCGTGAGATCGTGACCTGAGCCGAAGTCGGACGCTTAACCGACTGAGCCACCCAGACGCCCTATTTCTTTTTTTATTTTTAAAAAGGCCTCTTTTTTAAAGTTTATTTATTTATTTTGAGAGAGATTGTGTGTGCATGCAAGCAGGGGAGGGGCAGAGAGAGGGAGAGACAGAATCCCAAGCAGGCTCCACATTGTCAGCACAGAGCTCAACATGGGATTTGAACTCACAAAGTATGTCATCATGAGCAGAGCCATGATCAAGAGTTGGGAGGCTTAACGAACTGAGCCACCCAGGCATCCCTCATCATTCTTATGTTAATGGATGGAAAGTTCATTCAGAAAACTATGACAGGTGAATGGTGGCTGCCCCAAAAACTACTGCTATCAAATGAAGGAGTAAGAATAAGGCAAGGCAGGGGGCAGAGCTGGAAGATCTGGCAGCCCATCTTCCCCTCCTTACCTTCCTGCCGTCTTTCAACTTGATGAGTAACTTGCCACCGCTGACTCCAACTGACTGCACAATAGCATTGGGAAGCACCTTAACCCCCTCTGTGAAGGCAAATGAGACCTGAGGCTGAGTCTGTGAGTGTACCACCTTCACGACAAGTAGAGAAGATGACTAAAGCATCTGCTGTCATAAAACCGGTAATCATCAGTATGCAGGCAGCCTTGGAGACCCCACACCCACAGTTCACTTTCAGTACTTCCAGAAATTTGGTGCATCAGATTCAGAACACCTACGTGAACTTGGATGACTGGAGAATGGTGGAAATACTTCATCTGTCAGGTGATATGGCGTATGTCAAGGGGGTTCCCAAAGAAGCTAACTTTGCTTTAGGCCTAACTCAAAGGAAAGAGTAGCAGCATATGGAAGGAGTCTCCCTACCTCGTCTGACTTTTTCCATGGTCCAGTTGCTGAGGTATTCAGGGAGGATCTTTCCCATGTTTCCTTTCTCAGGGAAGAGTTGAATTACTTCTGTACCCAAAGCTCGAGCTGGGAAGAAGAAACAGAGTGTACAGTGGGAGGTGAAAGCCAATCCTGGAAAGACTGGAAGAGAAGTAAAGGAGCAGCAGGTAGCCATTCACTATATGCCAGGCGATGCTGCGACCCAGGCCAGAGCTCCTATCTGTGGGTCACTGGGGCACGAGGGCACTGACAAGGCAAATATAACAGGCGCCAGAACTGCCATCCCTGGATTCATCTATAAGCGAATTAAGTGCACTTACACCCAGGCATCACCTCAGACTTACACAGGTGCCTTACGACCTCTCAACAGTAAGCACCCTCCTGAGAAGATGCCCTGATTTCACAGAGCTGAAAACTAACATTAAGAAAAACGGCTGCAATGAAACATTCAAACTGGAACACACAGATCTATCCAACTGGGAACCATTGTGTGTCTGAAGACTGACTTTTACAGGGAATAGCAGTTCAAATATACATACGATTCTGTAGTCTACATTGCACTTACCATCTTAATAACTCACTTTCCTTAATATTTTGTTTCAAAGGAGTCCTGGCTTAGAGGCTAGAGGAAGGGAAGGAAAGCAGTTCTGCTCAGTTGCTCAAATGACAGCTTTTTGTTCACTAAGGGATTCCTCATGAGAACTAAGCTCAGTGCTTAGCTTTACACCATATAAATCATTTTTTTAAGTAAACCTTACCCCCAACATGGGGCTTGAACTCATACCCCAAGATCAAGAGGTGCATGCTCTACTGACTAAGGCAGCCAGGTGCCCCTTACCATATAAATCTTAATCAAACTCTTTCTACTGATCCTGGAAAATGCATCCCTGGAATTTGTGAGAGCCCCAAAAAGCATAGGATATAAGACCAGAGAGAGAAAATCGAGGTCACTGCCTAGTACTCACCCTTTCTGCCAAGAGCGCAGGCTAGTTCGCTACCAAGGAAGCCTCCACCGATTATTGTTATTGAGTTGACTTCCCGGGAAATCTTCTCTAAAGTTCTAAAGTCTCCAATCTGCAGGATCATACCAGTTTAGTCCACTGATTTTCCAAAGATGTATAGGATGATAATACTGATAAGAATTTTCTGCTAAATCTTTGACAATAGTAATTTGCATATAAAATCTTCTTGTATAAAGTGGCTCAATTATAGCCTCTGTTATTTTTATTTTTTTACTGTTTTATTTTTGAGAGACAGAGAGAGACAGAACACGAGCAGGGGAGGGGCAGAGAGAGAGGGAGACACAGAAACCAAAGCAGGCTCAGGCTCTGAGCTGTCAGTACAGAGCCTGACGCAAGGCTCGAACCCACAAACCATTAGATCATGATCTGAGCCAAAGTTGGATGGTTAACTGACTGAGCCACCCAGGCACCCCACCTCTGTTATTTTTTTGTTTGTTTGTTTTGTTTGTTTGTTTATTTAGAGAACGCACGCACGCTAGCGGGGGAGGAGCAGAGAGAGAGAGGAGAGAGAAAATCCCAAGCAGGCTTTTGCCTACCTATTTATTTCTCTATCTATCTATCTATCTATTTAGAAAATGCACGCACATTAGCAGGGGAGGAGCAGAGACAGAGGAGAGAGAAAATCCCAAGCAGGCTCTTTGCCATCAGAACTGAGCCCCACATAGGGCGTGAACACACGAACTATGAGATTATTACCTGAGCCGAAACCCAAGAGTTAGTCTCTTAACCAACTGAGCCACTCAGGTGGCCCAAGCCTCTGATATTGATGTAAATTTCTTTCTCCATTGTAACATTCCTTCTAGTGTCAGTGGTTTTCAACTGGGGCAGTCTTGCCCTCTCCCCCCCTGTGGACATTTGGAAATTTCTGGAGCCATTTTTGGGTGTCAAAACTTGGTGTGAAGAGGTGCTACTTGCAGCTAGTGGGGAGAGGCCAGGGATGCTGCTACATATCCTACATGCACAGGCCAGGCCCTCACAACAAACAATTATCCAGCCCCAAATGTCCATAGTGCCAAAGACTGATTAACCTTATTCTATCAAGAATTTAAAGGATGATACAAATCTTTTCAAATACCCGTAAGAGTGGCTGGAAAATTTCAGCTGTTTTCATGAGTAAAGCAGTGTTAAGAAGAAAAGCCCCCACTTCCTTTTTCACTTAGGTATTCTTTTTTTTTAAACGTTTTGTTTATTTTTGAGACAGAGACAGAGTGCGAGCGGGGGAGGGGCAGAGAGAGAGAGAGAGAGAGAGAGAGAGAGAGAGAAAGAGAGAGAGAGTTAGTAAGTCACAGAATCTGAGGTAGGCTCCAGGCTCCAAGCTATCAGCACAGAGCCCGATGCGGGGCTCGAACTCTCAAACAATGAGATCATGACCTGAGCTGAAGTCGGACGCCTAACCGACAGAGCCACCCAGGCGCCCCTTCACTTAGGTATTCTTAAGTTTTCTCCTCAAAGTCTCCACGGTAGCATTTATAATGCAAAATGCCAAGAGGCTATAAGGAGTTCCAGTGCATCAGGAAAAAAAAAACTATGGAAGGGCAATCAGAAGGAACCATAGCAAGTAATCAAAAACAGTAAATGTATTCTTCACCTAGGAGTAGAAAACCCTTGAGTGAGGTATTTGAGGTGCAGAGAGAGGAAGTGACTTGTTCAAGGCCAGATAACAAGTCTGTAGAAGAGCGATAAATAGAACTCACGTCCCCTGATTCCTGGATGGTTGCTTGGGGACCACAAGCTTATGCTACCTCTTCAAAAACCAACACAACCAAAGCACTACAGCAATTACCTTTCTGAAAAGTGTTGTTCTACTCTTCACCTCTGCTCCAGCCCTATCAATAGCAGACAGACTTCTTGGAGTGCCTCCTAGAAATAGAAGAAGGAAAACCCTTTAGCCCAACAAGCTGGAGCTAGCCCAGAAAATCTCCTCACAAAGGTGGCGCTGTGGTGTTCTCTGCCAGGGCCACCTCAGCATTCACAGGGCATGAAGGTTGTTTCCCTTCACCTCACCTCTCTCCCGGCAGGCTTCTGTCAATTTTCTTCGACAAGCCATTTGAATTTGAGAGTCTCTCTACAAAGGGCCTGCCCTCTCCAGTGATGGCCACAAGGCCTCAGTTTTTGCTTCTCCAATCCCTTCTAGGGGGTTCACCAGAAAGCATGCTTTGTTTAAGGGACAGCTTTGATCTCCCCTTTTGATTTCTGATTGGTAGTGGCCATGAGGCTGTATCATTTTCAGGGCACAGGGCAGAGAGCAGAGGGCAAGGGTTAACAGGGAGAACGGGGAAAAAAAAGGCCACTCTCTTCAATACCCATCCGTGCCCTTACTGGAAGTGACAGCAAGGATAATTTGGAAGGGCTATTGATCAGATGCCTGTAGTTAGCTGGGCTTTGCACCAAGAGAAGAGGACCACTTCAGAGATACTGGGTTTGGTTTTCTTAGGATTAAGTCATGTCTTCTAGACTAAAACTCGAATGAGCTGTACCAGGGACAAACTCCCTGTCCAGAAACACTCACCTGTTGCAAGCAAGCACTTTTCATAGGTTATTTGAGAGCCATCATTAAGTTTCACCATGTTGCCTCTCACATCCAGCTGCACTACCTGGTATATACACAGAAAGAGGGAGAAATGCATTAGCTTAAAACAGTTTTTTATTGAGACATAATTCACACAACATAAAATTTACCACTTTAAAGTGTACAATTCGGTGGTTTTTAGTATATTCACAAGGTTGTGCAGCCATCACCACTATAATTATAGCTCATTTCCCTTACCCCAAAAAGGAACCCTGTACCTTTTAGCCATCAGTCTAGTGAGAAGAATTAGTTCTTGACCTAAGGTGATGCTTAAGAAACTATTTACTTATATATTTTTATAATTTTTTTATGTTTATTTATTTTTGGGAGATAGAGCGGGAGAGGGGCATAGAGAGAGGCAGACACAGAATCTGAAGCAGGCTCCAGGCTCTGAGCTGTCAGCACAGAGCCCGACACGGGACTCGAACCCACAAAGCGCAGGATCATGACCTGGGCCGAAGTCAGACACTCAACCGACTGAGCCATCCAGGTGCCCCAAGAAACCATTTCTAAGTAATCACTGGCACCACGGTTTCTGGTACCCAGCCTCTTCAAGTGGTCACAGTTGCTTTTTTTTTTTTAAGATTTTTTAATTTACTGTTTATTTTTAAGAGAGAGAAAGTGTGTGTCTGTGTGTGTGTGTGTGCACGCGGGGGTTGGGGGAGAGAGAAAGAGGAAAAAGGGTGAGAGAATCCAAAGTAGGCTACACACTGATAACAGAGGGCCCAATGCGGGGGCTTGAACCCACGGACCATGAGATTATGACTTGCATCCAAGTCAGATGCTTAACTGACTGAACCACCCAGGCGCCCCGAGTGGTCATAGTCTTAAGCAACTAACATTAAAACAAATCCTTACAGTCCCCACAGTCCCTGCACAATTTGTGGAAATGGAGAACAGAGACAGACTTTTCTATTTGGCTTTTTGGAAACCTTCGTTAACAATGCTCCTACATTCTCAACATTTTTACAAGATTCTCTGTCTAACTTCTATCCTTCACTAAAACTCAGCTCTCCCGCCAAGGACACCTCACACATAGAGACTGCTTATTCACCCACACTCCTCATCACACCCAGGGCAGGTATTGGCTGCTGCTGCTGCTGCTGCAGCTGCTTCCAGATTCTTGTACCCTCATGCTGCTCTGAGAAGCACCAGCCTGTATCCTACCAATCACTGCTATCCAGCCACCTCCCGGTCACTCCTCATTCACTGAAGTTGTTGGAATCTGGCTCATACTTTTCCTGTGAGCCACATCCAGAATCGTATATCTTAAAGCTCTACTTCTACCTCGAATATCCTACTTTTTGGTCACAAATTTCCATTCTTCCAGCTTTTTCTCAGGCCCACTGTCATCTATATATGCTTTTAATTTTCTCTGCTTACCCAGTGGGCTAATCCATTCCAACTAATCTGGGCTCATGGTAGATCACCCAAACTGTTCTCTTGCTACCACGTCTAATTTCCTTGCACCCTAATCCTTATGGTGAAGAGCTTGAAATCTGTAGTCAGAGAGACTAGAGACCCAGTCTCTGCTCCCCTCCTTACTAGCTGTGAGGCCATTCATTCAAGACACATTTACTAAGCACCTACAATGTCAGGGACCATGCTAAGTGTTCAGGACACAATGGTGAGAAAAAGTTACCTTCCCTGCCTCCAGAGTCCAGTAGCCAAGGCAGACAATTTAACAAACACTACATTCAAGAGTGAGAAATGCTCTGATAAAGGTTGTACAGGTAGCTCTAGAGACATGTGACACATGCCCTCAGTCGAGCTTTCTGGAGGCAATGATGTAAACTGTGACTGGTTGGGTGAGTAGCTGCTTTAGACACTTCCAGTTTGTCCTTGGGTAAGCTCTCTCTTCAATACAGCCCCAGTAAGTCAGTGACTCAACTGGCACACTGCTCAGTCTCAGATAACCAACCACCTGGTATCCTAGTTTACTGCAAAAACAAGTGAAGCTATAGGATATGATCTTGCTCAGGTTCCCATAAGGCTTCTCACCTCCCAACCCCCAAATAAAAACTTTACTTCCTTCCTTCTAGCTTCTGGGATGAGGTGTCCTTTCTGAGATGTTTCTGTGCCTGACCCCCATCCCCTGTTAGTTACCACGTACTCCTGTCCTTCTCTGCTGACATCTTAGGCCTTTGGCCCATTCACACGCTTAGGTCTGTCCCATCCTCAGAGCCCCACCTCTGACTCTATGTCCTTCTCCAGGGCCTGTCCAATTGCAGTCTCCATTTTCTCATTTACATTTTGAAGGAGTACTGTATCCTCTTTTCGAACTTCACGATGACATCTGAACCACTGAGTCTGTGGCTCATCTTACAGTTCTTTTCCTACCAGATCCCTCTGCTGTAAGGAGGAAGGTCAATAACATCCTCCTCCTTTTTTTTTAAAGTTTATTTATTTGAGAGCTAGAGAGCACCTGCTGGGGAGGGGCGGAGAGAGAGGATCCCAAGCAGGCTCCATGCTGTCAGTGAAGAGCCTGATATTGGGCTTGAACCCACAAAATGTGAGATTACAACCTGAGCCAAAATCCAAAGAGTTGGATGCTTAACTGAATGACCCACCCAGGCACCCCCACATCCTCCTTCTTGAAACTCTCTCCAGTCTCACTTAGCACCTGTCCTGGGCTCTCCTCCTTTAACTTCTTTCCTACTTTCCTTTGGGGGCTCTTCTTCAGTCTGCCTCCTCAAAGCTGGATTCCCCAGGGTTCCATCCCTGCCGCATTCCCCTTCTGACTGCAAAGTTCTCCACAGGAGGCCTCACCCACTCTCATGGTTTCAACCCCTACACGTAAGTGGATGATACCCGAATCCCTATCCAAGCCCAGACCCCTCTTCTGAGTGTCACAGTCACATATCCAACTGCCCATGGACATCTCTACACTTATACGCCATTTCATCCGTAACAGTCCAAAACTAAATTTTCCTTCCCCCTTAAACTAGGTCTTCCTTTTGTAACATCTCTCTCAGCTGGGGGTAACCACCACCTACCACACAAGCTGGAAATCAGAAAGTCATCTCTGCCTCTTCCCTCTCCCTCACGGCCCACCTTCAGTCTATCGCCACGCCCTATCAAGGCTGCCTTCTAAGCAGGTCTCAGTCTGCCTCCCACTCCCTATCACCTCTCTATCAGGAAGCTATAGCAAAAAAAAAAAAAAAAGGCAAGCTCTAAAATGGTATTATTAAGAGCATGGGCTCTGTAGTCAGACTGACCTGGGTTCAAATTCTGTAATCCACTACTTATTAGCTGTATGATCTTGGGCAAGTTGGTTGACCTCTTTTTAATCTCAATTTCTTTCTCTATAAAATGGCCAACAATACTACCTACCTGAGAAGATTATTATGACAAAATGAGACAATACCTGTAAAGCATTTTAAAATTGTGCTTACTGCTGCTGCTGCTGCTTCTTCATCATCACCACTACACCATCACTACCATTACTGCCTTAATTTGGGTTCGTATCATCTCTTGCCTGGATTATTGCAATAGTCTTCAAAATGCTCTACTTCTAGTCTTGTCCCTCTGAAATCCATCCTTCTCATAGACAATACAGTGATTACTTAAAATTCAATCTGTTTTATGCCCTTGTCTAAAACTTAACAGCCCCCCAATGCCCACGGGAAAAAGCTCAAGTTTTTATACAACAGAGCCGTCCATGATTGGGCCCCTGTGTGACTTCTCAGTGTCATCTCCTGCTGTTCTTTAACTTATACTTTCTGCTCTATCAGTAGCTGGCTGCTTGTTTCACTGCACCAAACGTGCTGTTTCATACCCTTGTGTCTTTGCTTATGCTGTGTTTTACTTGAATTCTCTTCACTTACCACTAATCTAGTGTATCCCTCTTCATTCCATAAAATCTCCCATTCTATAAGAGCTCCTCCTCTAGGAAGCCTTCCCTGAAACCATCACTATACAGGGCATGCTTCCTAGTAATTCCCAAAACACATTATGCCTATCTTTCTTAGTCCACATCTATGTGTTACAATCATCTGTTCATGTTTCTGCCTAAATACTGTTAGCCCCTGGAGGTCAGGGCCTGTGTGTTATTTACACACAGAGGGTACTTAATACATACATTACATCTCGTTAATAGCTTATCCATAAACCTATTTCCACCTCCGCTGCCTATGGCTCCTTATAGAAAAGTGGGCTTATCCCTATCAAAGGTCAATGCCACCACCTGTGCTCTGGATCCCATCTATTCTGGGCTTTGCTCCTTCTGATAACCGTTTCCTCTCTACTGTAACACTGTCATTAGTTTACAAACATACCCTAGTACCCCCACATTAACAAAAATGAAACATAGCACAAAAAAACCCCAAAACCCTCCCTGGACCCCACAAATGCCCTCCAATAACTGCTCCCATTACTTAGGCACTCACCTTTGTAAAGTCTAACAATATTTCCCATGTGGATGTAATCTCTAAATTATCTTACTATCTTGAATAATATACATTTGTCAGTCTCTTGTCATTAGTAATCCCAAGGAAATGTTAGTGTGGAAAAACTATGTTTAGTTTCTATGTTTAGTTGGGATGCTACTCTAGGCTTTGAGATTAGTGTTTTCCCCAGGAAGAAACACTAAGCAGTGAAGACTGGCAATATTAAACCTAAAATGACTTGATCATTTTTTGATGAACGACAATGGCAGGAGAGACGTAAATGGTCATGGGAATACAGGTCACCATACTTGCCGCCCACATGGAACATGACAAGGGAAGCAGCATGTTAGCTCACCTTCTTCCCAGTGAGGACAGCCACGCCACCATTCTCAATGTGAGGCAGGTCCTGAGCAGAGACATAGAAAGAAGGTGGCTGGAAATAAATGCTGTACAAAGAGGAAGGGAGAAAATGTTATAAGCATCCGGAACCGCTATCAACTTCCCCCATAGCCTTAGTAAAATTGTTCTCATCATGAAAAACTTTCAGGAACATTTTCCAGAGTAAGTTTCCAAGACCACTAAATCTTAGTTGTGTCTTATACAGAGATATTTTATTTTTTAAGTTTGTTTGTGTGTTTATTTATTTAGAGAGCATGAGTGGGGAAGGAGCAGAGAGAGAGGGAGAGAGGATCCCAAACAGGCTCTGCGCTGTCAGCACAGAGCTGGACACGGGACTCGAACTCACAAACCATGAGATTACGACCTGAGCCAAAATCAAGAGTCAGACGCTTAACCAACTGAGCCACCCAAGCGCCCAGTACACAGATGTATTTTAGGACAGCAGTTCTCAACTGGGTGCAATTCTGCCCCCTCAAGGACACTTGGCAATGTCTAGAGGCATTTTTGGCTGTAACAGCTTAGGGGGAGGGATGCTTTTGGTATCTAGTGGGAGATGCCAGGGATACTATTAAACATCTTATAATGCACCAGCCCCCACAGCAAAGAATTATCCAGACCTAAATGCCAATTATCCAGACCTTAGCCAATAGGCTGAGAAACCCTGCTCTGGATTTAGGCTCATTTCAAAATTAGAACAGGAAGACCACCCAAGGAGCTGGTATTCACACATCCACGCAAATAAGTTGTCTAGAACGGCTGGTCAATGGACAGCTACATCTAGCTCCTGAGAGGATTTTGCCTCAAATAGCAGACATTAGCTATGAGATATTAATTAACGGGTGGCTAACATAACTGACAGCATGCATCCTGCGTGAGAACAGAACATGATAATGGGGGTGAGGGAGGTAGGTAGATTTGTAAAATTTAGTCTAGTATCAACACAAACACTAATGAGAAAAACATTGGAACCCTAAAGCAGTACTGGAATCAAGAAGTCCATGGAGTCCCTTAGAAGGAAAAGGCTTCAGGACCTGTATTTCCAAGTCTTTCATGCAAACATTTTAATAAAGAGGTTCTTCCTTACGGCATTCCCACAATTCTGAAACCCTGCTAGGGCATCAAAGAAAACGCCAGAGAACAGTGGCTTTCTTTTACTTTTCTGGGAGACACCTAGGGAAGTGTCATGTAAGGAGGGACAACAGTGGCGAGGCCGATCTTCACTGTAGAAGTCTAACAGAAAAGTCCCGGAGATAGGAGCAGTAGTACTTCAGAGGCCAACACTACAGCTTTACTTGTTGGCAGATCTCATGACAGAATCCAGGCCTCCTGCCACTGTATCCTGTTGCCTCTGAGCTGTGCCAAGCGTGTACCACATCAGACTCCGCTGTGCAGCCACGTCGTCTCTCCTATGTGCTGCACAAGGCTCTGTGCAAAATCCTGACCCATTCCTTATGCTTAGCTGAAGTTGCTAGTCAGGCCCATTTTACATAAGTGAACACACCTTCTCTCTTTTCCATTCCACTGTCTGAATCGCAGCGTCTTTGTGACATTTGGATCATCTGAAAACCACAGCTCTTTTGAAAGAGGAGGTCGCATGTATGGCAGCTCTGGATCTTCAGACACAATCAGTACCTTTAGGTATAAAATAATAATACTTATCAGAGCCAGGTCATTTAAGAGGCAGATGTCAACGTGTTCACACAGGATAAGGGCCTGCAGACCACACCCTCCATGCCAAGCAAGACTGTGCACCTCACCCTGGCCCCTGGATCCCGAGCCCGGATGGATCTGGCCGCAGCAAAGGCAGCAGTGCCTCCTCCGATGAGAAGGAACGGAACATGACTTGGTACCCTGACTTGAGGAACTGGTTCTCCTTCTGGAGCTGCAGGCAACAGACCAGACAGGGTTAATTTTCTGGAAATCTCAGATGAGTCCTTGCCACTATTAAAAAAGAAAATCAGCTTGCACTTGTCTCAACCCTTTACGGGAGGCTAGCAAAATGCTGTACCTACGTTAATCTTGACAAACATCACAGTCACCTGATGGGACAGGAAAAACAAGTATCTCTTTCATTTCATAAGTGAAAAATAGCCCCTGAAGAGGTGACTGATTTGGCCAATGTTGTTCATTCATTAAGTCTGTCGGAACTAGAACCTAGCTTAATGTCTAGCTATTGGAAACATGTT
Organism: Prionailurus viverrinus; assembly: GCF_022837055.1. Taxonomy (NCBI): domain Eukaryota; kingdom Metazoa; phylum Chordata; class Mammalia; order Carnivora; family Felidae; genus Prionailurus; species Prionailurus viverrinus. The sequence goes on from NC_062579.1 coordinate 100,623,862, forward strand.
AGAAAGCTTCTGGGGCACCTGGATGGCTCCGTTGGTTGGGCGTCTGACTTTGGCTCAGATCATGATCTCATGGCTCGTGAGTTCAAGCTCCGCACTGTCAGCTGTGCTGACAGCTCAGTGCCTGCAGCCTGCTTCGGATTCTGTGTCTCCCTTTCTCTCTGCCCTGCCCCTGCTCGTGTTCTGTCTCTCAAAAATCAATACATTTAAAACATTTTTAAAAAAAGAAAGCTTCTGCTCTTTCCATTCACTTCCTACTGACCAACAAGAAATATCAAGTTCAGGGGCGCCTGGGTGGCTCAGTCAGTTGAGCATCTGACTTCGGCTCAGGTCATGATCTCACAGTTCGTGGGTTCGAGCCCTGCATCAGGCTCTGTGCTGACCGCTTGCTCAGAGCCTGGAGCCTGCTTCAGATCCTGTGTCTCCTTCTCTCTCTGCCCCTCCCCCGCGCACGCTTTGTCTCACACTCTGTTTCTCAAAAATAAATAAATGTAAAAAAAATTTAAAAAAGAAGAAATATCAAGTTCAGTTTCAGCTTTTGTTAGCAATAAAGGGGGGGAAACTCAGCAGGCCAATTGGGAATTATTATACAGTGTTCAGAAATAAGGAGGTGTTGCTGAAGAAAGTGATGTAAATCGCCCACCCAGAGTTGTAGGACTTATTAAAGGATTAAAACATTCCTCTCTGAAAACTCAAGCCAGTCATGGGGATGGAACTGATTGCTAGGGCTATATGTTATAGGGAAACAAATGTATCTTTTAACAAATAGAAAACTCCAAAGACTCTAACGGGGAACAAAACAGACCAAAAGAATTTCCTCATCAAAAAAAAGGCTTTCATGTCTTTTCCAAAAGTTTTCCTCACCAAGCTTGCCTTTGTAATTTAAAGCTTGCCTTTTAAGAGTCCAATATAAAGAAAAATAACCAACCAACATAATCATCATTAATAACTATTCTCAAACCCAAATTCCAGTCAAATATTTTAATAAATTACTCCCATGTCTGGGGTAATTCCATAGTCTTTAGAATCTTACCAACTCATAGCATCGTCCTGTCTATAAGACATCTGCAAAGCACAACACCCAAACTGTTTTTAACTTGCCCTTCACATACTGAGCCTTAAATGATACTCACCAGGTGACGTGGCCATTTTCTGTTTCTCTTCTGGTGTTAGCCCTAACCCTGACATTCTTTCATTATATCTTTTTTGGTCTTCTTTTATAGTCTTGTAGGCCTGCAGATCCAAACATGGAGAAAATTTATTTTATCATAAAGTCAGCTCACACCGTAAGTAATATCAGTATTTTTCAATTAAATGAGAAGCTTTTGTCTACATGAAGTAAGTTCTTCTATGTTAAAATCATTAAGGCAAAATTACTTTCTCAAGAAAAAAAAATACTGAGTATGTACACACTGGCCTAGAAAGGCTACAGGTAAGCAGATGAAAATGTTCCATTTTCAAATTTCCTTAGGCTCTGGGGTGCCTGGGTGGCTCAGTTTGTTGAGCATCTGGCTTTTGACCTCAGCTCAGGTCATGATCTCACAGTTCATGGGTTCAAGCCCTACATCAGGCTCTACACTGGCAGTGTTGAGCCTGCTTGGGATTCTCTCTCTCTCTCTCTCTCTCTCTCTCTCTCTCTCTCAAAATAAACTTTTAAAAATTTCCTTAGGCTCTATGTAAAGAATTTTCCTTATATTTAAGCCTGAAGGTACAGCTAAAGAAAAAAAGAAAATCATTTTATACTAGAAGAATAAAATGCTAAACTTTATAAAAGGGGTTTTGGACCATGCTGGATACTAGTTGTGAAACCAAGCTATACGGTTTTGGGTACGAAGTTGGGACATTAAGTTTTCCAGGCAGATGTCCCAAGTTTTTCTGGGTACTCAGATAATGCCCTGAAACATGACTCCCTGTATCCTAGTCTTCTAGAGTAACTAATCTTTCCCTCAATGGTCTCTCCTTTTTTTGACACTCAGATATTTACCAAGGGTGAAACATCCTGCTTAATCACCTATTTCAAATATACTATCTTTTCTAGCTGTTCAACTTGAAAAAGAGTCCCTTAACATTATGACTAGATTTTTTTTTAATACAGCATCAGAGTTTGTTGGAGATGTTTTTTTAAATTGGCAAGAATGATTTATTTTAATTACAACACACTTTTGCTCTTTTGTACTCCACAGGCTCAACAAGACAGAAATTTAAGTGATTTATGTCAACTGAAATCCTAGGTTATTAATTAATTGGAGGAGAAAGTAAGGGCAATCAGAAGAAGTGTCATAAGACATGTCCTAAGAATATTTCTATGAGCCCCTTTACAGAGCAGCCCATTAGGCAATGGGCTGTAATGAGGAACCTATACTCTGAGATCTGGGCTTAACATTCATTAGCCTGGGAACATCTAACATATGATATGAATGGGTTAGAAAATTAAGTACTGTATGTTAAAAGAAAATGGCTAGTCCTTGAATTTACCACTAAATTCATCAAATTAATACACTGAATTCAACTAACATTAATTTCAGGAAGAAAGTTTTTTTACCTTACCCGCACCTAAAAAGTTATTTCTTTTAAGAAAGGGAATTTTACCAAAAAGATGGCTTAAGCTGGTCAACATGAGTGAATAGAAATGTGTCATGCTCAGACAGCGAGGAACATCCAAAAATAGCCTAGGCTCTCTTACACCTTCTAATGGTTTCACACGTGAGGGGTAAAGCAGACCAAGAAATATCTTGAGGTTTAGTGGGGTTTGTCATATATTTATGTACACATATATTTATGGATCTAGCTTTTAAGTAAATATCCTGATACAAAAATGTGTACAGACATTCTAAATAAAAATTTACTTTTCCCCCAAGTACTGCTGTATTCCTAGTTTGCACAAATTTGCAATTATCGACATGAATACATGTCAGGTTAAGAAAAACTACAGATTTGGGGTGCCTGGATGGCTCAGCTGGTTGAGCATCCGACTTCCACTCAGGTCATGATCTCGTGGCTCATCAGTTCGAGCCCCGCATCGGGCTCTGTGCTGAGGGCTCAGAGCCTGGAGCCTGCTTTGGATTCTGTGTCTCCCTCTCTTTGTGCCCTCCCCCACTCACTCTGTCTCTCTCTCTCTCTCAAAAATAAACATTAAAAAAATTTTTAAAAACTACAGATTTGTGAAAAATATCACTGGAGACAACTTTTTTTTTAAGGTTTATTTACTTACTTTGAGAGAGAGCGAGCGAGCATGAGTGGAGAAGGGGCAGAGATAAAGGGAGAGAGAGAGAATCCCAAGCAGGCTCTATGGTGTTATTATGGAGCTCAACTTGGGTCTTGATCCCATAAACCACGAGATCATGACCTGGGTCGAAATTAAGTCAGATGCTTAACTGACTGAAATACCCAGGCGCCTCTGGAGACAACTTTTCTAAACAGATTAATATGTTTATTTTCCTTAAAGAAATTTGAAAGGAAAAAGATCATTTTCTACGGTAATATGATTTTACCAGTTGAACAAGTTGGGCAAAGGGCCCCAATACTAAATCTCATTAAATATTCTAAAGGCCACGTTAGCTCTGCTCACTGATAAGTAACAGGACTGAGATTAGGAGATCTGCCTGTTATCCTAGACAAAGTCACTAGAGCAGGAGGAGGAATGCCCACATCCACGCCCATTAGGAGTTCCTATTTGCAATCTAAGTCGAGGAAGCACTGTTCAAATCAGTACTTTTCAAACTGAGGTTGCAGCCCATTAGTGGGCTGTACAATCAGTTCGGTAAGGTTCTAATCAGCATTATAGAAACAAATAGAAGAGAATAAAACTATCAGAGTATATCACACCTACTAGGTATTATTTTGAACTTTGTTTGAATTTTATGTACGTATAGTAACATAATGGGTTGCAAGATAAAATACATTTCTTTCTGTGGATCGTGGTAAAAAATGTAAAAACAACTGGTTTAAAGTACAGACCCCAAACAAACATTTCAGAAAAGTTTTCCTTGTTCTCACTTCTGCTCCCTTACTTTTGGAGGCTGGAGTCGGGGGAAGGGAAAGAGCTCCCAACTCAGGAGGCACTAAAGTAGTATCTGTACCTAAATCAGGAACATTTCCTCATGTGCGAGAAAAAAAATTATGAAGGAACGCCATTGTGGACTGAGTGTCTGTGTCCCTCTCAAATTCCTATGTTGAAGCCCTAACTCCCAATGTGATGGTATTTGGAGAGGAGACATTTGGGAGGTGATAAAGGTGAAATAAGGGTAGGGCCTTAATCCGACAGGGCTAGTACCCTTATAAGAATAAGAGACTCCAGAGCTCATGTGCGCGCTCTCTCTCTCTCTCTCTCTCTTTCTCTCTCTCTCTCTCTCTCTCTCTCTCTGTGTGCTATTTTGTTACAGCAGCCAGAGCAGACTCATACAAACACTAAATAACTTATAGCTATATCTCATCAAATCTAAATAACTTACAGCTATATCTCATCAAATTTGAATTCCAATTTTAAGTTAACAGTTCTTGTGAGACTAAGACCAGTTTCAGAGGATAAAAATCTAAGCTGCCTGAGATCACATTTTAAATTATTTAAAACCTAATATAAAACCTTACAGAATAGTTCAATAACAGTTGCAGGTAGACAAAAGCTTATCATTTAACCTGAAAGCACTATAATTAGCTTTACTATTACCAGTGTTGGATAAACACAGAGGGCAATGAGGCATTTGAGTGAATGGCTTGAGAGGAACTTGTGCTTCATAGATATTTCCAGGGCAAGAGAAAGCAACAGTAAATGGCCCCTGTCTTGTGGCCTGGCATCAAGAGGTTTGCCTGGCCAGCTCTGTGAAGGCCATCCAACTCTGGTACAGCAACATAAACCAGAGGCTTATAAGGTTTCAGTTGTTACAAACATATCAGATGCAAACACTTTAAATCCAGTTTTGAATGAATGAGGTGGAACTGATGGCAAATGCTGAGAGCTAGGAAATGGAAAAGGTAAGGCTCAGAGGGTAGTATCTCAATTATGAACGAGAGGCATTTATGAAAGCAGTCTACACAAATGTGTTAGCTTGTACCACTTCAGCCACTAGTTTGACCAAATTAGAGATTACAAAAGGGACACTGCCAAATGAATTTACTTTGAAATAGAGGCTGGGGGTGGGTGGGGCGAATACTGTAATTCTGTGGCTTTTCTGGACCTCCTCAGAAGCATTCAATAAAATGCCTTTTCACAATAAAAGTCAGGTTGATCATTTCTGACAAAACACAAAAATTATGTTTTACCTAAAATGATCTAAAATGGATGGTATTCAAGTTCCTTTTGCTTGCTTATTCAATGTTTACTGTTTGAGACTATCTTGTTAGGTCTGCAGCACTGAAGCACAATATAATTTAGCATCTTAAAAAAGAATTATGAACTTGGCAAAAGTTTCAAAGAAAGGGTTAATGAGAAGGATCTATAATAATTAAATGTATGATAGCTTTAGATACATCTGGTAGGGCTTCAACAGTTTGAAAGATGAGATCTGAGGGCTCCCTAGTGACTGACAATGTCCCTTTGATGAATAGCTAGAAAGCACATGCTGTGAATACTTCACTGTATTCTAATGGATCAAGTTTTCATTAGTGCCATGGTCTCACCCACCCTACCCCGAAATATATTTTAGTGTAAGCATCTTACATAATAAACTCCTGCCCCAGTGACTGTCGCTCCTACAATTAAGAAGTATACTAGGCTGCTGCCATCTTTCACGGGAGCACCTGTAGACGCTAGTGATCTAGAAGGGGATCCTAGGTGATGACACTGCACAACTGTAGGTAAAGATAGGGCCAAGAAAGAAACAAAAGGAAATAGAAAAAGCACTAAGTATTAATGAAGAAGCATTCAACACAAAGGCAGGGAAGGATTTTTGGTAATCCTGTGCTAAAAAAGAAAAAAAAACATGCTGCTCCAGGACTGGAGGAGAATGTGTCCTTCCTCAAAGTCTGTTATCAGAGTTCACCTATTTCTTATTCTGCGTCAATTCACAACTGCAAAAACTGTCTATTGGTGCATTTGGGAGTCAGGTCAGTCAATCTAGGTAACTTCAAGTAATTTTCACACCCCTTTTTTATAACCTACTGACCAAGGAACAAAGATAATTTCACTGTCTTACCAGTGTGGAAAGAACCATACACCGTATGTATGTGCCATACACCGTAATGGCATCCAAAATTTGCTCTTGGGGAGTGAAACAGCTTCCTTCAATCAAGGGTGATAGTAGGTGTTATCTAAGTTGGTTCACTCAACCTTACGTGATCCAACTTTAGACTGATCTGCTTAGTCACAGTAAACCCTGCCAAGTTAAAAAAAAGAAAAAAACACCTATGGAATAATTCCTCTGTGACCAACAAAGCTGATCAGAGTTCATTTAAGGAGATAGAATTGTGTTAATACTACATAGCATTTAAAACCATATTTCTCACCTCACACAAATTCCATTCTAAAAGTGGAGATACTAGGCCTACTTCTATAATTGAGTCTTTGGGTGAGATTCAGGGATAGTTTTCCTTTTAGGAACATTTAATAGTTTGGATTGAAAGCTGTTGTTGTTTTTTAATGTCTATCCAAAGCTGAGGAAAACACTGAATATTTGACAAATGAGTCAAAATCAAATATTGTGCTAAGGAGCTGCAATGAGTTCTGACCTATTCACAGGTTAGTGTGTCATATCTAAGAGAAAAGGTACAATTTTGTGGATTAGTCAAATCTAAGAAAACGCAGTGGCTTTCAAGTAATGAGTAAAAAGACAAGTGAAAAGAGCAAAGCTAATCAACATGAGATTAAATTTCAGTTATTCCCATGTTGGCTTTCACAGGATGTTAGATAGTAGGCACTTTAAAGAAGGCTTTTTGGAAATTTTTGCAAAAGGAGAAAGGGGAGTTAGTTGCAGAAGTGTTAAAGCAGGGGAGTACTGAGTCTACTAATGGGAGCTGTCTGGCAGCTTCTTTACACACGCTGCTTTTCTACTTACATATGCACCAGCTCCTATTGTTGATAAGCCCACCATAAGGACTAACACAGAATTATCGATTTTGCCCCCTGATGCACCAGAGCTAGCCATTTGTCTTGTCATCTGGAGTTCTAGAGGAACATGCCATCGCTGGAACAAGTTGCCTGAGGAACACAATTCATTAAGACACACACACATACAAAAATAAAATAGTTAATACATGTTTATGACTACAGGTCAATGCACTGTAGAAGTCAAGACTTACTGCCCACTGGGCTGCATGATGTTACTGTTCAATGACCAAGAAAAAAATAATTAAAACTGTATGAATACTATAGATACTGAATCCTCAAACTTAAATTGTTGGAGACTTTAGGAGTATAACTGAATGCTGCCCAGGGAAGAAATTTACAGCTTACAGAAAAGATAATGAAAAACCAACAGGCAGTTCATCAAACACTACTACTACTCTCTTCACATCCTCATCACAAATGAAGTAAACACAGAGAGGTGACTGAATAGATACAAAAAGTGAACTACAGGCTACCTGGGACATTCATTGGAACCACCACTTAAGGAATAATCTAAATGGCTGGCTCGAATCCTGCACAAAATAAGAAAACCCCACAACATAATCGAACCTGGACACAGTTCAGTCTTTCATGAAAGGTAATGTGTCCTGGAAGATGGAAATGCTAAAGCACAAAATAAGAAAAAAAAATTAAGTGGATTTATCTTCTCCAAAGAACTAAATAATTTCAGATTATAAAATATTTTCTAGAATGACAAAATTTTAAATATCCATCAACTATTTGGCTGTTAGTCCTCCAAAATAATATAAATATTATGTTGATGTAAAACTCTGTATATCCATGTAATTACCTGAGGAATATAACAACTCTCATACACGGAAATGAAGGAAGGTGTCAGAACCTTCTCTGCTTCTGATACTCCTCATGTTGACTACCAACCTAGAGCAGGGGTTTGGAAACTTTTTCTGTAAAGGACCAGATAGCAAATATTTTCAGCTTTGCAGGCCATACAGTCTCTGCTGATGTTGCACAAAAGCAGCCACAGGCAAGATATAAATGAATGGGTATGGCTGTTTTGTAATAAAACTTTATGGGCACTAAAATGTGAATTTTAAATAACTTTTTTATGTCACAAAATAGTATATTTTTAATTTTTTTCAGCTATTTAAAAAACGCAAAAATCAATCTTAGCTCAAGGGGCATACCTACAAAAGCATGTGGGTTTGGCCTGTGGGCTGCCATTTGCCGATGCTGATCCCGATCTAGGGCAGTGGTTCTAAAGCTTGAGCGTGCATCAGAATCCATTGGAGGGCTTGTTAAAACACAGATGGCCAGACCTACCCCCAGTTTCTGAGTCTGGAGATCTGGAATGGGGACTCAAAAATTTGCATTTCTAACAGGTTCTTAGGTGATGCTTATGCTGCTGGCCTGCACTTTGAGAACCAATGGTCTAGAGGCAGATAGATCTATTCCTGGTCTGACCAGGCTTTGAAAGACAAACAGAATGGGCACTGGTTGTAGCATTTCATAGTAGAAATATGGAGCTTTCCTCCTTGCTTCCACAATTTCAGGGCACAGAAAAGTAAAAACAGAGTCTGTAGTCTCTTACCTGAAATCCTCGGGAAACTGTATTCCAGAGCTCAGAATTGTTTGGTTTTAAGTATATAATACAGATACCATACCGTAAATAACACTCAGCACAGTGAGGGGCAGCAACCCACAGTCACACACATTAATGTTTCCCTGACAAAGCTGACTGAGTGGGATGAACAAAAGATTTAATAAGTAGCCTTTCTCTCCAGTTCAGGTCAGGTTTCACTGGCAAATGAGTTACAAAAACCTGATTTTTTGAGTCCTATTTTGATTTCTGAATTACAGATAAGAGACTATAAATCCACACCCATAGAAGTGAAAATGTATTTTTCTTTACTGTTTTTATTTCTTACCTGCTTTAGAATCCTTCATTGCCACATGAAATAAAATGGTTTATATTTGGAAATAACAAATCATGAAAATAAAAACATGCAGGGGTGGAGAAGCTTATCTCAATCTGGGCAAGCTTTTGAATTTCAGAAACCCATAGAATGATTAAGCACCAGAAGCAGAAACTGACAACTCTCAGAGCTTAGAAAATGAAACTGGGTAGAAAGAGTTCCACGCGGTTTAGTTCAATGAATTTAGTTGTGTTCCCCACTTCCACCATAAGTTTATTTATTGAAAATAAGTGGCTTTTAAAAAAGTTCCACTGATTATCCCTCTAGAAGATCCTAAATCCAGATATAACAAGTTTGTTTTAAGGTAATGATACTAGTGTTTATTCTGTTTTTGCTAGCTTTTCACAAACTGATAAAACTAAGAGTGTAGATTTGGTAAAGTTCAGCAGTTTTTGCCTTGATTTGCCAAAAAAAAGACACTTAGAAGTAAACTGAGTTTTTAAAAAGTCAATTGGTTAACATTTAAACTACTGCCTGAAAATAAATGTAATACACTATTATTAATAAACCATTTTTACATACCTACCAACTGATTTTAATTTTGTAAGAGGTGTTAAGTATTGGATGGATGTTTATATTCTCCCACCCCCAGTCTTCTTTTACCCATAAAATCACTCCCACACCTCTCCCCCATAGCTTCAAAATTTTAGGAAATTTTACATCATGACTAAACATGCCTTTTCACTTGTCCTGCCAAAGTGGGAAGCCAACTTACTCCTTGCCTTTTCATTACAACACCAGTCTGAGATTTTCTGTAATCAGACCAGAGAGGTAGCACTTCCTTCCTCATACTTGGGATTCAATTTTTTTACTTGATACATTTATATTATGATTGCCATTGTAGCAGTAATTAGCACCTCTATCACATAATTATCATTTCTTTTTAGTGGTTGGAATAATTAAGATCAAGTCTCTTAGCAAGTCTGATTATAATATTGTTGTCTATATTCACTATATTGTTCAAGGATTCAATTCTTGGGGGCGCCTGGGTAGTTTAGTTGGTTAAGAATCCAACTCCAGCTCAGGTCATGATCTCATGGTTCCTGAGTTCGAGTCTCACGTTGGGCTCTGTGCTGACAGCTCAGAGCCTGGAGCCTGCTTCAGATTCGATGTCTCCCTCTCTCTGCCCCTCCACCTCTCATTCTCTCTCTCTCTCTCAAAGATAAACATTAAAAACAAGGACCCAATTCTTGAATTGTTGTTACAATTGTATTTAGTGCCTAACACATAGTAGGTGTTTGCTCAATAAATATTTGTTGTATTAATGAAGGAAGGAAGGAAACACAAATTCTTTCCAATTCTATGGTAATGACTGAACAATTTGAAGAAGTCTTTGCAAATAAGTTTTAGCCAGATCTGAACATAGGGAAAGGGAAGGAAAAATCAGATAAAAACAGAGAGGGAGGAAAACCATGAGAGACTTTTAATTCAGAGAACAAACTGAGGATTGCTGAAGGGGAAGTGGCTGGGGGGGGGGTTGGCTAAGTGGGTGATGGGCATTAAGGAGGGCACTTGTTGAGATGAGCACTGGGTCTTTTTTTTAAAACAATTTTTATTTTTATTATTTTTAATTTTTTAAATGTTTATTTGAGAGAGAGAGAGAGAGAGAGAGAGAGAGCGCGAACATGAGGAGAAGGGTCAGAGAGAGGGAGACACAGAATGTGAAGCAGGTTCCAGGGTCCGAGCTGTCAGCACAGAGCCAGTTGTGGGGCTCAAACTCACGAACCATGAGATCATGACCTGCACCAAAGTCATAGGCTTAACCAACTGAGCCACCCAGGTGACCCTGAGCACTGGGTCTTGTATGTAAGTGATGAATAACTGGGTTCTACTCCTGAAACCAATACTACACTGTATGTTTACTGACTTTAATTTAAATAAATAATAATAATAATAAATTAGTAAGCTCTTAGTAACTACAACTACAGACTAGCATTAGAATAGTACCTAAATTGGCAAGTTCATTTCTGTAGATTTCATAATCTCGTTTTCCATACTCCCAGAAAGTGTTTTCTAGAAACACATCCACATAATTGAGGCACCTGGAATCTCAAATAATTAAGAGGTCTATATGCTCTTGAGTCTTATTTTCTGAATGTTAAACTGATTTTTCTGACATGGATAAAACACAAGACAGGACAAGCTACGCGGTCTGTCCACTGTAGCCAGGTATCTCTTTATAAGGAATGTGACAACTATTTCCCTTTATCAACTCCCCCCCTTTCTTTAGCATAAACCCTTGCTGTTATTCTAGATGAATCATAGTAATAATAACTACAGTGCAGTGTGAACCACTCTGAAGAAAGGCAACAGAGGAAAAATGATTTAGAGGACAAAAAAAAGAAATCTAACTCTGTTCTACAAAGTTAAGTCCTTCACAGTACTAGGGCTCTGCCACTGAGAATTTACCACGTGCCAGAGACTGTACAAAGCACTGAGGACACAAAAATAAATAGGACATAATCCCTGGCCTCAGGTAGTGCAGTAGTATAGGAGGGACAATGGCTGCCACTATTCTAAGTATCAGAAAATGAGATTAACACAAATCACAAGAGACTCAAAGTTGCTCAGTCTGTTTTCTTTAAACCTTAAAACAGTATTTCCCAAATTTGCCTGATCATAAGAATTACATCAAGGGGCCTGTTAAAATATAAATCCCCAGGGGTTTCTACAGGACATTCTCATTCAGTAGGCGTGGGGTCAGCCCTCTTTGATTTACAAGACCAGGCAGCTTTTGGAAACATGATCTAGAAAAAAGTTACAATATGCTGCAACTCCCTTAAAATGTTAGAAAATGCCTAGACAATATAACTTATTAACTGGATGCAGAAAAGGCTGACTTGCCAAAATTTTTCTTCTGGAAAGCTTTGCCTCAGCAGAAAAGAGTGGGGAACGGCTCATCTTCTGGGCTTCAAAAAAAAAAAAAAAGTGTCATTTGGCAGTTCCCAGTAATTCTAGATCCTTGCCCACAAGGAGTCCAGTTTCCTTCTTAAGGAGGTGAGAATTCTTCTGATTAGAGAAAAATGGTTCAAACATTTGACCCTCAGGTCAAGGGTTGGTGATCAGTTTGATCACATGGGCAACACAATGTTTGGTAACCTAATAAAATACTACAGAACAGAAAATATCCATTACCTAACCTATCTGCTCCTCAGTGCTGAATGCAGACATAAAGTAGTCACCATTAACTGCCTTCAATTATTTCTGGAAAGAGGCAGAGCATCCAAATAAAGTAAATAAATAACAGCAATTATGGTTTTAAGGCAAAAGGTAACATATAATGAAAATGAATCTGACAATGGCGACAGATGTGGATGAGATCTTTGAAGGTGGGTTTAAAGTTTGGTAACATCTTGACAAAAAAATGGGGGTGGGAGGAGAAAAGGAAAAAACGAAGGGAAATTGGCATATAAATAAAGAGCGCCTCTTCTCCACCTATGCAAAAACATACGGCAGATGCTACTACTTGAAAAAGAAACCAGATTATAAACAATTAATAATAAAGCTAACGAGGGGCGCCTGGGTGGCCCAGTCGGTTAAGTGTCCGACTTCAGCCAGGTCACGATCTCGCGGTCCGGTCTGTGGGTTCGAGCCCCGCGTCGGGCTCTGGGCTGATGGCTCAGAGCCTGGAGCCTGTTTCTGATTCTGTGTCCCCCTCTCTCTCTGCCCCTCGCCCGTTCATGCTCTGTCTCTCTCTGTCCCAAAAATAAATAAACGTTGAAAAAAAATTAAAAAAAAAATAATAATAAAGCTAACGAAACAGGGTTAATTCCTAAAATTATATGATTTCTTTTTGAAATTGTAACCCCACCCCACCCATTTCTAAAGGCATATGATGTTGTACTCTGGTGCTCGGCCAAAGGACAAAGAATAAGTGTATACAAAGACGTGGATGGATATGTCAAGAAGTCAGAACATATTCTACAGCACACTGCTTTCAAACAAAATCATGCAATGGAAAAACGTCTGTATTTCTCAGTAGTTTTAACATCACCAACCACCTTCAAATATCTAATAAATCAATTTAACATTACAAATCCATATTTATTTAATGAGAACTTTTGGTCAGACTTCAGAATACTGGTAAAAATTGTGAGTTTTTTTTTTAAATTTTTTTTTCAACGTTTATTTATTTTTGGGACAGAGAGAGACAGAGCATGAACGGGGGAGGGTCAGAGAGAGAGGGAGACACAGAATCGGAAACAGGCTCCAGGCTCTGAGCCATCAGCCCAGAGCCTGACGCGGGGCTCGAACTGACGGACCGCGAGATCGTGACCTGGCTGAAGTCGGACGCTTAACCGACTGCGCCACCCAGGCGCCCCCAAAATTGTGAGTTTTAAACAAAATAAGTACACAGAGTTTGAAAGGCTAGTGTGGATGAAAATCTTCAGCTTACCTAAATTTCTGTGTAAATTTATGTACAGCTTACATAGAACACTATCGTTTCAATGCATAAAACCCATACAGATAACACCATAGATGGCATATTAGTTTAAAACCTAAAGCAGAGGTTTTTAAGTTCCAAGAGCAATATGTTTTAGGATGTGCCCTCAGATACACCCATTAGGAAACGTTTTCTTGAGGCATAGCAACTGGAAAAACTTTTCTTTTTTTTTTTAAATTTTTTTTTTTTCAACGATTATTTATTTTTGGGACAGAGAGAGACAGAGCATGAACGGGGGAGGGGCAGAGAGAGAGGGAGACACAGAATCGGAAGCAGGCTCCAGGCTCTGAGCCATCAGCCCAGAGCCCGACGCGGGGCTCGAACTCACGGACCGCGAGATCGTGACCTGGCTGAAGTCGGACGCTCAACCGACTCCGCCACCCAGGCGCCCCTGGAAAAACTTTTCAAATGCACATTTGCAAAGACTAACCATCTAAGGGAAATATTTTCCACATCTTATTTTTAAAGCACCCAGAAGGTGGTTCTGCACTGGAAAGGCCTCGAGGATAACTCCTTACATTGCAAATGTGAATGTCACCAGGTGATCATTCAAAAACAGATTTTAAAAAACCCAGCACCTCTTACAGGTGGATAATTCATTACCCCCACTAAGTTGTGCAGGTTGAAAATGAGCAAGCTCAAGACACGCTCAGATAAGTACATGGATATCTCATGCAAGGTGGGCTAAAGGAGAATCAGATGAATTCTTAATCTTTTGAGGTCAAATTTAGGAAGCAGTGTGGAGTTGTGGCAAGTGGATTAGGGGCCTAGAGACCAGCAAACTATCCTTTGCTCTACCTATTAATTAGGTATGTGACCTTGGAAAAATAATTTCACCTTTCTGTGTCTCGGTTTATTATCTATAAAATGAGTGGGTTGAACTTTACCACAAAATCCCTTCCAGCTCTAAAATTTGGGGAAACAACTTCACGGAGGACAAACACAATGTGCCCTGCAAACTGTTTCTTTGAAGAATTAAAGACCACCAAGAATTACACGGACTAGACATCTCAAATTAATTCTGAGAGGACTCTCCTGGTGTCTGGCGCACAACCGAACGACTCCTTACTTGAACTGCGCTGCTTCTGTTTCACAGGGCGCTCAAATCTATGGATCTCATCTGGAGTTTGGAAAGTAGAGCAAGTAATATCCTCATTTACAGAAGGAACTAAGGCATCGGGCTTAAATGTCTTGTTTCAAGTCTCACAATCAGTAAATGACAAAGTCTACTTGACCTCATTGCTCTAAAAAGGCGGACTAGGGGTGGCCGGGAGGTGGCACTGGACAATACGAGACAGCTAGCTGTTCTGTCATCCCTGAATGGCAAACCCTCCTAGGAAAAGGCCTCAACCCGACTACTTGGTTCAAAGCCCTTGAAGGTCAGGTCGGCACGGCTTGTGAAACTCAGGGTTTGGATCCCGCCATTCAGAATTCACGCGGCTGTGAGTGGGTTGTTTTCCCCGGGGAGAAGGCAGGGGGAGGGCTGCGAGGCACAGGGAGCTTATGGAACCCTGGCTCTTGGTCTGCGAGGTCGGGGTTGCCCGGGATGGGTCAGTCACCTGGGAGCCGGTTCCGCTGCCTCGGGCCTCGGACGCACACTGTCCGCACCAAGGGCGCCAGCTTCTGCTTGAAGGCACCCGCTGCCAGGCTTCCACATCGGAACATTTCGGCAACCGCTACTCTGCACCTCCTCCTTTCCTTTCTTCTCACGGACCGACCGACGGGTCAAACACCGTGGGCCCCGGCCCGCTCCCCCCAGCTCCCTTCACACGCACTCCACGCTGACTCCTCCTCCCAGCTCCGGGAGAGTATTGGACGGTTACCCAGGCCAGCTAGAGCAGAAGAAGGGGGAAGAGCGACTGTCGGCCTACTGCGCAGGCGTAGTACTCAGCGCCGCATTGCGATTGGCTCGCACGGTGAGAGATTTGCGCATGCGCCTTGCTGCCCGCACTATTGCAAAGACCCCGGCCGGAGGTTTTTGCAAGTTTCAACGGGTTGGTGGTAAAGTGTTCCGCTGATCGAGTTTGGAAAACTGTCCAAGGAGGGAGCCGTGGAGCCACTTTGCCTGGCAGTTGTGGCCTGTGCTGCTGCCGTGGCCATAGCACCGCATTTTGTTCTGTTTTAGGCTGCTAACTACTAGGTACTAAGCCTTCCGGATTCTCTGGCTGTATTCCACTTCCAGTTTTTCCATAGGTCTGAGCCAGAGCACCTGGCTTCCCAGATTCGGAATGGACTTCCGTCTTTTACAAATTGCTGGCACTTTCCCACCCAATCCCTTTTTCTGCAAGTAATCCTTCCGTGCTCTCTTTCCCCATATCGTTTTTTTATATTGTGGAATTTTATGTCCTAGATGCTGTACCAGGAACTGCGGATAGTTTCCTGTTAGGACTTCTGTGCTTGAGAGCAAGGATGCTGGCAAAAAGAGTTCGTGTTTCACCGAGAAATCCTCAGCAGGACTTTAGAGTTGTGGGAGGAATAGTAGGGTGAGGGATGGAGTGTAAATAGGTGTTTTGACTCTCCCAAATGTAAGCTGAATTGGAAATAATATTTGACTTTATGCAAAATATAAACGTGCCTTTTCCGAGGTTTGGGGTTACTTACTCATTTAGCAAGGATTTAATGAATACTTGCCACTTGGACTGTACTACCAAAGGGGCTCTGGGGCATGTGGAAAAGTATAAAGTGGTCACTAGTTAGGGAGATGACATATACTATCATTTAATTCTCACTTAGGTAATAAGAATGACTAATTCAGAGCCAGAGCAAGAGAAACTGTATGGGATGGAGTAGCTACGGAAGGACTTCATGCAAGTGGTTCTTGAAGTGTGTCTGGAAGGATGAGTAGTAAAATTCAAATAGTGGAGGAGGAGGAATGATATTTCAAAGGGTTAATACATTGGGACCAAAGGTAATATTTTTAGTGGTTAAGCACTCCTTGACTTTGGATCCAGTCTTCCTAAAGGTTGAATCCTGCCTCTACCACTTGGGCAAATCACTTAATTGTGCCTCACTTTCCTCACCTACCAATCTCATAGGGTTGTTGTTTTGAAGATTAAATGAACTAATATTTGTAAAGTATTTTAAAGGAAGCACCATGCTGTTTAAAAGGCTCAGAGGTATAAAACAAACAAACCCCAGCATATTTTCAGGGGACAACTGCCTCAAATACCTACTAGGAAGTAGATAAGGACAGGCTAACATGGTGGAACCAGATGTGACCTGGCAAGAGTTTGGCGCTAATCTTGCAGGTGATAAAGTTATTATTATTATTTTGTATTTGAGAGAGAGAGAAAGAGAGAGAATCTTAACCAGGCTCCACGCTCAGTGTGGAGCCCGACATGGGCGCTTGATTCCACAACCTTAGGATCATGACCTAAGCCGAAAGCAAGAGTCTGATGCTTCAACCAACTGAGCCACCCAGGCGCCCCTAGAGAGAGAGAGAGAATTTTTTTTTAAAGATGTGTATTCATTTTTGAGAGACAGCATGAGCGAGGAGTGGGAGAGAGAGGGAGACACAGAATCTGAAGCAGGCTCCAGGCTCAGAGCTGTCAGCACAGAGCCCAGTGCAGGGCTCGAACTCACAAACCATGAGATGATGACCTGAGCCAAAGTCTGACACTTAACCAACTGAGCCATCCAGGCGCCCTGAGAGAATCTTAAGCAGGTTCCACACTCAGCTCAGAGCCTGATGCATGGCTCAATCCCACAACTCTGGGATCATGATCTGAACTGAAATCAAGAGTCAGATGCTCAACCAACTGAACCACCTAGATGCCCCTATTGTTTTTAGTGGAATAGGGATAGAGAATGAAATTACAAAGGCCTCGTTTTTGGAAGTTTAACCAAGGAAGCAGGCTTAATTGGGGGAAAATAATCCAGGGTTCCCTTATTCATTAAAAATAATTTTCAGAAGTGCAGGCAATGGGTGATTTTTTACCTAGGACTGCTTTGGGGGATAAATATTGAAATACCAATTACACAATAGGTCATTAAAATTGTTTATATTTATTTAATACATTAAATGCCTAACATTGATATTTATTGCTATTTCTAAAAGCCAATAACAATAATAAATATGGAATACAAAATCATATCTGTTGGTGACAGAGGCTTTGGAAAACAGTGTCAAACTGATGATCAGGTACCTATGAAAACAGCTGGGTGTATTTGAAAGTCAATCATTTAATAATGCACAACTAACACAAAGAAAAGGTGCTGTATAGCACATTTATTTTTGCAATAGATGCAATGAGGTACTTAAAAAATCTCTTTAATGAAAAATTATATTTCATCTTTTTTTTTTGCAAAAGCAAGACACACACAACCTTACTTCCAAAACATAAGTGGAATTTCCCCCCAAATCTCACCCCACAGAGGTAACAAACGCTCTTTATTAGGGTATGGAGCCCATTTTGAGATACCATAATGCCAGAAATCAATGTTTCTACCTTACAAATATATAAACTCTCAGACATAGTGACAAGTTTTTGGTGGAAGCACACATGTAAATAGTCTTAGGAGGATGTAACGTTTTTATATCCCTCAGAAAGTGAGCACTGATTCTGGCTGTGAGTTGGCAGAGCTCCTTTCCACTCTACCTACTGGGGTATGACTAATTAATACTTACTCCCATAACCCCCTGCTTTATAGCTACTCTTCTGTAGATAATGTTCACCAAGAGCATTACAAATGCAGAAGAGAATAATGCAGGAAACTATTATTTCTATATCAGCCAATCAAAAAAAACAAAATACTGCACATGAAGATTGCTATTCACACTGTACAATAATAATTGGTATTCATAATGATGACCTTGGATTAGCCAACTAAGATTAAATCCTTCTCGAAATGGTTTTAATATTGAATAGTATAATCTAGGATTTTAGAGTGACTCTAGGGTTTAGTGAGTGACTCATATGTATGAGAAGAGTTAGCTATAAATGTATCTGCTAACTCATCTAAGAAAGGTTATTAACTAGAAGACCCAAGTTTTCACAGCCATTTTGAGTAACTTGAATTTGGCTGAGCAATCACATTCCAATTTGCATATAGATCTATCACTGATGCACTGAATTGTTCTTCTCATAGTGGGAATGGATTTAGTCACGTTTGTCTCTTCTGCAGCTCAGTCTCACACACAAATAATATGGCAGCTCTTGTGTGCTGCTGGTATCCCTGACTTTGAAGGCATTAGTGAATAACTCATATGTCGGTGCAATCGACATATGTCAAAATTGCCTTAGCCTATGAAATGTGTGAGAGGAGGGAGAAAGTTTTAAAAGCAAACAAAATGGGTGCATTTTATTGTATGTAAGTTGTACCTCAGTAAAATTGGTTTCAAACAAGCAAACTCTGAACCTGCAAATCACTCTTGGGAGACGGAATATAGGTCTCCACCAAGATGTGTGATGCTTAGTAAGCTTTGGGAAGCTGCCCCCTAATACCGTAAGAAAGTTCTGTTCATTTATCATCTTCCAAGCATAATCTAGACTTCGGGCAAAGTAGACCCAACCACTTTGTTCTACATTCAGTTGCAGAGGGGTGAACCCTCCTTGGGGTTTCCAATTCCTTTTGAAACTGCACCATTCTGGAAGGACTTATGATTTTATGGACATTATTTCAGATGGAAGACACTGTAAGGTTTATGCTATGTCCCAAGATCCCTCCTCCTAGGTCTGTAAGGGTTAGTCCAAGAAACAAGGTTCCCTTTTGCTGGAGCTGCCACCACTAGCTTCCCCCCTTCTCCTACCCTGT
Organism: Prionailurus viverrinus; assembly: GCF_022837055.1. NCBI lineage: Eukaryota > Metazoa > Chordata > Mammalia > Carnivora > Felidae > Prionailurus > Prionailurus viverrinus. The sequence goes on from NC_062579.1 coordinate 100,643,051, forward strand.
ATGGCCCTCTCCGGCGGCGGGCCTTCCCCATTGGCCAGCCAAACACAACCGACCGCGACAGCCAATGGAAGCCGCTCTCCTGAACATTCAGAGGATGGGTGCTCATGGTGTGATGAAGGGAGGTTGGCGCCTGGCACGCGCCACCCCCCCGCCCTACATCTGGCAAGTCGGTGACAGAAACAGTAACTCCCCCTACACACGCACACCCTGCGCCCCCGGCTCCCTCCTGTCAGCTGCGCCGGCCCCCACAACCCAAGGCGTGTCTTGGCAGCACCCTCCCCGGCTCCTCTGGGCGCGCGAGTGCACCTGCTTACTCAAAAAGACAGAGCATCTCTTTATCCCCAGGCTTGGGAGGGAGCCGAGGAGGCGTGCTCAGGAGGTGAAAGAGGTGTCTCTGCCCCTCCCCGCCCCCGCTCCGGGTACTGTTGCTACGAGGCCGAAGTGCTCCCGAGAAGCCTTAGGGTGCAGCTGTCTTTGTCCTCCCCAGCTGTGCCCCCTGCCCACCGACCCCGCGCGCTCTGAGAACGCGGGGGTGGGGAGCCCGCACCCTATAAAATCAATGGGGGCGAGGAGAACGGAAGACCTTCCCCGGTCGGCGTGCGCCGCTCTCCACATCCCCTCCTTTTCTTCAGGCTTCCGCCCTCCGGTGTGTCCCAGGGGTCCAGGCAGGGGAGGGCCTAGGCGGCGGCCGCCTGGAGAGTGCCGTGGGGCCGCCCGCGCGAGCGTCCGGTCCGGGGCACGGGCAGGAGGAGGAGGCTCGCGGCCGGCCCCTTCCGTCTCTCGCGCACTCGCCGGCTTTTGTGCCGGTGCCTCGGAGCTGCAAGGAGGGTGCGCTGGCAGAGGAGGGGGGCCTGGGGTGAGAGGCACCCCCTTCACGCGCGCGCGCACACGCCGCCGGCGCACGCACACACGCGCGGACATACACTTACAGACACGCACACACACGCACAAAGCTCGCTCGCTTCGAGCGCACTAACGTGCCCGCTCTCTTTGTGTGGAGCCCTCGAGCGGGGTTGGGGCCCCGGTCCGGTCCGGGGGAGATGGCGCAGCCCATCCTGGGCCATGGGAGCCTGCAGCCCGCCTCGGCCGCGGGCCTGGCGTCCCTGGAGCTCGACTCTTCGCTGGACCAGTACGTGCAGATTCGCATCTTCAAAATCATCGTGATTGGGGACTCCAACGTGGGCAAGACCTGCCTGACCTTCCGCTTCTGCGGGGGGACCTTCCCGGACAAGACTGAGGCCACCATTGGCGTGGACTTCAGGGAGAAGACCGTGGAAATCGAGGGCGAGAAGATCAAGGTGATCCAGACGGTCAGGTCCGGGAAGGGAGGGATCTGGAAGGGGGCCTCGCTTGAGGCATCGCTCTAGTGGTTGTAAACGTCCAGCGCGTGGCCGTGTCGCCGCGTGCCGAGCCGAAGACCCTCGGCACCTCCTCATTCCCTTTCGTTTCTCTCAGTGGCATGGTCCCCACCTCACCCGTTTTGTTAGGGCTGGCGGGAGTGGTTACACTCCTGCCCTTTGCCCATGCCTGCCACCTGCCATAGGAAAAGCATGTTTGATCCCATCCTTGACCCCGAGCCGTGAGCAGTGGCACCTGTGGGCAGAGGGAGGTATAAGGCTAAGGCATCTCTTGCTCCCAGTCTGTGGGATGGATCCCAAAGCACTTTGCACATCCTGAGGTCTCTTCTACTTCTTGGGTGCTGGTGGGCTGCAAAAACCCACTTTGGCTAAGCCCTGAGGCATTAGAGAAGGGGAAAACATGAAAATCCACAGTGAATGAAAACCGCTTTATTTTAAACTACAGTTTATGGTTAGGATCAGGACTGAGGTGGAACAGGGGTGAAGTGGGGTGGTTCCGGCATAAAGCCATGAGCCCTTTTAAAGCAATTGAGGCAGGGTCACCTGCCAGCCCTTCATAACAAACTTGTTCTTTTGGAACAGTCTCCTCTCAAATGGTATCTTGTTTATTTGTCTGGGATACCTAATGAATGAACTACCTCATTACTCATTCTGTTGGTATTGTCTTCAGCAGGCCCTTGTAAAAATGCAGAGCAACTTATCTGAGGGCCAAGGAAAGTGTCTTGCTCCTTCCCACCCCCACCCCCACCCCCATTAGCTTATTTATCAAATTGGCTAAGTACAGATATTCTCATCTGACCATTTGTGTTCACGCTGGTTCAGAAAAGGTAGAAACTCGACAGGACAGATACATTTCTAGGTGCAGAGGGAGGACATGGCAAGGGCAGCTTCATGTGTCACGGGTCAGAGGGGGCAGGATTATGGGCAGGAATGCACCTCAAAAGGCCCTGTGCACTAAATACCAACTCTACTGGATCCACAGCTGGGTTTTCCTTGAGCCTATGGTCTGACGCTGGCTGTTGGGTGGAGGTCAATTTCCCTCTTGCTGGTCAGGAGCCCAAATGACCCCAAGGTGCCTCTTCTGAGTGATGTGGAGAGAAGGGCTGAGTAACGGGGGAGAATGATGAAACACTAAACTGTGCACAACTCCAGATTCCTTGATTATTAAAATGAATGTGTTTTAAAATGGCTTCAGAAACTGGGCCAAGGCACTGGATGTCAGGAAGATGGGCAGCTAGGTACTGGTAAGGGAGAGCTCTGGAGAGCAACTGAGCCCCAGGGTCAGGAAGATGGGGCACTGTTTTGAAATAGAGACCTTGTTTGTCCCTTGCATTTTGGGGGGAATTGCTACATTTCCTTTTTAAAGTCAAAGTAGCTGTCTGTATCTTTTTCTAGGGCTCGTATATTGACATTTGCTTGGTTAGGACTTTCTCTAGTGTGTCTAACTTCTTTAATGTAAGGTTGTAAGATTCTGGAATTTCTGGGCGCCAGGGTGGCTCAATCAGTTGGGTGTCTGACTTTGGTTCAGGTCATGATTTTGCAGTTCGTGGGTTCGAGCCCCATGTCAGGCTCTGTGCTGACAGCTCAGAGCCTGGAGCCTGCTTCAGATTCTGTGTCCCTCTCTCTCTTTGCCCCTCTCCTGCTTGAGTTCTCTCTCAAAAATAAATAAACATTAAAAAAAAACTAAAAAAAAAGATTCTGGAATTTCTGAAACATGGCTTTTTAATTTATTATTTTCATTTTTAAAAAAAAATGTGTATTTATTTTTGAGAGAGAGGGAGAGGGAGGGACAGAGAGAGAGAGCGGGACAGAGGATCCGAAGTGGGCTATGTGGTGACACCAGTGAGCCTGATGTGGGGCTCGAACCCACCCACAAACCGCAAGATCATGACTTGAGCCGAAGTTGGATGCTCAACCAACTGAGCCACACAGGCACCCCTATTTTTTTAAAGTTTATTTATTTTGAGATACAGAGAGAGAGAGAGGGAGAGAGAGGGAGAGAGAGAGAGAGAGAGAGAGAGAGAGAGAGAGAGAGAAGTGGGGGAGGGGCAGAGAGAGAAAATCCCAAGCAGGCTCCATACCGTCAGCAGATACCAATGTGGGGCTCAAACTCATGAACCCATGAGATCATGACCTGAGCTGAAGTCAGGCGCTTAACCAACTGAGCCACCCAGGCGCACCCTGAAACATGCTTTTTTATATCCAAAGTAGAAATATACTTATGGATGTGTTCTTAAACCCTCAAAGACCTTAAAATTTAATGTTATTGCTTGCTTAAAATCAAGTGTCACATTGAGCCAAATAATTCTCTGGATTTAAAAGAGGGAGAATAAGTCCACCTGAAATTCAGATGGAGGAGAAAGAAAGTGTTTGGGAGTTTGGGTCAAGAGGAAGGAGAGAGAACAGGAGGAGAGGAGAGGAGAAAGCCAGAAGTGGGAAAAGGGAGGTGAAAACAAGTAGAAGAGGGTCACTGCCCAATGGCCTTGGGGACATTTTTAAAAGACTCCTTCCTTCCTAACAACCAAGTACTTAGCTAAACTGGAGTTTACAGTCTTTGCCAAAGATTCCAGACTTTTTCCCAGAGGGCAGAGCCTGTGACAGTGTGACTCACTAGAAACAGAGCTCAGCACAACACCATGTGCCGATAAGTGCTTAATACAGGCTTTTTTGGGAAGATGATATTTTTGAGAGGGCAAAGCCTTGTGACACTGTTCATAGAGGAGCCCTCTGAGTTCAGATTCCGAAGGAGCCCAGGGTGGGGTGTGGGAGTGGGGAGATAGTGACCCTGCCTCTTGTAGAGCTGCTGCAACTTCAGGGCCAAAGGCAGCAGGCGAGACCAGCATGTCTGTGGGAAGATGGCAGAGCAAGGCAGCTAGCACATGATCTAGATGGGAGGAGATTTTGCCCCACACTCCGGCTGGCCTGGAGTTTTTCAAGGAGCAAATGCCAAATCCATGCTAGGAGGTGACTGCCAAAGGCTTCTCCCTTTGGGGGAGGGAGAGAAGTCCAGTGTGACAGGCTGAAGAGGCCCTAGGCCACAGCCAGCAATAGAAGGCCATCAGGCTACAAATGCCAGCCCTCACAGGAGGATGGCAGAGAGGTCTCTGCAAGCCCTTCTCTCAGTCCAGGGGTAGGGTGTGGCCTCTCCTGGGCAGCCTCCCTGTGTCCCAGGGTAGTACATACATCAACCCCTGCAGGGGGGTGACTGAGTTCTCAAATTTAGGGCTACTCTCTTAATTACAAGGGCCATCTCTAGGGCTTCGAAGCCCCATTTGGTGTTTCCAATCAATGTGTCCCACCCCCCTCCATCACAACATTTATAATCCAGTGTTTCCTGGTTCACATGAACATCAAGAAAAGCTTCCAATGAGTAGGCAATAACAACAACAACAACAACAATAGCTTCTACATATTGACCAAGAGCCTGGGTTAGGTGCTTTACAGGCACTATCTTATCTGATCTTCACAGCAGCCCTATGCAATTTGGACTATTATTATCATTGCTATTCAACAGATAAGGAGACCAAAGTTAGAGAGATTAAATAACTTGCCCAGAGGCGCATGGATCTGAGTTTCAGTCTTTGAGCCTTGAGCCCAAGCACTTGTCTCTCTCACTATCCTGCGTTCTCTGTGACAGGGTCAGAACTTAAATGTGGATTCAAAGCCCAAGCTGTTTAATACCACTCTCTGCTCTAGGGGGCAATTTCTAGCCTGGGGTGTGGGGAGGTGGGGAGTGTGCTCAGCGGGAGATGGCAGGCTGGACAGCTGGCCTTGTGGTCTCTTCTAGGCCAAGGGTCCAGGGTTAGAGCCCTGGAACTTAGGAGCCTGCAAGATGTCTCCTTCAACTGCACCCCAGACACTGAGCTGAGTACTTAGGTTTTACTTTTTGCATCTTGACTGTCTCCCTTTGGATGTGAGAACCCGAGAATGTTCAGAGATGGAAGAGACCTTAAAGAATCTCTAAACCAATGTGCTCATTTAACAGATAGGAAACCGAGGCTTGGAGAGGGAAAGTGACAAGATCACACAGGGACAGGCCTTCCACTCAGGTTTCCCAATTCCCTTGTGGGTGCTCTTCCCTAGCAATTTGGGCTGGTCCCATGGTGCGCCCAACCCACACAGTTACCTGTGACAGGGATACAGAGGGGCATCATTTGGGAAAGCTAACGGCCCTTCATGACATCAGCCTAGGAAGTGTGGAGGCCTTCTTGATCCTAAAGGAAGGGTGGAGCTTTCCTTAATGACACGATATGTCCATCTCCTACAGGTTTAGCTAAATCATATTAAGCCTGCCTCAGTCTAAAAGCACTGGAAAGTGCCAAATAGGAGTGTGTGAGGGGTGAGATGGGGGAGGTAAGAGAGGAGAGGCTCAGAACTAATTTTTGAGCCATTCTTTGTAAATTCTCATGGAAGCACCCCTGCTCCTGTCTCGTTTAGCTCCCCCAACAGCTGGTACCCCTCTGCCCCAGCCGTCCCAACCAGGCAAACTGCAGGTCAGCTGCGGCTGTGGGCAGGTGCCACCCAGGACTGTGGACTCTCTTCCTCTGCTGAGCACTTGGACAGACACCTTCCTGTGTTATATTACTGAGGGGACAGAGGCTGAGCTCAGTGTTCCCTCAGAAGCTGCCTGCAGTCAGAATGACATCATGTCTTCCTTAGGGCTTCTGAACTTCCATCTTATGCCAGTTCACTTAATGGCTAATTATCCATCAGTGTGTGTTTCTCTGCCTGCCTTGCTGCCTCTCTTTCTGTGTGTGAGTTTCTCTTTGCCTCTGTCCTCCTTTGCCATTCTCTGTGTCAGCCTTGTGTGTGACTGTGTGTGTATCTTAGGTGCAGATGGGACAGTCCAGCTAAATGAAAAAAGATTTGTTTTCGACTTTTCCCATCATCCACTTGGGCATCCTCCAAAGGTTACAGATGTATATGTCTCCCTTTTTCTACTTCTACCCTCCCCCGCCGGCCTCCAACAAAAGGACATTCACTCCTCATCTATAGAAAGATGCCAGATATGTTCCAGAGGGAAAAGAAATACCCGTGTGAGCTAGGAGCACGTGCAGGGGTGGGGGACTTGCTGAAGCTTGCTCAGGCAGCAGCCCCAGGATAATGGTTTAAAAGCCTAGATTTCTCTTCGGCAGCTCTCCACACTGCCCCTGGAGCCTCCTCCAACACCCCTGTCACTCTGGGCCTGCCCCCAGCCGCCTGTGGCACGTTGCTGGCATTGCTTTCTTTCCCCCTCCCCACTGACTGCCTTGGCCTTGGCTCCATGCCATCATCAAGAAGCCAGGCTTTCTGTGCTTTCCAGGAGGAGAACCAGTGCATCCAGGGAACAGTGCTACCAGGACAGCCGATGGGCCCTCTGAAATAATGGCAACAGCCAGCACTTACAGAGTACTTCTATTTTGCAAAAGCTCTTTCTCGTGTGTTAATCTGCCTCGTCATTTACTCTGCTACTAAATAGAGGAGCTGGAACCCAGGTCTCTCAATGCCATGCCTACTGCTGCTGCATCTCTGATAGCACCCGCTCAATTAGCTGTTGGACCAGACTTGATGGTGGAAGTTTGGGGCCAGGGAGGAAGGGAAAGTACGTATTAGGCACTGTGTCATGTACTCATGAGGAATGCTAATCCTCACAGCATCCCCACGGAGATGGCTGAGGTTATCTTTAGCTTCCAGGGGAGGACACTGAAGACAGAGTAAGTAACTCACCTAAGAGCACCTGATTAGTACATGATCCTGTTGAGGTTTGCACCCAGGCTGGTTGACTCCACGATGCCCTCACTAGCCCTGGGAAAGAAAAGAGGATCTGGGGAGCATGTATGTGGCTAGGGAGCAGCCAGCACACCTGGCTACCATGTGGATGCGGTGCCCACAGGAAGGGAAGAATGGATGAGAGGAGTGCCAGCTGGAAAGTGGGAGGAGATGCTTTCGCTGTCTGGCAGGGATCATGGGTTTGTGAGGATGCTAAGAACAGGGACACCAAACTCCCAAACAGAATGAGGTCATTTGTGTGCAGTGAACTGACTGCTGCGCTCTCCCTTTGTGATGGCTCTGAGGCCACACCATCCATTCTGACTTTGTGCTATGAGCAGCCTGCTTCCGGACTCACCGCTTGCCATTGACGGGGGTGCAAAGAACTTAGAGTGGGGTTTATAAAAAGCTGCAATGGGAGCAGTGCTACACTTTAAATTCTGAGCCTCCAAATAAAAGCTTCAAGGCTCCCCGTGGCACTGGAAAGGCAAGAAGGTCTACAGCAGGAAGGATCCTCCCTGCAGCTCTGGCAGTTTGGATGGTGTATACAAGTCTGAAGGCAAAGAAAAGCCAAACAGCTAACCCACTCAGCCCCAAACACCTCATACACTCCCACCCGTGTTCCTGCTGGTGGCAGGTATTTTTAGAGTTCTGAGCTCATGGCATCTGCCACATGCCTGAGGGCTGGTAGGGATTCAGCCTTACTCAGAGGCAAGAGTTAGGACTACTGGAGGGTGGAGGTGGGGATCAGGAGCCAAGTGGTAATGATATTCTTGTGCTATACCTGCTCTCTTCCCATTGACCTCCATACCTTTCCTGGCCTGCTCTTTCTTTCTGCTCAGAGCACTGGAGAGGTGGAAGAAGTGAAAATCTTTTCTCTCTCTGCTTTCAGAAGCAAATCAGTGTTCAAGGACTTACATTTTTCTGTGTAACCAAAGTCGAATGTTCTTTCTGAAATCGCCTTGGGAGATACGTAGGATGCCAGACTGTAGTTTTGGTGGCTCAATACTGCCTTTTTTTTTTTAATTTTTTTTTTATTTTTGGGACAGAGAGAGACAGAGCATGACCGGGGGAGGGGCAGAGAGAGAGGGAGACACAGAATCGGAAACAGGCTCCAGGCTCCGAGCCATCAGCCCAGAGCCTGATGCGGGGCTCGAACTCACGGACCGCGAGATCGTGACCTGGCTTAAGTCGGACGCTTAACCGACTGCGCCACCCAGGCGCCCCTCAATACTGCCTTTTGATGATGATGATGATGATGATGACGACGACCATGGTGACAAGTGATCTGATGCAGAAAAAGGCTGCTTACAAGTTTGGCTGGAGAAATGTCAAGAGCACTGATTAAATAAGTAGACAACAAATAATATATTCTAAATGGTGTGGTACAGACTCAAAGTACAATAGAAAGTTAGAAGAACAGAGAATTGAAGAGAAGGTGGAGAAGAATGGAGTTTTAGGAAGAATGTGGGCATGAGCCGAACCTTGAAGGATGGGTCAGATTTGGAGAGGGCAACAAGGGGGCGACCTGTTCTGCTGGGGAAGGACGGACTAGCAGGACCAAAGGTACAGAGGAGGGAATGAACCGGGTATAGCTGAGTAGTTTGAAACCAGGCTGGGCTGGGCCGAATGATGTCAGACACTTTTCCATTTGAGGCTACATGCAGAAGAGGGCTGTCATAATTTCCTAAAGAGGAGGGTGTCACGCTGATACAAGCAGGGATTTAGGAAGCCTAGTTTGAAAGCAGCATGCAGGAAGCACTGGAGTGGAGACATCAAGAATACAAAAGACTTTGCTGTAGTCCAGGAGTGAGGAAAGGAGGGTCTGGCCTAGGGACATGAACATCAAAACAGAAGGAGTGAATCTGACAGTTGTGCCAAAGGAACGTGGCAGTCATGTCAATAGAGGAGATGAAGGAGAGCCTAGACAATGAAAATTGATGTTCAGAATGATGATGACTCTGGGGCCCTGTAAGATCTTCACTCAGCAAAGAGATTCAATTATATTTACCAGATTACACTTACTGACTGCTAACTGCAAATAAAGGCTATACTTGGTTTTAAGAGCCATAGTAGTCAATTAGTGACCATAATCAAATTTTCTTTGATAACTGAGAATTGCATAGGGCCTTGGGCCATCGTTCTGAGAATAAATTTCTCTTGTCCAAGACTTTGGATGTATAAAGGGAAATAGATGGGGTGATTGTGTGTCTTCTACTCCAGAGTATCCCTTGGGAATTGTGTCTTTGTATGTGTTACTGATAATCAGCATTTTTTCCTTCATAATTTGGCCTTTATCCCCAAAGCTGAGATGCAGAAGAAAAATCCAGTGAGCTAAATTGCCTTTTTCACATCAAAGAAGTGAACTTAGAATAAATGGAGCTAAAAGGTGAGATTTTTTTTTTTGAGAGAGAGAGGGAGCTAGAGAGCAGGGGAGGGGCAGAGAGAGAGAGGGGGACAGGATCTGAAGTGGGCCCCTGCTGACAGCAGCAAGCTGGATGTGGGGCTCGAACTCAAGATCTATGAGATCATGACCCGAGCTGAAGTTGGACGCTCAACCGACTGAGCCACCCAGGTGCCCCTAAAAGGTGAGATTTTAACACTTTGTTTTATTTAAAAAGTCATGCAAAGGGCACCTGGATGGCTTAGTCAGTTGAGCGTCTGACTTTGGCTCAGGTTATGATCTCACAGTTCGTGAGTTCGACCCAGGCATTGGGCTCGCTACTGTCAGTGCGGAGCCTGCTTCAGATCCCCTGTCCCCCTCTCTTTTAAAAATAATAAACAAACATTTAAAAAATGATTTGTCTAAAAAAATTTAAAAAAAGGTAAAAATACAAGACAAAGTGTTTAGAAAATTTGGAATATACCAAAAAAAAAAAAAAAAAAAAAAACAAAGGAAATAAATAACACCTATAGTCCCACTGCAGATAAATACCATTAATGTCCTGGTGTGTACACTTCCAGTTTCTTCTAGGTATATGTCTATTTTTTTTAAGTTTATTTATTTTGAGAGACAGAGAGAGGGAGGGAGGACGCGTGTGTGCACATGAGTGGGGGAGGGGCAGACAGCAAGGGAGAGAGAGGGAATCCCAAACAGGCTCCACACTGTCAGCACAGAGCCCGACACAGGGCTCGAACTCATGAACCATGAGATCATGACCTGAACCGAGATCAAGAGTCGGACCCTTGACCAACTGAGCCATCCAGGCACCCCGGCATATGTCTATTTTTAATATTAAAAATATTAAGGCCATAGCATATAAAAAATTTTGTATACTGCTTTTTTCACTTCCTGATATTTTATGAGAATTTCCTCCACCATTTATTCTTTGAAAACATTATTTTTAATGGCTTCATAATAGCCCACTGTATAGATATGTACATACACTTCTGCTATTCTTAGTGATCATTTAGGTTGTTTGCTGTTTTTAAAAAAGTATAAACACTGCTATTAAGATCCTTGTACAGGGGGAGCCCGGGTGGCTCAGTCAGTTAAACATCCAACTCTTGATTTCAGCTCAGGTCATGATCTTGCAGTTTGTGGGTTTGAGCCCCATATCAGTCTCTACATTGACAGTGCAGAGCCTGCTTGAGATTCTCCCTTTCTCTCTCTCTCTCTGCCCCAACTCCATTCGTGGGTGTGCACGCTCTCTCTCTCAAAATAAATAAGCTTTTAAAAAATTAAAAAAAAATCTTTGTACAGAAATTTGACCGCATCTCTGCTACTTTGTATGGATTTCTGGAAGTGATATTATAGGCTTGAAGAGTTTTGAACATTTTCAAGGTTCTTGATAATATTGCCAAATACTCCTCCAGAAAAGCTGACCAATTTACATCCCAGTTTTTCAACTAAAAGCCTTAATATTTTTCAACTCAAGATTTTCAACTCAAATTTTTGAGAAAAATGTTAAAACCTGGAGAGAAACTTCTCTGTATACTTCGAAAAGTCCATTCTGCCAGTCTTTCAAAGAACCCCTTCCTGTGTCAGGGCTTTTCACCTCATTTTTATAAGATCACAGAACCATATTTTCTCCTATCCATTCATGTTTCCTTTTCTGACTCCAGATATGGGTTTTTGTATCTTCCAGGTTCAAGTATGGGACACAGCAGGTCAGGAACGCTTCCGCAAAAGCATGGTCGAGCATTACTACCGCAATGTGCATGCAGTGGTCTTCGTCTATGACGTCACCAAGATGACATCCTTCACCAACCTCAAAATGTGGATCCAAGAATGCAACGGGCATGCTGTGCCCCCACTAGTCCCCAAAGTGCTTGTGGGCAACAAGTGTGACTTGAGGGAACAGATCCAGGTGCCCTCCAACTTAGCCCTGAAATTTGCCGATGCCCACAACATGCTCTTATTTGAGACTTCGGCCAAGGACCCCAAAGAGAGCCAGAACGTGGAGTCAATTTTCATGTGCCTGGCTTGCCGATTAAAGGCTCAGAAATCCCTGCTCTATCGTGATGCTGAGAGGCAGCAGGGGAAGGTGCAGAAACTGGAGTCCCCACAGGAAGCTAACAGCAAAGCTTCCTGTCCTTGTTGAAACCAAATGGTGTAAATACAAGATCAATTATTACTGGAGTTTTTTCTTTCCCTTTTTTTTCCTGTGCCTGCAAAAATGCTGACATCTGCTTGTTTCCATACAAATTGATATTAAAATAAAATTTGTATAGATTATCACACGCCTTGATGTCTTGCTTTCCGCCAAGAAGACATTTCTGATTGTGAGGAGTAGAAGAGGGCAGCTCGCCCTACTAGAACAATAATGCTTTGCCAAGGCACATGCCCTACTAGACTTCTATGCCACCTGAATCATTTGAGTCACTTCTTCAGGACTAATTCATTCTGTCACTCAGTGTCATCAGTGGGCAGAAACACCCAGAGAGGGTGGGATATAGACCAGATATGTGGAAGGATAGAGAAGTCTTGAAAGGAGATGCTAACTTATAAATATTTCCTAGGTTCCCTGGATGTTGAGAGTAGGCTGCTCTCTCCTCATTTCCCAAAGTTTAAAAATAAAAAGTATAGGTTGCCCAAGGGGCCCAGTTGCTTCCAAAGTAGTTAAATCCTGCCTCCCATTTTTTTTTTTTTTTTTTACCAAGCAGTCTGTGACAGCCAGAGTGGTATTTTCCCCCTACCCTTTCTTTTTTTAAAAAAATTTTTTTCAACGTTTTTTATTTATTTTTGGGACAGAGAGAGACAGAGCATGAACGGGGGAGGGGCAGAGAGAGAGGGAGACACAGAATCAGAAACAGGCTCCAAGCCATCAGCCCAGAGCCCGACGCGGGGCTCGAACTCACGGACCGCGAGATCGTGACCTGGTTGAAATCGGACGCTTAACCGACTGCGCCACCCAGGCGCCCCTCCCCCTACCCTTTCTTGAAGAGGGCAGGGCTCAAGCTAACAAATATCTGTTATGCCCCCAGATCCTTGCTAGGTGCTATGGAGGAAACATAACAAGGGGAGGATTTGTCCCCTGTTTCCAAAGACGCTCTGATCTGGTTGTGGAAACAATGCCCATACTGAAACTACTTGAGAACAAAAATTAAACAATATCACCAAGTTTGAGGCTGTGCTATGGGAATTGAAAGCATTATGTACTCAATGATAGGGAGGAGCCACTGAAAAATAACTTATTTTGTATGTTGAATAAAGTGTTCCATCTGGTTTGGTGGCAGGGGGGGGAATGGCCAAAGTAGGGAGGCAGGAATGACCTTGGGGGTTGAATGAAAAGACAAAAGCTGAGCAGCCCTAGTGGGGGAGCTGAGGATAGGGAGGCGTACAAAAAGAGGCAGGACAGTTTGTTGCTCTTTGAGGCAGTGGGAGTTTTTGTGGTTTTCTAGCAGGAATCCTGTAGGTATTTGTTAAATGTCTGGTCCTATGGATGTGAAAGTCCCTTGTCCAATTGTTAAAGTAATTAAGAGTGGCTATAAAGGCATAGCTATAACAGCCTCAGAAAGATTTATTTCAGGGGTACTCTTTTTTTTTTTAAATGTTTATTTCTGAGACAGAGAGAGACAGACCATGAGTGGGGAGGGGGGCAGAGAGAGAGGGAGACACAGAATCAGAAGGAGGCTCCAGGCTCTGAGCTGTCAGCACAAAGCCCGATGCGGGGCTTGAACTTATGGACTGTGAGATCATGACCTGAGCCAAAGTCGGTCACTCAACCAACTGAGCCACCCAGGAGCCCCAATTTTTTTTTAATGTTTATTTATTTCTGGGACAGAGAGAGACAGAGCATGAGTGGGGGAGGGGCAGAGAGCGAGGGAGACACAGAATCAGAAGCAGGTGTTTCAGGGGTACTCTTTAAGGCTGCTCTCTTGTCAGAAGCCCATGGGGAGAGGGTCCCAGGCAGACAACCCCTGAGCACTTTCCTCTGGTAGGTGAACCCAGGTCTGTCCCCTATCCGCCTCCCCACCCCCACCCCAGCAAAAGATCATATATTCCAGAAGCACCTCCCACCCAAACAAATAGCCTGTCTGGTCCTGCCTAGTTGTCCTTAGAGCCCTCTTCCTCCAGAACTGGCTAACTCCCCACCCTATCCCCATCCCACCCCCACCTGGCCTCAGGCTGAGTCCCAGTCACCGGTTTGGTTTTCATTACTTGGCTTCTGCCTTGATCCGTCTTTGAAGCCTGCCTAGTACCCCAGTTAGGGCTAGGTTTTGGTTTTTTTTTTACTAGTTGTCCCCACCCAACACCCTGCCCCTGAATCTCACCCAAGGGGCTAGGAGCCTGTTGTCTGTTGGTGAACTGCTTGCTGAACCCCCTGTTGCTATACTTCTCCCCAACTGACTTGGGCCTTGGGCCTTGTCTCAGACTTCAGATGCTGAGTCCTTACCCAGGACACGACCTGCTGTTGTGTGGTGTCTTTTGGCTCTTGACTTGGCTGCAGGGCTGGGCCATCTCTCAGTCGCTGCAGGTACACTTATCCATTCTGATGGTTACATTTCAGTCTGGGTCTTGGCTTGTCTTGTTCAGGGTCCTTCTCTGCCGTAACAGGGTCAAGATAACAACATTCTGAGTCCTCTAATCAGGATTGCCTCTTCTAGACCGGAATTGCCTCTGACACCTTTCAGTCATTCAACAAATATTTACTGACCATCTACTATGAGCCACTGTGCTAAGCCCTGGGGATAATGCAGGCGAACAATTTAAATCCTGCTTTCACAAAGGAGATAGACACTAATACAAGAAGTGAGATACATAATGAGAGAATTTGAGAGCAATAAGGACTCTCAGGGTCATAAAACAGGGTAAATGGATGGAAAGTGAGGGAGGTGGGGGAAGGGCAACATATTAGATACAGTGATCACAACAGGTATCTTTGAAGAGGTAACATTTGAGCTGAGACCTGAATGGAGAGGAGCAACCAGGTATGAGGTCAGAACGAGAACCCCAGGCTGAAGAAACAGCAAATGCCAAGGCCCTGAGGCAGAAGTGAGGTTGGTGTGCTTGAGAAACAGAAAGGAGGCTAGTGGGAGCAAGGGAGAGCATGTGGGCGATGAGGTTGAGAAGTAGGTGAGGCCAGGTCTGTTGGGTTGGAGTTTTATTTAAGTGCAGTGGGAAGCGAGTGGAAGGTTTTATCATTACCTAGACTCAATAGCCTTTGGTAAGATTCAGCAGGCTTGGTGACCAGCAAGAGCAAAAAGCCTCTACTTTCCTTAGCTCTTCTGAGAGGAATAGACACCTTTCCTGGATGACTCCTGAATGTGGGCCTTAGGACTGTCATTTCCATACTGGCTGCCCCCCACCTTAAAAATCAGACTCTGAACTTCCCCAAGACTATCATCTTTTGGTCCTGCCAAGGCTCTGGTAATTTTGCTCTGAATAGAAGGTGCTCACCAATCCTACCTGCCTCTGTCCTCTGAGCCTCACCTGCGTGATCCTGTCCTTTCCTGCAGTAATGACATTGTTCTCCCTCAGGTGCCTGGGAACAGCCAAGAAGTCCTGGGGCTTCCCACTGTGACCCTGGGAATCCTGAGAACCTCCAGGCTCCACCCAGTCTCCTAGCCCTAGAGCTTGCTGCTGGCATCAGCAGGGTGGCACAATGGCACTCAAGCCTCCATCAGAAGGAGCAAAAGGATTTGGGAATGGGCTGATCCCAGAATGCCACCAGAGGAAGGGGACTAAGGAGGCCAGAGAATCATGACATCCTTGTTGCTGTTGAGGGTGGTGAGGAGCAGGGAGAATCAAGTGAAGTGAGGTGCTTCCAGGCCTCTCATGCAGTCTCACTATGTCTCTGGAATGATCCATGATAGCCAGTATGTCTCCTCTACAGATCGTCTTCACTTTTCAGAGCTACACCCTTGAGTCTTCCCCTGTGTAACAGAGACAGGACCAAGAGAAATAACTACCAACAGTTGAATGCCTATTATATGCCAGGCTCTGTGCTAACACACCACATTCCTTCACTAGCTCATTTAGTGCTCCTTCCCCGTGAGGTGCGGATAACAATTTCCATTTTACATATATGAATATAGATGTACTGATTTAGTGACTTGTCCAATATAGTAAGTTGTGAGGCAAGATCTGTCTCACTTCAAGTCTGGGCTCTTTCTATGATATTATACTGTCATTCCAGGTAGTTCCAAGCTCCAGAACCTTTGCAGGGATTTCAGGTTCACTCTAGCCGGTCCCCCTGATCCACAGGGGTTTGGCAAGCAGGTCATTCAATAACCAGGTGGCCAGCCTGGGACATTCCTCCTTGAATGGGATGTCCCTGGCCAGATTCTTCCAAGAAGCCCAAGTGACTGACAGAACTGTCAGCTCTGGGACAAAGGACCCCCTAAGATGTCCTTGCCCTAGACAATAAGCTGGGAACCACACAGCCAGGTGGACTCTGCTGCTCAGCCTTTAGGGCTACAGGATTTGTCACTGGGCCCCCCAGAACTACCCGTCCCCCAGCATCTGTGCATTTGCTCAGGCCCCCACATTCAGCCTGACGACTGGCTCTGGCCAAGTTCATGAGGCAGAGGACTATCTCAGCAGGATCCTTCAGTCAGACAGCCCAGGACCAGATCCTGCTCTGAGCACACCACCGAGAGCAGTGCCCGGGAGGGACACCTAGCCCAGAAGAGCTGGAGAAGCCCACCCCCCACGTGAAGCTGACTTCAGACCACCCTGAGTACGGCGTGGGATGGAGGGCATGGAGGTGTGCTGAGAGCTCCCTGGATAGCACGGCTCAGCTTCTCTAGCAACAATGGCAGATGCAGAAAGAGGTCAACGATCATTCTCTTGTAACCCCTGAGGGGACACGGTTGCTGCCTTAACTTCTAGAGGCTCTTCTCCACTCACCATCCCTCATCCCCCCACTGGGAGAGGCCTTGCTCTCTGGAGGGCTGGCCCAGGCTCCACTGGTTTCAAATCTTTTTTATTTTTTATTTTTAAAGTTTTATTTATTTATTTTGAGAGAGAGAGCGAGAGAGCAAGTGAACATGACCGGGGGGGGGGAGGGGCAGAGAGAGAGAATCCCAAGCAGGCTCCACACTGTCAGTGCAGAGCCTGGTATGGGGCTCGAGCTCATTAACTGCAAGATCATGACCTGAACCAAAATCAGGAGTTGGATGCTTAACCGACTGAGCCACCCAGGGGGCCTTCAAATCTTGTTTTGTCCACGACCCTAACGACTGGCAGTGGGGCAGTAGTACTGAGCCAGGATCCCAGAAATTTCCCTAGATTACAGGCTTCCAAATGCTGGCTCGTAGACAACTAAATGAAAACTGTCGGCAACCTGTTAAAATACAGATTTCCTGGGACACTAACGCCACTCTGATCTACTACATCTGGGAGCAGGGCTCAGGAATTTGTTGTTTCTTTAAAGTTTTATTTAATTAATTTATTTAGAGAGAGAGCATGGGGCAGGGACCGAGAGGGAGAGAGAGAATCCCAAGTAGGCTCCATGCTACATGGGGCTTGAACCCATGAATTGTGAGATCATGATCTGAGCCTAAATCAAGAGTTGGACGCTAAACTGACTGAGCCACCCAGGCACCCTGGAATTTGTATTTTTAAAATGTCTATAGTTGATTCTCATGTGCCTCCAGGCCTCCTCTCTCTGGCTCTCTCTCCTTCTCTGTGGCTAAGTGGGTATCCTCAGGCTTCCTGATGAACTCTAAAATCAGAAACTACTTTTCCCAAGCCAGAGCTTCATGGAACCCAGCCTGGTAAGATGGATCCTTTCAGTGTCTTTTCTTAAGATAAATGAAAGTGTTTCAGTCATATCAAATGTCCTTGCACTGTTTCTCTGAAATTACTAGGCAAGTGCCTTTTAACCCTGAGAGACAACTGAAGAACTAATCCGGAGTATAAACACCTCTATGCTGTGAGGACCATGTTGGATGCAAGGCACAGATTAATTCAGTAGAGAAATTGCATGTCTGTTGTGTGCCCTCTGCTGGTTAAAATGAATGAAGGTTGGAAAGTGTTTACCAGTAGGAGTTTTTCTGACTGGTACTGACCATTTCCTGGGTTGGAAGCCCATCTGAAGGAGCTAATCCTGGTCCCAGTCTCGGCACTTAGACACCTGAAACTAGAAGGGTTACTAATTAAAAAAAAAGCTTTATGAAGGTATAATTCATATATATATAACTGAGCTTATTTAATTTATACAACTTAATGAGTTTGGACATAGGCATATGCCCATAAAATCATTACCATAATCAAGGTAATAAACATATCCATCACCTCCAAAAGTTTCTTTGTGCTTTTTTTGTGTGTACTTTTTTTTGTTTAAGAACACTTAAAATTTGTTAAGAGGGGAGAGCTCATGTTAAGCTTACTCTTCTAAGTAAGCTACCTCTATCAAATCCCTGGGGTTCAACTCTCCTAAGGGAAATCTGTGAACCCTGGTAGGAACTACTAGCGTGGCAGCAGGGAGGGAGAGGAGACATTGAGAAGCAGCTCATCTGCCCAGGGAGAGAAGTTTTGAAGCTGGGTAGGTAAGGAGGCCTGAGAGCCTTAAGAGACACCATTGAGGGCACAAGGATGCTCCTCTACACCATGACAGTCTTGAAATAGACTGGGAAACAGACCTCATGACCTGAGCTCTCCAGTTGGTACTTAATCCCTTCCCTAGTGACTAAGTATGTGACCCTTTGCATTTAATCTTAAAGTACTGGAGGAAGTGCCAGGTAAAAGCATAGGTAAGAAATCTGGCCTACCTGATCCTTACCCACCAATCCCAGGTGGAAATCTCAATGCTTCAGATAAAGAGGATGGACCCCAGCTATTGTGGTCTCGCCTATCCTTCCAGGGAGATCATTAGATGGGAAGAATATCAGACCTAGCCTAGTTTCCAACCTCTATACCTCCAACTGAAATAACGACAATTATTAGTGGCAGCTAACATTGTTTACGATGCACTGCTAAGTACTCTGTTATGTGCCTAACAGGAACTATCATGTGTAATCCTCACAACCACCTCTGAGGCACAGAATGATCACAGTAGCTTGTTCAGGGTCACAATGCTGCCCGGTGTTAGAGCAGGGTATAGCCCAGGTCCGTCTAACTGCACAGCTAGAGCCACAATGCTAACTTCTCTTATTCGTCTCTATTTCTCGTAAGCCTGAGAGAAAGATGCGCTCCTGGGCCTGAGACTAAGGACTCCACCCCTGCTGCACTTACACCAAGTAATAGATGAAATGGGAGTGGATGCTAGGCACTGGGTCTTGAGCTAGTGAAGTCACTATTAGCTCAGGTATAGGCCCAGAACCTGGGGGCAGGGACTGAGTAGGCAGCCAGGGATCAAACTGTCCTCCTAGGAGTGAGGGCAGGATAAGGAGATGGAAAGTCTAGGAATGGGCTGGCTTTAACAATTGGAACTGTTTTCTTTTTTTTTTCATTAAAATTTTTTTTTAATTTTATTTATTTTTGAGAGAGAGAGAAAGACAGAGCACAAGTGAGGGAGACGCAAAGGGAGAGGGAGACACAGAATCCGAAGCAGGGTCCAGGCTCTGAGCTGTCAGTACAGAGCCCGACGTGGGGCTTGAACTCACAAACTGTGAGATCATGACCTGAGACGAAGTCGGATGCTTAACTGACTGAGCCACCCAGGCGCCCCTGGAACTGTTTTCAAAAGGGGTATTTTAGAAGAGCTTCTTTGCACCATTTGAGATGGGAAGAAATGACCTCTAAGATTCTTTCCAGTTTTCCATTCCAATGTACAGTGTGATCATGCATTAGGTTTTTTTCAAGGTCCACATGTATTTTAAGCCCCCTATGAAGACAATGCAGTTTTAGGCCTCTGAATAAGGATTGCTTATTTGTCTACAGATTGTAAGTCAGCGCTGGGGTGCTTGAGTGGCTCAGTCGGTTGAGCATTCAACTTCAGCTCAGGTGATGATGGCATAGTTCGTGGCTTTGAGCCCCACGTTGGGCTTTGCACTGACAGCCCGGAGCCTGCTTCAGATTCTGTCTCCCTTTCTCTACCCCTTCCCTGTTTGTGCGCACTCTCTCTCTCTCAAAAATAAACATTAAAAAATTAAAAAATAAAAAGGAGTCAGCTTTGAAATTGTGCTTGTTTTCATTAATGAAAATGCTCAGATTTGACTAAAACCAGAGCAGGGAGGATGATGTTTCCGTAACATGAACAAGTCAGTACTTTCTGATACCATTTTATTTTCAGAATGACAAGTGAACTCAGTTTGTTTATCTGTAAAATGGGATTGAAAATCATCTTTACAAG
Organism: Prionailurus viverrinus; assembly: GCF_022837055.1. Classification (NCBI taxonomy): domain Eukaryota; kingdom Metazoa; phylum Chordata; class Mammalia; order Carnivora; family Felidae; genus Prionailurus; species Prionailurus viverrinus. The sequence continues at coordinate 100,662,840 of NC_062579.1, forward strand.
ACTTTTTTGAAAGTTTAACTAAGATAACATATGTGAAATGTAGTTTACAGAAAAAATTCATATATTATACTTATTCAATTTCCCTGATACAAAGGGCACAGGGAAGAAATGAAAATGGAAGACATTCAGGTTTTTCCTGATCATTCAGTTTTGAAAATGAATCTGCATTGAATATATTCTGGTTTTAAATTATTCAGAACTGAGATAATTTGACCACAAAGCCACTTGAAAGTCACCAAAAGAACTAAATAAACTTTGAAAATCACTTCACACTGTGGTCTTTAGGACATTTGATCCAATCAATATCAGACAACTGATTAAATAGCCTAATTTTCTAAGCTTAAGATATTTACTGATTCACTCAAGAATTCTTATGCTCTGAGGCTCCAAAGGTTTGCGAAACAGAATTACCTCATTCTATTGTCAACATTTTATCAAGAAAAGAAACTTGTACAACTTAAAATGTTCCTTCTATAATGAATGTAGTCAGGTAGATATGTTGGAGAATTGGAGAAGGGAGAAGATGATAAGGGGCAAACAGCAATTCCAAGATTGAGTGACAATATCCTTTACCTCTGAAAACAAGGGTACTTCTTTTTTTTAATGTTTATATTTGACAGAGCACAAGTGGGGAAGGGGCAGAGAGGGGGACAGAGGACCCAAAGTGGGCTCTGTGTCGACAGCAGCAAGTCCAATGTGCCACTTTACTGCTGGTATTTACAATTATACTTTTCCACAAAATTAATAGTATTGGATAAGTAGCTGAAATTCCTGGAAATGAATTCCTGGTAACAATTACTTAAAAGTTTCCTGTAAGGAAAGGACTCTCTAAGCACAAGAGAAATGTTTTCCTCCACAGTAGACTGGATTCTATACTAGTTTTCAACAAGACAGTGTCATTTCATAGCCTTTAGACAGAACTACACTCATTTTCAATGTTAGAGAATTATACCACACGTAATTGAAGCACTGTGAGAACACATCACCCACCCAGCAGTTTGGAGGAATGTATTACAAGACCTGGGCACTATAAGACAAAGTTACAGATAACCACAGTCCTGATGGATTGCCACTAAAACTGTCAATGAGAAGATTCCACACGAGCAGCTTCCAGGGTCTTCTCTCAGCAGTGGTAATAGTAGCAACAGCAATGAAAGCAATAACAGCAGAAGCAGCAGCAGGAATAGCACTAACATTAGGGGCAGTAGTGTAAGCAGCAGCAGTTATTGAATGCCTACTTTTTGTCAAGACAGTGCCAAATCAGGGGCACTTGGGTGGCTCAGTCGGTTCAGCATCCAACTTCAGTTCAAGTCATGATCGCACGGCTCGTGGGTTCGAGTCCCACATCGGGCTCTGTGCTGACAGCTTGGAGCCTGGAGCCTGCTTCAGATTCTGTGTCTCCCTCTCTCTCTGCACCGCCCCCCCTTGCACACTGTCCCTTTCTCTCAAATATAAATAAACACTAAAAAAATTTTTAAAAGACAGTACCAAATCTTACACACACACACAATCCTTATAGCAAATTTGTGAGGAAATTGTCATTACATACCTTTCACTGATGAGAAACTGAGGCTTGAGGTAGTTTATTTGAGGCTCCACAACTGGTTAGACACAAAACCAGGATTTACACCTAGGACTGTCTTATTTCAAGGCTTAGCTGTTTACACCACCATACGTTACAGTGGTATGGATAAACACGCATGTTTCAGCATGAGAGATTAAAAACATAAGAGATACACACTAGCCTGAGTTTGTTAATGACAGCAAGCTTTTCAGGTGGTCGAATAACCAAGTGACAGGGGTGAGGCTGCAGAAGGATCTCAGAATCAGAGAAGTGAGGTGTGTGAGTTTGAGTGTGAGGCAAACCATGGTGTGGTCAAGAGTAAGGCAGTATAATTTAGGGAAAATACCTTAATATTATTTAAAAAGGCAGTTATGACTCAGATGAACCTAGGAGCACTCATATAACTTCCATAAAAATAAAAGTCTGGTGTGCTTGCGACACCACAAATCTAATGGCATGCCCACCCAGTACTATGTGCTTCAACAATGACTCTCAAGAAAGACACAATGGGTTAGGAAAAGAAGCTTATCAGAAATGATTGTAGAAAGGTCAGAATGAAAAATAGGCTGAAGATCTATCTGAATAAAATGAAAACAAAAATAAAATCAGGAAGGGTGGTAATAAACTAACAATAATAGTAACAATGGGGACTTACATTCCTGTGTGCCAACCACTGTTCTAAGTGTGTATACGTAAGTGTGAAGTCATTTAATTCCTTCAGCCTTATGAGTAGGTACTGGTGTCTGCATTTTAAAAATGAGGAAACTGAGGCACGGAGCTCAAAGTCACACACATTTGGACATTGGTAGGGCCACGAACTCCATCCAACCTCGGCAGTCTGCTGCAGAGCCTGGGCTCTTAGCCACTCACCCACACTGCCCCTTTATGGTACAGGGAGGGTTTACTCTGGGGTCAGGTATCAAAGCTCATATCAAGGAAGATCTCTTGAAGCTGTGTAAGCAGGAAGTAAACTTCACAAAGAAACCCCTTAATAGATAACAGGCTAAAAATAGTAACAGTTGCAAGAAAAGTAGGCAAGTGGGTAGACTGATAAGCTAAGCATAACAAGTTATAGAGAGAAGCTAGACATTATTACGATAAGAGCCTGAAGCTTCTTGAGTTTGAAATAATTTAAGATGACCATACCCTCCAACACAAATTACTGGTCTGTTCCAGTTATTCATTTCTTAGATTTTACATACATCATAATGAACATACAATTTTTTTCCTGATATAATTTCTAAGACTATGAAAATGGATACTGCTAACCTGTTACATACTCCACCTTACAAATGATTCATGAACATGAATGAAATGTCTAGAAGTTCATCTTAGTCAACACCCTCATTCAACTATTTTTTATTTTCCAGTTCAGAAAATCTGACTAATAACTAATCTAGGTCAGCATTCTACACTATATCTTGTGGAGATTAATGTTTAGAAGTTATTAAGTATGGGGGGGGTGCAGAAATTCCAGGGTCAAAATAAGTGCTGAGTTCTCTTAGAGAACCAAACGCATGTAGCATGAACAATCCAATAATAATCTATACAAGTATAACCCAGTATTTCCTAAGTTTGACCATGGCACCTTTATGTTGCAGACCATTTATAAATTATGGACACTCACTCTAGATCTAGATGATTTCTTTTTTAAAAAATTTTTAATGTTTATTTAGTTTTGAGAGAGAGAGAGAGACAGAGTGTGAGCAGCGGAGGGGCAGAGAGAGAGGGAGACACAGAATCCGAAGCAGACTCCAGGCTCTAAGTGTCAGCACAGAGCCCCCTGACACGGGGCTTGAACTCATGAACTGTGAGATCATGACCTGAACCGAAGTCGGATGCTTAACCATCTGAGCCACCCAGGCGCCCCAATATAGATACTTTCTTTTGCAGAAGTGGAAGAGTGTTATTTTTACAAAAGTCCATGGTGGGGAGTTAACCATGCCTAGGACTAACTGGAGCATTTCATTCTATTAATTTTGAGAGAGTGCCTGTTTCTGCTATTTGGGGATAGTGGTATGTGGCATTCTGAATTCACTTTCTTCTAAGAACAATTTATAACTGATGTTTAGGTATAACCAAAATAGCATCATAGAATCCAAGAACTCTAGAACAATTTAGTACCCATGGTGTACAAATAGGACCTCTGAGATCAAGGACATGGTCACTACCCTGGAGTTCCTCTCACATTATCTGCAACTCCTTACTCTCTCCTCTGCTGATTCCCTCTCATCTCTCTAACTTCTTGTTGTTGGAATGCCCTGGAGCTCAATCTGTGAACCCTGTCCTTACTCTATCCCTAGTCTATCCCCTGGTGATTTCATAGTCTTGTAACTCTTTAATAAATTTAAATGTTACTGACAGCCTGGACTTCTCCTCTAAACCCCAAACTCACACATCAGGATGTCCATGACATCCACACCAGCATATCTAATAGGCATCTCAAATTCAAACATGTCCCAAATCAAAGTCCTCATCTTCCCTTCCAAATCTACTCCTCCTTTAGTCTTCTCCATCTCAGTTAACAACATCACCTTTCCAGTTGCTTAGACTAATGGCTGTGCTGTCCTCCACAACACTTTTCCTCTCATACCTCATACCCAAACCACCAACAAATTCTGTTGGCTCAACCTTCAAGATAGTCCCCCAGTTGAGCCACTTATCACCTACACTTTCACCTATCCTAGTTAAACCTCTACTATCTTCCATCTGGATTGTTAAAACAGCTTCCTAGCTGACCTCCCTGATTCTGCCCTTGGTCCCCTACAGCTTATTTTCAAGACAGCAACTAGTGATCCTGTTAAGACTGTAATTAAGAATGTTTGTTTTTCTTTTTTCAATTTTTTTGAGGGACCTCTCCCTTTAAGTATATTTATTTATTTTGAGAGAGTGCCTGTGCGTGTGTGTGGAGGAGGGGGAGAGAGAGAGAGAGAGAGAGAGAGAGAGAGAGAGAGAGAGAGAATTCCAAGCAGGCTCTGCACTGTCAGCGCAGAGCCCGATGCGGGGCTCAAACTCACGAAACTTGAGATCATGACCTGAACTGAAACCAAGAGTCTGCTGCTTAACCGACAGAGCCACCTAGGCACCTCAGAATTTTTGTTTTTCATTGAGGTATAAAAGACTTCTCCATTCAAAATCCACTAATGGCTTCCTATCTCTGAGTGAAAGCCAAATCCTTACAATTGCCTAGAAGTCCCTATACTACATGGCCCACATCATCTCACAGGCCCCATCTCCTACTACAAGCTCCCCTGTCCAACACCCCCTCCACTGCAGCCTCATCGGTCTTGTTGCTGTTCCATGAGCCAAGCATGACCTTATTTCAGGACTCATTATTTCTACCTTGCATCACATTATGTTAGCTGATTTTTATTAGGTTAGGTTAAAAAGGTTTCCTTCAAATTCCTAATTTGCTAAACTTAAGTTTGTTTTTGTAGAGGTGAGATTCACATAATTTAAAATCAAAATTTAAGAACTCAACCATCTTGAACAATTCAGTGGCATTTAGTTCATTTACAATGTTGTACAACCACCTATATTTCTTTCCTAAACATTTCCATCATACCCCAAAGTAAACCGTGTACCCATTAAGTAGTCACTGCCCATTCCCACTTCCCCTCTCAGGCCCTGGCAACCATCAATCTGCTATCTCTATGGATGTATCTATTCTGGATATTGCACATAAATGAAATTATACAATATGTGATCTCTTGTGACGGGCTTTTCTCACATAGCATGTTTTTGAGGTCCATCCACATTGTAGCATGAATCAGTACTTCATTCCTTTTTTTATGGCTAAATATTATCCCATTGTATGAATCTACCACAATTTATTTATTCCTTCATCTATTGATGGCACTTGAGCTGTTTCCATCTTTTAGCCATTGGGAGGAATGCTGCTATGAACATGCATGTACAAGTATCTGAGTCCCTGCTTTTTGATTCTTTTGGATATATACCTAGGAGCAGAACTGCTGGGTTATATGGTAATTCCACGTTTTAATTTCTTGAGGCACTGCTGAACTGTTTTCCACAGTTGCTGAACCATTTTACATTTCCACCAGCAATGTGTAGGGGTTCCAATTTTCTCTTCAGGGCTTTTGCATTTGCTATTCTCTCTGTGGAACACTCTTCCAATAGATAATCAAGTGGCCTACTTCCTCACTTCCTTCAGGTCCTTACTCAAGGTCCTCTTCCCACAGAGTCCTATCCTGACCACCAGATTTAAAATGGCAACCTCCCAACCCCAGCCCATACTTACCATCCTCCTTGCCCACTTTATTTTGCTCCGTTGCATTGATCATCATCTAACATACTATATAAATTTCTTATTTTTTATTGTCTTGTCTTCCGCCACTGAAATATAAGCTCCACCAGGGAAGAGATTTCAGTCTGTTTTTCCAGAACCTGGAATAGTGTTAGGCACATAGTAAGTGCTCAATAAGTACTTGCTGAACAAGGAAGTGAAGCCCAAAGAGATGTTTTGGCAAAGTGTGACAAAAAAGGACAAGAAGCTAAGTCTCTGTAGTTCGGAGGTTATTTTTCTAATAATGGTGATGGATTGAAACTGAGCCAATCACACCTTTATTCAGCTGTAACCTTTTAAAAAGCACACATGTGAGAGATGGCTATTTCTAAATCAAGTGAAAGAACTATTTAGAATACCCTGAGGGTAATGGGATCAAAATGTAGAGCTAATACTCATTTGCACCAATTAACACTCAACTAACTGCCTATAATAAGAAGCTTAGTAGTGACTGAAATGTTTTATTGAAACAAAGCAAAAAAAATGGTGCTACAGGATACAGAACTTTAAGAGTATTATACTTTGAGAAAATGAACCTAATACAAACTGTAAGAAACAGAATCTTATTGGAAGAACAAAAAGCTGTACCCCTATCTAAAATATTGCTATAGCAACAATGTGTTTTGGTTTATCATATTCTTGAACTATAACAGATCCAGAGAAAATATCTGTATATAAAAAGAGAATCTATGTTGAAACCACAAAGAAGTTATTTCTGGGTAAAAGCTTAAAACTTGGTGTAATTGGTGCTTAATTTTTCACTTGAAGATGGTTAATATGGCAAAAATTTATATGTTTTCATTACAATTTTTGAAAAGTAAAAAAAAAGATGGTGAATGAAAAAACATTCTAGAGGGACAGATATGGAAATAAAGACTCGAATATTGTCAAGTCTACTACTAAGAAACAAGTAGTAGTAGAAACACTACTAACAAACCACACTTTTAGAGATTTTGGAAAATCATTTACAACAGAAATCAGTCTGGGGGTGCCTGGGTGGCTCAGTCGGTTAAACGTCTGACTCTTGATTTTGGCTCAGGTCATGATCTCATGGTTCATGAGTTTGAGCCTCCCGTTGGGCTCTGCACTGGCAATGCAGAGCCTGCTTGGGATTCTCTCTCTCCCCCTCTCTCTGCCTCTCTCCTGCTCACGTTCCCTCTCTCAAAATAAATAAATAAATAAATAAATAAATAAACATTAAAAAAATGTCTGGAAAATTAAAACTAATAGATTCCACATTTTTGACTGAATTACAAATAGATTACATAACAGGTGGTCATTGAAATTGGCTTTCAATATGTCTCTGCTATAAGCTGAATGTTTGAATGTGATGGCATTAGGAGGTGTGCCTTTGGGAGATGACTGCATCATGAGGGTGGAGCCCTCATGAATGGGATTAGTAACCTTATAAATTAAAATGTTAATTTACTTTGAAAGAGAGAGAGGGCACCTGCAAGCCAGCTGCGCAGAGGGGAGGGGCAGAGACAGAGGCAAAGAGAGAATCCCAAGCTCTGACAGCATGGAGCCTGACACGGGGCTTGACCTCACGAACCATGATATCATGACCTGAGCCAAACTCAAGAGTTGGACGCCTCACCGACTGAGCCACCCAGGCGCCCCAATGTCCCTATAAATTAGACACAACAGAACTTTCTCCCCACTTCTGCCAGGAGGATGCAGCAATAACATGACCCTCTATGCACCAGGAAGTGGGTCCTCGCCAGATACTCAATCTGCCCGTGCCTTGATCATGGACTTTCCAGCCTCCAGAACTATGAGAAATACATCTCTGTTGCTCATAAGTTACCTAGTCAATGATACTGTTATGGCAGCCCAAAGGGACTAAGACAGTTTCAAAGTGCAAGTAAAAAGTATAAGAAGTTCTGATGTTAAGATGAAAAAACCACTCATGATGGAGTCAAATAACTTCAAAGCCTGACCACCTTAATAGTTATTAAGATCACAAAGGGGCTTTGTCAGCCTCCAAAGTCCAAGAAATTAGTAAAGTATAAATAGTGAACTTTTAACCGTGCTGGAGGAAAAACTGCAAGATGCATTTGGTGAAGCTCTCAGTCTGTAGGCCAAGGAATCAGGCTTCCATGTAAGAAGCAAAGCAATGCTCCTAGTTACATGGTAAAATCTACAGCTTTTATATGACGTTATTTATGAGAAAATAATTCCTGAGGCACTTTACCAATACAAATTTTATTAAAAAAATAAGTAATAACATCAAAACTGTTCAGCAAATCTATATTCAATGTAACCAAAATAAACAAACACCAAATTAAAAAAAATATACATCTATATATATATGGGCAAGAAACAAGTGCATTTTTTGGTCCCAATATTTTCTGAATATATTATCTTTATCCAAAGGAATTACATTAATGGCTAAGAAGATATTATGTATTAGATGTACAGAAACATAACTTTAAAATTTGTTTTAAGGGCTGTAGGAAGTGTTTTTTGCCAATTCTTTATGTCTTTGAGCTCCTAATCACTAAGATAATGTTAATGATAGTCCCAAGACAGACAGAAGATGTAATCCTGTCTAGTGGTCTGAACAACTACCAAATCTAGAAGCTATCAATAGGTAGCTACGTGAAATTTGTAGAGAATTCTAAAGAATTTCTTGGAGTTCTTAACAAAACAAAACAAACACAAAACAAAAGTTTTAAAGAAAAGAGATAAAAGTGGACATAACAAACACACATCAATAAATTTGGTGAAGAACAACATAAAATCAAGATAAAATTAAACTTAAAAAAATTGAATATTAGTATTGCTGAAAACTCCTAGGATTAATACTGGATAAAACTTTAAATGACAGTACAAATAACTATAACTTTGGAACTGTAATTTTAGAAACTTATTTTCCAAGAACATGAAAGTAACCTTGGTTCCCTACACAACCAGTTTTTATATTCCTTGGACTGCATGCATACTAGACGAAGATTAAAGGGCAGCAGCCAAAATGATTAAACTCCAACTTGGACGTTGAAGCATTGATTTGATGGGCCTTTCTTGGTCAGAATGAACCCATAAGCGTAAGATCAAGAACCAAAGCCCCCAGTGGGAAGTTGTGCTCAATTTGGTGGGCCTTGAGGTCATCTCTGGCCAAATTAGCATCAGCCTTATGGGAGGCCAGTCATGAAGGAAGGGACTCTCCCCAAGATCTGATTTCTTAAGGCCACAATCTAGAGGAGGTCTCACAGTCAAATAATTCACATTCCTTGGAAAGAGAGAACAGGCATCAGTTGTGTCCATCGAAGGGGGACACTGACCAGGAGTATCCTGGACATTTTTTGAAATTTCTGTGTTGCTTCTGCATCTGAAAAATATGAAAAATAGAACAATGACAGACAAGGAAAGAGGAAAAAGACAGCTATCTGACCTAAAAATGTAAGACTTATAAGAAATTAACTAAGAAACCAGACAAAACAGACAAAGAAAATGAATAGCCATATCATTTGGAATGCAATATTCTGAAGGCAAGTACAGCAGAGAAAAACACAAACTATTTTAAGCAAAGCAAAAACGACCATGGCAACAAAAGCTATTTTTGGAGAGAGCCAACTGGAGAAAAAAGCTTATGTTAAGATATGTTAACCTGACACAAAGATAAGGTGGAATAAGAATCTAGTGCCATCTGAAAGCTGAAAAGAGCTGAATCAGAACTAGTGTCATGAACTGCTTAACCGCCTTCGTGTGAGAAAACACTTCAGAAGTTTGAACTTAGGAAACTGCCTTTGTGTAAGAAAACACTTCAGAACTTTGAACTTAGGAAATTCCAACTTGTCTTGCACCAGGTTGCACGAGCTCCATAGAGCAGGAATCTATTTCAACAAGCGCTTTAAAAACAAAAACAAAAACAAAATACTTTAATATTTTTCATTTCTATTAATGGTACATTTAAAAATGCAACAGTGCTAAAATCCATCAAAGAAAAATGCACGAAATGGAAATTAAACTTACTCAGACGAGGGTTCAGAAGTTGAGGTACTTTCAGGAACTGAAATTAGAAGAAGAGGTTTACATTTACAGTAGTATAGGTGATGAGTGACACCATCAGTTTAGTATGTAAGAGCCCATATTGTGGCTGATCAAAAGTACTGGAATAAGTATCAGAAATTCAAAGTAACACAATTATAAATACATACCATTCTCTATTACAACTTGGCAAGTATGAGTTTTACGCTGACTTAGGTGTTTAGCCATACGATCTAAGCCAGAAGAATCAGTTAGGAAGTCACATTTAAGGCACACTAGAGTAATGCCCCTATGAAGAAGAAAGGAAAGCAAAGGTTTTCATCTTTTATCCAAGTCCATAGGCACGTTCAATAATTATTTTTCCATGTAATAACTCTTGATTTGCTTTTTATGTGTTATGACCATCAATTGCCAATTTTGTTCTATAAGCCTGATTTATCTGAAATGGTACCTAGAAAATGACATAGCCACATTTAAGTTATGCTAACATTTACTGCTTTATAAACCACTTCCTCTCATACTGGTTGCTAAAGGACAAGAGTCAAGAGACCTAAAGCTTAATCGTGGCTCCACTAACAATTTGTGTAGCTTGTGCAAGTCACATTCTTTCCGTGCTTTGGCCCATTTCTGAGGACCTTCTTTCCACACACTCTACTGCTAGATGTGACGGATACAAGAGTGAACAAAAGAGGGCAAACTCTGTGGAGCCTATAATCTAGTATCTTATTTTAGAGGTGATAAAATTAGAAAAGAAATGGGAAGGCTTTAAAAGTAAATCATATAATTTAATTATTGTTATTACCAATTAACGAGCATAAACATAGTTTTATAGTTCACTGGATGCTTTAAATTTAAGTACTTCGACGTGTCAAGGAATAAAAACCAGTAGCATACCTTAGACTGACTGCTCCCCTGTGGTTCTAGTCTTAACAGCCTGCTATATATTTATACCTGGGTGTCACGCCGGAACATCAAAAATGATCTTCATACACTGAAATTGTGCTTTCCTCCCCAGTGCCAAAAACCATTCCCCCTAACCAATCTCTCTTATGATGTCATGCTCCCAACACAATGGCTCAAAATTATCTCTGACTCTTTTTTTTCTTAAAATAGTCAATATTTCAAATATTTTATATTATTAACAATTTATTGAGCACTTAACTCTGTGCCATGCTGAGGGTTTTAGATATATTATCTTATCTGAATCCTATAACAAACCAAAGACGTAGGTGTTATAATTATTACTTTTTTATAGAGGACAGGGTCAGGTTTAAAAACCTATCAAGGCCAAAATTAGATTTGAAAGTGAGCCCTTTGATTTCAGAGCCCATGTTCTTAAACAGTGTAATACCACTTCACCACCTTAACCCAGATTCTTATTAAGTCAATGTTAACTACCATAATAATCTTAAACAGTCCATGTGCCTCCTGCAATTGCGAACTGCGAGATCATGACCTGAGCTGAAGTCAGATGCTCAACTGAGCCACCCACGCGCCCCTGCAAACCTTCTTATGTTACTGTAGTTACTTATATTCACACCTTAACATATATTGTACATTCCTTGAAGGTTGGACAAGCCTTCTTCATCACTGTCATCTTTATGGGAACTGCTACGATGTGTTATACATAATAGGTACACAATAAATTAAAAAAATGAACATTGCATTTTAACAAAATAATAATTACAAAATTTATTGTTCTATAGAATTATAAATATGCTCAGTCTCATACACAGAAACTAATCAATTTTATATTTAAATCTGAGGCCCATCCAAATTGAGAAAAAAAGTCTCAGATCTTTAAAGTCATAGAATCAATTTAAGAATCAACCACACAACTGAGCTTGATAACAATGATGTAAAAATAAAATAAACGCTCATCTTTAGAATTAAAAAGTCCTTTTTCATTCTTAAAAATTCTATTTCCTTAAATTTAGTAATACTTTTAAAATAGCATGAACATATTTTTAAAATAGAATCAAACTTTCCTCTGCCTATGAACTGTTGGTCCAACATCATCCACATATGTAATTTTCAACATGTACATTAATTTACTCAAATATTTACAGAATGCCTACCATGTGTCAGGCACTATTCAATGCTCAGTAAACATATGGCATAGACAAATATCCAAACCACACACATTCCAGTGAGAAGACACAGATAATAAACAAAAGAGTGAAGTATACAATATGGTGGAAAGCAAAAAGTGAAGAAAAATAAAATAAATGGAGATAGGTAGTGGTGGGGATGGGGCCTAGGGGAAAGGATGCTATTTTAAATGGAGTGGTCAAAGAAAGTCTCACTCACTAGACTAGAGATTTAAAGGAAGGAACTGGCCATGCAGATATCTGGGGAAGAGTGAACAAGACAGAAGGAATAATGAATACAAAGGTCCTGAGATGTATCATCTCCCATTCCGCTTTTCCATTAATCCAAAGCATCAAAACAAGTACTGGCTAAACTTAAGTCTACGTCTTAGCCTTAAGACATCTTGATGCTACCAAAATCTTGGCACTGATATTTCAAATAGCAATGACAACATGAACAAAATAAACAAAAGAAGATGAAGTAAAAAAGAAAGCAGAAGAATGTGGAAAAATGATGCATAGTGGATTCTGAGCTAAGCGTGTGTGGTATAATTAGGGTTAATTATCAGTGCCTTTCAAAATGTTCATCAGCAATTCCTTTTGTAGAGTAAATAGGTTGTGTACTTTATTTAAAAATGAAAAAAAAAATTCCAAGAATTATGAAGGCTATATATTGCTCAAAATCAAAATGTGTTAGTCAATTTACTAGATTATCTTAAACCTCTTTTTAGGGGCGCCTGGGTGGCGCAGTCGGTTAGGCGTCCAACTTCAGCCAGGTCACGATCTCGCGGTCCATGAGTTCGAGCCCCGCATCAGGCTCTGGGCTGATGGCTCGGAGCCTGGAGCCTGTTTCCAATTCTGTGTCTCCCTCTCTCTCTGCCCCTCCCCCGTTCATGCTCTGTCTCTCTCTGTCCCAAAAATAAATAAAAAACGTTGAAAAAAAAAAAAACCTCTTTTTAATCTTCAAATATTTTTTATTTTATAATGTAAATCCATGAAAGTTTCGCCTTATTGCCTAACACCACTGAAACAAAGTTTAGCCAGAGAATATAGGCTATTTCTGCTTTGTTCTATGCTATAATGAAGAGAACTGTATTATGTCTGGTAGTAATCACTTCATTTTCCAAACAAGGTACTCAAGAATCAGGTTAAAAAAGTTACTAGAAAAAAAAAAAAAAGTTACTAGAATTTTTCAATAGAGAAAATGGAAAAAGATCAACTAGTTACCTGAGAATTCCGGAATGCTTCTTAAAAATATAAAACCGTTTACTTGGATGGTTGCTATGAGAGCTGGAAAAAGAACAGACAGATGAGATGTTATTATACAGTAATTCATATTAATTTTATGAACATATTTCAAGTACATGTTTAGTTTCTTAGCTTTGAATAAAAGATCATGAGCTAAATTATTAAAATTCTATTATTCATCTGTTTAATTCAAGATTAAAAAAATGTTTATTTATTTTGAGAGAGAGAGAGAGACAGTGTACAAGCGAGGGAGGGGCAGAGAGAGAGGGAGAGAGAATCCTAAGCAGGCTCAGCGCTGGCAGTGCAGAGTCTGATGCGGGGCTTGAACCTACGAACCATGAGATCATGGCCCAAGCTGAAACCAAGAGTCAGATGCTTAACTGACTGAGGTACATAAGTGTCCCTAATTCAAGACTTTTATTTTGTATTTTCTTTTTTAATGTTAATTAATTAATTAATTATATTGAGAGAGAGTGTGTGCATGCATGAGCAGGAGAGAGGGGCAGAAGAAGAGAGATATTCTCAAGGAGGCTCAATGCTTAGCACAGAACCCAATGCGAGGCTCGATCCTACAACCTTGGGATCACGACCAGAGCTGAAATCAACAGTTGGATGCTCAACTGACTGAGCCACCCAGGTGCCCCTTCCTGAGAATATTCTTAAATGATCAGTACCCTCACCATTATTTAAACAACCCTCAAAGCTAAAAATGCAAAGAGCATAAAATTAAATTTTTTCAACTATTAAGAGTTGAAAACTATTTATTTATTCATTTTTAGAGAATTCCAAGCAGACTCTGCACTGTCAGCGTGGAGCCTAATGTGGGGCTCAAACCCACAAACCATGAAATCATGAGCAAAGCCAAAACCAACAGTCAGACGCTCAACCGACTGAGCCACCCAGGTGCCCTAAGAGTTGAAAACAATTTAAAAGGTATTTGCTAATAACGTATTTTGCTATAATATAAATTGTTATGAATAATAATTATCACTTTCTTATACTTATTAGCAAGGGGAGAGAATCTGAATGATCCTTGAGGTAAATGCTACTTGGGATAAATTACATTACTTGCCATCAGTAAAATGAAACATTTAAAGAATCTTTTGCAATTATTAGGAGAGCCTTTAGGGAAAGCGAATTAAAGAAAACAGAGCTCTATGCACAGAACAAAAAAAACACTAACCAAATTTTGCAACAAATGGTAATAGCTTTTATATCCCCTTCTAAACTGAGAAGGAAAGCTTTCCTGTATTAAAAAACCAGACAGGATTAACAAGGACTAGCATACAACAGTATCCAAAAGTGTGGTTCATGGACCAGCAGCATCCATACCCCCTGGGAAATCATCAGAAATACAAAGTCTCAGGTCCCATTCTAGACCTACTGAATTCATCGCTGGCAGTGAGGCCCAGAAATCAGTTCAAGTTTTTCAGGTGATTCTTATGCAAGCTACAGTTTGAGAAACACTGGCCCTAGCTTGCACTGACAGACCCAAACCAGCCAACACAACAGATCAATGATTATGCTGAGAGACAAGGTAACTATCACCAGCATACCACCTATGCATGGGAAAAGGAAGATTCTGGCTAGTTATAATCCTGTGAAAACAGCTGCAGAATAGGTGCCATGATGAATGCAAAGAACTGTTTCTCAAGTAGATAAGACAGGCACATATTTAATATGAGGCAGAATAGCTGAATGGTACAGAACTCAAAGGAAGGAATGATTCCTATTAAGTGGCTGTGGGGATCAGATTCCTCACAAAAGAAGGTAAACTGAAAGGGAAGGAGAGGGGGATTCCAAGGAATAACAAATAAGGAAAGACACTTTAGATACTGAATATGAAACAAACTATATGTTGGGGAAGATTAATTAATTTGGGGGGCCTGATTTGTGGTTATAGAGTTAGTATGGGCTGGGAATAAAGGTACTCAACCTCTAAGAAAATGAGGCTTCTGTGGATGCAGAGCTCAAATCTATGACAAAAGTCCACACTGGGTCAGGGTGTACCATTCAGGGGGAGGGTACCTGAGGCAACAAAGGAAGCAAGGCATCGCTGAATTAGGGGAAATGCAAAGGCCCTTAGAAAAGTAGAAGTGGAAGCTTTCGGTTCTATATGAGGCTAATAATAAGTGCTCTGTGTGTGTGATGACAATGCAATGTAGGGTTGGGGCTCACTGGAAAATAGGAGAAGGTTACAAAGGAAGCCTGAGGCCAACTGGAAATATGTGGGGACAGAACTGATATGGGAGGTCCTACAAGACAGCCAAGGAACCTATGGAAAATGGGAGACAGGAGGACGGAATGACCATGGGTTTAAGAAACACTAAAAATATTTTCCAATTTAATCTCCTATAAATTATGGGTAGAATTAAAGCTCCACTGGGGCAGTCGTGTGTTTGGCACAGAATAAAAGACCAGCATTCTTAATTGCTTTCAAAATACCAACAACATTTTTCACAGAACTAGAAAAAATAATCCTAAAATATGCATGGAACCACAAAAGGCCCCGAATAGCGAAAGCAATCTTGAAAAAGAAGAAAAAAACTGGAGGCATCACAATTCCAGATTTCAAGATATACTACAAAGCTGTAGTGTTCAGAACAGTATAGTACTGGCACAAAAACAGACACATAGATCAATGGAACAGAATAGAGAACCCAGAAATCAACCCACACTTACATGGTCAATTAATCTATGACAAAGGATGCAAGATACTGACAAAGACAGTATCTTTGATGAATGGTGCTGGGAAAGCTGCACAGCCACATGCAAAGAAATGAAACCGGACCACTTTTCTACACCACACACAAAAATAAACTCCAAATGGATTAAAGACCTAAATGTGACACCTGAAACAATAAAAATCCTAGAAGACAACATAGGCAGTAATTTCTTTGACACCAGCTGTAGAAACATTTTTCTAGGTATGTCTCCTCAGGTAAGGGAAACCAAAGCAAAATTAAACTACTGGGACTACAACAAAATAGTCCAGAGACATTTTTCCAAAGACATGCAGATGACCGATAACATGAAAAGATGCTTAATATCACTAATCATCAAGGAAATGCAAATTAATTTTTTTAAAAAGCTCTGTGCCCAATATGGGGCTTGAACTCAAGACCCTGGAATCAATCTAAGCCAACCAGGCACGCCTGGGGAAATGCAAAGTAAAACCTCAATGAGATATCACATTAACATCTGTCAGAATGGCTAAAATAAAAACCATGAGAAATAAGTGTTGGCAAGGATGTGGAGAAAAAGGAACCCTCATGTACTATTGGTGGGAATGCAAACTGATGCAGCCACTGTGGAAAAAAGTATGAAGGTTCCTCAAAAAAACAAAAATAGAATTACCATATAATCCAGTAATTCCATTACTGAGTATTTATGCCAAGATAACGACCCCTATGTTTACTGCACCATTATATTTATAATAGCCAAGATACAGAAGCAACTCAACTTATGTCCACTGACAGATGAATGGATAAAGATGTGGTGTGTCTATCTATCTATATAAAATGGAATATTACTCAGCCATAAAAGAGAATGAAATCTTGCCATTCGCAACAACATGGACAGACCTAGAGGGTATAATCCTAAGCAGAATAAGTCAGCCAGAGAAAGAAATATACCATTATGATTTCACTGATATGTGCAAATTAAGAAACAAAACAAATAAAGAAACAAAAAAAGAGGCAAAAAACCCCCTAAACTCTTAAATACAGAGAATAAACTGGTGGTTGATAGAGAGGAGGGGGGAGGGGGATGGGCAAAATAAAGTGGATTAAGAGCACACTTATCTTGACGAGCACTGAGCAATATATAGAACTGTAGAATCATTATATTGTACGCCTGAAACTAATCTATGTTAATTATACTTCAATTAATGAAAACACCAGCATTCCTCCCAGCAGTGTACTGAGAGAGACTGGCTGGGGCCTGGTTTAGGGCAACCACGGAACGGAAACCCCTGCAGTAGATGGGAGGCAGAGTTGTAAACTGTAGCAGGTAGACATTCAGGAAGTCATTATGAATGGTGGCAGATCAAGAGAGCACCACAGGCTTCAGAAACTTAAAGGGTATTATATTTTGCTGATGCTCCACACTTCTGCAAACGATACCTTGAGACAAACTGAGCTTAAAGAGTATTGGGGGTGATAGTAGTTTGGATCCTAGACAGACAATAATGTTTGACTTATTTTTGTTCTTCATAGATGCCAGTGGGTCAAAGATAAAAGTATCTGTCAAGCTGATGAAGAGATGGATCTGAGGAAAACTCAGCACTGAAATTGGAGGATTTACAGTAGAAAAGTAAAATAACATTCTGAGAGTGATTAAGGTACCAAGAAAGGGAAAGTAAAGAGGCAAGAAGGATTGAAAAAAAGAAAAAGTAATGAAATAAAGGTAACCTACTGGATGGAAGAAGATATTTGCAAATGACATATCCAATAAAGGGTTAGCATCTAAAATATATAAGGAACTGATACAAGTCACACCAAAAAAACCAAACAATCTAATTAAAAATGGGCAGAAGACATAAACAGACATTTCTCCAAAGAAGATATCCAGATGGCCAACAGACACATGAAAAGATGCTCAACATCACTCATCATCAGGGAAATACAAATCAAAACCACAATGAGATGTCACCTTACACCTGTCAAAATGGCTAAGATCAAAAACACAAGAAACAACAGGTGTTGGCAAGGATGTGCAGGAAAAGGAACCCTCATGCACTGTTAGTGGGAATGCAAACTGATGCAGCCACTGTGGAAAACAGTGTGGAGATCCCTCAAAAAGTTAAAAATAGAATTACCCTAGGATCCAGTAACCACACTACTGGTTTTCTACTCCCCCCACCGCCCCGCAAATGCAAAAACTCAAAGGGATACATACATGCATCCCTATGTTTATTGTAGCATTATTTAAAATAGCCAAACTATGGAAGCAGCCCAAGTATCCATTAACAGATGAACAGATAGAGAAGATGTGGTATATATATGTACACACACACACACACACACACACACACAAATGGAATATTATTCAGCCACAAAAAAGTATGAAATCTTGCCATTCACAACAATGTGGTAGAGCTAGAGAGTATTGTGCTAAGCGAAATAAGTCAATCAGAAAAGATAGATACCAGATAATCTCACTCGTATGTGTAATTTAAGAAACAAAACAAATCAGCAGAGAGAGAGAGAGAGAGAGAAACCAAGAAACAGATGCTTAGCTGCAGAGAACAAATTGATGGTTACCAGAGGGGAGGTGGAAGGGATGGGTGAAATAGGTGATGTGGATTAAGAAGTGCACTTGTCATGACGAGGACCCAGTAATATATGGAATTGCTGAATCATCATCGTGTACACCTGAAACTAATATAACACTGTATGTTAACTATACTGGAACTAAAATTAAAAACTTAAAAACTAAAAAATAGTCTGAGGCAAAAAAAAGAAAAGGTAATGAAATAGAGAAGTAGCCAAAAGGGAAGAAAAAAAGTGATGGTAACAGTTTAAGTTGACAAGAAGATTTTCAAAAGTGAGTGATGAAAAGTATCAAATATTCTAAAGAAGTCACGGAAAAGTAAGAATAAAAAATAATGAATACGTTTAATGATTAGGATATGACTGATAACCTTTAAAGGGGAAGCTTTAACTGATAGGTGGGGGCGATACTCAAATTACAAAGGGTAAAGAAATAGCAAATAAGATAGTAAAGAAACTCTTGAAAATGTTGACAATAAAAGGAAGACAAGAAAATACACAAAGAAAACGTAAATCTCCTTCATTCTAGAAAAATACCTGAAAGTATTAGCAGGCAGAAGGAATGTGGTAGAAAGAGATGAAATGAAGGCACAAAATAAAGGAGTAAGGTTGTGGAGCAAATGGAAGAGATGAATGCAAATGAAAGCAGGATTAGCTTTCGAAAAGTGAGAAATGTCTTTTTCTGAGATACCTGGATAAAGGGGGAAAAACTTGCGATAGAAAAAAGTTAAGAAAAAAATGAGAAGGATGACCTCTGGGTAGTTACTAGGAAAGAGACTAACAACTAAGAGACTAAAATAAAACCTTGAGGGTATTGAAAAGGATTTAAACAGGTGCTGCAGAAAAAAATAAAGAGGTCTTTTTAAAAACGCACAACCAAATTAAAGTTAAAAATCATGAATTCAGAGGGTTGCCTGAGTGGTTCAGTTGGTTAAGTGTTAGACTTCAGCTCAGGTCATGATCTTGTGGTTCCCGGGCTCGAGCCCTGCATTGGGCTCTCTGCTGTCAGCTCAGAGCCTGCTTCGGATACCCTGAAATGTCCCCCACCCCCCCTCCCTCCCCTGCTTGCACTCTCTCACTCTCTCTCAAAAATAAACATTTTTTTTTAAATTTTTTTTCAACGTTTTTTATTTATTTTTGGGACAGAGAGAGACAGAGCATGAACGGGGGAGGGGCAGAGAGAGAGGGAGACACAGAATCGGAAACAGGCTCCAGGCTCCGAGCCACCAGCCCACCAGCCGAGAGCCTGACGCGGGGCTCGAACTCACGGACCGCGAGATCGTGACCTGGCTGAAGTCGGACGCTTAACCGACTGCGCCACCCAGGCGCCCCCCAAAAAATAAACATTTTTTTAAAAAAATCATGGATTCAGAGATAATTAAATCAAACACAGTTTGGTAGTTTGGAAAGCAGCAGAGAGAAAGATCAAAAAGGGTAAGAGATTCAAGGATAGTAAGGTTAAACATGACTGAAGATATAAAAGATTCTAGGACAAAAAGCAAGCAACATTCAAAACAGATGACCTTAAGGGTGAGGTTGATATCAAGTTTGGTGCTGCTGCACTGGAAAGAAGGGTCAAGACTCAAAATCATCAGGTAATGAGAACTCAAAATGAATAAATATTGTATATGATGAAGTACATTGGGACAGTGGTAAGGAAGGGGGGTAACAGGTAACAGAGGTCTTGTTATGATCTATCTGCAAGAAAACCACTTTATTTCTGACTGAAAATACATGGAACGACCTGTTTGAAAAATCAACTTAGCATATTTATATCTGAGCAATTCTTACATATTTTTTAAAAATCCTTCCTGAAAGAATAAAGTAAGCTACTACTAATGAGGTTCAAATGAAAGTAGTGAAGTAGTGTGGTCTCTGAAGTTTTTCTCTAGCACATAGTACATGGTAGGTGCTCAAACTGAACTTTTGTCTGAAAAGGAATTCTAACAGCAGCATCATGACTAAAATATACCTATAGTCTCTCACTTCACATTTCATTGAATGAATACAAAGATAAATGGCTTGAAAGGCTAATGGACAGAAAGATGGGTGAAAGGGAAGGGGCAGAAGGGAGGGAGAAGGGAGGAAGAGAGTCCATTCATGAGAGTGCCAATACTGTTCTTAGCATCTTTGACAAACCTGGAGTCTCTCAAAATGACTCCTTTGAAGAGGCTAACACTCTTGTGGTTACATGTATTTATTTGACAAATATTTTAAAAACATTAAAAATTTTATGTTTGAAAATACCACTTCTTAAAAGACTTAGAAAAACAAATTTCCTAACAAACCTATTCTAATTTCATTGGTCTAACTGCTCTTAAAACTTTTGTCCCCTTAATTTCATTAGGTATTACATTGGAAAATAATATTAAGTAATATCCTAGATGTTCCCTATTGCTAGATCCTTTTAGCCCCTTATGTGACAAACTGGCTTCTAAAAAAACAACTTTATTTTTAAAAAACAAAATTGTTAAATAGCAATTTTGATTGGTGGTGTACATGTTTAACTTACCTCACCATATGATTTATAAAGGCTTTGTTACAGTTAGTGTTGTATTTGCAAAAATTACAGTGGATATATATTGAAAAGTGGCTTGCAAAATCTTTTATTTTGGAATGACACTCAATGCACTTGTGAATTCCCCGACGGCACCTTATGGAGACAGAAAAAAAATAATGAAAATTTCTCATAAAACAAAAATAATAAGGTAAAGCCTTAACATTTTATTAATCAAAGCTAAGATGTTTAAATTAGCATCTTTAAATAGAGACATAATTTGAAAATTTGATTGGAAACAATAAGCTAGAATAAGTGTCAAAAATCAAACACCAGTTAATGTTCCCTGGAATAAAACGACTGCATTAATCAATTCAATTATTACAAGATATAAGCACAAAATAGAAGACTAGTGTAAATGATGACAACTGTACAATGAACGCTAATTCTAGTTCTGCTCTGCAGTTGTAAAAAGTACCTTTTTATTATCTTCTAGGCCTTTAGGCCAGACAAATGATCATCATGTCAATGTACAAGGGAGCTCTGTGATATGGTAAATTATATTAAAATAAACCTTTAATATTTAATATTCAATAAATATTACATATCAGGAATAAAAGATATTACCTTAAGTTCTTCAAAGCTATGCTGATTTTATTCTTTCTGTTGCGTTGTTTCTTTTGTTTACAAGAGGTTTTTTTGGTCTTATATTTAGATGCAACTCTACCTTGCCTTTTGGCATGAGGTTTACTTGCACTGGATACAGCTGCATGAGGCCTATTTGTCTTAGATTTACTTGTAGTAGATTTTATATTTTTAGCAGTTGTACTTTTAGACCTTGGAGGTGAGATTTGAAAAGAAGAAGTGCTTGGAACACTGCTACTGGGAGATGTAGTTACTGGTTTTGAATGAAGAGGTCCAACTGAGGCTCGAATAGTAACCTATAATAATGAAGACAATATATACATATTTTAGAAAATTAATCATCGCATTAATATTAAAAAGATTACTTCATACCTTGACATTATGGTCAATTGGTTTTTGAAAAGGGTACCAAAACAACTCAGTGGAGGAAACAATAGTCATCAAACAAATGGTGTTGGAACACAGGATAAATAGATGCAAAGAACGAACCTGGATCCTTATCTCATACTAGATGCAAAAATTAACTCAAAGTGTATCAAGAATCAAATTGTAAGAGCTAAAACTGGAAAACTCTTAGAAAAAAGCATAGGAGTAAATCTCCATGATTTGGGGTTAGATGATGACTTTTTAAATATGACAACAAAAGCACAAGCAACCAAAGAAAAACATTAACTGGACTTCATAAAAATTTTAAACTTTCGTGCTTCAAAGGGCACTGTTAAGAAAGTGACAAGACACCCCACAGAATCAGAGAAAATATTTGCAAATCATATTTCTAATAAGGGACTTGTGTACACAAGATATAAAGAACGCTTACAACTCAGCAAAAAGACAAATAACTGAATTTAAATATGGGCAAATGATCTGAATGAACAAGCATTTCTTTAAAGATATACAAACGGCCAATAAACACTTGAAAACATACTCAACAATCATTAGTCATCAAGAAAATGCAAATCAAAACTCCAGTGAGGTATCACTTTAGACCAACTAAAATGGCTACAGTAAAAAACAGATTAATAACAAGTATTAACGAGATGTAGAGAAACTGCAATGCTCAGCTCATATATTTCTGGTAGGAATGTACAAGGGTGCAGTGGCTTTGGAAAACAGTTGGTAGTTCTTCAAAATGTTAAACTTAAGAGTTATCATATGAGGCGTCTGGGTGGCTCAGCTGGTTAAGTGTCTGACTCGATTTCAGCTCAGGTCATCATTTCATGGTTTGTGGGTTCAAGCCCCACATTTGGCCCCACACTGACAGCATGGAGCCTGCCTGGGGATTCTCTCTCCCTCAAAAATATAAAAATAAAAACTTAAAAAAAGAGAGTTCTCATATAACCCAGCAATTCCACTCCTTAGTGTTCCACTCCTAAGCAATTCCACCTAAGGGACATGAAAAAGTAAGTCCACACAAAAACTTGTACATGAGCTTTCATAAGAGCATTATTTACAACAGCTAAAAAGTGCAAACAACCCAAATGCTCATCAAATAATGAATGGATAAATCAAATAAAAAAGAATAAATTACTGATACAAGCTTTAATATTGATGGATCTCACAAATGTTACGCTAAGTGAAGGAAGCCAATCATAAAAGACCACATATTGTAGGATTCCATTAAAAATTTTTGTTTCCATGTTTATTTTTGAGAGAGAGACAGAGCACGAGTAGGGGAGGGGCAGAGAGAGAGGGAGACACAGAATCCGAAGCAGGCTCAAGGGTCTGAGCTGTCAGCACAGAGCCCGAGGCAAGGCTTGAACCCACAAATCATGAGATCATGACCTGAGCCAAGGTCGGATGCTTAAACTGACTGAGCCACCCAGGGGCCCCTATATGATTCCATTTTTATGAAATGTCCAGAATAGGAAAATCCATAGGAACAGAAAGTAAAGTTTGCCTAGGGCTGGTGGAGGGGAAATAGGGAGTGACTCCTAACAGGTATAGGGTTTCTTTTGGGGGTGACAAAAATGTTCAAAAATGGGTTGTAGTGATGTTTGCACAACTCTGTGAATATGCTAAAAACCACTGAATTATATCTCAATAAAGCTGTTTTACCAAAAAATCACTGCAGTTCAAAATTTAAATATCATTATTTTGAAAATGGTAAATATAAACTACAATCAGTTAAGTATCCCATTTATTCTAAATGGTCATACCAATTAAATGACATTTACCTCATTATTTATTTACTGTTGTAAATTGCAGTTTTGTATTGATAGCGTTTCTATGTTAACAGATATTAACGGATAATTAGGAGTTAGTGCAAATTATATGAATATCAAAAAAAGCACATTCCATGTCTATTTTATTCTCTGATATAACTAAGTAGCTTTCACAAACACAGAAGTCAAAATTTAAATCTCAAAACCAGAAATAATAACCTTGGAAAGTCCTGCATTACTCTTTGGTAACTATAAAACAGATCTCCAGTAAATGTGACCTGCTCTATCTGGAGGCTCATTGGTCAGGATTTATAATTCCAAAGGTTATTGTGGAGGTTACATCAATTAATTATACAGAATGAAGAGTTTGAAAATATTCAGAATTTCCCTAAAGGGAACTAACATAACATTTATCATTTAGTATTCAAAAAAGGTGATGTTCGGTTATACCCACTGATTAATAATGGAAAACACAGTTGCCTATTAATATTCTCTTTAATCACTTGACTATACTACTCCCATGTACTTGAGGACCAGCCAATGAGGAAGTCCTTTGAAATACATGTGACCTGGTATCATACAAAAAGCACTGAATTAGGGGTCAAAAGACCCAGGTTAAATCTCAATACTACCTCTTGCTAGCCATTTGACCTTGAGTAAGTAATTTATCCTCTTTAAGCCTCCTCATTTATAAAATGGAAATAATACCTGTCTTGTCTACCTCACTAAATTGTTATTAAATAATAGAATGTATGAAAAATCACACAGAAAGCTTAATTCTAAAGTGTTACAAGACACCTATTACTATGATGATGATGATGATGATGATGATGATACACATTATTATTAATAAGAGAAGATATGGGAAAGGACTGTACTGCTTACAGTCTAGCAGCTGAAGCAGACATATACGCTGCCAACTGGAAGAACTCAGAAACAGCCTATAAAATATTGAAACAACTCACTGACACAGCCTATGGTTAATCTAGTTGGACTCACTACATAGGAATATGCTCCAACATAGCACATGTCAATTAAGTAAAAAAAAAAAAAAAAAAAAAAAAAAAAAAAAAAAGGATAGGTTTCTTTCTAAGCAAAACAATGGTAAAACCTAAACTTAAATCTTAATGACAAGCAGAAGTTAATTTTTAATATTATAGTCAATAGATAAACCCAGGCAGGGGGCACCTGGTTGGCTCAGTCAGTAGAGCATGTGACTCTTGATCTCAGGGTTGTAAGTTTGAGCCCCACATTGGGTATAGAGATTACTTGAAAATAAAATCTGGGGTGCCCAGGTGGCTCAGTCACTGACTCAATATCGGCTCACGTCGTGATCTCGTGGTTGTGAGATCAAGCCCCGCGTTGGGCTCCATGCTGCGTGGAGCCTGCTTGGGATTCTCTTTCTCTCCCCCTCTCTCTGCCCCTCTCCCCTGCTTGTGCTCTCTCTCTCAAAATAAATAAATAGACATTTAAAACAAAACCAGGCAGGAATTTACTTCTACTATCACACAAAATGTTAAAATAAAACATATTTAAAACTCACTTTTGTACCAGGAGGCAATCCTTCTAGCTCTTTAGGCTTTATAAATGTCCGATGCTGGGTCTTGTGATCCAGTTTCTCTTTGCAGGTCAAAAATTGTAGTCTGCACTTGGTACAACGATGAACTCCTTTTTTCTGTTTATAAGAAACATTAAAAATACTATGAGAAATAACAACTTCTATCACCACAAATCCTGGAATCTGAAATTGCTCTTAATTGTAATAGCTAAATAATTTTAAAAAACCAGTATTTTACTATATCCCATCATAAACAATGCCAGAATATTCTTTCATTTTTTTTCAAGAACACTGCTTGCATTAGTATTTGTATTTCAAAAGTATTTGTGGGGCACCTGGCTGCTCAGTTGGTAACACATGGCAACTCTTGATTTCAGGGTTTAAAAGTTTGAGCCCCACACTGGGTGTAGAGATTACTTAAAAATGAAATCTTTAAAGTAAGTATTTATTGCCATATAGGCAATCAAAACAAAAGTTGTATCAGTTAGGTTCAAATGTGACAAGTCCTATACCTTTGTAGTGTGAAAGCTTTTTTAATTATAAATTTAAGTATAAACCATTCAAGCACACGTTACAGTGAAAATGAGTTATACTATATTTTTATCCTAGAAAAGGTGAAGTTATTTTTAATTTTTACAATTTCCTTTTTTAATGTCATTTATTTTTTTGAGAGACAGAAGGTGGGGATGGGGGGTGGGGTGGTCAGGGAATCCCAAGCAGGCTCCGTGCTGTCAGTGCAGAGCCCCATGTGGGGTTTGATCTCACGAACCTCGAGATCAAGACCTGAGCCGAAATCAAGAGTCAGACACTTAACCAGTTGAACCCCTCAGGCGTCCCAATTTTTAAAATTTCTATTTGTTTCACAAAAACAATTGAGCTTTCTATGAGCACCTGGGTGACTCAGTCAGTTAAGGGTCCGACTCTTGATTTCAGCTCAGGTCACGATCTCGTGGTTTGTGAGATCAAGCCCTGCATCGGGTTCTGTGCTGACAGTGTGGAGGAGCCTGTTTGGGATTCTGTCTCCCTCTCTCTGTGCCCCTCCCCCACTCATGTTTTCTCTCTCTCTCTCTCTCTCTCAAAATAAGTAAACATTTTAAAAGATTTGAACTTCCTAAAACCAAAACAAATTTAACCAGACATCCCCTCCAAAAGTTCTGTTACAGAAATGATTGTATAAAGCAGTGTTGTCCAGCAGAACTTTCTACAGTGTCTGATAACATTACATAGTTGCACTGTCCAATATGGTATTCACCAGCCACATGTTGTTATTGACCACCTGAACTGTAAAAAGTTCAACACAGGGGGCGCCTGGGTGGCGCAGTCGGTTAAGCGTCCGACTTCAGCCAGGTCACGATCTCGCGGTTCGTGAGTTCGAGCCCCGCGTCAGGCTCTGGGCTGATGGCTCAGAGCCTGGAGCCTGTTTCTGATTCTGTGTCTCCCTCTCTCTCTGCCCCTGCCCCGTTCATGCTCTGTCTCTCTCTGTCCCAAAAATAAATAAACGTTGAAAAAAAAAATTAAAAAAAAAAAAAGTTCAACACAGGAACTGATTTTTCAATTTTACTTAATTTTAATTAATTTAAGCAGGCACAGATGGCTAGTGGCTGTGATACTGGCCAGTATGGCTACAGAAGTACAAATGAGAACAATTGATCCCAATCTATTGTCAGAGAACCCCTTGACTACATCCCTTCTCAAACTTAGGCCTATTATTTTTTTATCAATGGGAAATAGGACCCAAGAGAGATCTAAGTCATTTGCTCATAACTAGGTGATGTTCTTTCTATTACACATTATCAACTGCAATCTTTATGTATATGCTTTCATTAATTAAAAAATATATTATATATTTATAGGTAAATTTAGAACAACATACAAATGCAAAAGAATGTTTTCTCCAAAGCTGTATCTCCACAGGCCCATCACTATTTTCATGTAAAGCATAATTATTTAGGAAAAGCAAATGAGTTAACATGTGTAAGTAGCTAGTGGTTACTGGTGTACAGCAGGCATTTGATAAATAAAAGTTCTGAAAAAGCTTCAAAGCAATATATAAATATAATGTTTGTATTACTATTTGAGTTTCATTTTTAAGACAATTTTAGAAGTATGGTGCATTGGATCATATCCTAGGTATAGGCAATGTAAACAGATTCACCTAACATGTGTTCAAGAGAAAGAAGGAAAGAGGGAAAAAGATCCCAGTCAAGAACCAGATAGCAAGGTTACAGGGCAGGTAGAAAATTCCCCAGAGTACAATTCCTAAAATCTTTTCTCTACCTGTGCATATACCTCATCCAGTTTCATGATTTTAAATAGCATCCATCCAACTGCCTACTTGACATCACTACTTCATATTTAACAGTCATTTCAAATCAACATAAACAAAACTGAACTCTAGATTTTCCCCCATCCACCCTGCAAAAAAAAAAAAAATCTGTTCCTTCCCTAGTCTTCTCAATATCTCAGTGTATGGGAACACCATTCTTGCAGTGGCTCAGGACAAAAGAACTCAGTTACACTTAATTCATGCCTTTCTTTCACACCCCACATCCACCAACCCATTAATAAAACCTGTCAGCTCTACCTTCAAAAACAATCTTTCCACTTTTTATCACCTGTTCAGCCACCATGTCAGTCCAAGCCACTCACCTGGACTTTTCCAATAGCCTCCTACCTTCTCCTTGTTCCCACCCTTTCCTCCTAACAGTCTATTCTCTCTATAGCTGCCAGAGTGATCTCTCACATGCTTAAAGCTTCCAATGGTTTTCCACACCACATCAAAATCCTAACTCTGGCTCACAAGACCCTACGCCATTTACTCTGCATTCTGTTGCTACAGTCTCATTTCAACCTACTCTCCCTCCCACTTGTTTGCCATGCTCCAGCCACACGGGCCCCTTGCTGTTCCTTGGACATCTAGATAGGTGCTCACCTCACTGCCTACTTACTATTCCCTCTCCTTGAAATATCCTCTCTCAGATATCCACATAGCTAACTCTCTTATTTCCTTTGGAGAGGCCCTCTTTGACCATCCCATATAAAAACAGAAATGGCTTCCTTCACCTCCTAAGCCCTGGCACTCCCTAACCTCACGTTTTCTTCCCATGGTACTTATCACCAGCTGGCATACATTTACATTCAGACATAATACACATACACTTTCTCCACTACCATGCAAATTCCAGAGAGCACAAACTGTTTTGTTCACTTCTGTTAAACAGTCCCTGGCATATATTAAGCACTCAATAAGTATTTGTTAAATAAATAACGAGGAAGACAGCAAGAGACTGAAGGAGCATGCATATGAGAAGCAGGCACAATTTAACTAGTTCAAAATGTCTGCCATGCCATTCAATGAGCATTTGCCCAGAGCCCTGGGATGGGAGACATTAATCTACTATTCCCTTAGTTGGACTCGAGTCTTGCATATCTCTCTTATGCATATATGCTTGAGATGTGGTAAGGAGAATAATACAGAGGGACGCCTGGGTGGCTCAGTCGGTTAACCGTCTGACTCTTGATCTCAGCTCAGGTCTTGATCTCAGGGTCGTGAGTTCAAGCCCCGCATTGGGCTCCGCGCTGGGCATGAAGCCTACTTTAAAAAAAAAAAAAAAAAAAAAAGGATAATACAGTACAGTTTTAAATAATATGATGTTCAACCAAAAAATTGGTGATCTATTCCAAGGATAGAGAATTACCCGTCTGCATTGAACTTTCTGACAAACATACTATATTGTTTGGGTGATTTGAGGAATTTTCAAGGCTAATTCTGACTACCTGTAATATCTGCTTTTAGACCTAATGTTGGTAAAGGATATGACTCTATGGTAAAACCTTGGGCTCTAAGTCAATTTTTGGCTCTGCCATTTATTAGGGAATGTGGCACTGGGCAAAGTAACTTACTGTCTATAAAGCTTTATTTCCTCATTTATGAAATGAAAATGATCATACCTGCTTTGTAGGATGTTTGTGAGGATTAAACAAAATAATGCAAGAAAAAACACTGTGACTGTCATACGACAAGTGATTAGTATATATTAGCTACTTGTTATTTCTATAAAGATTTAATAAGAATATCTAACATATAAAATCCTTCATCCTTTCTTAAAAGTTGTACAAACCATATCGATAGCCCTTAAAATCACTTAAGACATACTAATATATTCTCTAGGAAAAGGTTACAACCAAAGTCTTCAAAAAGAATAAAATGAGCCACAGATTCAATAATTCCTATTATCTAAAATCACACTAATGTTAGCTCAATTACAAGTTTATAATCCTGCTCAGCTATGGTTTTTGAGTCTTTTGTGGACAACTGCATAAACTGAAAGTACTTTGAAAAACTCTTGATGATCCTATTATTAGACTCTTTCCTCTGTTGACTGCTCACTGGCTACCTCTTAGGTACTCCAAACTCACAAATATTGGGCACCAAGTCCTTAAGACTACTCCCAGGCTTGATGATGCAGAAGAACTTACAGGATTTAGAAATTGTTATACTCATAGACACAATTATTACAGTGAAAGGATACAGAACAGGATTAATAAAGGAATAAAAATGCATTGGGTGGAGTTTGGAGGATATTGGCACCAGTTTCCAAGTGCACTCTCCCAACAAGCTGCATAGGACACGTTTAATCAATCCCCCGGCAACTAACTGCAGCAATACGTATGAAGTGCTTTTTACGAGGAAAGCTCTCTTGAGTCTAAGAAGCTAGGTTTGTTCTTTTCACAGGGTTCAGTCACCAGAAGCCAGGTTTATTTTTTTTTAAAGGGTTCAGTCACCAAATATTCAGGCTCCCAGAAGAAAAGCAGGTGTTTACCATAATCATATCTTTGTACAAATGATCTAGAAAAGCTGGCACAATGTGGCTCAAGGTCCTAGGCATGTAAAACACTCATCAATTAATAACAAAGGCTCAATTTCCAGGAGTTAGCCAAGGGCTAATTATGCCAATATGCAAACAGACCCTTCTGAAAATGTACATGATTTGAACAACGCAGACCTGCTGGGTCAACTCTTTCCTATCTTTCCTATATACATGGCAAGATAAGGCATACAATTTAGGGTATGAAGAGTGACTGTAGACCAGGTAAACCACTTAAGAGACACGGTCCACATGGCAGGCCCATCCATCTCTTTACCTTTCTAAGGACATTGTTACTCCCTCTGCATCTGTACCTCACTCTGGAGATTAGTAAAGCATGGTAGGAAGAATTATGTTAAAAGCTTCATAATGAAATAGTTAGAGCTACTGTTTTACATCTCATTCTTCCTTTCAAAATCAAAGTTCAAAACATGAAATAAAGCACCAAGACCAGTGTTTTCCAAACTATTCCTCAAGAAATGTTAGTAGGCATTGCGCAAACAAAGGATTAAATAAACTTTGGGAACAATATAGACAATATCCCTTCCTTGGAGATTTATAAGGTTTTCTAGCATATTAAAAGCTCTATTTTTAAACATAAACAAAAAATTGTTAATTTTGTAAATCCAGCCAATTACGGAACTTCTTTTTCCAGGAGCAATTTTAGAGTGGAACATCTATTAACATCTGATGGAACACTCCTGGGAAACTCTAGAATAGAAAGATTTTGCCAGGGGGGCACCTGGGTGGCTTAGTCGGTTAAGCGTCTGACTTCAGCTCAGGTCATGATCTCAGTTTGTGAGTTCGAGCCCCACATCGGGCTCAGAGCCTGGAGCCTGCTTTGGATTCTGTGTCTCCCTCTCTCTCTGCCCCTCTCCTACTTGTGCTCTGTCTCTGTCTCTGTCAAAAATAAGTTTAAAAAATGTAAATTTTTTTTTAAAAAAGAAAGATTTTGCCAGAGGTTCTTAAGGGTGAGATGGCATACCCAGCATGTTGGAACCATCCCAGTCATGACACAGGTGATCCTGAAGGTATTTGGGTATTCTACTTTTTATAATTTTTTTCAATTAACAAGTACAAGTTGATTTCATGGTCATTTAATGAGTGGAACTGAAAACAATACTGAGTAAACAATGCTGAGAAAACCAGTGCTGAGCAAATTGGCCATGACAACGCAATCAATAATAAGACAATGTAATGAGCTTATGAGTGAGGAGACAAAACTCGATTGCATAATTGCATTTGGTAAACTCGTTGACTTCTAATTTTGGCAAAGGTACCACTGCTCTTTCAAACACTCAAGAATAGACTTACTGTTTAAAGGCGACTGGGTGGCTCAGTCGAGTTAAGTGTCTGACTCTTAATTTCGGCTCAGGTCATGATCTCGTAGTTCATGAGTTCAGGACCCGCACTGGGCTCTGTGCTGACAGCTGACAAAGCGTGCTTGGGATTCTCATTCCCTCTCTCTGCCCCTCCCCCCACTCTCAAAAATAAATCAATAAACATTAAAAAAAAAAGAATAGGTTTACTGTCTCATCAAAATTTTCAGCCTAAATAAAGGATGGTCTAATTGTGTCAGGAAAAGACCCAGCAAGAATAAACTGAGAATTCAAGGGAAAGGTGCCAGCACTAACACTGGTATCCCAGAAATGACATAGCTAAACTGGCAAAAGTCATCTAGGAAACAAGTTCTAACCTAAATATAGTCCTCTGGAAGAGTTCACATATCTAGAAACAAGTGTCATTGCTATTTCCTTTGTCACTGGCTGCTACAAAAGACCATTCTAGGTTGCTAAGACAACCACATGTCTTTTCATAATAAAAACTGAGCTAGAAAGTAGAAATGAAGTTTGGAGAAGGAGAAAAAAAGATGGAGTCCTCAAGCTTATCTTTCTCAGTTCAAAAATACCCTTTTCCCTACTCTTGATTCACTACCTTTAAAATCATTCCTGTTTTCACCACTTGTAGACCCCTGAAATATTCAACTTCAATATTTCCCTCATCTTCCCTCTTCCCCTCTGCTCTAGGCCTCCCATTTCTACCTCAGAACTCTCTCGATTCAAGAGCCGCACCACCAATAGGAAGTGGACAAAGATAAGGAGTGGAAATTTCACAAGTAATTCAGCATAAATTGTAAATTAATCATGTCATTTGTAACCACTTAACTTTCCTTTTAGAACAAATCTAACCAATGCTCTAAGGTGTGTGTGTGTGTGTGTGTGTGTGTGTGTGTGTGTATACATATATACGTATATACACATATGCATATGTATATGTGCACATACATACATATATGTACACACACGCCTTTTTACTAAGACAAAATGAACAAATAACTGCTAAATCTCACCTGATGCTTCATGTAATGATTCATGTAGGGAGTTGCCATTTTACTAACTTTGAGGCAAAATGGACACAGCAAGTTCTTAGTGTTTTCATGGGATGCTCTAAAATGATTCTCTACATCAGAAAATGTTGAAGATCTAAACTGGCAAACCTAGAAATATAAAGAAGGTTTAATTTAACTTGAAAGTTTATAACGGACATGCAATTACATCAAAGTAGTAATGATGAGTCATTTATTTAGAGGAATATTATGTAACGCTAATTCAGCTCTGCTGCGTATACAACCAAGAATTCTATTACTGAAAATAATAAGTATAATATTTGAAACAAAAATTATCTTTCAAAGTTTAGGGATATATTCCTAAATATAACCAGATTTTCTTCTTTTTTTTCAGACCTACTGCCCCCCTATCTTGTTTGAATTTCCAAATTTTGACACCTCTTGTCCTAGAAAGTTTTTCCTGCTATATAAAATAGAGTATTCTCTTCTTTGGATTTTAAATGGCACCCAGGCTATGACAGAGGCAATTTATCTTGCTATCTGATTGGGAACCATTTCAAATTCTGGAAAAATACTGGTCTCAAAGCATTTAGTTGAGTTCCCCATAACTAATAGCATTTCTTATTTCTCTGTCATATATATATTCTTCTCTACATGGTAAGAAAATCCATACATGTGTCTTTCTGCAGCAGGGCATTTTGTTTGTCTAGTCCAGGGATCAATAAACTATGGCCTACAAAGTCCAAGCCACCATTGCCCATGTATATGAGTTACATCGATGGAGTTTCCATTATTGAAGAGTGTCTTCAATTTTAGTAACTCATTTTATTCAAACAGTTAAAAAGAGCAACAGAATATGATTTTGTGGCATGTGAAAGTAAAACAAAAACCTAAGTACATGATAAAATGTGTACCTGGCAAATATATGGCATTTCACCGGGTTTATGAGTGTCCTTCATATGTTGCAAAAGAGCATGTTCGGTTTCAAATGATAATTCACAGATTTTGCAAATAGCTGAAAGTGGAAAAAACAATTACACCATTTTAAGGATGTATAGAAATAAAAGATGCATTTTGTATACCCATAACAATGGCAATAATAACAGTAATAGTAATAGTGATGGTGGTTCCAACGGTTCTAGAGTTGTTAACTCTGTAACACTGTTCTATGGACTTTACTTATATGCCATCACTGAGAGAGGTACTGCTATTTTTATCCCCATTTTCCAGATGAGGAACCTGAGGCACAGAAAGATTAAATAACTTGCCGGAGGTCTTAATAGCTATACTAAGATGCAGAACTGGAATTTAAATCCTAGCTAACTCCAGACTCCATGATTTTTAACTATCATCGCAGTTACTTTTCTTATTAGGATGTAAATCAAGGCCATTGATTCCATAATTGCAAACTGGGGCATCCGAGTTTTCTAACATTAGCCCCCTATGTACGATGCACGAATTATGCAAAGGAAGTTTCTATTTACAAGACTTCAGTTTTAGAGAGCAATTCTAGCGAAGAGTTTATACATATTAAAACTTGATTTTCAACTGTGCCCACAATCCAAAGTCTATTTCTTTTTCTTACGTTTCTCATCAGAAATCGTAAGGAGTCCTCAGAGCTTAGATAACCGAAGTCATGGATGTTCACGACTTCGGCAAAATGGTGACTTACTAGAAAACTCATGCGGAGTGTGTGTGCTCTCGATGTGACACTGCAACTGGAACGGTGTGGGATACTGACGGTAGCAGTGCTGGCAGGTAGTATGGTTTTCCCAGCTCTCGCTGTTCTGCTTCTCAAGTTCCAGATGGTGTTTCATGTGGTTCATAAACCTATAAATGATTGTCAATAGATGCAAATATTCAGATTTATAACCAAGGAAAAAACTCACAGATAGGTATTTGAACTTAAATGTTAAAAATATAGTTATGTTACTCAGAATAGTATCTCCAAAGCCTTAAAGTCTTCTAGAAAAGTGTGCACTTTAAATAATCACTTTCATTAGGTGGCCCAGTAAACATTTCTCTCTGCATCTTTGTTTGAGAATCATCCATTAATGTAGTTCATATGAAATACCACTAATTTGCTACAAGCCTTCATCGTTCATTCAGATTTTAAAAAGTTTGTAAAGAAAAACAACAGGCTTCTTTTCCACACATGAAATACTATTTCCATTTTAAATACATTAAATACATAAAGAGAGAAAACCCTATCACCAAAAGCAGCTACGGAGCCAGAGAGAAGTCTTTTAAAGGTCTTAAAGACATACAATAGGTTTCAGCTGCTTAAAAGACAAATTAGCATTTTTATTTGTGTTTTGGTTTGTAAATGCATGTAGTAGCAATTTTAATATCTATAATTACAAGAGCTTTTCTTAATTACAAGAACATCTTGTTTTATTTCATGATAGTGGTTTACTATTAGCACAAACACTTCATTTGACCCGCAGGCCATGCCCCCTATAGCGCAGTTCATTTTTTACATTCTGCTATGTCAGGTTCCCTAATAGGTTTCTTATGAGAAGGAAACTATGACCTTCGATGGCAGAGAGTACAATATAAAAAGGCAGATCTATTTCAGAAGGCTCACTGAAACTTTTTACTGAATTTCAAAGTAAAGCTATTCAATCACATTAACAATTTTAATACAAAGTCAAATATTAACAGTTACACATTATGAGTCCCCAAAGGATACAATCTTGAAGTGATGATGTCATCAGCCTAGATAGCAACCATAATATGGAGGTTTTAACATTTATCTTCTGACACGTCCTGCTTACAGTACACCTTGACATATTTTTTCCTCCTTTTTTTAAGTAGGCTCTATGCCCAATGTGAGGCTTGAACTCACGACCCTGAGATCAAGAATCACATACTCTGCCAACTGAGCCAGCCAGCAGCCCCTCTTCCCCCTTCTTTAATTTTAACATCATCTTTATTAAAATCTATTTTTAAAAATCCAAGTTTTGCCTAAATATTTACATATAAAGGTCATGAGGCATTAAACTTTCAGCTCATAACTTTTAAGTAATACAATCTACCTGTATAAAGTGATCTGTTAACTAGCTATCTCCCAATTATTATACTGCCCCCATCTGCAGTGCACATTTCTCAAGCCAGGAGATGGAGATGTGGAAAAAAATAACCATCTCACAAAGCCATTCTCAGAATAAAATAGCCCTAACTGGTTTTGGTAACACTTAATGTAGAAAAAAAATCCTACAATATCTTGACAGGGCAGAGAGTAGAAATCTTGACCTATTCACTTCTATCACCCTCTAAAACCATCAATTTGCCATCCTAGATTTACCGTTAAGGTAAACTGTTATTTAACATCTACAACATCTTTGGTTAACTTTTCAGGTTTTATTTACTAAACAATATGACAAAAATCCTACAAGATTTCTAAGTGTTATAAAATATGGTTAGCTTAAAATTTCTAGATATTCTGATAATCTAGAAATCTATAACCAGTCTTTTGAAATGAAACAAAAAAGGAAATTTCATGTTTAATATTAAACAGGCCAATCTTAAAAGGAAAAACCAAAAGGCTATTGCTGAAGGAACTTCCAGTATCACATGCCTAACATTTAACTATAATAAGTTAAATACTTAAACAGTGAGCCGCTTTCCTATGCATTTGACCAAACTTACTATTATTTTCTGATGTATTTTATTGTAAAAATGGTAAAGATATGGAAGAAAGTCACAGAATTCTAATCATAACACTGTTTCAGTGTTACATCTCAAAGCACAATTCTCTTCTGTTAAGCTACTGGCCATTAGCTATTGATGGCTGTTAGGGCTTAATAAAAGGAGGTAAAGAAATGTAAAAACTCATATGAATCATATATGTGAAAGGTCTTTGAATAGAAAGCACTGCCACAAATGTAGCATTCATAATTGTTTTAGGTTTACAGTACATTTCAGGGGTTTTCCAGGTACTTCATTTTGGACCCAAGAATTCATCAGAAAATAAATACTAGGCTTAGAAATGACCTGCAGGATACTTAAGAATGCTAATTACAAAGCATAGCTATCAAGGGTAAATATTTTTAAAAGTTTACAAATACGTGTGTGTGACAATATACACATATATATATATCAGTATCACATCTAAAGGAAGTGCACTGATACCTGCAATTTACTCTGAAAAGTAAAAAAACAAAAAAACAAAAAAAACCAAAACATCAAATGGAGCCTATGGATGAATAGGTACGTGGCAACACAAGTGAGGTAAAATGCTAATGGTAGAATCGAGGAGGTAAATATACAGATGTCCACTGTAAAATACTTTAAACTTTGCTGAGTATTTGAAAAGTTTTATAATAAAATGTTGAAAAAAACAATGTCAGACTATATACCCAATGAAAAATACCAGTCAGTGTGTCTTGCCTGTTACTTTGTTCATTACTATCTTACTTAGGATGACAGTAATATGCCATATTACTCAAAGACTGCAAAGTAGAAGTTCCTAAAATTTAAACCATCCACGTATAAATCTTCAAAATCAAGAATTATATCTCTACTTTTAAAATATGTTAAATTATAAAATAAAAGCAGACAAGTTTCATAAACTGGAACTTCTCTAAAGAAGATCATCAGGAGCACCTGGGTGGCTCAGTTGGTTAAGCGGCCGACTTCGGCTTAGGTCATGATCTCGCGGTCTGTGAGTTCGAACCCCGCGTTGGGCTCTGTGCTGACAGCTCAGAGCCTGGAACCTGTTTCAGATTCTGTGTCTCCCTCTCTCTGACCCTCCCCTGTTCATGCTCTGTCTCTCTCTGTCTCAAAAATAAATAAATGTTAAAAAAATTTTTTTTTAAATAAAAAAAAAAGATCATCAAAAAATATCACTTTCTAGGGGGGGTTGAGTGTCTGACTTCAGCTCAGGTCATGGTCTCACAGATCGTGAGTTTGGGCTCACATCGGGCTCTCTGCTGTCAGTGTGGAGCCCATTTTGGAACCTCTGTCCCCCCCCTCTCTCTGCACCTTCCCCTCTTGTGCACTCTCTCTCTCAAAAATAAAAAAAAAAAATTAAAAAGTATTTTTATTTTTTTTTTTATTTTTTTTTTATTTTTTTTTTTCAACGTTTATTTATTTTTGGGACAGAGAGAGACAGAGCATGAACGGGGGAAGGGCAGAGAGAGAGGGAGACACAGAATCGGAAACAGGCTCCAGGCTCTGAGCCATCAGCCCAGAGCCCGACGCGGGGCTCGAACTCACGGACCGCAAGATCGTGACCTGGCTGAAGTCGGACGCTTAACCGACTGCGCCACCCAGGCGCCCCTAAAAAGTATTTTTAAAATATCACTTTCTCTGCAAGGTAAATGTGGTAAAAATGATACATATGAATTGAAAACTAGAGCATTAAATAAGACTAATATGGAGGAGGTCAAACTGGATGAAGTAGTTCTTGTGATAGGAAAAGTAGATTCAAAAGTAGCTAAATGATAAAAATATCTCCTTGAAAATTCCTAGTTCAATGATAAAAACAGACAAATGTGATTTTTCTCTAAGTTAAAACAAATTTTTTCCTTTCTTAAGCTTTATTAAAAAAATACAACAAAGTGGATCTAAGTGTCAAACACCTAAAATACAATAAGAAACAAAAGATTTTCGACACAATAATCTGCCTTTATTCTTAGTAGAAAGTGTTAAAATTGCTTACCTAGGATAGCACAGGAAAATAAAGATATGATATTTACATCAGTAGCATACCAATTTTCAAACAGAAACAGTAACAAATATTTACATACCTAATATTATTTTTAAGAACTTTCAAGCAACTGAAGCATTTAAAAGTTGTGTAAGTCTTCTGTTCATCATCAACAGCTCCCTCGTGTCTTCCATAGTAAAAGTCACTAACTAACATAATTAATTTTCCTTTTTCTGCACCAGTCTTATTTTTATTTTCAGTATTTATAAGTTCTGCTTTAATCATTTCCAAGAATTTATTTACCATGTCTGGACAACAACGCTGAAAGAGAAAAAAATATATGTATGTTTTATTTACATCTCTCTAAAAAGTTAGGTGCCATAAAATGATTCTGTGTTTATAACTAGGGCCAGCTTAGGTAAAAATATGCTTGGCAATATATCTGGAGAGAGAGTCACCAAAATGTTTGCTTCTTTCTTTATGTAATCTAAAAAATTCAAACAATAAACACTCATATCTTAATAATTTCAAAAACAAATTAAAAACCTTAAGACCAGGGATAGCTTTATATCTAATACCATTTCCCTTGTAAGTAAAATTTTCAGATATAAATATTTAATAATAATTTGATCCTTGGCCTAAAGTCATTCATTTCATATTTGTCATGATATAGCTTAGAAGTGCCTGGGTGGCTCAGTGGGTTAAGTGTCTGACCCTTGATTTCGAGTCAGGTCATGATCTCACAGTTTGTGGGTTTGAGCTCCACAACGGGCTCCGCACTGCCTGCTTGGGATTCTCTCTCTGCCCCTCCCCTACTAGTGTGCATGCTCTTTCTCTCTCTGTCTCTCTCTCTCTCAAAAATAAGTAAATAAAGTTAAAAAATTTTTTTAATGTTTATTTTATTTTTGAGAGAAAGAGAGTGTGAGCGGGGGAGGGGCAGAGAGAGAGGGAGACACAGAATCTGAAGCAAGCTCCAGGCTCTGAGCTGTCAGCACAGAGCCTGATGTGGGGCTGGAACTTACAAACTGTAAGATCATGACCTGAGCAGAAGTTGGACACTCAACCAACTGAGCCACCCAGGCATCCCTCAAAATAAATAAATAAACTTAAAAAAAAAACAACCCAAGACCTCATATAAACTGACCCTAATGTGGAATACTTACATACATAAACTTTTAATTTTCAATTAGATAAAACTAATTCATTTATTATACACAATTTGCAGTTGCGGAGTTTCTCTAGAAGAATTCTTTAAGAATAACTAGAGATCAAAAATATAAACTTTTCTAAAAACTCAAACTACATACTCACAATGCAACCACAAAATGAAAAGCTTAGAAAAATAAAACACAACAAAAAAATTGTGACAGAATCAAGACCAATTAAACCTACCAGATCAATTTAAATCTATCCTGTCAATTAATAAAAATGGGTGGGTTTAATTCAACTACTGAAAAAAGAAATTTCACACAGGATCACAAAAGAAAAAACAACTCTGTGGAAGCAAGAAACGTACCAAAAACAAAGTGATTTGGAAGGGGTGAAAATAAAAAGATAAAGAATATAAATGTCAAACAAAATAGAATCCAGGCCAAAATGGGAACACTTTATAAAAATGATATAGGATACATTCACAATGAAGTTAAAAGAGATAGATCCATCTATATCCTAAATAGCAGCAGCCATAAAACAGAATTGGAAGACATCAAAGAAAATAGTGTTAATTTGAAACTTAAAAAAATGACAGAGCAGGTAGATAAATATAAATGAAGATACAGGAATCTAAATAACATATTTGTATGTTAGAACTGACTGGTAACTATCAAATTCCATACTCTTAAAAACAAATAACAACCCTTATTTTCAAGTTTCTATGTAACATCCAAGAAAAGAGCCCATACAATTTTCAAAACGGAGAGAAAAGTGTGGGAACCTGGACTTTGCCATCAAAGAGACTGAGGTTTGAATCCCAGCTATACCAATTAATTGGCTATAAAACAAGGAGAAAAAGATCTAGCCTGAAGAATTTTCTATGGATTAAATGAAATAATACTTTAAAGCTTAGTAATGTGCCTTAGATAAATAGGATGTTTCATTTACACTCTAAAATACTTCCTTTGGAAGAAAATATTATCTTTGTGGTATTCCAATCTACATATGTATAATAACAGCAAAAGATTATCCACAAATAATCTAAAATTCACATTTTTTCAAAATGGAAATCCTTATTATAATATTATAAAAATTTAACTGATATATAAAAATGTAAAGCTAAAATGTAAAACCCTCACATAGTTTTAATCACAAACAATACTACAATGAATAAAAGCTACATTTTAGAGAACGTGTGTGCCACTTTCTTCAAGTGAAGAAATATATGTAATATGCTATGATTTGTGTATAAAATATATGAAAAATAAGAACATTCACGTGTGCCTATACATTCAGAAAGAATGTCAAAGAGTATATAAAAAAATTAATAAAAAAATATTTTGGGGCTCCTGGGTGGCTCAGTTGGTTAAGCGTCCGACTTGGGCTCAGGTCATAATCTCAAGGTTCTGAGTTTGAGCTCCTCATGGGACTCCGAGCTCTCAGCTCAGATCTGCTTCGGCTTGTTGGTCTCCCTCCCTCCCTCCCTCCTTCCCTCCTTCTCTCTCTCTCTCTCTCTCTCTCTCTCTCTCTGCCCCTCCCACCCCTCAAAAGTAAACAAAACATTAAAAAAATTATTTCGTTTGCAACTCATACTGGGAACCAGGCAAATAGGAGACAGGATGGGATTCTTCACTGTATACGTTCTTTTTTATTTAAGTTTTTATTTTAATCCAAGTTAGTTAACATACAGTGTTATATTA
This sequence comes from Prionailurus viverrinus, assembly GCF_022837055.1. NCBI lineage: Eukaryota > Metazoa > Chordata > Mammalia > Carnivora > Felidae > Prionailurus > Prionailurus viverrinus. The sequence continues at coordinate 100,703,893 of NC_062579.1, forward strand.
GTTTCAGGGTAAAATACAGTGATTCAACACTTACATACAACACCTGGTACTCCTCAGAACAAGTGCATTCCTTAATCTCCATCACCTATTTGACCCATCCTCACCTCTGGTAGGTATCAGTTTGTTCTCTATAATTAAGAGTCTGTTTCTTGGTTTGCCTCTCTCTTTTTTTCCCTTTGCTCATTTGTTTTGTTTTTTAAATACCACATGTAAGTGAAACTATATGGAATTTGTCTTTCTCTGACTTATTTTGCTTAGCATTATACTCTCTAGCTCCATCCATGTCACTGCAAATGGCAAGATTTCATTTTTTATGACTGAATAATATTCCATTGTGTATATATACCACATCTTCTTTACCCACTCATCTATTAATAGACACTTGGGCTGCTTCCATATCTTGGCTACTGTAAATAATACTGTTATAAACATAGAGGTGCATGTGCCTCTCTGAATTAGTATTTTTGTATTCTTTGGGTAAATACCCAGTAGTGTGATTGCTGGATCATAGGGTACTTCTATTTTTAACTTTCTGAGGAACCTCCATACTATTTACCACAGAGGCTGCATCAGTTTTCATTCCTACCAACAGTGCAAGAGAGTTCCCTTTTCTCCACATCCTTGCCAACACCTGTTGCTGACTTTAGCCATTCTGGCAGGTGTGAGGTTATATCTCACTCTAGTTCTAATTTGCATTTCCTTGATGGTAAGGGATGATGACTATCTACCTTCTTACACTTTTTGAATCACGTGACTATATTACCCACCCACCCCCAATTAAATAAACCAAGGATAACTAAAAAAGTGTATCTCTATATTACATAGATAGGAAAATTGAAAATGCTGGTAAAAGCTAATTCTTATATAAAACCAAAACCCAAAGTTCAGTTAACGGGAATCACACTCAGGGAGGTGGAAATAATCATATTTCCAATATTCAAATATTCAATATTCAAATACAGTTTTGCCCAAGAATAAAGACTGCACTTGGAGTGGCACCTGGGTGGCTCAGTAGGTTGAGAATCTGACTTCGGCTCAGGTCATGATTCATGGTTCATGAGTTCAAGCCCTGCACTGGGATCTGCTGACAGCTCAGAGCCTAGAACCTGTTTCAGATTCTGTGTCTCCCTCTCTCTCTGCCCCTCCCCTACTCTCTGTCTCTCAAAAATAAATAAACGTTAAAAAACTAAAAAAAAGATTGTACTTGGAATTTTAGGACACTTCTTCCTACATTTTTTATAAAATGTTGAATTTCAGTGAAAAATTTGCCAATCTTTGAAACAGCAAGCAATAACTTTTCCTAAGTTGCTTCTTTGCCTTGCACTCTTCTCATCCCGTCTTTCCTAAATATAATCTACATGGCCTTTTTTCTTGCCTCCTTTCCCCCTGCCTGCCATTTATATTGGGCATACAAGACTACAGACTCTCTTTCCACAGACAACACAGAACACTGCAATATAGGCGGCTCAGTCGGTTAAGCATCTGACTCTTGATTTCAGCTCAGGTCATGGTCTCATGGTCATGAGACTAAGCCCTGGGACGGGCTTCACATTGGGCATAGAGCCTACTTGGGATTCTTTCTCCCCACCCCCACCCCATCTCTCTGCCCCTCCTCCACTCTCTCTTTCCCCTTCTCAAAATACATGAACATTTTTTTAAAAAGAAAATTACCTAAAACCTAATTTCAAGGGCTTCCTACACCAACATAAAGCTAGAATTAACCTGTAACAATTAGTAACATGCATTACTTATGAAATGTTCTACCATTAGTTTCTGCCCGATGAATAAACACTAAAATGCAAGACTAAGATTTTCATTGAGTAACGTGACACACGTATATCACCAAAGAAAATAACATTAAAGAATTTTCAAGTACCATGAAAGATCAAGCACCTAACAAAATGTCTGCTTTACAAGAGGTTTGAAGAATGGCATGACCTAGTCTATAAAATATTCTGATCAATACATTATTTTCATTAGAAGTTAAAATACAGTATGTACAGAGATTCAAGCACCATGTGTGAGTGCTGGCTAAGGGTGCCTCGGCCCAGGGCCCGGCGGGCCCTATCAGACAAAGGCTGCAGCCCCTGCGTGACTTGGTAGCTGTGGCGCATGGGACTAACTTATCTGGGAACCATTTGGGATTGAATAAAGCAATGGGATTGAATAAAGCAATTCGATTGGAGGCCATCCAGGAGCAGGAGAGGATTCCTCCACCCATGAACCATTTCATAGGTAGGGGCAAATGGTTTTGCAAATGAGATTTGCCATAGACATTTGTCCTGCAAGTGGTAAAATGCTAGAAACGAGGGGCACCTGGGTTGCTCAGTCAGTTGTGCATCCAACTTTGGCTTAGGTCATGATCTCACAGCTCGTGAATTCGAGCCCTGCATTGAGCTCGCTGCTGTCAGCTCAGAGCCCACTTCAGATCGTCTGTCCCCCTGTCTCTTTCCCGCTTGCACTCTCTCAAAAACAAATAAATCTTAAAAAACTTTTAAATTAAAAAAAAAATGCCAGAAATGAAGAGAAAGAAATGTTAAGATCTGAGAAATAAATGATTCACCTGGAAAGGTCCAATACCTGCAAACATTCTAAGGGCTGTCGCTAAAAGAAACACTGGACTTTTTACAGTCTTCTAGATATAATACTTTAAAAAGATTGGAGGAGGGTGCCTGGATGGCTCAGTCGGTTAAGCATCCGACTTCAGCTCAGGTCATGATCTCACGGTTCATGATTTCAAGTCCCACCCACATCCAGCTCTGCGTTAACACTGCAGAGCCTGCTTCAGATCCTCTGTCTCACTCTCTGCCCCTCCCCAGCTCTCTCTCTCTCTCAAAAATAAACATTAAAAAAATAATAAAGGGGTCAGAGGTAGGGAAGATCTCCTCCTCACTTGGGACTATTCTATTTCTTAAAGTACTACACACTGTGTTTAATGTATTCATATATTCTAAAGCCTCAGAGAGAGATCAATGACAATCACATCTCTTAGATCTCTTAGAAAAAGCAACATCTAAAGCTTTGGTCTAGCATCCTTAGTTTTTTTTTTTTTTTACTCTTTTTTTTTTTCAACGTTTATTTATTTTTGGGACAGAGAGAGACACAGCATGAACGGGGGAGGGGCAGAGAGAGAGGGAGACACAGAATCGGAAACAGGCTCCAGGCTCTGAGCCATCAGCCCAGAGCCCGATGCGGGGCTCGAACTCGCGGACCGCGAGATCGTGACCTGGCTGAAGTTGGCCGCTTAACCGACTGCGCCACCCAGGCGCCCCTAGCATCCTTAGTTTTAAAGCAATTCCCAAACACTGTCAATTTCACCTTACTTCATCATCCAGCTCCAGAAAATGGATATTTTTATTGATAATTTTATGGCTGATAAAGCTATTATCACATTTAATAAAATTAATGAAGGATTACTTGGTATCCTCTAATGCCCCCTGTAAAATACAATATGCATATACTATAGTACACATAAGCTAAATTTAAAATTTCATGATTGGGAAAGATTCTTAAATCTTGTATAAAGACAATCATCATGAATATCAATTTTTACTTAAGTTATATGAAAATATCAATGAGAAGATTCCTTATCTAAATACCCGGACAAATGAGCATTTACAATGGACTGATCCTTAATGTTTTCAGAGATTTGCCAGTATTTTTAAAATTCAAATTTTGAAAAAATTTTACCTTCATGTGATATTTCAAGGGATCCAAAAGATTAAACTTTACATTGCACCTCGGACAAGATCTTAGAAAAGGCGCTCCAGTTTTATAGTGAGGTGATGAGGTATTTGTACCTAAAATAGATTAAGGACTTTTGTGACTCAAATTCTTTTTTAAACGTGAAACAACCAGTAATAAAAGTTTAAAAATTCATTAGAATGTCTAAAATTTATGTATAAGTAATATAATTTCTATTTCACATGCTAGATTCATATTTACCTTTTGATATCATAACATGGGAAGATGCCACTGAAGGAGAGTTAGTTAAGGACAACGAAGCACAAGGACTTATGTCAGAACCACTTTCACTGGTCTTTGGCTTTTTTGGATTAACACTGTTTACTTTAGAAGTAGAAGAACGTTTTATTATAGGCAGAGTTTCATCTATACCTACAATGATTTAAGTAGTGGGGAAAATATGTGTAAATACTTTAATATAGACCATTGCTTACAAATGCTACTAAAATGGCTTTACATTTAAATTTAAGTAAAAATACTTTGAAGCTAAATTAAAGATAATATAAATGAATTATAGCATACAAATGACAATACAGAATGATCAAAACTTATATGATCAAGATAGAAATTGTACAAATAGTTATTATGAACTACATACATTTGAACAATTCATGAAATAAACTTTGTATGCAAGAAAATTCTAAAAATACTTCCACATAAAGAAATATATATAAATAGGTAACATAAAAGAAGGCAGACCAAAAAAATCCCCAGCAAAAAAAAAAAAAAAAAAAAAAGTTGAAGCACAGGGAACATTCTAAGCTCAGTTCCCATAAACAGATTTACCTTCAGATGCTTAAATACCTTTGGGCTTGTAAACAAAAACAACTTTTATTTTAAAAATTTAGAGAAAACCTTTAAGATACTCATAAAAAGTTCTTTTTCTACTTATTAACAACCTGATAGGGAATAAGCAAGTAATTTAAACCCATGAACAAAGTGCGAACAACTAATCCTGAATGATAATACCTCACACATTCATATGGAAAAACTTAAAAAAGTATGATGGCTTTCAAACTGTATTCCCCTGAGGCTAATGGTTTTGTCTTAGGGAATATAGTAGGCAAATCATTTAGAAAAACTCTCCTTTTACCTTTTTAAAGAAATTAGACTTTTACATAAAATTTTGTTTGAGAGGACATTTCATTACTAAAGACAGTTTTGAGTTTGAAAACCATCACCTTAAAGGCCAAAGAATCATGTAATTCAGGGTATTTTCAAGAGAAGTGGGGCTATTTAGGCTATAACCAGACCCAGCAGAAGTCCTCTAGAAAATAACACACAATTGTACTTTGTGATAAAGATTCTAAAACTGCACATCCTATTTTAATGCTCCCAACTGTACAGTAATAGGAGAAGCAGTAGAACAGACAAATAACAGGAAAATGAGAGTATTGTATTAGTGGGCTCCACTGTCAAATATGTGCTTCATTCTTTAAGATAACATAGAAATGATTTTTTCCATCTTCAAGCACATGCTTACTGACAGCTATACTGCAGGCACTTGGGATCAATTTCTGTGTAATCACTAACATTCTTCTCAGATACTTAGGTTACTTGAACAACCAATGATGGCTGTTATTTTGGCAACTGATTATCCAGCAGGCTGTACAATCAATATAGACTGTTTCATATATAATTTTTTAAAGCATGAGTAAATTCCCAAGTTAAATAAAATCACTCTGAGCTCAATAGTTTTAAATTCTAACCCCTTAAGCTGTTTATTTCTACTGTCTTTGGCTTGTGCCATTCACTATCTTCAACAGTGCCAATAAAAATCCTATTCTCATTCTTCCAAAATCAAGTTAAATCCAACCTTCTCCAAGGACTTTCTATGATTATTCTAGACAGGAGTCCATTAATCAGGCTTCTGAACACATAATACATATTATCATTAGCAATTATCATTCTAACAACTGTTTACTGTCAAGTCCTTTAAAGCTTTAATGCATTTATCATTTCTCACTTATCTCATTTGAGCCTCAAAAAAGCTCTGAGATAAGTAGAGCAAGAATTAAAGTTATATCTCCAAATGGCTGACTTCAGGTCTGGAGAATGAATGTATTATCTGACAAAAATAAAAGTATATATTTCAATGAAATGAGAAATCTGAAACATAAAGATATGACATGATAAAGGCCACAAAAACCTTTAGAATACAGGCTCAAACCTATACTTTGCTAATCAACTATAACCCCATTTACCATCAAGGCAAAGTTCCACTCCCTATAGTATAACAATTTACAAGAGGATTAGGTGTCACTGTTGTTACCCCCTAGAAGCTTCAAGATTTCAGACATTTTCTATGAATAAAGACCATGTGCTTTATAAAATCAGACTTCAGACAACTATTTTACCTTCTCATTTATTTTGGTTCTTGGTTATTTTACTAACTTAGATAAGTGACCCTAGATTGGCAAATAAACCAAGTATTATCAAAATGGGAAAAATATTTTTGCACACATATTACTATAGAAGTTTTTTTCTATTTTGGTTTGATAAATGTGCATGAATTTGTTAGGAAACAATTTAAATATTAAAAAAATCTTTACATACCTCCATTTAGTGAAATATAACAAATTTACTAATATACAAATAGCAATTGCGATGATTATAAGGGAATTTTTAACTAAATAAAATTCATGGCATACTAATTTATTTCAAGTTAATGAAGAACTTGTTATGGTACACAATCAAAGAACTGTAATACTTCAATTGAAAATTTTCATTATTCCTTCAATGGATATTTACTAGGTACTTACTATGTGCAAATAACCATTTTTTTAAAGACTGCCTTTTTATAATAATACTCTATAATCATATTTAACTATCACATCAACATGATTTATTTGGAAAGAAAGACACTAGCCTATTTAAAAAATCAACTATAACCATGTGCTTTTTCTCATACTAATGGCCTTCCAAATGATTAATACTTTTTTTTTTTAAATGATAGTATTAGGACATCAGGGTACTTTCTTGACTCACAGAAATTATATTAAGATTTTTCAGGCCATGGCTGGTTCCAAGTGAGAATGAGCTAAAAAAAATACATGTTAGCTAACTTAATAGAAAGAAATACAATATTCTACTATTAAATTCAAATTTATACACAAGAAATCACACAAGAAAGGCAGTCAGGGATTATTAGCTTCTATCTTATGGTATATGGAAAACTTAACATGAAGGTATGGGTTTCAAAATAGAAATTCAATCCACATGTAAATTCATGAAGTTTCTTTTTATTATATTCATAAAATGTGCTAAGCCAAACCTTCTATATAAATTGTTGATCCCTCCTGGGACAGTGGAATTGTATCCTGGGTCAAGTCAAACAGTAAATCTGAAGAATCATCCGATTCAACTTGTGATAAATTCTTTGTAAAATCCTGTAAAAAGTTATAATTATTTTGTTTCATAAACTTTTATGAAACACACACACACACACACACACACACATATAAAATTATCTTCTAGACTGCCCTAAAGAGCTGTTGTGGTAAGAGAAGAATGAAGCTTAACGTTTTCAGAGAAAATTCCCTTACATAGGATTCTCAATTGATTTGAAAATATATATCTGTCATTCTCCATCCTTGCTCACATTAGAATCACCTGGAGAGTTAAAAAAAAAAAATCTATCATGCCCAGGCCTCACCCCAGATCAAATGACAAAAAAAAAAAACAAAACTGTTTTCTAAAAGCTCCTTAGGATTGGGAAACTGAGGAACTTTGATTAAACAACCATACCCACAGAAACAAAAAATTCTGAATCTGAGTAAGCTCTAGTTTCTATTTTTTTTAATATGAAAGATACCACCCACTCCATTATTCTTTTTCCCTAGGTCAAAGGTAGGAATGATTTTCATCTATCTCCATGTAAATGATTATATTCCTTTTTGCTTTTTTTCCCCTAAATGCCAAACAGCTTATGATAGCATGAGAAACCACTGAATTAGTCTGATTCCAGCTAAAATAATTTTTACATTTTTGGCAGCCTACCATTATCAAGAACACCTATTAACTTTTTATTAAAAACAGCCTGTGATAAAAAAGATGTGGTATATATATACAATGGAGTGTTACTAGGCAATCAAAATGAATGAAATCTTGCCATTTGCAACTATGTGGATGGAACTAGACGGTATTATGCTAAGCGAAATTAGTCAGAGAAAAAGACAAATATCATGACTTCACTCATATGAGGACTTTAAGACACAGAACAGATGAACATAAGGGAAGGGAAGCAAAATAATATTAAAACAGGGAGGGGGACAAAACATAAGAGACTCTTAAATATGGAGAACAAACAGAGGGTTACTGGAGGGGTTGGTGGGAGGGGGTATGGGCTAAATGGGTAAGGGGCATTAAGAAATCTACTCCTGAAATCATTGTTGCACTATATGCTACCTAATTTGGATGTAAATTTAAAAAATTTTTTTTAATTAAAAAGAAAAACATCCTGTGGATGCTTAGAGGATCCAAGTTTGAGAGCCAGTAGTTTGGGTAAATATTCTTATTTTAGAAATGAAGAAAATGAGGGCCACTGAGGTTGTGACAATGCTCTAGCTAGAATTAGCACTCAAGCCCCTCATTTTCTTTTCTTTGTTTTTCTTATACAGTTTGATTTAAGTAAGCTCTATACCCCAAGTGGGGCTAAAATTCACTACCCTGACTAAGCCAGCCAGGAGCCCCAAGTCTCTCTCATTTTCAATTCAGGTTTTTTGAACTACTACTCCAGAACTCATATTATTATTGATAATTGTTTCAGAATGCAGAGACAAGTTTTCCAAAAATCTATCTTTTAAAATTTAATTTTTTAAGAGAGAGAGTGTGTATGTGTGCACACAAGCAGGGGAGGGGCAGAGAAAGAAGGAGAGAGAGAAAGAGGGAGAGAGAAAATCCCAAGCAGACCCTGCGCTGTCAGCACGAAGCCCAACATGGGGCTCAATCTCACTAACTGTGAGATCATGACCTGAGCCGAAATCAAGAGTCGGACCCTTAACCAACCGAGCCACTCAGGTGCCCCCAAAATCTATTTTTTAAAGAAGTTTTATTTAAAGCCCCCAACATGGGTCTTGAACTCACAACTCTGAAATCAAGAGTCAGATGCTCCTCTAACTGAGTCAGCCAGATGCCCCCACAAAAATCTAATTTTTGCCTGAAAGCTCAAATCTTATCATTGGCAAGAATACTATCAGGTTTTTTTTTTTTTCTGTGACAGGCACACTTTGTACATTTTTGAGGACTGAAAAACTGTGTCGGCAATTCTAATGGTGGCCCCCATGACTCCCTCCTAATATTTACACCCTGTGTTATCTCCCCTTGAGTGTGGATTGGGCCTGTGATTGTTTCTAACCAACAGAGTATGGCAAATGTGATAGAATGTACATGATTATGGTATATAGCTCGTCTTGCTAAGGACTCACTTTCCCTTGCTGTCTTTGAGGTAGCAACCAATCATGTTAGGAAGGCTTACATAGCAAGGAACTGAGGGCAGTCTCTGGCCAACAGCAGCAAGAAACAGATGCCTTCAGTCTGATGACCCACAAAGAACTGGATACTGCCAATGACCATGTGAGTTTGGAAGCAATATTAAATGGTATGGTAGCTCTGGCTGACCTTGACTGCAGCCTTGTGAGACCTTGAAGCAGAGGACCCAGCAAAGCCATGCCTTGACTCCTAACAGAAACCATGAGATAATAACTGCATATTGCTTTAAACTGCTAAGTTTGTGATCCTATTGTTATGCAGCAATAATTAATACATGGTCCTTTGCCGATCATCCTTTCAAACAAAAATGTCTTTGGATTAAAAAAAAAAGCAGCTAGTTCAACTTACAATTCAAGTGGTTTTCCTCAAGAAAACCTTTATACTGTAGATACAGAAATCATTTATGCATACTACCTATTTCATCACACACAGTATTTCAAAAGAAGTGTATTCAAGGACTGAGAGTTAATAAAATTAGTAATTTAAGGGGCACCTGGGTGGCTCAGTCAGTTGAGCGTCCAACTCCGGCCCAGGTCGTGATCTCACAGTCTGTGAGTTTGAGCTCCGCATCAGGCTCTGTGCCAACAGCTCGGAGCCTGGAGCCTGTTTTGGATTCTGTGTCTCCCTCTCTCTCTGACCCTCCCCCATTCATGGTCTGTCTCTCTCTGTCTCAAAAAAATAAATAAGCGTTAAAAACTTTTTTTTAATTAAAAAAATAAAATTAGTAATTTATTACATCTTCAAGGTTATTCTTAAGTGAAAGTGAAATTTTTCTGTGAGTGTTTGGTGGTCACTAATACAAAAACTACTAGCACCCAATTGGTGCCACTGCCTTGACTCATAGTAAGGCACCAACAGTTTTATCCTCCATTGCTTTTGCATCATCAGTACAAATGCTGACAGTGAAAAGAGGAAACGTCTCAGTGTAATTATCACAACAGTTTTAACTTCACAAACCCCTGAAAGGGTCTCGGGGAATGCCAATGGTATGCGGACTATAACACTGCTCTAAAGCAATGTTTCTATGTATAGCAATGCTAAATGTATGGATGGATGTGTGTACGTGCATATTTTAAAACCTCTGGGCTAGGGGATCCCGGGTGGCTGAGTAGGCTAAGCATCCGACTCTTGATGTCAGCTCAGGTCATGATCTCATGGTTCGTGGGATCGAGCACCGCATTAGGCCCTGTGCTGATGGCACAGAACCTGCTTGGGATTCTCTCTCTCTCTCTCTCTCTCTCTCTCTCTCTCTCTCTCTCAAAATAAATAAACATGAAAAAAAAATTTTTTTAAGCTTTAAAAAAAAACCCCCCAAAAAACAAGAAACAAAACCAAAACACCTCTGGGTTAACCTGGATTGAAATCCCATATCCATAATCTATTTACCAGCTATATGGCCTTGAGTGAATTATTTAGCCTGAGTCTCAGTTTCCTCAAGTATAACATGGGGATAATAATCATGCCTACTTCATAGAGAAATCGTAAGAATTAAATGAAATTAATTTACATACAGCATTTAGAATAAGGACCCATAATAACAAACCTTAAATATTGCCATTAACTATTATATCTGTTAAAAGTTTTAAAAGCTAAGCCACAAAGGGGCACCTGGGTGGTTCAGTCTGTTAAGCATCCAACTCTTGATATCAGCTCGTGGTCTTGAGATTGAGCCCCATGTCAGGCTCTCCGTTGAGTGTGGAGCCTGCTTGGGATTCTCCCTCTCCCTCTCCCTTCCCTGCATACACATGCGCTCTCTCTCAAAATAAATAAACTTTAAAAAAATAAAAGCTAAGCCATGAAAGTATGTTTTCAGAATAAACAGGAACAATGACCTCAGAACAATTTCCCAAATAAGAATACTTGGTTCAATTAGTCTTAAGAATTTTGCCAGTATGCAACAATCATTACTGATCTTTTTTACTCACCTTTAGATAGCATAGTTTTCAATATTCTACCTTTTTTTTTTTTATTTAAATTTTTTTTTTCAACGTTTTTTTAAATTTATTTTTGGGACAGAGAGAGACAGAGCATGAACAGGGGAGGGGCAGAGAGAGAGGGAGACACAGAATCGGAAACAGGCTCCAGGCTCTGAGCCATCAGCCCAGAGCCCGACGAGGGGCTCGAACTCCCGGACCGCGAGATCGTGACCTGGCTGAAGTCGGACGCTTAACCGACTGCGCCACCCAGGCGCCCCAATATTCTACCTATTTAAGCATATTACCTGATATTGACAAGTTGGCTAGTTCCTACAGTTATCACTTTGGGTACTGATTGAGCTATCATAAAGATATTGACATTCTCTGATTGCGATTATGCTTCTAATGGAATGGTGACTAGCTATGATAGTCCACAATTCTAACTGGATATTATACTATCCAATGTGTCCCTGAGCTAATTGTGTAGTTTCAGAAACACTTACAGGTTTAGACACGTTCTGAACAATAACAGGGCTTTGTGAAGATTTAGATTCAGGATGAAATCTAGGCAAGGCAGCCACCGGATTTGATGTTGGATCTTTGTAGTGTTGACTTGTAGGCTTGAATGTATCAGTAACACCTGCATTTTAAAATTACACAGTATATTGAATATTGTTCCACACAACCAATTTTATCAAAATATTTCACTTTAGAGTTAAAATCAGTACAATAATACCATACCTTGAGTGAGTGTCTCATTCTTTATTCCCTTTGAAGATGAGCCGGGGTTACCTCTGTTCAAAATATCTACAAGTAGAATTAAATATATATTAAGATAACAGAAAAAAATTTCCCAATATATCCATATACAACTAATAATTTTTTTTCAACGTTTTTATTTATTTTTGGGACAGAGAGAGACAGAGCATGAACTGGGGAGGGGCAGAGAGAGAGGGAGACACAGAATCAGAAACAGGCTCCAGGCTCCAAGCCATCAGCCCAGAGCCTGATGCGGGGCTCGAACTCCCGGACCGCGAGATCGTGACCTGGCTGAAGACGGACGCTTAACTGACTGCGCCACCCAGGCGCCCCTACAACTAATAATTTAAGTATATACCCCAAAGCCTGAAAGTTTCATTATGGGCAAGCTGATTAGATTATCTGTGCCACTGCTCTTGAGTTCTGAAGGGGACACTACTGAAGACCACAGACTAAACTTAACCTAGAATTTACCAGAGTGTCTTAAACCTACTATTATACCAAAAGTCAATCTGAGCCTGACATGACCCTCTGAATCAGTTTAAGACTGTTCACTCCTGGGGCGCCTGGGTGGCTCAGTGGGTTAAGTGTCTGACTTTGGCTCAGGTCATGATCTCACAGTTTGTGGGTTTGAGCCCCGCATTGGGCTCTGTGCTGACAGCTCAGAGCCTGGAGCCTGCTTCGGATTCTGTGTCTCCCTCTCTCTCTGCCTCTTCCCTATTTGCTCTCTCTCTTTCTCTCTCTCAAAAATAAATAAAAGGTAAAAAAAAAAATTTTTAAAGATTGTTCACTCCTATACCCGTGCAAACCCATAACTTCTAGGTTATTGAATCAAATACAATTTTGGAAGAGCAGACATTTGCTTAAAATTGCTAATCAGGAAAAGGTACAAAAAATTTTTTTTCTCAACTTTTTTTTTTTTTTTAATTTATTTTGGGGACAGAGAGAGACAGAGCATGAATGGGGGAGGGGCAGAGAGAGAGGGAGACACAGAATCGGAAACAGGCTCCAGGCTCCGAGCCATCAGCCCAGAGCCTGACGCGGGGCTCGAACTCACGGACTGCGAGATCGTGACCTGGCTGAAGTCGGACGCTTAACCGACTGCGCCACCCAGTCGCCCCCAAAAAATTTTAAAAATCACATAAAACCTCAAAATATTTCCTTTTTCCCCTCCTAGGGGAAAAGAGCTAGATTTCATAGAATAATTCTGTAAAGTAAAGGGTCACACAAAAGTAGGGCTGTTTTAAGAAAACGGAAATTCAGTTCTCTAAGACTAGGCACCACAGAAGTCTTCTGGGAGAAAAATCTGCTCAAACAACTTGATACTGTTTTCATTCATAAATTAAGGTAGGTATTTACTCAAACCATTAAAGAGTCAATCCTACAGTACTTTTTGGTGACTGTAATCTATCAAACACAACTTTTTACCGCTACCCCTAACTTTATGATGGTTCTATATCAATATTTAGCTCATGGTCCATATGCCAAAAATATTTTTTGGCTCAAAAATTAAACATCAATAAATTCATTTAAATTCCGAGTTCATTTAGAAGAGAAATTTCACTGAGGTCAACTTTCTTTTTGATAGAATTACTTAAAACTAATACACATTGGGGCGCCTGGGTGGCGCAGTTGGTTAAGCGTCCGACTTCAGCCAGGTCACGATCTCGCGGTCCGTGAGTTCGAGCCCCGCGTCGGGCTCTGGGCTGATGACTCAGAGCCTGGAGCCTGTTTCCGATTCTGTGTCTCCCTCTCTCTCTGCCCCTCCCCCATTCATGCTCTGTCTCTCTCTGTCCCAAAAATAAATAAACGTTGAAAAAAAATTTTTTTTAAAAACTAATACACATTATTCTAGATAGAATTACTTAAAACTAATACATACTATTTTAGTTGACTACTGTTAAGTTATCTACAATTGATATAAATCCGACTTGAACTACCATGATTTCAATAGAATTATTTGAATAATAATTTTGAAATATCGTAATAGTTCAGGATAAAAATAATCACAACAACTAGGAAATAATTCTAATATTCTGTTCCACTGTCAGCAACCAACATGCCAACATACTTACTTCAGTTTATAACTGAAGTGGCATTCCACTTGGCACTTCTCAATTTGCTACAGGAAATTATATTGAGAATTAAATTAAATTATTCTATCTCTGATAAAACTGAATAGAAGTGCTATACCAAGTTTGGAGTCAAGAAAAGCAAGAACTGGGCTTTAAAAAAAATTAAAAACTCATGTCTTAACCACAATATAATGTACTGCCATGGTAAATAAGAGAACACTGGTATGCTGGCTATATTCTTTGCAAAATTCTCCTGGCTTAAAAAAAGTAAATATAAAGGAAAAGAATCTATTTCCTCTTTCTCCCTTGAAATTCTCTATGTTGCTCCTCTGCACTTTACACATTGTTGATTGGACATTTTAACAAGTATGATCAACAACTTCACTATAACATTATCACAGCGTCAAGACTAATTATTCTAACTGAAATCTAACAATCCACAAAATTACTGGACATGTTCTACTAAAAAGCCATGATAATTAAGTAAGCTAACTGCCTGCATTGTCCAAGCACAGTGGCTAAAGACCAGACCCTCCTTCCTTCATGAATATAATCAAGAGTTGCTAGAAGATGGGTGTGGCCAAAAACTATAGCCCATGTTGGTACACAAACAAGAGACTGGAGAATCATGCAGTGCCTGTTCATTTTGTAGCTGTGAATCAAGATGACACTGTGTTAAGGCAGTTGCCTGTATGTGAGCATCCCAGAGACTAACACAAACGTATTTAACATTCTGATATTTTATTAAATGTTATTTATTTATTTTGAAAGAGAGAGAGAGAGACAGACAGACAGACAGACAGACACAGACAGACAGCATGAGCCGGGGAGGGGCAGAGAGAGACAAAAAACACAGAATCCATAGCAGGCTCCAGGCTCTGAGCTGTCAGCACAGAGTCCATCGCGGAGCTTGAACTCACAAGCTACGAGATCATGACCTGAGCCAAAGTCAGATGCTTAACCAGCTGAGCCACTTATGCACCCTTATTTTTTAATGTTTTACTTATTTTTGAGAGACAAAGTGCACGAGCAGAGAAGGGGCAGAGAGGGGACAGAGGTCAAAGAGGGCTCTGTGCTGACGGCAGAGAGCTCGATGCAAGGCTCAAACTCATGAACCATGAGGTCATGACCTGAGCTGAAGTTGGATGCTTAACCGACTGAGCCACCCAGCCACCCAGTATTCTGATATTTCAAGCAAAACATCCCAACGCTTTCTTTTCTAGATGTATTTGGGCTTAAGGGAGAAAAAGAAAACCGGTGAATAGGCTACTCAGCTCCACTAAAACTTACGATTTCCAACTTTAGAAGGCTTACAATGCTGTTAGGTAATCTTAACCTTTAGTTAACTTAGTTAACATTTCATTTTTTTCAAATGATATTTTAACCTCTCTCTTCCTTACTCAAGTCCTCAACCACATCTTCCCTCTGATTCTTACCAATTCTTACTGACCTGTGTGCTCCAACTCCTTACAGAATAACAAGGACAGATAAGACAGCCCACAGGTTTTTCTAATAGAAATTGCATCTTCTATAAAACTTTACTTCACTGAAATAAATGCTTACTTGAAATGGCTGGTTTTGAACTTGATATCTCTCCAACAAAGATCAGCTCATCATCGTCTTCATCCAGAATTTCTTCTACTTTCTTCTGCCATGGTTCTAGCTCTTCTTCTTCACATTCCATAAAGAGTTCTGCCATTTTTGAATTATCTAAATGTCAAAAGGAGAGAAACATATTTTTGAGTAACTTTTTTTGCAACGCATAGCATGATATTTAAGATCTACTTTAGTAATCCTAATATTAGTTACTGAATTGATATTTGCAGTCAGTACATGATAGCAAAAGAAACTCAGTTCAATCTCTAAGATCTATAGTAGTAAAATTAAGCTAGCTGGCTAAGTAACAGGTAACATTAGTCATCAGTAGTGGCCAATAAATGTTAAGAATAATCAAATACAAGGGTTGCCTGGATGGCTCAGTGGGTTAAGTTTCAGACTTTGGCTCAGGTTTGTGAGTTCAAGCCCCGCATCAGGCACTGTGCTGACAGCACAGAGCCTAGTTTGGATCCTCTGTCTCTCTCTCTCTCTCTCTGCCCCTCTCCTGATCTCTCTCTCTCTCAAAAATAAATAAATATTTTTAAAAAGAATAATCAAATCCAAGAAAAACTTGAAACATCAAAGTTTCAGTAATCAAATCCAGGGAAGAATATCCAATGAAAGAGAGTCTCTTCAACAAGTGGTGTTGAGAAAACTGGACAGCAATATGCAAAGGAATGAAATTGGACCACTTTCTTACACCATACACAGAAACAAATTCAAAATGGATTAAAGACCTAAATGTAAGACAGGAAACCATCAATATCCTAGAGGAGAACACAGGCAGTAACCTCTCTGACATCAGCTGTCACGACTTCTTACTAGGTATGTCTCCTGAGGCAAGGGACACAAAAGCAAAAATAAACTATGGGACTTCACCAAAATAAAAGCTTCTGTAGTGTGAAGGAAACAACAAAACTAAGAGGCAACCTATGGAATGAGAGAAGATATTTGCAAACAACATAACTGATAAAGGGTTAGTATCAGAAATCTATAAAGAACTTATCAAACTCGACACCCAAAAAACAATCCAATTAAAAACTGGGCAGAAGACATGAATAGACACTTTTCCAAAGAAGATCTACAGATGGCTAACAGACACATGAAAAAATGCTCAACATCCCTCATCATCAGGGAAATACAAATGAAAACTACAAAGGGATATCACACTTGTCAGAATGGCTAAAATCAAC
Source organism: Prionailurus viverrinus (assembly GCF_022837055.1). Classification (NCBI taxonomy): domain Eukaryota; kingdom Metazoa; phylum Chordata; class Mammalia; order Carnivora; family Felidae; genus Prionailurus; species Prionailurus viverrinus. Next base: position 100,720,666 of record NC_062579.1, read on the forward strand.
AATAAGAAACAATAGGTGTTGATGAGGATGTGGAGAAACGGGAACCTTCTTGCACTGCTGGTGGGAATGCAAACTGGTGCAGCCACTCTGGAAAACAGTATGGAGGTTCCTCAGAAAGTTGGAAACAGAACTACCCAATGAGCCAGCAATTGCATTACTAGGTATTTATTCAAAGAATACAAAAATACTAATTCAAAGGGATACATACACCCCTATGCTTATAGCAGCATTTTCTACAATAACAAAATTATGGGAAACAGCCCAAATGTCCATCGACTGATGAATGGATAAAAAAGAGGTGGTATATATAGATACAATGGAATATTACTCAGCTATGAAATGAATGAAATCTTGCCATTTTCAATGGCATGGATGGAGCTAGAGAGTATTATGCTAAACAAAATAAGTCAGAGAAAGACAAATGCCATATGATTCAATTAGATGTGGAATGTCAGAAACAAAAGCAATGAACATAGGGGAAAAATGAGAGAGACGCAAACCAAGAAACAGATTCTCAACTATAGAAAACAAACAGCTACCAGAGGGAAAGTGGGTGGGGACATGGGTGAAATAAGAAATGGGAATTAAGGAAGGCACTTGTGATGAGCACTAGGTGTTGTATTCAAGTATTGAATCACTAAGTTGTATACCAGAAACTAATATTACACTGTATGTTAACTAACTAGAATTTAAATAAAAACTTAAAGAATAGTCAAAAACAATCAAAATGAGTTTCAGTTTTATTAACAAAATATGATTATACCTATTAACTACCTAACTATATCTGAAAAAAAAAAAAACTCATAAACTTTTACATTAACAAAACGGAGATAAACTAAAAACAAGAGGCAATAGGTTAGATTTTTACCAGAAAAACCGAACCAGCTTCAGAAACACTAGGCACACAGCAAAGCAGCAATGAGGTGCTAGAATGAAAACAGGGGACTTAAGGTGAGGTTTATTCCATCCCAGGAAAGATTAGACATTTCTCACCTGGAGAAACTAACCAAAGAACATACTGTTAGTACCACCAACCTACAAGTGCTGACCAAGCACTCAGAGTTCCGAGGAAACATTTTAGTGCCTCATTGTTAAATATGGACACGCCAATGAGCACCAGAAATAGGACTAAACCTCCAACGTGAAAAACCAAAACAATAAAACAGATTAAAAGATGTTTTAAAATCTTTTTGAGAGAGAGAGAGAGCGGGACAGAGGGTCTGAAACAGGCTTCATGCTGACAGCAGAGAGCCTGATGTGGGCCTTGAACTAATGAACCGTGAGATCTTGATCTTAGCTGAAATCGGACACTTAATCTCCTGAGCCACCCAGGTGCCCCGCAGGTTAAAAGATCTTAAAAAAAAAAAAAAAGAGATCGTACAGAATTCAAAAAAAGTTATTAGAATGTAATTAGCATTTTCAGAGAAATAAGATTATAAAAAATAACATGCAGAAAACAAAAAGATTAAAAAGACAGCCAAAATTCAGTAAAAGAAAAGCCCCAAAACCCAAATGCCAAAGTTGAATAAATGTCCCATAAGTGGACTTAAAAGATAAAAAATATATATATACTAATCAATGTCACCTAAAAGAAGTTTCAAAAAAATTAATAGAAAAAAAGGGGAGGGGATGTAATCAAAGGAAAAATACAAAAGAAATTCTTAGTTCTAAAGGACATAAATGTCCAGATTGAAAAGAAAAAAATCTACACTATAGGAATATATCACGAGATTTGTGAATGCTAGACATAGAAACTATCCTATAATCAGAAAGAAAGTTAGAATAATGTTTTCAGGAGTATTAGTAAAAATAATTTTCAATTTAGAATTCTGTGCCCTGCCAAGATTTTCATCAAGCATGAGGTACATATTCTTTCATCAAAAATAAAGATCACCAAGATCACAGAAAATTACCCCCTATTCACTCTTCCTTTCTTAGGAAGAATCCACCAAAATATGGGACTTAGGAAGGAGGAAGATACAGAATGCAGAAATCATAGCATTCAGCACAATACCAAGACAAAGGAAAGTCCCAGGATAATAGCTGTTCAATGGGTCTAGATAACAACCAGCCAGAGTAGAACAAGAGAACATTACTCCCAGGAGGAATGTCTCCAGGAGACCACACACACACACACACACACACACACACACACACAAAGTGTTAGACTACCTGATGAGTTTTACCATATAGAAAATTGAATTAAGAAGCTACAGAAGGGTGTGAGAAGACTTGGCTATAGACTTTAATGAAATTTAGCAAATTTAGTCAACTATAATAAACAATATAACTTTTAGCAAATTTTAAAAAATGAAACAAAAAGATTTCTGAGTATATAAAAAAGACAAAAAGGCAATGTATGCATAGCATATTAATACCATAGTACTATGCTCATCAGTGAACAATATTACGGTCATCGTAATAAAAACATTTAATGATTTAACCAAAATTTGAGCTATAACTGCAGTGAAAGATGCTTGGAGGGAGGGCTAAGTGTAAGAAAACTAAAATCCTCATGTTAGATAAAAAAAAATTATTAGATAATGGCAAAAAAATTGATTGAAGAGACAGCAGTACACATATGTGTTAAAAATTTGGAAATATGGAAATAATTATGAGAAAAAAGCTAACCTATTGAAAGGGAATGCCTGAAAAAATAGGGAATACATACATCCAGATCACACACACACCTCTCATTCTTACCCTTCAAAAACTGTGGTTATGCAATTTATAACTTTCAGATTATTTGTTTCTTAAAACTATGCATGTATTGTTATGGTTTTAAAAAGGTATTGAGGAAGCACCTAACTTAATATAATAGCAAGGAGGATGGATATAAGTGGTACTAGATATGTGGAGTGAGATGCCTGCCAATGGGGGGACAACTAAAAAGTAACAAAACAATAACTCCAGGATCTGGCTTAGACAATGATCATCTGTTTTTTAAGACAATGATATCTTTACCTTTTAAATGCAATAATTTCTAAACATAATTTTGCTAGATTAAATGTCATTTCTAATTTTGACTCAGAATTAGTGTGTGAAAACAATGATGTGGGGATGGCATACAAAAGAAACACCTTAACAAATCAATTGGCACTATTCTTTTAAAATTATTTAAACTTAATTTGCTCTTCTATATAGGTATGCCAAAATCATTTCTTGCATAATGTTTAATGTTTGGTGATTTACTTACTATAAAACAAAACAAAACAAAAACCGTCCCACCCTTCCAAATGTAACCAATTTTACAAACTGTCTTTTCTAACTTTACTTTAAAAACATATGTACAGAATGCTCTAAGTCAAATAAAGAGTAATTCATAGTTTATCATTTACATATCCTGAATACTTGAAAACACCATCTTCATTGTGTCTCCTGGACCTCTCATTTGTATTGTTTCTTCTACCTAAAATATCTTCCCTCCTTACCTTATACTGTCCACGTTGAGTATAGTAGGAGCATGGACTTCACATAAAATTGAATAGTTCAAATCTTCATTGCACCATTTCTAATGATGTGACTCTGGAGAAATTACTTGAATCTGTTTTCTTACCTCTAATATGTGTACAATATCTACCTAATGGAAGTGGTAATGTAGATTGAGGAAAATGCCATATAAAGTACCTAACCTAACCTCAAGCAGATACTCAACAGTACCTTAATTCCCAACTCTTGGTTCAGTTACAACCTCCTTAGTAAACCAGTAGACCTGTTTTTCTTCCACCTTTTACTACATTGACATTCTATGCCATGCAGTTCCAGACTTACTATATATGATCTCAAACTGCTCACTATTTCTTAATATTTCTTTATCTAAAAAAATTTAAAAAATGTGTATTTATTTTGAGAGAAAGGGAAAGAGTGAGCAGGGGAGGGGCAGAGATAAGGAGAGAGAGAATCCCAAGTAGGCTCTGCACTGTCAGCACAGAGCCTGATGTGGGGCTCAAACCCACAAACTGTGAGATCATGACCTGAGCCAAAACCAAGAGCTGGACACTTAACCAACTGAGCCACCCAGGTGCCCCCTTAATGTGGATTTCTTAACTGTATGCATCTAACTCCAAAGTAAGATCCAAAGTGAGAATGAAAAACATATTTTCTTCTTCCTTTGTATCTCCTCCTATACACAGAAGTCTACTGAATAAGCACTGACACTTAACATGATAATCAACAAGCTAAGAAACTAGGCAGTCAGGCAATGCCAAATTAAAAAAAAAAGAGGGACACTCATGTATGCAGATAATTAAAAAATCATTTATATCTATGTTGATACCATGGTCTTGATACCATGTCTAACACATAGATCTTCCTCATTCTTTTTTTTTTTTTCAACGTTTATTTATTTTTGGGACAGAGAGAGACAGAGCATGAATGGGGGAGGGGCAGAGAGAGAGGGAGACACAGAATCGGAAACAGGCTCCAGGCTCCGAGCCATCAGCCCAGAGCCTGACGCGGGGCTCGAACTCACGGACCGCGAGATCGTGACCTGGCTGAAGTCGGACGCTTAACCGACTGCGCCACCCAGGCGCCCCTCCTCATTCTTTTTAACTGGGTACTACCATTGTCAATATATTCAAGATAGATTGTAGAGTAAAAAAGTAAAAAAAAATTATTATTATTTTTAATTTTAGAGAAAGAGAGAGAGAGAGAGAGAGAGTGGGTGCGAGTGGGGAAGAGGGGCAGAAGGAGAGAGAATCTTAAGCAGGATCAATGCTCAGCACAGACGCTGACATGGGGCTTGATCCCACGACCCTGGGATCATGACCTGAGCTGAAATCAAGAGTCAGACACTCAACCAACAGAGCCACCCAGGCGCCCCAAGTAAAAAAAATGTAGAGCCACATAATAGCATAAATAGTATGATCTTATTTAGAAATAATTTATTTTTTGTCTATGCATAGAAAAAAGTTTGTGATAATGTATACCAAACCAGTAATAGTAATTATTTCTGGAGATGAAGAAGACACACTTCATTTCTACTTTACTGACATTCTTATTGTATATTGTTCTTTTTTACTATGCACATGTATTACTTCAATCAATTTAAGTGTTTTGGTATTTTTTTAAAAAACATGCCTATCACTGCTTCTCTCACCTTTTATTATAAAGCAAAGTTATCAGTATAAAAGCCATGCACATTGGTATCACTTGCAACAGCAATACTTACTTTTTGATGGAAAAGGGTTGTCGTCATCCATCAAGTTGCAGAGTCACCTAGGACACCAACACATGACATCAATCAATTTTATGAGTTACTTTAACACCAAATATTGAAACATGAGACTTGGGATTCAGAAATTTTTGGGTCTAATCTTGATCTCCAGCAAACTCACCATATGACTCCAGACAAGATAGCAAGTTAGGTCTTAGTTTTCTGCCCTATAAAAAAATAAGGATAACTACTATTAGGGTGGATTTGTTAAATGTACACACATTTAATCTTGTTCTACAAAAAGTTTACCTTTTGAATTTATTATGTTTGATATACATATGCTACTCACTTTCCATGATTGGCTCATTCCTGAATGAATGAAAATTTAATAAATAAAATGCTGAATGTATTAAGCATTTATTACTTGAAGAAATCTGACGATTGTTAAGTTGCAAATAAATTGTGAAAGATACCTTTTTGTAAATATGACTAACACATGTTTTAGTAAATACATATTTTAGTTAATACATGTAATATATATGCTTTAGTAAATCCGAATTTTGAAATGCTAAGTGACAATCTTTAACCATTACTTATTCTTCATATTTCAGAAATAAATGTAATTATTACAAAACACATTAAAAATGTTTAGTTTATATATTTTTATTTCTTATTCACACTAACTACAAGAAACAAAAAATTAGTTGTATATACTTCATCATAGATAAACTCATTAAAAATAATTAATTACTCATTGCCTTCTGTGTTCAAAATGATGTGCTCAATTCTCGGGAAAAAGTTAAGATGAATAAGGCATAGTCCTTGCCCTCAGAAGATTACAACTTAATATATCTACAGTTCTTTGAGCTTTTAAAAAAAAGCTGTTATAGTAAACATTATCAAAAATTTTTGAATTGTTTTCTTTAAAGCAGGTATTTGTGTTCTGAATTCACACACACACACTTTTTTTTGCAGACAAAATAAATGTTGTAAAAAACTATTTCAGTTATAAAACAAAAAAAGTTAAAAAATAGTCATCAGATACCTAAAGTATTAGGATGAACAGAGCCGAGTCTTCACATGTGTCTTTATTTTCAGACTGGCAAAAGCAAACTTTCCTGCTTTTTCCAATTCCAAATTATTTACACTGAATTAGACCAAAGGGAAAAAAACCTACTTTCACTCCAGAAGTTGTTATTGGTATAAATGTTTGAATTACTATCACAAAGATCTCAAGTGAATTCTGAACTTAAGTAAATTTCCCTTGTTGAAGTTTGACTACCGAAATCTCTTTAACTCAATTACTTGAATAGTTACCATTTCTCCCTAAACTAGAATTAAGGTAATGCATATGTCACGTAGATAAATCCATGTCAATTCTTGCTCAGCATTAAAGACCTATGGCTACCAGGAATACGGATTTTTTTTAAGAGTCATAACCACATAGCCTATGGAGACTCATGTATAACACTTTTATTAAATGCTCAAATAAAATGTCTATTGGCACAAATAGCCTAAAATTAGTACTAAATGTACAAGTAGTTTATATAAACAAGTCATATACACTGCCTATATCTACAGAGATGAATTTTGAGGCCCATAACCATCACCAAGGAGCTTCAATTGGTACATTCATAAACACTCAAAACAAGTCAAAAATCCCCAGATGCCATTAGAATCATAACTTCATCTAAAGTTGTGCTATACAGTAAGGTAATCAAGCCCTCCAAAACTATCACCACAAAAAATTCTCATCAGAGTTTTGGCGGGGAATTCTGTGGGAGATTAATCTGTTAGAGAAATGAAATACCCAGCAAAACATGCAATGAGGATCTTAGAGCTCCCATAATAGCAACTCCAGAGGGTCTCTACGTTCTGCAACTCAGAACTGGCACCAAAACAGGCAGAACAGAAGTCTCCACTTCAGCTATTAACTCAGAGTTACTATGCCCATAATACACTGTTCCTATGGGGCAAAAGTGAATTCCAAGTAACTAATGAAAGACCTCTTGGAATACGATCATTTTTGGAGACTGCCTGTATAAATACTTACTATTTAGATATTTTATGGTTTCAGCTTCTACATATTTAAGATTCACTTTTAAGAGTTCAAGTCTATGATATTTTCAAAAAAAAACATTAATAGATTAGTTAAAATGGTAAACTGTATGTTATGTGCATTTCACGCCTAGTAGGATGGCTGTAATCAAAAAGACAGATAATAACAAGTGTTGGCAAGGATATGGAGAAATTGGAACCCTCATACACTGCTGGTGGGAATATGAAATGGTGCAGACACTATGGAAAATACTTGGCAGTCACTCACAAAGTTAAAAATAGTTACCATATGACACAGCAATTCCACTCCAAGTGAGAGAGAATTGAAAGCATATGCCCATGCAAAAACTTATACATGGGAATGTGTGTAGTGGCATTATTTATAATAGCCCAAAAGTAGAAACAACCCATATGCCCAACCAATAAATAAAATGTGATATACCTATACAATGGAATAATATTCAGTCATAAAAGAAATTAAACACTGACACATACTATGATATTGATGAACCTTGGGAACATATTAAGTGAAAGAAGACAGCAAAAAGACCATGTATTGTATGACTTCATTATATGAAATGTCCAGAAATGGCAAAGTCATAAGGAGAGAAAGTACATCTTAGGGCTGGAAGGATTGGAGGGAAATGGGGAGTGACTCCCAATGGATATGGGTTTTCTTTCAGGGGTGATGAAAATGTTCTAAATTGATTGTAGTGATGGTTACATGACACTGTAAATATACTAAAACCATTGAATTATACACTTCAAATGGGTGAAGTTTATGTTATATTAATTTTATCTCAATAAAGCTGTTAAGAAAATAATAAGCTGGAAGGATATAAGCCTGGGAGTAATGGAGTCACTGTGTGGAGAGAGAATGTCTAAGAAAGAAACCAAGAAAAAAAAATAGCAAAGCCTTAAGATTCTGGCGGTAGAGAAAGAGGGTAGGGTAGGGAGATATTCAAGTTCTGATGACACCATTTAAACACCTGAAGCTAGCCATGCTTGAAGTAAATTATTAAGCCTTTTCAGTTAAAAAAGGGAATAATTGTTCACTTATGGTTTAATCTACTTTGAGCTAGGTTTCTGGTACTTGCATTCAAGAGTAATAATACACTTACCAATGGCTTATACCCCAATATTTTTCAAACTAATAGACCTCTGGGGAAAATAGATATATAGAAGATGGTGCAAGAGAGCTCTAAAACAATATATTGTTCTGGGGCACCTGGGTCGTTCCGTTGGTTAGGCATCCGACTTCAGCTCAGGTCATGATCTTGTGGTTCATGAGTTCAAGCCCCATGTCCACCTCTGTGCTGACAGCTCAGAGCCTGGAGCCTGCTTCGGATTCTGTGTCTCCCTCTCTCTCTGCCCATCCCCCGCTAGTGCTTGTTTCTCTCTCTCTCAAAAATAAATGAACATTAAAAAAATAAATTTTTGTTCTATCTAAAAACTTTCAAATATACAACATAGTCTTATTACTGTAGTCACAATACTATACGTTACATCCCCAAGATTTTTTGGCCATCTTCATCCAATTTGCCCATCCCACACCCCCAACCACCAATCTGCTCTCTATAAGTTCCTTTGTTTTAAAATTCCACATATAAGTGAGATCATATAGTATTTGTCTTTCTCTGATTTTTCACTTAGATTAAAACCCTCAAGGTCCATCCACGTCACAAATGGTAGGATTTCTTTCCTTTTTAATAGTCCATTTTATATTTATACACCATATTTTCTTTATCCATTCACCCAATGGATTAACACTTAGGTTGTTTCTATGTCTTGGCTATTGTAAATAAAGCCGCAGTGAACATGGGGATGCAAATATCATTTTGAGTTATTGTTTTCATTTCCTTCGGATAAACACCCAGAAGTGGAATTGTTGGAGCATATTAATACTCATGTTTTTGTCTGTCTTTACTACAGCATGTTCATCAAGTACTACCACTTTTAATGCTGCTGGCTAGTAACAAACTCAAGAACATAGGAAGAAAATATCCAAGTGACGAATTTGCACCAAATGAAGGGTGAGCTACAGAAATGATGGTATTGAAAAGATTCAAATAGAAAAATCTTGCTATTGTTTAAGATAGGTATGAAAAACTCAATAATAAGCAGGCAGTGACTCTGTTTCATCAAAATGTATTATCCAATCAATGTATTAAAGTTGACTCAAATAGTATTGATTTTGTAGTTTTATAGGACTATTTTATGATCGTGTAAGAGCTCTAGAGATATTTTAAACATTTTTAGTAGGAAGAGGTCTGTGAAAATGTTTTCTTATAATAGAAATTAATTGGTACAGTACTCACATGCAAGAAACAATGGATTATACCTTAGTTCCTTAGACAATTTCATTGGCATCTAAACAATTCAAACTCTCAAACCAGGTTTGGGGAACAAATAACATATTATTTAGAAGAAAAACATAGGCTCACCTTTTTTCTTATTTAAGAAATTTTCATATTATGGGAATTATTTTTTGAAAGTCTGAACCTATTTAGTCCAGGCACATTTTGAGAAGACATTTCTTTAATAACTTTACTATTTTCTCCCTAATTTTATTTAAGTTTTAAATTTTTCTGTCTGTTGATTTTCATATTTCAGCTATTTGTAGAAAACACCTAGTTGACACTAAGATTAAAGTTCATTAACATAATACTTTGCAAAGATTGCTTATATTTTAAAACATTTTCTTTTATGTTAGTTTTTGGGATGGGACACAAGAATAAAATTTACTTTCTGCAAAGTAATTTGTATATCATACTCAGGGTAAATATTTTACCTATAAGAATGTGTTTTTATTGTAGTGCATATGTAAAAGGCATAACCTAGAAAAAGACTAATTGGCTTTTCAAAGCCAAATTATATGATAAATATTTTATATAAGCTTCATAAAATATTCTATAATCACTAATTACTAAAGTAACCTCAGGAAGTATGCTTATTAATTAATGCACATTTTATAGGAGTAAAAGTTATCCACTAGGGAAAATATCAAGAAAAAAAGTAGAGTACAATGATGAAAAAACTTGAAATAGGGGTTGAATAACTGGGATTCTTGAATCTACCACTTTATGATCACCAAACCTATAGGATTATTTTAATGTTTATTTATTATTGAGAGACAGACAGAGACAGATCATGAGCATGGGAGGGACAGAGAGAGAGGGAGACACAGAATCCAAAGCAGGCCCCAGGCTCTGAGCTGTCAGCACAGAGCCCAATGCAGGGCTCGAACTCACAAACCACGAGATCATGACCTGAGCTGAAGTTGGACACTTAACCAACTGAGCCACCCAGGCACCCCAAACCTATAGGATTTTTAATCAACCTCTCTGAGCTTAGTTATTCTACCTGTAAAATAAAAAACAGTAATACCTTCCTTGCAGCACTATTGGGAAGACTAAATAAAGCATGTGAAAAATTATTGTACAGTACTTCACATTATTTTACTAAACTTTTCCTTCTGTACTGAAAGTCATACTACTTGTTGATGCATATAAGCACTAAAAAGAAAACATAAAAAATAAAATAAAAATGGTCCATTTTATCCAGATGATACACAGTGATAACTATTTTTCTTGACATACTGAGGGTTAATAAAACCACTCCTTAAAAGAAAACTGCTTTGCAGAGAATGAATCAAAAACACATTTTTGATACAAATGAGTAAACCACATCTCCCTGAGTCATTATTTAAAACCTAACTGAAAACCAAACATTTTTAAGTCCTTCTCTGAAGCAGGAGTACAGAAAAAAATATTCGGGGCTATATTAATTACTGAATGTATCATAAATATTTCTGTTCTTTGAAAATTTACTTTTGGAATAACAAAACAGGTTTTCTCAATTTAAGTTCCTATATCCGGTCACTAAAACTATGGATTACTTTCTACTTATAACAATTGCTTTTCATTTAAGTAATTTTCCTGTCCAATTAATATAACAAAAAATTCTTTGGTATGGTTCTAAATGTCCTCTTGAATAAAGAAAACAAATTGGAGAGAAGCAGGGGTACAGAATTATATACTCTTTCTGCTTACTCTGCTTTTCTATTTAAAAAGCTGGTGCTGGGTAGTAAAACACTGGGCTGAAGAAATCACATTGGACTAGAAAACAAGTGAGGAAAATGGGTTGAACAGAGAAGCTGAAATTTGGAACCCTTCAACATCAGAACTTTTTCTGATGGAAAAATGGGTTATTGGAAGAATGAGCTGTTTTTCAACTTTTCAACATGCTTGGAAACAATGATATTATTTATTATTTAAATACTACAAAGTTGAAACGATACGAAGTCTTAAAATGAAAATATAAAGGAAAGGGGAATTGAAAAATGTCTCCTATATTTTTTTAAGTGAGTGTCCTTGCTTATTCTCCTTGACCACCTCATTCCCATGAAAAGTGGGGCATGTTATAGTGAATTGAGCATTGGAGGAGTCAGAAGACCTAGGTTCTATCACTTCCTATCCAAAGTGACCTCAGGGAAAGTCCCCTCCTTGAGGCTATTTTCTCACTTTCTAAACAGTTCTACCAACACTCCACAGCTCATCTTAAAAGGACTGTCAATGAAATATACAAATGCAAGATGCAATGACAGAACTTGCACAGATGTTAAAGCACCAAGGGCACACAGCCCTAACTTAATTTTATAAGCAAACCAGTTCCCTCATAAGCTCAGTAAAGTTTCTGCTTAAGGAGGCAGCTTGAGTTTTTACAGTAACCCCCCAAACAGGGCATCTCACAAATGCTAGAAGACTTTTGTAGTTTGAAATTCTATTTCTTGGTTTACATTTTATGTCTAATGACACTAAAAGATATTTAAATTCACAGTTCAAATCTGAAGACAATAAAAGCAAATTTTAAGTTCACAGATTTTTTAAAAAAACTAAAAAATCTGCAAACAAAGAGAATCCCCTGGATGAACATCCCCCGTTCTTGCAGAAGCTGGTTCACTTGACATTTTCTTCTCTGATTTCTCCTTTTAAAAAGCATTAAAACTTGAGAGAAGTTAAGAGGTATTCCCTCTGTGTCTAGAGAAGGATAAGACCGCAAAATGAAACATTTGTTTTCTTCTCAGCAAAAGGTACAAACTGTACTGTTAAAAACTAGGTACCTAACTCCACGTTTCTCCTTAGGGCTCTTCTAGACAATAACTGAATGGAGCACGATTTCTATGACGAGGAGCACAGTTCCTTTGGCAAGAACAAGGGTATCAGCACTGAATGAACGGTAACCTGGATGGGGGGAATAAGGGCTGAAAGGAGGAGCCCGAGGGGCCCTGAAGCCAGAAAGTTCGGAACCTTCTGTGGTTTCGCCAAACATTTGTATCAAATATACAAAAGACCAAAGGGAGTTGCCACCAGAAAGAAAAGCGAAAACCAGGCTGAGCGCTGACAGACGCACAGGCCCTGGGTGGTGAGGAGGCAGCGGCGGCGGCCCGGCCGGCCGGCCGGCCATGGCGTGAGCGGGCCTCCGAACCCGGCCGGCCGCCGAGCAGCTACCTTTCCGCGATCCCTCCCCCGCCAGGGCTGGCGGCAAGATGGTGGCCCACCCGCCACCGCGCCGCCAAATTCGTCCCCTCCCCCGCTCCTGGGCGATCCCAGCAACACACGCCGGCAACCGGACCCTCAACCTGTTCTCCTCAGAGCCGGGCCGCTGCCGCCACCCTCAGAGCAATGCGGCCACCCTCGGAGAAATGCGGCCACAGCCGTGTGGCAGAGCCGCTGCCTAAGCAGGCGGGGGCGGGGGACACTTACCGCGAGCAGTGCAGGTCGCCCTGACTGAGACTGGAAGGAGGAGGAGAAAGAGGAGGAGGAAAGGGAGGAGCGCGAAAACACTAGGCGGCCGCCGCCGAAACAGCGGCAGCCGCGACGACTCCCAGCGCGGAATGAGCGCCTCAGACCAAGGCAGAAATGTATAACTACGCGCACTGCCTCATGGGTAGACGCCAGCTCCTCCCCGCCCATGCACATCCGGGTTTCTTTTCTAACCGATCGGGGAGGGCGGCACGGACATGTGCCCGGACTTACACATTCTCGAAGGCAGAGGGGCAGGGTGAGGGTCCTAGGCTGATGCCAACGTCCTCAGGGAATCTACTCTTCATCCGGAGTTGCATTCTTGAAATTTGGACTGCACACCCTGAAAATGTGCTCCTTGTGTATAAGAGTTAGGAACACCAATTAAAAAAAAAAATACTGTGCCTTAGAGGCAAAGACATAAACCAGATGTATAAAAGGAATAAAAGTTAGATTATTAAATTATTGGTTAATTTTGCCAGTAAATTTGTTTTAAACCATACAACTTTGCTTTCAACTCTTTGTTATTCCTGTCATATAGATATCTATAATAGTTATTAAAATGTTAAGAAAAATATACATTTACAAGAAAAACATTTGCCAAGATACTGCTTGAACATTTTCTAAATATGTGTGTTCTGAACAGTTAAGAAAGTTTCCTCTACCAATAGAACTTCAGAAAGTCTGTGGCACTAGTGGTACTGTTCTCAAGAGTTACCCAGACTTAGAATCTTGTTTCGCTAGTTCCTTACATAAGTTCAGTCAGTCACTGAATCCTACCAATTCTTCTATTTAAATTAGTTTCTTCTTTCTCATCTATACTGTCCTTTGCTATTGGTACTGAAAATAAGCTTTACAGAAAAGGACAGAATAAAGTAACAAATATGGAAAGTTAAAAGTTCCAAAATCTTGAGGCATTCAGAGATTGCTCCCCACTTCTAGAGACGCTGATAGAAAAGCCCAGTGCCTTCTCATTTGTTGTTAGTGGGAAATTTAAACTAGCAAATTTACAGCCCTGGCACCCCTGCCCTTGGTGCTGGTGGGGAATTTAAAACTTGCAACTCTCCAGCCAGCCTCTTCCTTTGGTGCTGATGGAACATTTAAAACTGGCAACTAGGGGCGCCTGGATGGTTCAGTCAGTTAAGTGTCTGACTCTTGGTTTCAGCTCGGGTCATGATCTCATGGTTAGTGGGATTGAGCCCCGCATCAGGCTCTGATAGTGTGGAGCTTGCTTGGGAATCTCTCCCTCCCTCTCTCTCTCTCTCTTCCCTTCTCCCTTCCTCCCTTTCTCTCTCAAAATAAATAAATAAACATTAAAAAAAAAACCTGGCAACTAACTGCAGCTTGCCTGCCATATCCTTTGGCACAGGTGTGAAATTTAAAACTTGTAAGTCTACAGCCCATGAGGGGAAGCTTTTCCCCAGCTCCATACCTTAGACACTATAAAGGTCCAGTGCACTCTCTCTGTCTCTCTCAAGCCACGCCAGTCCTGTTTGGCCCTCCTGCTCTCCAGGGAGTTTCCTTGAGTAATAAAATTTCTTTCTAATTCTCCTAGTGTATAAAGTGTCATGAGGCTCCACATCCAAACTAAAATTAGTAGAGGGGAGGGTCAATTTCTCCTCAATGGGATGATCAGAAAACATTTATAAACCAAATCAAAATTCCAATGCAAGTTATTCTGTTTTCGTGGAAAATATAACAACCAAGAAGACCAGAAACCTGGTTGGCAAATTTTCTCTCAAAAGGAAATGTACTCAAGAAGCCCAACTATAATACAAAGTGAGAATGTACTTAACACATGGGAAATTATGTGAATGATTGACTCTGCTTAAAACCCCTCCCCGAGCTTCTATAAAACCATTCTGTTAGTACTTTTGATGAACTGGCCACTGGTGTTTTTTTTTCCCCCAGGACTGCCATTAAATGAGGATTTACTCCTATATAGCCTTTGGGGGGGCAATTTTTAAAATTGAGGTACTTGCATAAAAAAACTCACCGTTTTAAAGTAGCTTCTAATATATTCACAATACTGTGTAACCATCACTATCTTATTTCAGAACATTTACTTCTTCCCAAAAAAGAAACCTCATACTTGTTAATAGCCACTCCCAATTCCCTTCTACCCACATACGCTGGAAACCTTTAATCACCTTTGTGTCTGTACAGATATGCCTATTCTGGACATTGCATATAAATGGAATCATACAATATAAAGCTTTTTTGTCTGTCTTCTTTCACCTATCATGATGTTTTTGAGGTAGGTTCATCTATGTGGTAGCATGTATCAGTAGTTCATTCCTTTTTATGGCTGTATAATATTCCATTATATAGATTATACCATATTTTTGTTTATCCATTATTCAGGTGATGGATATTTGGGTTGTTTCCACTTTTGGAAAGTGGGAAATTTGGGGGATTTTTTTTTGAGTCTATATCCATAGGGATAATGGTCTACAATTTTCATTTCTTTTTCTTCTTTTTTTGTAATGTCTCTCTCTAGTCACGGTATTAGGGTAACACTGACCTCATAGAATGCGTTGCGAAGCATCTTATCCTATTTTCTGGAAGCATTTGTGAAACATTGGTATCGATTTTTCTTTAAATGTTTGGTAGAGGGATTTATCCATCAAGAATATCTAACAATTGTAAATATTTATGCTCCCAACTTGAGACACACAAATATATAAATCAATTAATAATGAACATAAAGAATCTCATTGATAATAATACAATAATAGTAGGGGCGCCTGGGTGGCGCAGTCGGTTAAGCGTCCGACTTCAGCCAGGTCACGATCTCGCGGTCCAGGAGTTCGAGCCCTGCGTCAGGCTCTGGGCCGATGGCTCAGAGCCTGGAGCCTGTTTCCGATTCTGTGTCTCCCTCTCTCTCTGCCCCTCCCCCGTTCATGCTCTGTCTCTCTCTGTCCCAAAAATAAATAAACGTTGAAAAAAAAATTTAAAAAAAAATAATACAATAATAGTAGCGATATAATAATAGTAGGGGACCTCCCCCACTTGCACGCTCTGTCTCTCCCTCAAAAATAAAAAAACATTTAAAAAAATTGCAGGTCAATATCCTTCATGAATATAGAGGCAAATTTCCTTATCAAAACATTGCCAAATAAAATAAACAGCATATAAAAAGAATTATGCTTCCAGACTAAGGAGGATTTACCCTCTGGGATAATTCAATGTTAATTTAACATCCAAAAATCAATCAATGTAACTCACTATAATAGCAGGATAAAGGAGAATACCCATACAATCATTCCAATAGATTCAGAGCACATATGACAAAATCCAATATCTATTCCTGGTAAAAATTTTTAGAAAATTGGAAACAATTAAGGACTTCCTCAAATGAATAGAGGGCATTTATAAGGCATATAAAAAAGCAGTATTGTATTCCCATACAATGTAGCACTTTTTGTGAAAAATTGTTTTTTTCTGAGAAAATATAGGAATGATTAACTTGGGTGAATTTTGAAACATTAAAATAGAAAATAAAATTCTATTTTACCATATATTCCCCAGTAAGTAGAACCAAAGGAGGGCAGGTAACAGTAAATATTTTATCTCCTGAAAATACATCTATAAGCTATTCTGTTGAATAGTCAGATCAATTCCTGACTATGAGCAGAGAAAGGGTAACAACGCTGATGGTACATAAATTTGGATCCGATACTGGCTCCATGTTTGCTGTAATCTGTATCCTTGGCCTATTCCACTCAGATGACAAACATACTGTTAATAAGGTATATTGTACCACAAGTATATCCTACAGTGTTTATCTCATTGGAAACAGTGACTGAAACAATGCCCTCAGTGGAAAATGTGATGAGTTGTATAAAGATCAAAATACTTTATACTAATAATAGTAGTTGTGTGTGAAGGATTAAAACATGGGTTGTACTGTATAGAGTTAATAACTCTACATTGCTGCCAGGTTTTGTTTCCATTCTGGTCCCTGCCAGAGAGACATGAATTTCAAGCCAAGTCTTGTGGGAAAAATAGTTTTTCTCACCAGAATGTAAGATCCATGAAGGTTGGGAACCCTGATTCATTCACCAATGTCTCCCTAGCATATTGTTCTTGGAACAGAGTTTAATATTTGTTGAATGAATAAATGCCTCAATGGCATGTAAGAAAAGGGAACAAGTTTTGAGTTCAAACCAAGTCATTCTCAGTCATTCTCGGATTTCCTCCAGGATAAATTAGAAAATTAGAGTGAAACTCAATTTCCAAGGGATTGTGGCTGGTGGGGAATGGAAGTGGCCCCCAAAAGACCCCAGTCAAGTGGCTGTGGATGCCACATGGCAGTCCTACATACCAGAGTGGGACGGAGAATCTTTGGGTATAGAATTCTGGTAGGACACAATAAAGCACGTTCTTGGTCTTTGCCTCTCCACCACCATCTCATAGGGTTTGAAAGTGTTCTCGAATCTTTAAATCTGTATTCTCCTGGGACAAAGAAAAGGGCTTCAGATCTCTTCTGATTCTCAGTTATGGAGTGCCAGTTGGAGCAGCCTATAGGTGTGGTTCAGGAATAGAGTGAGGTTCTAGGACAAGAGCAATGTCAAGGATACACCAAGTACACAGATAGAGGGCCAGGTCTTGAAGTGGAGGGGTATTACTTCTCAGATTGAGATAGTACAGAATCTAGGTAAAGACAGGACAATTTAGAGGTGATGAAGAGGGATAGATATAGAAACATTTTACAGTAGATAGGAGTATGTACAAACCTTTGAAGTGGTGGAGAGGGAAGGTGAAGGAACTCATTGAGGCCCAAGCCATAGCCACCTATCCTTATTTCTGGAAAAATATGATTGTTGTTGGAGCCTACTCTGTTGCATGTTCTGGAAAGGTGATTTCTCTTCTCAGTATGAGGAGTAGATTATGATTAGTCTCATTGTCTTTATAAGGAGTTAGTTTAAGATGGGTACATGACACAGTTTTGCCTAATGAGACCCAAGGGAAATTCGGCTAGAGGCCTCCTGAAAGATTTTTCCTTCCTTTGTTTAGAGGGAGGGTGTAGGGAATGAATCACAGGTCTGGGAGGCATCATCCCTCTTTGCTGGATGCCTCTATTTGCATCTGATGCCAAAGAATGCTGAAGCCATGGTATAGCCCTGACAGATGACAGGAAATATTACCATCATGCTGGAGATGGCAGAGCAGAAAGAAATCCACTTGGGCCTTTGATGACATACTTGAGCTATTCAATTAACTAACCTTGGAATCATCTTCCTCCAAACTTATTTTATGAGGTAACACATTTCTTATTTTTAAAAAGTCACCTCCAATCAGGTATTCTATTGCTTGCACTTGTATTGATGCCTTCATCCTTTCGGAGTAAAGTAAGAAATAAGAGCATGTGTGATACATACAAAATTTGGGATTTGAAAGGTTTGAAACAGATATTTCAGCTTTTATCTATAGCCCCACTCCCTCTTCTTCCCTTCACTCCATCCCACCCCACCGCCCTTTGGACTTGGACAAGGGCCAGGAGACACAGAACTGGGCTCAGAGAATCTCTCCCTTCTGATGACCTAGTCTTTGTTTTTGGTTCAAGCTTATTGTGTCTGGTTTCTTCTTCCTTGAGGACACGTTCTCTCCCAGGAGGCTCCTCAGTCACTGGGGTAATCAGACATGTCTAAATCTCAACCCACAACTTAGGCTCAAGTGGGGGGCCCCAACTTCAACACCATTGTTTTGGCCTGTATCTAGAATGCTGTGCTGCCTTTGAGCACAAACAGAAAGAGATGAAAATGGACCAGACTCAGGGCTGGGAACTGGCACAGGTATAAGAGAAGGTCAGAGTACATAGGAATTAGCATTGCTCCCCTGGGTCATAACTTCTATGAAGACCACATAGCACACAACCCAGAATGCCACATATACAGAGTTAATGCTCAAAAGATGTGCATTGAATTTAATTAAATGAATGGTTTCTAAACTGAAGGTCAAATGGCTTTATTCTACTGAATGTTCCATTTAGAGAGCTCCTTTCACCCACTACTTCCCTCCTCAAACAAAACCTTCAGTATTTTCACCTCAATTAGCTAAGTTCATTTTTGTAACACACTTATGATATAGGGAAGGTAAGAACAGTTTAATTTAATTTAATTTAATTTACCAAGAAGAAGTGAAGGTACATGGAGTTGTGTGCAGAGCTAGAGTGATCCACTAAGTCCTCAGGCTCTGAAGCCATTGTTCCGATGTCCCTGCATATACTTGTTTGATATCACTTTCTTTGTTCTTTCTTAGTCGCTTGCTAATTACCCATGCCAATCATATTCAGGAACACCATAGGCTACAGGTCAAGCCACAGTCTCAGGAGGATGTAATGCAAGAGAGAAAACAAGGTACAATATTAGTATTTTCCTCTTTCAAACGTATCAATTGTGGCCCATAAGTCTGAAAATGTGTGCAGGAGGGAGTGGTGCTGTTTTCCCCCCTCAGGTGTAATGAGTAAAAGATATAGCAAATGCTCTGATTGGACCACAGCTGAAAACCAAGTGAGAAATTCACCAGTTCAAGATTCTCTTAATAGAGAACACTCAAGAATGTTGAAAGGGTTCATCACTGAGTCACTAAAGAATCAGAAGGGATGCATTCTTTACTCCTCCTCACTGAGAAGTCTCCATTGCATAACTTTACATGTAGTCTGTTAAGAAAGCCTGGATGGGGGCGCCTGGGTGGCGCAGTCGGTTGAGCGTCCGACTTCAGCCAGGTCACGATCTCGCAGTCCGTGAGTTCGAGCCCCGCGTCAGGCTCTGGGCTGATGGCTCAGAGCCTGGAGCCTGTTTCCGATTCTGTGTCTCCCTCTCTCTCTGCCCCTCCCCCGTTCATGCTCTGTCTCTCTCTGTCCCAAAAATAAATAAACGTTTAAAAAAAAAAAAAAAAGCCTGGATGGCAGTGGAACGTTTGGTATAAACATTGACAGAAATGCTAATTACTATTCTAACAAACACTCTCTTTTCTCACTCATCATTCATTTTCACTGTAGAGAGAAATATCAAGGTGTTTAGAAGACAGGGTCCCGAACTGGAGAAGGCTCAAAGGAGAAATGGTGTGGGTGTGGAAGAAAGAATGCCCAGGACGAAGGGGAGCAAGGCTGTGGGTGGAGGCTGCTCTATCCAGAGTGAAGAGATTCTGCATTAGCCTTAGGCTAATCTCCTGCCACTCAACTGGCCAGACGAGCAGACAAGGGCACTGGGGCCTCAGATCCTTGGACCCCTGCTGCAGAAGGACAAATTTCTCTCTCTGGCTGCTCCACTGCCCAGAGGCTGGGCCAGAGGGAGGTGAGTGGACTGGACCGCAGTTCCACTCCTGGGGCCACATGGATGGATTGTACTTCCCTGGGCAAAGCGTTCAGTTTCTATAGTTAAGTCTGATGCTCAATCATTGTTGAGTGTAATGTTAGCTGTAGGGTTTTATATATGTACATTATCAAGTTAAGGATGTTCCCCTCTATTTCTAGTTTACTGGGAGATTTTATTCTGAATGGAGTTTGGATTTTGACAAATACTTTTCAGTGTCAATTGATACAATCAGAGGATTTTTCTTCTTTAAGCTGTTGATATGGTTTGTTGTGTTGAATGATTTTTCTTTTTTTTTCTTTTTTTAAGGTTTCCATTCTTTAATTTTTTAACATAATATACAGAACCACAATACTATTTCAATTTCAAATTATGGGAGCTCACATTCAGATATGCTTGGATTACAATACTGGGAAAATTCATGAAAAAGGTATTTAACAGTTTGTAAGATAATCAAGTATCTCTTTGCTATGTGGGCGAATGCATTAATAGTAACTTTTTTAAAAATGCAGTTTTTTGGACTTCAAATTATTATAAAAGAATATGAATATTATATAGTGATACTTTCTAAATTTCTCAAGTTCATTCCATCTTGAAGGCTGAAGGCAAATGTTACATATCAGAACATTCATGAGACCATTCATTTCTCTTTTGTACTTAACTATAAAAATCAAAAATGAAACCACACTTTCCTAAAGACATAGCTATTTCTAGGCTATATTAGTTTAATCAGAAAAGACTACTGGAACTAAATTATCACTTTTACGTTAACAACTTTCACAATACAGCTTTCCTAAAAAGACAAAAAAAATTGAGAATTTGGATTTCCCTTACTGAATTTAACATAATAGAATCTGATACTTTCTGGCTTTAATAAACTTCAACTCTTTTTTCCAGTAGGAACTATCTACACAGGACAGTACTACAAACAACTATTCCAGTGAGACGTATATTTAGATTTACAATATGATCAGCACAATATTGCCATAAAAAGTTTTTCTGCAGGTAAAAATGCTAAGAAAGGCCACAGTGGACAGTGTCAGACACCGAGAATACAGTAGATTACAGGTACCACTGAGACTCAGAGGAGACCACAAGTTTCTAATTTTTTTTTTTAGCAATGGAAAAAAGAAAACATTTAGAGAAACATAAGAGTAAAAATATATAATTCCACTGTCAATAATGTGACTTTTCAGACACTGCTTTCTTAAACAGGCAAATTAGCAGAAATTTAAGTTAGGGAAAGTGAAAAAGATCAGAATATGAAAGATGTTCCTTGTTTTTGCATCAAAGAAATGAACTAGGATTAGCACGAGGATCTTTCTGGTTCCTGCATCTGTAGGTCAGCCAAACACCCAGAATCTCTGTAAAGCTCAAGAAGAGGCCAATGCCATCGACAAATCTCAAAACCTCCCCCCGGCAAATTTCCTTTTTTTTTTTTTCATATTTTCCTATTATTGGAGCGTATGGTGAGCATGGGTGGCTGCTTTTGACACAGCTAGCCAGACAAGTGTCATGTGGGTTAAAGGTTCGAAACCCACAGCAGTCTAAATTTCTCTGGATTTCATTTCGAGCACTTGCTGTATTGTTCCGACCAACTTTTCTAAAAGCTGACCTGTGTACAGCAGCTTGAGCGCCGCACAGGCAGTTCTTGGAACACGAGAAGCCCCCCTCACACCATCTTGGAGCCGGCGGTTCCCGAAACCGCAGGTAAGCCTGGCTCGGGCGGAGCCTCTGTGACAGCCTCTTTTTCCTTGCCTTTGGGGCCTGGCCGAGGCCGGGATGGGGGTGGGGGGGCTGCAGTGAGCTGCGCGCCCGCCGCCACTCAGCTAGAATCTGCTCCGCTTTGAGTGATTTTTTAAATGTTGAACCAGCTTTTCGTACCTGCAATCAATCCCGCATGGTCATGGTGTATAATTCCTTTTAATAAACTGCTAGATCCTGTTAACTGGTATTTTGCTGAGGACTTTTGTGTGTAAGTTCATGGCAGATACTGATCTGAAGTTGTTGTTTTGTTTTTTTTTGTTTTTTTTTTTTTTCACTGTGTTAACCTCTTATTCTATTTTCGTAAGAGGTTGGGTAGAATTGTGTTATTTCTATTTAAATATTTGGTATAATTATTCAGTAAAACTATATGAGCCTGGAGATTTCTTTTTAAGAAGGTTTTAAATTATGAATTAATATTATTTAATAGTTATAAGAAGGAGCATTCAAAGTATCTCTTTTTAGTGAGATTTATTAGTTTGTGATTTTCAAGCAATTGGTCTACTTCTTCTAAATTCTAAAATACATGTGTGTAGAATTGTTTGTAATATTCCTTTTTTTATCATTTTGGTGTCTGCAGGATCTGTAATGATCTCTGTCCCTCTGCCCCTCCCTTGCTTGCTCTGTGTCTCTCTCAAAGATAAATAAATGAACATTAAGAAACAAAAGAAATGCAGAACCTCTGGCCCGCCTCCAGATCTGCAGAATCAGAATCTGGTTTTTAACAAGCACGCCAGATAATTTTGTATGTACATAGAAGTGCCCCTCTGCATTATACAATATGTAGTCCTTTTTAATTTCCAAAGATCAATCACTATTACTGTCTACTCATAAGTAGGCTTGTCAGATTTAGCTAATAAAAATACAAGATTCCCAGTTAAATTTGAATTTCAAGATAAACAAGAAATAATTGTTAGTGTAAGTATGGCCTGTATTTTATCTGACGACTCTACTTAACCATATACCCCTTTCCCCACAATTAACAAAATGAACAAACATAAAAATTGACATAGCCTACACGAATGCATGCAAACCAGTTTTGTTGTTGTTTTGGCAAGATTATAGACGGCATGACAGCAGGACATGTACACTCCACCCAGTCTCAAGAACAGTGGGTTCTGTTGTAAGCATTCCATATCTGGGGTCTCTATAATTTGAAGGAAGAGTGGCTTCTCCTATTAACTATCCCATAGAATGAAGTCTTCCCCACGCCAAAGTACACAATGAGTTGCAACTGCTTTTACTTAATGAAATTTGACCGAAAGCACCTTTATCTCATAGAACCTGACTTACATTTCTTTCAAAATACAGATGAAATGAGTCTTAAAGTAAGTAAAGAAAATACACAGTAGGGGAAGCTGAGTGGCTCAGTCAGTTAATCCTCATGGTTCGTGGGTTCAAGCCCTGTGGCGGGCTCTATGCTGACAGCTCAAACCTGGAGCCTGCTTCGGATTCTGTGTCTCCCTCTCTCTCTGTCCCCTCCTCTGCTTGCACTCTCTCTCACTCTCAAAAATAAATAAACATTTTTAAAAAATTTAAAGAAAATAAAATATGCAACAAATTAAAAAATGTGAAAGTATGTACTGGCATCTCTGGAGAATGCTTTTGTTTTCTTCCTAAAGGTTGTTGCCCATGTCTGGGAGTCTTAGAAAAATAGTTTTCAAACATTCTGTCTGAGAAAAAGAGAAATTCTATAATGTATCAATAGGAATTAGAGGCATCATGTTCAAAAATTGAAGAAAACTTTTAGTACTCCAAAATATATACCAATTGCCTTGGTGTGTGTGTGTGTGTGTGTGTGTGTGTGTGTAAAGTATGAGATGGCTTAATTCACTCTAACATTTCAGCCAATACAAAAATTGCCAAGCAAACAAATAGGGAATTTTGGGTGGTTGGGAGTCAGTGACTTTCCATTTATAATTCTTAGGAGTAAGTGAGTAGTTTTCTAGATAAGAACTTCTTGGAGAGGTGCACAAGAAGTGAGCCACCTCCAATGAAGCTTAACAATAAAAACCTTTCAGTTAACTTATTCCCACCAAGTCTTATCTTCCTGGCTGGTGATGAAATGTCTAGGAACTCTCAGAGGGATTATAGTTCCAGGAAGCAGAGTATCGTTAAGGGCTAATGAGTATTAGGGACTAAATATGTATACTTTTCCCTCCGGAGATTTTATTTCATGTTTGGTGCCACTTTTTATTTTTTTAATTAATTTTTTTTGCTGCCACATTTTAATTCATTGTTTGCAAGCCCTGCTCTAGAGGGCAGGTGTTTTTTTTTTTTTCAACGTTTATTTATTTTTGGGACAGAGAGAGACAGAGCATGAACGGGGGGAGGGGCAGAGAGAGAGGGAGACACAGAATCGGAAACAGGCTCCAGGCTCTGAGCCATCAGCCCAGAGCCTGACACGGGGCTCGAACTCCTGGACCGCGAGATCGTGACCTGGCTGAAGTCTGATGCTCAACCGACTGCGCCACCCAGGCGCCCCGAGGGCAGGTGTTTTTAATAGGTTAATGATGCACACTAGTTTATGAGTCAGGCCATAAATGAGTCAACTGACTAGGCTTTCATTAAATATTAAATAATAAAGAAAAATATAAGCATGCCATCAGTCATCTTATATATACTATTTCTATAAAATAGCTCAGTGTTTAATTCATAATGCAGAACAATTAGAAACTATCTAAAGCTCTTTCCCTGCAAATAGTGGACTGGTTAAATAAATAATAGCACATCCATAACTTGCAGGCATTAAAAGCAATCTTGTCCAGGCATCCTTGGAGATATAGCTGACTTTAGGATTGGAGCAGAAAATTACAAGATGATCCTGGAACATGTTGTCATATCAGAAGTATGGCTGGCTCATGCTGGCTCATGCTAAAAAGGACTCAGGAGCCACCTTGAAGATCCTCCTGCTGCTCAAAGAGGGGACAATTAGAGTAGCAATGAGAAGAATAACTCTAATGGATTGAAACATATCAAATCTATTTCAATGCATTAGATCTGACTGATACTCTAAAAACAATGCTAGGGAACCAACTCATAATTTTAAAAACTGGAAAATAAAAAAGAATGAAGTATTTTATCTCGCCTTTCATTTCCATATGGTGCCTAAGGGTATCCATGGAGTTAATAAGGGGATATTTTTTAACAGAAGTATTCCAGTTAATAAATGGAGAAGAAATGATAGAATGTCATAATTTTATTATCTTTAATGAAAAATTACAGCTAGGACAGGATCTTGAGTGGCTGTTAACTTCCCCCAGAACAGACAAGCAGACATTATTTGCCTCCTGATGGCATGTATACAGCACCACATATGAAGTATTTTTGTGAAAAATCACACTAGGCACCTTGGTGGCTCAGTCTGTTAAGTATCCAACTTTGGCTCAGGTCATGATCTTGCCTTTCTGAATTCAAGCCCCATGTCGGGCTCTGTGCTGACAGCTCAGAGCCTGGAGCCTGCTTCAGATTCCGTGTCTCCCTCTCTCTCTGCTCCTCCTCTGTTTGCACTCTGTCTCTCAAAAATGAAAAAGTGTTAAAAAAAATTTTTAAAAAGAAAAATCACACTAAAGTCTATTAAGCCTCTAAATCTAAATAATAGTTCACAGAAAATATGGAGGATAAAAACCACACCAAATGACATGGTGCAAAAACCCAGACTATGGAAAACTGTACAGAACAGACAATCCAGGGGTCCTTGGGTGGCTAAGTGTCTGACTCTTGATTTCATCTCAGGTCATGAAACCTGCTTCAGATCCTCTGTCTTCCTCTCTCTCTGCCGCTCCCCTCCCCCCCCCCCGCCTCATTCTCTCTCTCTCTCTCTCAAATAAATAAAATAAAATAATTATAAAATTATAATATTGACATTCTTGTTACGGTTTTAAGAAGTATCCTTACCTTTGGGGTGCCTGGGTAGCTCAGTAGGTTAAGTGTCCGACTTCAGCTCAGGTCATGATCTCACGGGTTTGTGAATTCAGGCCCCATGTCAGGCTCTGGGCTGACAGCTCAGAGTCTGGAGCTTCCTTCAGATTCTGTGTCTCCCTCTCTCTCTCTTCCCCTCCCCTGCTCACATTCTCTCTCTCTCTCTCTCTCTCTCTCTCTCAAAAATGAATAAACTTTAAAAGAATTTTAAAAAAAGAAGTATCCTTACCTTTTATATATGTATGCTGAAATATTTATGGATAATATGAATTGATGTCTGGGATTTGCTTTGAATTACTCAGGAAGTGAGGATGAAGGAAAATTGGCCATGAGTTTAATATTTGTTGATCCAGGTAGTGGATTCATGGGGGTTAATTATACTGTTCTATTCATATTGTAAGGAAATGATTTTTTTTAAGTTTTATTTATTGGGGTGCCTGGGTGGTGCAGTCGGTCATGATCTCACGATTCGTGAGTTCGAGCCCACATTGGGCTCTGTGCTGATGGTGCAGAGCCTGCTTGGGATTCTGTCTCTCCTTCTCTCTGGACCTCCCCTGCTTATGCGTGCAATCTCTCTCTCTCTCAAAATAAATAAATAAACTTAGGTTTTTTTTAATTTAAAGGTTTTAAGTAAAAATAAATAAATAAAAAGTAATTTTTTTAACATTTATTTATTTTTGAGACAGAGAGAGACAGAGCATGAACGGGGGAGGGTCAGAGAGAGAGGGAGACACAGAATCCGAAACAGGCTCCAGGCTCTGAGCGGTCAGCACAGAGCCTGACGCGGGGCTTGAACTCACGGACGGGACCGCCAGATCATGACCTGAGCCAAAGTCGGATGCTCAACCGACTGAGCCACCCAGGCGCCCCAAAAAGTAATTTTTTTTTAAGTTTAAGTTTTATTTATGTAAGTAATCTCTACACCCAATGTGGGGCTCCAACTCACGACCCTGAGATCAAGAGTCCCGTGCTCCCCCGACTGAGCCAGTCAGGCGCCCCAAGGGTATGAATTTTTTATAAAATATAGTTAGATTGTAAAATTATATTTGAATATGATCTCACTTTTAATTTTGAAATATATGTTATATATGTACACACACACACACACACACACACACACACAGACTAGAAGAGAAAGAAACATACCAAAAAGTTCTTATTAGCTGTTTGGCGGGATTAGAAGTGAAATATAATTTTTTAATTTGTTTCTATATTGTTCATTTATAGAAAGCAGAGTTTTAATTGAGTTGTAGTTCACATACCATAAAATTAAAATTGAAGAATAAAAATTAAAATTAAAATGTACATTTTAAAGTGTGCGATTCAGTGTTTTTAGTATATTCAAAATATTGTGCAATTATCACCAATCTAATGTCAGAACATTTTCATCACCCTAAAAAGCAGAGTATAAATTAAAAGTTTAAAAATGTAAGGCTGCTATGAACATTCATGGACAAGTTATTGTATGAACATATGTTTTCAGTTCATTAGGTATAGAATTAGGAGTGGGAGCAAATGGCCTAATCCAGGAACACAAGGATCTGCACCTATGTTTCCTTGCAAGAATTTTAGATTTTCAACTCCTACATTTAGGTCTTGATCTCTTTTGAGATAATTTTGGATTATGGTATGAGGTAGGTGACAAAATCCTTTTGCATGTGGATATCCAATTCTCCAATCTACTCTTTTCAATTGGTTGAAAAGATTATTGTTTTCTCATTGAAAGGTTGTGGCATCCTCATTGAAAATCAATTGATTATAGATGTGTGAGGTTACTTCTGTACTTTCATTTTATTTCACTCCTCTATGTTTTCAATATGATGTTTGTTCTTCAGGGTACTTTTCAATTCCATATGAATTCTAGGATTTATTTGTCCATAACTGCAAAAAAGAGGCAGGTTTTTAAAAAAAATTTTTTTAAAACATTTTATTCGTTTTTTGAGAGACACAGGCAGAGTGCGAGCGGGGGCAGGGTAGAGAGAGAGAGAGAGACACAGAATCTGAAGCAGGCTCCAGGCTCCGAGCTGTCAGCGCAGAGCCTGATGCGGGGCTTAAACTCACGTACTGTGAGATCATGACGTGAGCCAAGGTCAGATGCTTAACTGACTGAACCACCCAGGGGCCCCAAAAAGGCAGGTTTGGGTAGGCTTTTCATTCAATCTTTTAATCAATTTGGGGAATTTGCTATCTTAACGATATTATGTACTTTAGTCCATGAAACTGGAATGACTTTCCCATTATCTATGTCTTCTTTAGTTTATTTTGACAATATTTTGTAGTTTTCAGTTTATAATAAGTCTTTTACCTCTTTAGTTAATAATATTCCTAAGTATTTTTTAAATCAGTATTGACTGTATTTTAAATGCAATTATTTTCTTATTTGCTTTCAATTGTTCCATGCAAGTATATAGTAATACAATTTAAAAAAACCCAGGGGCATCTGGATCGCTCACTTGGTGGAGTGTGTGACGTTTGACCTCAGGGTTGTGAGTTCGAACTCCACATTGCGTGTAGAGATTATTTCAAAATAAAATCTTTACTCCATTGTATATATAAACCACATCTACTTGGAAATGAGAAAGAATGAAATCCTGCCATTTGCAGCAACGTGTATAGAACTGGAAGGTATTATGCTGAGTGAAATAAGTCAGTCAGAGAAGGACAGATATCATATGTTTTCACTCATATGTGGACCTCGAGAAATTTAACAGAAGGCCATGGGGGAAGGGAAGGGGAAAAAGTAGTTACAAACAGAGAGGGAGGGAGGCAAATCATAAGAGACTCTTAAATACAAAGAACAAACTGAGGGTGGATGGGGGGGTGGGGGAGAGGGAAAAATGGGTGATGGGCATTGAGGAGGGCACTTGTTGGGATGAGCACTGGGTGTTGTATGTAAGCCAATTTGACAATAAATTATATTCATAAAAATAAAAAAGAAAAAAGAAAGGGAGAATATTTAGGATAAAAAATAAAATCTTAAAAAACAGCTTTATTGACATATAATTTGTGAATATACAATTCACCCATTTAAACTGTACAATTCAATGATTTTTAGTATAGTATAGTCATAGATATGTGCAACATCACCACAGCCAATTATTATTAACATATTTTTGTCACCTCAGTAAAAATCTCATAGTCTTTAGCAATCGTTTCCCTAGCCTGCAAAACCTTTACCATAATAAACAAGTAATCTACTTGCTCTCTCTTTAGATTTGCCTATTCTGAACATTTAATATAATTGGAATAATATAATGTCTCCTTTGTGTCTGGCTTCTTTCACTTGGCATAATGTTATCAAGTTTCATCCATGTTGTGGCATGTGTCACAAATCATTCCTTTTTAAAGCTAAATAATATTTCACTATACACATATACCACATTTTGTTTATCTATTTATCTGTCAATGGACACTAGGGTTACTTCCACCTTTTAGCTATTGTGAATAATGCTGTTATGAACATGGGTGTACAAATACCTATTTGAGTCCCTGCTATCAATTCTTTTGTGTGTATATCTAGAAGTGGAATTGATAGGTCATATGGTATTGTTATGGACTAAATGTTTGTGTGTCCCCCTTAAATTCATATTTGGAAGTCCTAACCCCCAATGTGATGGTATTAGAAGTTGGGGCCTTTGAGAGGTAATTATGTTTAGATGAGGTGATAAGTGTATATCCTCATGATGGGATTGGTGTCCTTATAAGAAGAGACAGGAGAGAGAAGCGCCTGTGTGTCTCAGTTGGTTAAGCATCCTACTATTGATTTCAGCTCATGTCATGATCTCATGGTTTGTGAGATCGAGCCCCTCTGTCAATTTCTGTGCTAAGAGTGTGGAGCCTGCTTGGGATTCTCTCTCTCTCTCTCTCTCTCTCTCTCTCTCTCTCTCTCTCATTCTCTGCTCCTCCTCCTTCAAGATAAATAAACTTAAAAAATAGTGGGTATTATTATAAAAAAAAAAAAGAAGAAGAGACAGGAGAGAAATAGAGCTATGTGAAGATACAGCAGGAAGGCAGCCATGTATAAGCCAGGAAGAGGGCTCTTACTAGGAATAGAATTGGCCAGCACCTTGATCTTGGGCTTCCCAGACTCAAGAACTATGAAAAATAGTTATCTGTTGTTTAAGCCACCCATGCAGACTGAGACAATAATTATATGTCTACCTTTTGAGGAACTGCCAAATTGTTTTCTATGGGGTGCACCACTTTACTTTCCCACCAGCAATACACAAGGGTTCCAATTCCTCTATATTCTCACCAACATTTGTTATTTTCTCTTTTTTTGAATACTTATAATGGTGGGTCTGAAATGGTATCTCACTGTAGTTTTTCTTTTTTTGAGAGAGTGTGTGTGAGCGAGTGGGGGAGGGGCAGAGAGAGAGGGAGACATAGACTTCAAAGCAGGCTCCAGGCTCCAAGAGCCCAATGTAGGGCTCAAATCCATGAACCATGAGATCATGAACTGAGCTGAAGTCAGATGCTTAACTGACTGAGCCACCCAAGCGTCCCTCATTGTAATTTTTATTTGCGTTGGAATGATGTTGAACATCTTTTCATGTGTTTGTTAGCCATTTGGGAGAAATGTCTGTTCAAGTCCTTTGCCCAATTTTTAACTTGATTGTTTATCTTTTTGTTGTTGAGTTTGGAAAGTTATTTCTGTACTCTGAACTAGACCTATATGAGATATATGATTTGCAAATATTTTCTCCAATTCTGTGGGTTGCCTTCTCACTTAGTTTCCTTTGAGGCACAAACATTTTTAATTCTGATGAAGTGCACTTTATCTATTTTTTTCCTTTTGCTAATTGTGTTTTCGGTGTCATATTTAAGAAAGTTGGATAATCCAAAGTCAAGATTTATACATATAGTTCACTCTAAGAATATCATAGTTTTAGGTCTTTGACCCATTTTAATTTTTGTAATATGGTATGAAACATGGTACAAAATCATTCTTTTGTATGTGGATATCACTTGTCCCAGAAGCATTCATTGAAAAGACTAATTTTCCTCATTAAATGGTTGTGGCACCCTTGTCAAAATCAATTGGCCATAGTTGTATGGGCTTACTTCAGGACTCTCATTCTCTTCCACTTGTCTACATTTCTTTTTTTTAATTAAAAAAAATGTTTATTTATTTTTGAGAGACAGAGCACAAGTGGGGGAAGGGCAAAGAGAAAGGGAGACACAGAATCCAAAGCAAGCGCCAGGCTCAGAGCTGTCAGCACAGAGCCTGATGCGGGACTCAAACTCAAACCGCGAGATCATGACCTGAGCCGAAGTCAGATGCTTAACCGACTGAGCCACCCAGGCGCCCCTCTATATTTCTATCCTTACATTAGAACCACACTCTTTTGATTACTGTAGCTTTGTAGTATGTTATGAAATGGAGAAATGGGACTAATCCTACATTGTTCTTCTTTTTCAAATTTGTTTTGGCTATTTGGGATCCTTTTCAATTTCATATGAATTTTATGACCAGCTCATCCATTTCTGCAAAAATAAAAAAGAAAGGAGGTGATGTCTTGACTAGTCTTACATTCAATCTGGAGGTACAATTTCGGGGAGCATTGCCAATTTTTTTAGAGAGACAGCATGAGTGGGGGAGAGGGGAAGATAGAGGGAGGGAGAGAGAGAGTGAGTGAGCGAGAGAGAGAGAGAGAGAGAGAGAGAAAATCTTAAGCAGGCTCCACACTTAGCTTGGACCCTGACACAGGGCTCGATTCCACAACCCTAGGATCATGACCTGAGCCAAAATCAAGAATCTGATGCTCAACCGACTGAGCCACACAGGCATCCTGGGGGAGTATTGCCATATTAACACTAACACCCCTTAACACTAATAAACCCTTAATCTACTTGCTATCTCTCTATATTTGCTTATGTTTGGCATTTCATAAAATTTAACCATAAAAAATGTGGCTTTTGTGCCTGGCTTCTTCACTTAACATATGTTTTAAGGTTCATCCATGGTTCAGCACATATCAGTACTTTATTCTCTCTTATGGCTGTATAGTATGCCACAGTATGGATATAAAGTATTTTGTTTATGTATCTATCAATTGATGAATATTTCGGTGTTTCCATTTTTTACTATTATATACAATGCTGTTAGGACCTTTGGTGTATAAGTTTTTTTATGAGCACATATTTTTAATTCTCTTGGGTATATACCTAGGAATGGAATTGCTAGATCATACATTAAGTCTATGTTTAACTTTGTAAGGTATGGCCAAAATGTCTTCCACAGTGGCTGCACCATTTTACATTCTTACAAGCATTATATAAGGGTTTGGTAATGGTTTCTTCGATTGACACCAAAAGCACAAGCAACCAAAGAATAAATAAGTTGGATTTCATGAAAATCAAAAACTGTTGTGCTTCTAAGTACATTATCAAGAATGTGAAAAGACAGGGGCCTGGGTGGCTCAGTTGGTTAAACGTCTGACTCTGGATTTTGGCTCAAGTCATGATCTCCAGGTTGGTGGGATTGAGCCCTATCAGCACAGAGCCTGCTTGGGATTCTCTCTCTCTCTCTCTCTCTCTCTCTCTCTCTCTCTCTCTTTTTGCTCATCCCCTGCTTGCACGTGCATGCACATACTCTGTCTCTCTGTCTCAAAATAAATAAATAAACATTAAAAAAAGAATGTGAAAAGGTGACTTGGAAAATTGTAGAAAATATTTGTGAATCATATTTCTGATAAGCTTTTAACATCCATAATACGTAAGTGACTTTCACAATTCAACAACAGAATGACAAGCAACCCAATGAAAAATTGGCAAAGGACTTGAATAAAATTTTCTCCAAAGATATGTTACAAAAGGCCAACAAATACATGAAGAGATGTCCGTAAGGAAATGTAATTCAAAACCACGCTGTGATACCACTTAGTACACACTAGAAGGGGTAAAAAAAAAAGTGGATAATAAACATCTTGGTGAGGATATACGGAGGTAGGAATTCTCATACATTCCTGGTGGGAACGTAAAATGTCGCAGCTGCTGTGGAAAACAGTTTGGCAGTTCCTCAAATAGTTAAACATAGAATTACTATGTGATCTAGTAGTTCTAGGTATATTCCCAAGAGAAATCAAAACATGTTCACACAAAAATTTGTACAGGAATGTTTACAGCAGCAATATTCATATTAGCCAAAAGGTAGAAACAAACCAAATGTCCGTCAGCGGGTAAAAGGATAAACAAAATATGGTGTAATCATAAATGGAACATTATTCAGCCCTAAAAAGGAATGATGCATGCTACAACATTGATGGACCTTTATTTTTTAAAAAAATTTTAAATGTTTATTTATTTATTTTGAGATAAAGGTGGGGTGGGGTGGGGTAGGGACAGAGAGAGAAAGGGAGAGAGTGGATCTCAAGCCGGCTCCACACTGTAGGCCCAGTGCAGGGCTCTATCTCATGAGCAGTGAGATCGTGACCTGAGCCAAAATCAAGAGCGGGATGTTCAACCGACTGAGCCACCCGGGTGCCCCCATTGATGGGCCTTTTAAACATAATGCTAACTGGGGCACCTAGCAGGCCCAGTCTGAGGAGCATGTGACTCTTGCTCTCTCAGTCATGAGATCGAGCCCCACATTGGCTGTAGAGATTACTTACATAAATAAACTTAAAAAAAAAACTAAAACATAATGCTAATTGAGAGAAGCCAGACACAAAAACTCACATATTATATGATTAAAATTTATTTTAATGTTTAATTATTTTTGAGAGAGAGAGAGAGAGAGAGAGAGAGAGAGAGAGAAACACAGTGCAGTGGGGGAGGGACAGAGGGCGAGGGAGACCCAGAATCTAAAGCAGGCTCCAGACTCTGGGCTGTCAGCACAGAGCCCGATGCAGGGCTCGAACTCATGAACCACGAGATCATGACCTGAGCTGAAATCAAGAGGCAGATGCTTAACCAACTGAGCCACCCAGGTGCCCCATTTTGTTATTAATTTTTATATCACATTGTTCCCTTTTTCCCAAGTGGACAGAGCTATTATAGGAAATCCACTGGTGGGAATAAAGTGTCATTAAAAATCATTAAAATTGACACATGAAAAGACTGTATTGCAGCATAAAAATTATTTCTGTTATAATGTCAAGTGAGTGATAGATATGATTCCAGCCCCAATTTTTGAAGTGTCTATTGCATTAGGTATATGTTGTGGAAAGAGGCCTGACAGCTCCAACCCTGATGGAATATGCAATCTAATGGGGAAAAGAAAGTATAAAATAAAATATCACCGGCCATAATAGATATGGAAAATTGCACTATTCGGAGATCAAAAATGGAACCAAAGTCAGATTTCTTTCCGCCTATACTTTCTTGATGCCTGCATTATTTAAACTTGGCTCTTTAAGGGGCGCCTGGGTGGCGCAGTCGGTTGAGCGTCCGACTTCAGACAGGTCACGATCTCGCGGTCTGTGAGTTCGAGCCCTGCATCAGACTCTGGGCTGATGGCTCAGAGCCTGGAGCCTGTTTCTGATTCTGTGTCTCCCTCTCTCTCTGCCCCTCCCCCGTTCATGCTCTGTCTCTCTCTGTCCCGAAAATAAATAAGCGTTGAAAAAAAAAATAAACTTGGCTCTTTGTTATGGTTGATATATGGCTGCTCAGAATATCAGGGGCTCCTTGTTTCTTTGAGCACATGCAGAAGAGGGGGTTGCCTCTGAAACTCTTCCAGAACATGAAAGAAAAACTTTTCTCAAAGCCCCCAGGAAATTGCTACACTCACTAGCCCCAATTGGGTCATGTTTTTAGACAGTCAATGCCAGGGAATGGGATTATGTTGATTTAGATTTGCATTATGTTAATTTGCTAAAATTGGAATCAGAAGGCAGTCAGGGCAGGGATGTAACAGTAAGGAACAGGAGGTGGCCACCAAAATAAGGAGGAGTGGATATTGGCGAAGGTACCACAGGGTCTGTCTGGCACAGGGTCTTGGTTTGGCCACTGATACCTTGGAAATCCCCACCCCCAAAATTGCCTTCCCTGCCTTCGTAAGGAATTATATCCATATATTTTCCATTGAATCTACCTCCCTGTTTTCATCCAACTCAGAGTACCTATGGCTCCTTCTTGCCATGTTGTTGCCCTCAGCTATGACTATTTCCTTGAATTTATTACTCTGAATATATCTTCTTTCTCTGCACTGTCTCTTCTGCTTGGGCCTTACCGGTTTTATTGCATTCACTGATCCAAAAAGATGTCAGAAGAGAAGTCCTTACTTCCATCCCTGAATTGAACGTAATAGAGGTTTAGTAATATTTTCTTTCTACACCTTTGAGACTTCTTCCTCAAGCCAAGCTCAAAACTTGTGCCAGATAGTGGCTATGTGACAAAACCTGTCTGGTTCTCCTCTGTAAAACGAAAAGCATTGTCCTGATCCATTTCCAAGGACTGGCTCCACTGCCCAATTCCGTGGCCCCGAACAGGATTCTGGTGGGAGGAAATGATTGTGAACATGAAGGGGGAGGGGTTGAGTGACTATAGTGTTTGGAAACATGAAGCCCACACTGCTTTGCAGAATTCGAGGGAGGTTTTGCCCTTTATTCTGCATTGGGCTCCGCACCGAATCTGAACAACCAAAACGATACTCCGAAGAGAGGGCCGACGGGGCCTGGCCTCCCTTCCCCCACGCGCGCATCTTCAGCGCCGAGAGCAGCGTAGCCTCGCCCGGCCTCAGTCGTCAGCATGCAGCACGGCTCGCTGGGGGACGGCAGCCAGCCGTGGAACCGGCAATGGATCCAGATGCGTCCGCAGCTGCTTCTCCTTGTGGCTCCGCTTCAGGGCGGAGGAAGGAGTGAGAAGAGCGGGAGGCAGGATGTGCGGGCGCCCGCCGCGCTGCGCTCCCCGGGGGGGCCTGCGCGCCTCTCCCGCCCACCCCGCCTCCCCCCACTGAGGGCTTTGTCCTCCAGCAGGTCCGCGGTCGCTCCCGATTCCCGCCGGCTCTTCCGCGTTCCCTCACCCACCCTACTTCCTCCGCAGGTGACTAAGGGGTTAACTAGCGGCTTTTCCAGGCGCAGCGGGCGCCAGAGCGAGAGCTGAGGCCAAGCCCTAGGGCTGAGACCACCCCAGGGAACAATTGCCCGCCCGAGGAGGCCCACCAGTTCAATTCCCGGGCGAGGGGTGGCCATTTCGTCCCGGGAGGGGGTCCCCATCCTCGCTGGGACCCAGAGCCCCCTGGGGCAAAGTAAGCCTGGGCGCTCTCCTGGCCAAAGCGAATTTTAGTCCCGATGATTGGATGCGGCCACAAGGCTGCAGGCAGTTTCAGGCTGGGAGAGGGGCGCCCCTGGCCCGCGCTCCTCTTCAGGGTGCCAAACTCGCTGTCGGCTCCACGAGGATCAGCTGAGTGGGGCGGCGACTCACGGTCACGAGCCCGCGGGCGGCGCGCTCGGCTGAGGCGGGTGCCGGGGTTCTGGGGCAAGTGGGAGAGCACGTGGCTTTGGCGCGTAGCGAGCTTCGTGGGCTCAGCAGGTCCAGGGCTGGTCACTCGCGGACCGGGCATCAAAACCGGGAGGAAGCCCGGCGAGAGTGACATTAGGGGTCAGTGTCTCTGTTTCCTTTTTAACAACGCGCCTTGGACCTGCAGTGGGGAGCTTTCCGACCCCAGACTGGGTTGGGGACTTAACGGCCACAGCTCGAATTCAGCGCTGCTGAAGGCGTGTTCCCTGCAACTTGTCAATTCTGTCCTTGCCTGGCAAGCCGGTCCCTTCTCGTCCTTCCTCGCCGCCCAGTCCCGGGCTCTCCCCCCTCCTGCTCACACTGTTTTGGTAACAAATGGGGGACATTGGAAACCAGCCCAGCGCCCCAAACTTTCAAACTCTTCCTGATGCCCTGCCCCATCTCCCCACTCTCCACTTTGGGCTTTGGTCTGTCTCCCACGGAGCCCCTCTTCTCAGCTTTAGGACCTCTCAGAAGTGACCAAAGATGAATCCCAGCAGCAGCGCACGGCCGCTAATAGGGATCGGCTCGACTTCAGTGCCGCAGGAGAATTTTCCGCGGCATCTTGGAGTTTACAAAAGGAGCAAAACAAAGAAACAAAAAAGGCGATGTGGAGACTAGGTAGCGTGAACTCCATCTACTTTGGGTAGTAGTTCGGGGGCCTGGAGTCCAGCTTCCCCAAGTTTGACATCTAAATGATGTAATGTCTAGCCTTGCAGATTTAAAATGTGAATGCCAGAGGGGTCATTCGATTTAACCACTTAAAAGGATAACAGTGTAATCATATGTCACCCTCTGATCCTGATATTTGTTAGGAATTTAGGGAAGGGGTCTTATATGAAAAAAATATTTTTTTCAACATCCCTTTCCATTCCCCTCCCAAGATCATATTAATATAGTTGATGATAACCTGAAAGGTGTCAGTTATAGGAAAGCCAGTACAGAGCTAGAATTTCCAGCCATTTGAGCGGGGCACTTTTATTTTAAAACTGCTTTGGAATTTTATGGGGGAGGGGGGTAATAACTAATGACAAAAAATATATCAGCTGAAACCAGAGGGCCTGCCCTTACTTTTAATGGGTTGGATTTTGTTGTTGACTGCTGGGTAGGAGGCAGGACCAATACCTGCTCTATAGAACTGTGTTATAATGAATCTTTCCTGCGGCAGAGTTATTGGACACGATTTTGACTGCATCCATGTAAATGTAAATGTAATGAGATTTACTTTTTTCCAAAGTGGAGATCATAAGCAAAACTTTACATTTCAAACTTAATCTTAGAATCTCTCATATAAGTGGTTTTCTAGAATAGAACATAACTAATATTTCCAAGTGGTGTTAGGTAATAGTATCACTTAATATATTTGCCTTATATTTGTGGACTGTTATTTAAAATGTTAAGGAAATAAGTGAGACAAATAAGTAGAAATTTAGATTTAAAATTAGATTTTAGGGGGTGCCTGGTGGCTCAGTTGGTTAAGCGTCTGACTTCGCCTCAGGTCACAATCTCACGGTTAATGAGTTTGTGCTGACATCTCAGAGCCTGGAGCCTGCTTCAGATTCTGTGTCTCCCTCTCTCTCTGCCCCTCCCCTGTTTGTGTTCTGTCTCTCTCTCACTCAAGAGTAAAATAAACATTAAAAAATAAAAATAAATAAAAAGTAAAGTTAGATTTTATTTTTGTAGTAGTGCTGTCTTTAAGTTTACTTTCTGCATATTTATGACTAATTTCCATTATTAAATTTTTATCCTATTTGTGTACTTTGTTTTTCTTGTTTTAAAGTTTATTTATTTTGAGAGAGACAGAGACATCGCGAGTGGGGGGAGGGCAGAGAGAGAGGGAGAGAGAGAGAATCTCAAGCAGGCTCCGCACTGCTAGAGCATCTCCCAATGTGGGGCTCGAACCATCAAACCCATATATGATTGCGACTTGACCTGAAACCAAGAGTTGGAGGCTTAACGGGCTGAGCCACCCAGATGCCCCTGTCCTTTGTTTTTCTAACTTTTAAAACTCATAGTTTTTTATAAGCATTCCAGAAGCAAGGTCCATTTGATCTCATAAGGAGGGTATGAGAATTATATACAGGAAACTTTTTAAAGTGTTTAGCACAATATCTGGAATTTCTTAAGCACTCTATAAACATTCATTCCTCTTTTTCTTCTCTTCCAATGAAAAGTTACAAATTGATTTTGATAAAAAACCCGTATTAGTAACTCTTAAGAAGTCTTGGATGCTCCTTAGAGAGGCAGCTGTTTTGAAATCCTACAGTTTGCCCTGAATAAGATGATGCACGTGTTATCGTTTTTAGCTGCTCAACAAGAAATTATGTAAGTCAGGGAAATCAAACTCTTTTTATAAAATTGGGGTCACTGGAGGGGCGTCTAGGTGGCTCAGTTAAGCGTCCGATTTCAGCTCAGGTCATGATCTCAAGGTTCATGAGTTCAAGCCCTGCATCAAGCTCTCTGCTGTCAGCACAGAGCCCGCTTCAGATCCTCTGCCTCCCTCTCTCTCTGCCCCTCCCCTGCTTGCACTTTATCTCTCAAAAATAAATAAACATTAAAAAAAATTGGGGCATTGGAGAAGTTCGCCGCATTAAAACAACTTTGGTTTTGGAAATTATTGGAAAAATTGGGGCAACCCAGATTTTGATGAC
Organism: Prionailurus viverrinus; assembly: GCF_022837055.1. Lineage (NCBI taxonomy): Eukaryota > Metazoa > Chordata > Mammalia > Carnivora > Felidae > Prionailurus > Prionailurus viverrinus. Next base: position 100,759,778 of record NC_062579.1, read on the forward strand.
AGAATGCAGGTTCTTAGAAGATGCTTTAGTTCCTCAAATCTTTTTGAAACCAGTGGGGAGATGTTTACCTCACAACGTAGTTGTGAGACCTAAATGAGCTTATGTATACCAAGAGCTTGTCATGATCAATGTTAGTTCTTTTTGCGATGTAATTTTGTTTTCATGTATTCTACTATTTTTATTTTGAGAATAACCAGCTTGAAATGATTTCCCTCTACACATTGAACTGATACTTATGATAGATGTTCAGTGCTATCCAACTGAAATAATTTTTTAATGTTTATTTTTGACAGAGATAGAGAAACAGAGTGGGAACAGGGGAGGAGCAGATAGAGAGGGAGACACAGACTCTGAAGCAGGCTCCAGGCTCTGAGCTGTCAGCACAGAGCCTGACACGGGGCTCATACTCATAAACCGTGAGATCGTGACCTGAGCCGAAGGTGGACACTTAACTGACTGAGCCACCCAGGCTCCCTGAAATAACTATTTTTTTAAAGTAGGCTCCACCCCAAAGTGGGGCTTGAATTCACAACCCTGAGATTAAGAGTTGCATGCTCTACTGAGTCAGGCAAGCGTCCCTGAAATAAGTATTTTAATGTGGTTATGTCATAATGTGCTATTTTTCTTTTCTTTTCTCTTTCTTTTTTTTTTTTTTTTTTGCATGGAGCAGAGCATTTTCTTGGCATCTAGTATAGATAAGTATTTAGAGATGATGCAATAATGTACTAATTGTCCTGAGCCAAATACCTTCTCCCCATTGGTGATACCACTACCTCTCATTGGGTCCACTTTCTTGATTCCTTGTTGTTCGAATTCTGTTCCTAATACTTCTCCAGTCCTGCCTCTCTCCCATACTTCACTTTTCCTCAGTATCTTTTTGTCCAACTTGGAGTCCTCTACTCTTCTCTTGGATGTCTGTACTCTTGTTTTTGGGCTATTCACATGGAAGTCCTTTAACCATCCCAAGTCCTTTCATTCATGGAACATTTACTGAGATTCCACTATATTCTACTCACTGGAATCACCTGGGCAAACCAAAAATGATCAGTCCACATTCTCTGGGCAGAGGGAGTGCTCAGTCTAATGGGGAAGACAGATTACTGTACTATATGATGACAAGTGCTATATAATAGGAACAGCCCTTGGAGTAGTGGAAGCACAGAAACAGAAGCAGTACTTGTTTATGAAACCTTCAAGACATATCCCATACCTAGTGAAAATGATAATCTGTTGCATAATGCAAAGAGCAGATAATTTATGCCTGGAGACAAGTGGTCTTGGTCAAGTGAGTTACTGTCTCTGGGTAGCAGATTCCTCACAAGTAAAGCAAAAGTGTTGAACAAAATCATGATTTCCAAAGTGTGTTTCATAGAATATTACTAATGTGCAAATAAAGAGTTCCATGATCAAATACATTTGTGTGTTACTGGATTAAACAAAATTAAAGAGATTTGTTTATTGTTGAATTTATCAGTTTTTAATTGGTTATTTTAAATTCCAAATCTTTAGGAAAGGAATATAATTCTTCACATCTTTTTTACATGATGGAATCCCTCTATATCCCTCTATATCAGATTAAGTTTAACTGCTACATAAGAGTTTCAAGAAATATTTTAACACCTTTAGGTCTATAGTTGATTGTTAGTTTATTTTTATATATGACATAAAATGAGTCAAACTTTATTTTTTTGCATAAGGTTATCCAATTTTGACAGCATCATTTGTTGAAAATATCCTTGTCACTTTGGTCAAAAATCAGGTGGCCATATATGCAACCTGTACCTTCTATTCTGGACCCTCTATTCCGTTCTATTGGTCTGTGTCTCTATCCTGGCAATACTACTGTCTTGATTACTGTACCTTTATAATAAATCTTAAAACCAGGTAGTATGTCTTTTAACTTTGTCATTATTTTTCAAAGATGTTTTGCTTATTATTCTAGGTTCTTTCCATACCAATTATGAATTTTAGAATCAGCTTGTCAATTTTTACAAGAAAGTCTCCTAGGATTTTGGTTGGTATTTGTTGAATCTATTTATCAATTTGTGGAGGAATGACAACTTACTAATATTGAGTCTTCCAATCCATGAGTAGAGTATATCTTTCTATTTAATTCTTATTTAATTTCTCTTAGTAATGTTTTTGTAGTTCTCAATGTATAAGGCTTGGACATTTTTAACCCAATTATCCTGAAGTATTTCATGTTTTTGATGCTTTAAAAAATTTAATTTCCAGTTGTTCGTGGCTAATGTGTAAAAATACAGTTGATTCCTGTGTATTGACTTCCTGCAACCTTGTGGAACTCACTTATTAGTCGTTGTTGTTTGTTTATGCATTCTGGAAGATTTTATGTTTTGACAACTTATCATCCATGACTAATGAGAAGTTAATGTTTTCCTTTCCTTAAGGTTTTCCAGTTTAGATGCATTTTTTTTTTTCTTGACTTACTGGCTTGGCTAGAATCTCCAGTATAATATTGAATGGAAATGGTAAAAGTGGATAGCCTTGCCTTGTTCCCGATATTAGGGGGAAAGCATTCAATTCACTCTGTCATCATTAAATGTGATTTAGCTGTAGGTCTTTTGTAGTTACCTTTCTTCTCATTAAGGAAGATTCCTTTTATTCCTACTTTGCTAAGAGATTTTATGCTAAGATGTTGCATTTTTTTCAACTGCTTTCTCTATGTCTAATGAGATGATGATATGTTCTTCCTTTGTTCTTTTGTTAATATGGTGAATTACAGTGATTTTGATTGTTCAACCTACTTTGCATTCCTCAGATAAACCTCATTTGGTCATGATGAAGTAGCTCTTATACATATAGACTCAATTAGCTAAAATTTTGCTCAGAATTTTTGAATTTTTTAAGTTTGTTTTCTGAGACAGAGAGAGAAAGCGAGCAGGGGAGGGGCAGAGAGAGGGAGAGAGAGAACCCCAAGCAGGTTCTGTACTGTCAGTGCAGAGCCCAACTTGGGGCTTGAACTAATGAACTATGGGATCATGACCTGAGCCAAAATCAAGAGTTGGACGCTTAACCAACTGAGCCATCCCAGCACCCCAAGAATTTTTGCATCTAAGTTTATGAGCGGTATTGGTCTTTGTTTTCTTATAACGTCTTTAATTGTGGTATCTATAGGATCTAACTTCTGTTCTTTCTCTCAATCCTAATATTGGTTAGTTGGGTCCTGGTCAATCTTTCTAGAGGTTTATCTATTTTACTGACATTCTCAAAGAACTGGCTTTTCTTTGTTGTTGTTGTTTTTAATTTTCAGTGTTTGATTTCTGTCTTTACTTTAGGTTTAAGTTTGCTTACTTTAGGTTTAATTTGTCCTTTGTCTTCTAGTTTCTCAAGGTGAAATTTGAGGTCACTGTTTCAAGATCCTTAATGTTTTCTAATATAAGTATTTACTGCCATAAAATTTCTTCTAACCATGGCTTTATCTCCATCCCACAATTTTTGCTGTTTTCATATTCATTCAGTTTCAGATGCTTTATAATTTCTCTTTTGATTTCTTCCTTGACCCTGTGTTATTTAAAAGTTTGTTTCTCAGGTTCCAAATATTTAGGCATTTTCTAGAAATCTTTGTTTTATTGATATAATTTAATCTAATCTAGTAAAATCTAATTTAATTTCATTGGGTTCAGAGAACACACAGTTTTATAATTCTAATACTTTTAAATGTGTTGTGAATTGTTTTGTGGCCCAGAATATGGTCTATTTTGGTAAACGTTCTCTAGCCATGTGAAAAGAATGTATATTCTGTTGTTCATTGGAGTGTTTTATAAATTTCAATTAGGTCAAGTTGGTAGACAGTGTTAAGTTTTCTATACCCTTACTGATTTTCTGTCTACTTTTACTATCAATTATTGAAAGATATGTTGAAATCTCTAAGAGTGTATTTGTTTATTTTTCATTTCTTTTTTAAAAATTTTTTAAATCTTTATTTTTGAGAGAGAGAGAGAGAGAGAGAGAGCAGAGAAGGAACAAAGAGAGAGGGAGGTAAAGAATCTGAAGCAGGCTCCAGGCTCTGAGCTGTCAACACAGAGCCCCACAACTCACCAACCGCGAGTTCATGACCTGAGCCAAAGTCGGACACTTAACTGACTGAGCCACCCAGATGCCACCTTTCATTTCTATTCTATCAGTTTCTGTTTCATATATTTTGAAGCTGTTATTAGATGTATAAATATTTAGAATTGTGTGTCCTCTTGCAATATTTACCCACCCTTTTATTTTTTAATTTTTAAAAATGTTTAAAAAATAAAATATTTCATTATTTTGAGAGAGAGAGTGAGTGGGGGAAGGATAGAGAGAGAGAAGGAAAGAGAATCCCAAGCAGGCTCCATGGTGTCAGCACAGAGCCCAACATGGGGCTCTATCTCATGAACTGTGAGATCATGACCTGAGCCAAAATCAAGACTTGGACACTTAACCAACTGAGCCACCCAAGCACTCCCCCCGCCCCCTTTATAATCATATAATGTCCTTCTCTCTCTCTACTCATGTTTTTCTATTTTTTTAATGTTTATTTATTTTTGAGAGAAAGAGAAAGAGACAGAGCGTGATCGGGGGAGAGACAGAGAGAGAGGGAGACACACAATCTGAAGCAGGCTCCAAGCTCTGAACTATCAGCACAGAGCCTGTCGTGGGCCTAGAACTCAAAAGCTGTGAGATCATGACCTGAGCTAAAGTTGGACACTTAACCAACTGAGCCACCCAGGCACCCCATCTCTCTACTCATTTTTAATTGGATTGCTTCTCTTTCTGTTGAATTATGAGAGTTCTTTATTCTAGATACTAAAACTATTATCAGATATATGATTTGCAAATATTTTCTCCCTTTCTGTGGATTGTTTTTCTACTTTCTTGGTAGTGTCTTCTAAGGCTCAAAAATTTCTATTTTTTAATTTATTTTAGTTTTTTTTTCTTTTTTAAGTTTATTTATTTAATTAGACAGAGCGAGAGAGTGAGCACAGGGGAGGGGCAGAGAGAGACAGGGAGGGAGAGAGAATCCTAAGCAGGCTCTGTGCTGTTAGCGTGGCACCCGATGAGGGACTTAAACTCATGAACCGTGAAATCATGACCTGAACTAAAATCAAGAGGTGCTTAACCAACTGAGCCACCCTGACACTCCTTAATTTTTTTTGAGGCACAAAAATTTAAAAATTTTGAAGAAGTCTAATTTATCTAAATTTCCTATATTGTTTGTTGTTTATAATATTCCCTTATTTTGTTGCCTGGAAGATCTATGGTGATATCCCTGCTCTTATTTCTGATAATGGTAATTTGTGTCTTCCCTTTTTTTTTCCTGGTTAGTCTGGATACAGGTTTATAAATTTTGTTGATCTTTTGAAATAACCAGCTTTTGGTTTCATTGATTTTCTCTATTTTTTCCTGTTTTCTATTTCATTGGTTTCTGCCTCTGCTTTAATAATTCCTTTCTTCTGCTTACTTTGAGTTTCATTTCTTCTTATTTTTCTAGTTCCTGAAGATCAAAGCTGGAGTCATTGATTTGAGGCCATTTCTTCTTTTCTTATATAGGAATTCAGTGCAATAAATTTCCTTCTAAATACTGCTTGAGCTGTAGCCCACAGCTTTTGTTAGGTTGTGTTTTCATTTTCATTTAGTTCAAAATACTTTCTAGTTTCTCCTTCAGTGTCTTGTAGCAGTGAATTTCAGGGATACACATGAAATATCTGTGTCCAGTAAAGACCATTTTGAGTCTCAGGTTTTGGATCACAGATGGGAAGGCTGGTCACATATGTACATCTTATTGACGAGTGGCCATGACCAGGAGATTCAGGACCCCAACAATGAAACCAGGTTCACATCATCAATCTTCATGTTTGTGCAAAGTAATCATAACAAGATAGCATGGCCATGGCCTATTACTGTAGGTGTACACAACAAAATCATCAATCCGTTGTTGTTAAAAACAACACTTAGATCCTCATGGGTTGCCTAAGGGTCTCTCATGGTTCTCCTGGAGACAGACAAGGAGTAAGCCACCAGACCTGCTCTGTTAACTCTTTCCTCATAACACCCAAATCCCTATTGCTAAACCCTGCCAATCTGAGGTTAAGGCCTCAGAGATGGGGGAGTAAAGGATGGTTAGGGATTGGGCACCATTTGGTCTATAATCACATATAACTAGGAGTCATTTGTTTTAATGGGAATTACTCTCTTTTTCATTTGAAAATATAAGGGATAGACACCTCTATGTTTTGTAGGTTTGCTTTCTCCTGATTATGTCAACCTTCCCAGACTCTTAAAAAGAAGATCCAAAGTTTTTACCATGATATACACAGCCCTACCTGATCTCCTTCCACTGATGACCTCTCTGACCTCATCTCCTACCGCTGTCCCCCTTCATCCCCCTGCTCCAGCCACCCTGGTGACCTCAGGGTTCATCAAACACGCCAGGCTCAGTCCTGCTTTGGGGCCTTTGCTGTTACTGTTCTCTTTGCCTGGAATGAAATCCTCATAGCTCACTCGCTCACCTCCTTCACACCTCTCCACAAATATCACATTAGATAATGTGGCCTTCCTGACTAATCCAAAACAGCAGCCCCTGCCATTCTCTGTGTCCTTTCCCTGCTTCATTTTTCTTCACACCTGACAATATGTCATCCACCTGAATATCGACTTCCTTTCTGTTCACCCCTCCCCCAACCAGACTGTCTATTTCAAGGGGGCAGGGACTGTTTCTAGTTCACTGCTAGGTCCCCATGCCTAACACGATGCGTGGCACCCGACAGGTGTTCCATAAGTACCTATCCAGTGACTGGGTGAATAAATTGCAACTGTTTGTCTGTCTGTCTACCTACCTACCTATCTATCTGACACTGAATGGAGGGGAAGGAAAGTATTTAAAGCACAAAAGATTCCTTAGTCTCAGTTCCAGACTGTAGAGGAAATGCTCAACGGAATTCCCAACTTTTCTCTCAGGATTAGAGTATGCAAACATTATATTTAATACCATAAAACTTCTTTTATAAAGATGATTTTAGTTTCTCCTTGGAGGTTTACGCTGTACAAAAGATTTTTTATTTTTATTTTTTATGATTGGAAGTAACACTTTTGTAGAAGAAAATGTAAATAGTGCAGAAAGCACTAAAATACAAAGTGAGAGTCCTCTGGACTGCAGGCTGGGGAGAGAGGGCGGGTGGGGGAGTGCACTGTGATGGAGACAGCTGGAACGGGGCGGCTGCATCACAGCAGCTGTGCCGTTGGGGCTCATCAAAATGTCCCCATGCAGAAATTGGCCACATTGGACTCCCTTGCTTGACTGTTTCTATCCTTTGCCTGTTTTTCTACGAAAATACCTTTAAGTATTTGTATTTATTTAATTTGTAAAGCTTGTATATTAAAGACCTTTTTGTCTGTCAAATTAGTTACATCCCCCCCCAAATTATTGCTTATCTTCTAACTTCTTGGTGTTTTTAGCCATGATTTTTATTGTGTGGTTGGTCCCAATAATTCTTTTTAATTTTTTTAAAACATTTTAATTTATTTTTGAGAGACAGAGCACGAGCGGGGGAGGGACAGAGAGAGAGGGAGACACAGAATCCAAGGCAGGCTCCAGGCCCCAAGCTGTCAGCACAGAGCCTGATGCAGGGCTCAAACCCACAAACTGTGAGATCGTGACCTGAACTGAAGTCGGAGGCTCAACCGACTGAGCCACCCAGGTGCCCCCAATAATTCTTCTTTTTTAATGCTTCTTTATATTTGAGAGAGAGAGAAAGAGAGCGTGAGCAGGAGAGGGGTAGAGAGAGAGGGAGACATAGAATCCGAAGCAGGTTTCTGTGTGTCAGCACAGAGCCTGATGCAGGGCTTGAACTCACAAACCACGAGATCATGACCAGAGCCCAAGTCAGATGCGTAACTGACTGAGCCACCCAGGTGCCCCTGGTTCCAATAATTCTTTGTTTGATGTCTCTGCCTCTGATAGCATGCTTAGAAGGTCTCCTCCACCCCCAGGATTATCAAAGTGTTCAGCTACACGTTCTTCGAGTACTGTCATGGTTGCACCTCATTTTTCATGTTTAAATTGCCAGGGCAACCAGAATTTACTTGATGAACATAGACATCTCCTGAGTGCTTATGACGAGCCAGGCTCCGTTCCACATGCCTTATGTGGATCGTCTCATTTGAATGCTCAGTAACCCCAGAGGTTGGTGCTAGTAAGTTCTTTGTTTTCACAGCTGAGGAAACTTAAGGACGGGAAGGTTGGGTACTTATTCAAGACCACACAGCTGGCAAAACCTGGTCCATCCAGTGGTAAAGCCTACACAAGGTTGTAGTGAGGATTAGAGTCAGCATGGGTGACTTTCTGGAAAAAAGGAGGCATTCAATAGAAGATAAAGTTCATTATGATTGCATACTTCTCATAAGCATAATTTCTGATGGCTGCATATTATTTGAAAAATGTATATTTTTAAGGGAAGTACACTTCTGAAATGTTCCTTCGAAAGCATGTTAGAATTCCATGGTAACAAAACCTTTCTCTTTTAAAAAGTTTATATATTTCTTTTGAGAAAGAGGTTGGGGGTGCGGGGGGAGGCAGAGAGAGAGGCAGAATCCCAAGCCGGCTCCACCAAGACAGGGCAGAGTCCGATGTGGGGCTTGATCCCATGAACTGCAGGATCATGACCTGAGCCGAAATTGAGTCAGACACTTAACCGACTGAGCCACCCAGTCACCCTCAAAACCTTTATTTTAAGGAACAATTGTCATAAAGATAAATCCTGGGAGAATCTGTATGAACATGTGAAGAGTTTCATTGGATAATGGGATTATTATAATTTTTTTAAAAATCTTTTTTCTCTGTATTCCAGTTTTCATAAAAGGGTTAAAAATTTTTTTCTGATCTGAAAAATAGCCACAATAACTCCTGTTTTTTTAAAGGCTATGATAAAATGGTGCAGCTGCTGTGGAAAACAGTTTGGTGGTTCCTTAAAAAGTTAAATATATAGAATTACCATATGATCCATCAATTCCATTCCTAGGTATTTACCCCAAAGAGTTCAAAGCGAGGACTCAGATTCTTGTACACCACTGTTCATAGCAGCATTATTCACAATAGCCTAAAGGTGAAAACAACCGAAATGTCCATCAGTATATGAATGGATAAACAAAATGTGGTACATACATACAATGGAATAATTATTGTAAGAAGGAAGGAAATTCTGATACAGTGTATAACATGGATGAATGTTGAAAACATGCTAAGTAAAATAAATCACACAAAAAGACAAATATTGTATGATTTCATTGATAAGAGGTACCTAGAATAGTCAAACTCCTAGAGACTGAAAGAATGATGGTTATCAGGGGTTGGGGGGAGAGGAGATGTGGAAGTGATTGTTTATTTATTTATTTTTTTAAAATATATGAAATTTATCGTCAAATTGGTTTCCATACAACACTCAGTGCTCATCCCAACAGGTGCCCTCTCAATACCCATCACCCACCCTCCCCTCCCTCCCACCCCCCATCGGCCCTCAGTTTGTTCTCAGTTTTTAAGAGTCTCTTATGCTTTGGCTCTCTCCCACTCTAACCTCTTTTTTTTTGGAAGTGATTGTTTAATAGGTTTCAGTTTGAGATGATGAAAGTTCTGGAAATGGAGAGGTGAAGGTTGCACAATATTGCGTATGTAGCTAACGCCACTGAATTGTACACTTAAAAGTGGTTAAATGGTAAATTTTTATGATTATGTATATTTTATCACAATAAACAGTGACCACAACAAAAGGAGTCAAAATTGGCAACTATCTCATAGAGTGTTGGGCTTTAATGAGATGGATAATTGATGTGAAGTTCTTAGCACAATGCCAGGCTTACGGGGAATCTTCAATAAAGAAGAAATGTTTTTCTACTAATTACAACCATTTAAAGAAGGGGCAGGCTTCGTTGGGGATGGAATTGGGGGTTCCTTGCTACTGGAAGTGTTTAATAGAAGGCAGACCAGACTTCTTAAGTTTCAAATACAAATGAATCACTTGGGGATAGTGCTAAAATGCAGATTCTAATTTAGATAGGTCCTATGTGGGGCCTGAGATTGTTGAATTTCTAGCAAGTTCCAGGTGATGCTGATGCTACTAATTGGCTACATTTGAATAGCAGAGCACTAGATGATTTTTGGTTGGGGGAGGTATGTAATCATCTATCAGATGGAGCAATGAATTAGATTTCTTCTGCTCAGTATGGTGGCCAACTCACCACATGTGGCTATGGAGCACTTGGAAAGTTAGTCTGAACTGAGATGAACTGTGAGTGTAGAATACACAAAAACTTAGTATATAAATAAACTGTGAAATATCTCAATAGTTTTTATACAGATTATGTTCCAAAATGATGTTACTTTGGATATATTGGGTTAAGTAAAATATTGTTTAAAAATTTTAAAGGGCTATGAATGGAAGGTGATTGGGCAGTATCTGGAGGGTGACACAGGATTAGAAGAGGATTTTCTTGTTTTGGTACCCTGGGAAGAACATGAAGCTATTAGGAAGGATAAATGGATGGAGAGGTTGGCTGTCCAGGATGCAAGGGAAGGAGTGAGGGAGTGAGATTTGTGAGAAGCCAGGAGGTAAGACAAGGTTTATGAGGTATATATACAATTATGTAAAAGATGGAGAGACTGGAAGGAGACACATAGAAATGTTAATGGTGTTACCTGGGTAGTTGAGGGGACTGGAAGGAAACACATAGAAATGTTAATGGTGTTATCTGGGTAGTGGGGGTGATGTTTACGTTTTATTTTACTTCTTTTGGATTTTTATCTTCTTGTTTATGATTTTTATATTTTCCCTTTCCCTCTATAAAGATACATAACTTTTAAAATTGGGGAAATGTGGGAGGACCATAGGTAAGAGGTAGCAGAGACACTGACTTCAGCACAAGGCCACCCTGTAGGAGCATGGGACAGAAACATGCACATCACAAGAATGATAGCATAAGTATGTGTGTATGTCCCAAGAGAGGGCTAGAAGGAGGCTCTCCACACTGTTAAGAGTAGTAGTCTTTGGGTATTTGGTTTTGGGGTGATTTTTTACGTTCTTTCCACTTCTGTGTACAGTTTAAATGTTTTATGATGACTATGTACTTTTTTATAATCTGAAAAAGAAGCTATTGTAATTTTGAAAAATAGGTGTAGACTTCATCACGGAAAATAATTGTCCCGCTAAATTCTGTGTTGATAAAACCTCATCTTAGGCTCTCGTTCTGCTGATGTGAAAGAAGCTAGTGGCCATATTGTGAACTGCCCATGGAAAGGGCCATGTTGCAGAAAACTGGGACAGCCTCAGGAGCGGAGAGTGGCCTCTGGCCAACATCGAGCAAGAAACTGAAGCCCTCAGTGCTACAGCTGCAAGGAAGTGAATTTCACAACAACCTGAGTGAGCTTGGAAGTGAATTTTTTCCTAATCAAGTCTTGAGATAAAAACATCTTGATTGCAGCCTTGTGAGACCCAGAGCCCAGGACCCCATTAAGATGTGCCTGGATTCCTAATCTGCAGAAACCAGAAGACAATAAATGTGTGGTGTTTTAAGCTGCTAAATTTGTGGCAGTATTTTTTATGCAGCAATAGAAAACTAATACAACCTTACACCAGCAGTGTAAAAGAATTTGAGATGCTTTCCACCAACCCCCTTCTTGTCAGTCCTTCTAACTTTGGCCATGTTGGTGGGTTTGTATTGTGATTTTAATTTTAATTTTCTATATGCCTAATAATACTGAACACTTATTCATATGCTTATTGATCATTTGGGTGTACTCTTTTATGAAGTGTGTTTCAAGTATTTTCCCCATTAAAAAAATTGAGTTTCCTGTCTTTTTTTTCACGGGTATGCAGACTTAAGAAAAAAATTTTTTTAGATTATTTATTTTTTTAGTGTTTACTCAGAGAGAGAGAGAATGAGCAGGGGAGGGGCAGAGAGAGGGAGACACAGAATCTGAAGCAGGCTCTGGGCTCCGAGCTGTCAGCACAGCACATGGGGCTTGAACTCATGAACCGTGAGATCATGACCTGAGCCGAAGTCGGACACTTAGCCGACTGAGCCACCCAGGCGCCCTGAAAAAAATTTTAATTATTGGAGTAGAACTGACATACAATGTTATATTAGTTTCAGGTGTATAACAGTGATTCGACAATTGTATATGTTTACACATTGCTCAGCATGGTAAGTGTACTTACATCTGTCACTATACAACATTATTACAATGTTATTGACTATATTTCCTAATGCTGTATTTTTCATCTGCGTGAGTAATTTATTTCATAACTGGAAGTTTGTACCTGTTAATCCCTTTCACCTATTTTGCCCATTCCCTCATCCCCCTCCCCTCTGGCAACCACCGGTTTTGTTCTCCGTGTTTATGACTCTTTGGGTTTTTTTGTTTGTTTTTCAGATTCCTTTTTTTTCTTTAATGCTTACTTATTTGCTTTTGTGTGAGAGAGAGAGAACACAAGCCGAGGAAGGGCAGAGAGATAGGGAGACACAGAATCTGAAGCAGGCTCCAGGCTCCGAGCTGTCAGCGCAGAGCCCAACTTGGGGCTGGAATTCATGAACCATGAGATCATGACCTGAGCTGAAGTCAGACACTTAACGGACTGTTCCACCCATGCTCCCCTGTTTTTTAGATTCCACATATAAGTAGAATCAGGGGCACTTGGGTGGCTCAGTCGTTTAAGCGTTTGACTCTTGATTTTGGCTCAGGTCGTGATCTCATGGTTTGTGGTTTTGAGCCCCACATTGGTCTCTGCGGAGCCTGCTTGGGATTCTCTCTCCCTCTTTCTGCCCCTTCCCTGCTCTCTCTCTCTTAAAATAAATAACTAAACTTAAAAAAATAATTGAAATCATATGGTATTGGCCTTTGTCTGACTTGTTTTAGCACAAAACCCTTTAGATACATCCATATTGTCACAAATGGCAGGATCACATTCTTTTCTATGACTGAATGATATTCTATATACACACTGAGTTGCCTGTGTTTCTTTTTATTTAAAAAAATTTTTTTAGAGAGAGAGAGAGCGACCGAGCACATGTTCAAGAGTCGGGGAGAGTGTCAGAGGGAGAGAGAGAATCTTAAGCAGGCTCCACGCTCAGTGCAGAGCCTGGCATGGGGCTTGATTCCACAATCCTGGAATCATGATTTGAGCTGAAATCAAGAGTCAGATGCTTAACAGACTGAGCCACCCAATCACCCTGAGGTGTCTCTGTTTTTATTGCTGAGTTTTAGGAGTTCTTTATTTATAATGGATGTGAGATTTTGTAGGACATATGGATTAAAAATCTCTTTTCCCAGATTGTACCTTGCCTTTTCACTGTCTTGTGTCATTGAATAAAAATAGTATAATGGCTGACTTGTGATGTATACTTACACTGGAAGTATTCTAACAGAGACTGAATAACTGTTCATAATGAATATTATAGAAGCAACCTCTAAATCTCCTTCCAACTTGAAGATTCCAGTATTCTATCTTCTTCAATACTTTATCTCTTGGAGATATCAGAATTCAGGCATAACACAAGACAGAGTATAATCAAATACTGGTCTGTGTGATAGAGACTACAAATAGAAGGTAATTAAAAAGGAAAATAGCCAACTTTGATAATGAGGATTAGATCTTTTGTATGTTTTAGAAAAATGTTGAAAATAAACTAAGCAATCAAATAGCAAATGTGTTAAATAAAAGTGTGGTATGTGTTTATAATGGTGCTACAAATGCTATTTTAAATTCATCTATTGTAGAACTTTTAAAAAAAGTCATTTGAAAACAAAGTTCCTTTTTAACAGGTTTATCTAGGTGATCAGTGAGATTAGCTGGTGGTAGCAGTGGCTGAGGAGGCAAAAGTGCTGTCTTGTAGAAAAATTGGGTGATTTGCTCACAGAGGGGGCCTAAATTCTACAAGGTTCGGTGACCTGGATGTGAGGGACAAGACCAGGTCCCCACTGGAGACATAGACTTCACATCATTGGAGAGAGTACAGTTCTTCCGAATAGGGATTCTAAGCTATGAGCCTGTTTGGCTGGAAGGGAGTGCTTTGCTTAGATGTAAATGGAAGGGAATTCAAATTTTGTAATGCATGCACATAGTTTTTATATTATCTATTTTTAGTAAGAAAGTTTTTGAAAGTAACAAGGGAATTATTAAAGCTGAATCAGTATAGCATGGTCGTTAAGAGCCTAGGCTCTTGAGTCAGACCCAAATTTGAATCCCAGCTCTGCCATTACCAAGTTACTCTAGTAACTTATTAAGACCTCAGTTTTCTCATCTACCAAAAGGGGAAAATAATAGTACCTGTCTCATTGAGTAGTTGTCTGCACATGAAGCTATTTGCCTCATGCTTGGTAATCATTGTACGTCAGGTGGTATTATGTGTGCTGCCCGAAGAAATTTTTTAATAGGGGTAAAAACCAAGGTGTTGACTAAAATGAGAAAGGTCCTTTCACAACAAAGGTATTCCAAGGATTAATTGAACAATCACTTATGTGATTGTTAATTCAACAATCACTTATGTGATGTTCCTGGCATTTACCCGCTTTTCCTTGTACTCACCACATAAGCCCTGTTGTTTCGTATCCTCGCGTGATTTCGGAACGTTCACGTGTGAGGTTTGAAAATCAAAAGTAGTCCATTGGCCAACAGATTACCCAGGGTGCTTTGCAACCATTCCTTCTGGTACCAGGGGGCCAGAAGCTGGTCAGTGGGCTTGGTCAACCAGCTCGCTCGCTCGTCATTCTCCGGCTGGTTGTGAGGTTCGGATTAGCTTGGACTCCTCCGTCAGCACTTATACTCTCAAGACTCTAACTTTTTGTGGTCCCACTTTCTGTTTCCAATCTGCTTTTTCTCAATCGTGTGCTTTGAGTACAGGGCCTGAGTCTGAGTCCTCAGTCGCTAATATCTGGCGTCTAGTCGGTGCTGAGGTTTATTTACTTACTTGGTCTTTATTTTCTTAACGACTTCGGACACTTAATTAAGTACCGCTCACTCCTTACCCTCATTTTCCTACTTTTAACTCCTTTGCTCCGCCCCCCTAACTTTCCCTCCTTTTTCGTACTTTGCGCGCAGGCGCCTTGCCCCACCCCTTCACTACAGTCTGCAGGCCCCTCGCGTCCCTTAGGTTTGGCTGGCCCCACTCTTCTTGCCCCCCCTTCCTAGTCCAATACGCGTCGCCACCCCCCCCCCTTCCTGCTCCTAGTACGCGCCGCACCCCCCCCCCCCCGTAGTCCTGGTACGCGCCAGTTGCCTGGTAACGCGGGAACGAGGCGACATGTCTGCCCCCAACTGGAGAGCACGTGAACTGCAGAAGCTGCCAAATTGTCACGCCTTCTTTCTCCCTACACATCCCAAAAGTCAGGTTGCCCTCTCTGAGCCTTTGCACCCGCAGCCTGCTCGACTCCCCCGCTTAGACCTCTGTAGTTCCCGCCTCTCATTTTGCGCCTTCTTTTCTAGGCTTTGAGGAGGCGGTGTTGGAATGCCGGAGCCACCACCGTTGCCGAGGCGACAACTTGGTTACTTCCGTTGGTTTCAATGCTTCCGGGTTGGCGTTGCGGTGCCGCTTCCGACTGTGGGAGCCTCGGCTTCCCAGTCGTCCGCTGAGCCTGAGCAGGTGAG
Organism: Prionailurus viverrinus; assembly: GCF_022837055.1. NCBI lineage: Eukaryota > Metazoa > Chordata > Mammalia > Carnivora > Felidae > Prionailurus > Prionailurus viverrinus. Next base: position 100,775,401 of record NC_062579.1, read on the forward strand.
GGGGAGCTCCTGGACATCCAGGCTGGGGAGCGGGGCTGGGCCGCGCCAGGCCGCGCGGGGCCGGGCTGGCCTTGTTCCCGGCCTGGGAGGGGCTTAACGGTCCTTTGATCTCTCTCTCCCCTCAGCCGAGTCCCTTCCCTGTCTTTCACTCTTCTGGCATCGGTGGTTTTACTTCTTCGATTGAACCCTGCTTCCTCGACCCCCTTGGGAGGCCGCCTTCTTCAGGCGCCTCCCTTCTCTCCACGAACTCGCTCTGACAGCTGAGGAACTGGCAAGATCCTGCTACCCAGAGGGTGAATGGGTATCTTTCCTGGAATAATCCTAATTTTTCTAAGGGTGAAGTTTGCAACGGCGGCCGTGATTGTAAGCGGAGTAAGCAAACACCTCCATTGTGTTAGTGTGAGGGATGCTGTTAAAAGATGCTCCCCTTCAGTTTCTACCCCCTGCCACTCTTTGAGGTCAAGGCATTGAAGGCATCTATTAAAATGCAGTTCAGCTAACTAATTGGGATGACAGCTATTCTCAATATGAATTAGTTTCTCAGATAAGGTAACAAACAGCAGGGACGTTTGTAGCTTGCTGTCAGTGTTTCCTTGTTTTTTTTTTTTCCAGGCTAGGGATGCTTAGAGTTATTGTGAACTTTTGTCTTCATTCCCTACATCATCAAGTTCCTTTGTGTCTCCATTTTAGAAGTTTATCTCTAACCTCATTGTCAACAAGCATCTTGTCTGCTTTACTTCACAACATCCTAAGCTAGTTTCCTTGCCTATCCTGTTTGGAATCCACTGTTTGCGGCAGCCTGAGTAGGCTAACTAAAATGTGGTGGATTTCCCCAAGTCCCTTCCCTGTTCAAAAACTTACAGCCTCCCTCCCACCCTGCCAAACACACATTTTGGTTTCAAGCCTTTCAGCCTGTTTCTTTATCATACTTCTTGTCTGATAATTGTATCAATCTGTTAAGAGAATTCTCTGTTCAGGTTAGGTTGCACTATTCCTTCTCAGAACAAGCTATACTGATGCCTGCCTCCACATGCTGTGTCCCCCCCCACCCCCACCATGTTTGTGTCTCTGTTCATCCTCTTTTCCTCCTCCACCCCTCCCTTACCTAGACCTATCCTGATTCTACCTGTACTCTGTCAAGGCCCATTTTAAGTTCTCTCATCTCCACAAGCCTTTCAAATTATTCAGGCCCATGCTGATTGTCTCCTTTACCATGCTTCTGCTCTTACAGTTTGTACTATGTAATTTAATACTTAATTTTTTCTCTAATGAGAAACTTTGATTTCTTCCACCAGACTATAAGCTCTTGAAAGGCAAGTACTCAATTTCATACAACTTTATCCCCACCCCAATCTCCTTGATTGTCCAGGAAAGATAGGTTGAATGATAAATACTGTCCTGATGTTAGATCATGTGTTCTGTTTTTTTTTTTTTTTTTAACATGAGGTTTATACTCATAGCATGTTGCAGGTTTGGGCATTTTGTATGCTTTCAATAAATATTTGCTTCATTCTCCATTATTACTTCCCAAGTCTGAGTATCTATAATGCCTACTCTTTTTAAAAGGAGAAAGTGAGAAAAACACTCAAGATTTTTCTGACCAGATCTTTGGAGTAATGTAGGGCTATGTAACTTGTATTCTAGGACTTTCTTCCACTCTCTAGGCTATCAGATTTTCCTTAGTCAGACTTCAGTATACACGTTTGCATTTTAAATACATTTTCATTGGCTTCTTTATGCGATGAATATTTAAGGTTTCTGTTTTAATTCAGATGTGGTTTGTTTCCTTTTACCCATATCTGGGGATAGCCCTCACAAGTAAAAATCATTTTTAGTGTGCTTGGGGTCTTTTACACAAGTAATTCTCTGTAACAAAATCAACGGGGGAGAATTAGGCAGAGAACCTCTGACGATCAACAAAAACAAAATGTTGTTTACAGAGTGTAGCATTGCTTTGGTCCAGCAAGTTAACTTTCTAAGTTCTCACATAATCTTTTACGTACACACTGCATACATAGATAAAGGATATTACACGGGAACCAACCAAGTATTTAATAGATGTATACCCAATTCTGTGCAAGCTATTCTAAGGGTTATGAAAAGTACTGTGAGACATGGTGTTTGCCTTCAGGGATCTTAGCTAGTTAAGAGAAAAATAACATGGAGCAACTGGAAGATAAGCCTCATCCTGTGTGCCTGAAATTAAGATATACAAGGGGGTGAATGAAGGTTCTAAAAACATTGCACAACTGTGGAATAGGTATGACATGACATGTATGCAGACTTAAAGGTTTTAAGGTGACATTTTAATGATTCAGTAGTGTGATATGGTCTCACAAAAATGACTGCCATTTTCAGCTGTAGTAATTGAAGTATAATATAGTGAGTGATGAAAACTATTGTGGATATTTACCCTGAGAAAGATAAGATATAGGAGGGCATGATAGCTGTCTTTAAATACTTGAAGGACCCTGTAGGGAAAAAGAATACATTCGTTTAATATTACCTCCCCAAATGGGTGAAAACTAGAGGAAGGCAGACTTTTGGCTCAGTACGAGGAAAGAAGGTTTAAAATCAGACCTAACTAAAGATGATAAAGTACTTTTTTGTAACAAGATTCTTTCCTAACATTGGAGGAAAAGGGATTTTACTGTCAGATGGGGGTGGGGAGGTGACAGTGGTAGCAGTGTCAAATTTGGCCAGTGGTCCTCAGAATTTTGGATTTCATGGATCAATAATATTTAAATGAAAGTGTGGAGAGGAGACATAAATTAAGGTAGCCAGTCTTATTTTGCTAAGAAAGGCACTAAACAAAGTCAACTACCAACTATATTTCATACAAGAAAGGTGATTTTAAAAAATGCTCCAGGAGTAGGAAGAACAGGATTTCCTAATAGATAGTCCTTTAAATTAAATACATTTGGCTGAAGAAAAAGGTATTAGGTGCCCTTATTTTCTTTTTTTCATCTCAGAATTGTAAAAACTTCATTAAGGAACCACTGGGCCGACTGACTTGAGATTCTATTCCCTGCTATGGCTCTGCCCCCTGCCTTTAACTGACTTATTATTATTGTTCCCTGAGCACATCTTCCTTATTAAAAGTCTGGGTAGCAGGTAATAAAGTTCTGATAGAGGCTTTCTCTGTAATGAGATGAATTGAAAGAAGTTGTAAAAAGAAAGCTTTGGAGAGAAGCATAGCAGCCATTTGAAATGCTTGACTGTTTTGGGAAATCTCTAAATTGTGGGGGGAAAATGCCCTCTCCATTGACCAAACTAAGAGAGGGGATATGTCATGGTCCTTGCTTTTCCATGCTTCCCCTCTCGCTGTGTGTGTCGTGTGTTACTGTTAATTGTAATAAAATGTGCGCATAACTGAAAATGTTAATAAGATAATATTTAGTACTCAAGACTCATTTCAGACTGTAGCTGGTACTAGAAGTGCCTATTCCTGCTTTGTTTTCCAGAATTCCTTTCAATAATTTTCCTCCAAAAGAGCTATCTGTTCCCGACTCTGTATATCAGATGGACTGGCTGATCCCACTAAGCTTGAAAGGAAGTTTCCATAATTATGGAATATTATTTCCATAATTATTATTCCATAATCCATAATTATTCCATAATTATTTGTGGCTTCTAACTAAAACATTTGTCTGCATGTTTGCTATCCTCTTTTGGGAAATTGTTCATTTGTGCTTAGTTACAGAGATTTCTTTCTGGGGAAATAAAGCAAAACCTTGTCTCCTCTAAAAAGAGACTGTGACTCAATGGTGCTAACCTCAGATTGGGCTGTGGGGGAGGTGGGCAGTAAGTAATATCTGCTAAAATGTAAATTTTAGTACTTTTCAAAATGTAGTAATGATAATAGCTAATAGTTGAACTAGAGGGCGCCTGGCTGGCTCAGTCTGAAGAGCATGCAACAATAAACTTAAAAAAAGTTGAACTAGGTGGCAGGTACTTTTTCACGTATTTTACATATATCATTTAATTTTCACAACAACCCTATAATATAGGATTTATAATTATCCCCATTTTACAGTTCAGAAAGCCCAGGCATAGAGTGGTTAAGTAACTTGGTCACAGAGCTAGTAAGTGGTAGTGTCAGGGTTTGAACTTAGGTAGTCTTACTTCAGAGTCTTTATTCCTGACCATAAAACATTGGAAGATATTTTTGAAATTCAATAGTATATGTACTGTGAAGTTCTGAAAAAGGAATATTTAAAAGAAATCTGAGAGTCCATCTTAAAAGATTACTTCCAGCTGGACCAGGATTTAGGAGGCAATGCATAGAACAGTAGTAGTTCTTAAAGGATGGAAGCACCAGCATTATCCGAAAACTTGCATATTCTCAGGCAGGACCCAGACCACTAATCAGAAATTCTGAGGGTGGCCCAACACTCTGTTTTAATCTCTCTTCTAGATCATCCTGGTGCACATAAAATTGGAAAACCACTGATCTAGAGGGCAGAACTGTGGGGAAAAGAATCCAAGAGAAATAGTTGAGTGATAGGAAAAACAAAAATGAGAAGATTGAAGATGACAGGTCTAATGGGGGTGGGATGGGGAAGAAGGCAAGGGGACTGGGAGTAGAATACATTGTTAAAAAGTCAGAACATCAAAGAAAAACATTATTTGTATGTATGTGCTTTAAAAAGACCAAGGAAAAAGAGTCACTAGATGAATGTAAGTTAAATGTCAGGGAGAAGAGAGACATCATTTATATTATTTTCATTCCTCTGGGAACCAGAAGAAGATGAAAAGATACTTAGCTCAGCTTGGGCTTTGTGGGGAGAAGCTGTGTATAGCTAGAAGTAGCTAGATGAATTAAAACCCTGCAGTTTAGTGGAGAGATGAGAGGGCTAAGAATATGAGAGGGTAGTGGTGTCAGCCTTTGCTTTGCACCTGAATCAAGATAACTGAATACCATGAACTGCTTTTATGAGATGCCTCAGCCTATATAATTTGAACTCCAAGTTCCTTCACTTGTAATTGTCTAGTTGAATGTCTAAGTTGGTTGTGCTGGATGGACTGAAACTTCTTCTTTGGGTGGGGCTATGGATAACATTAAAGAAACTAGAGAAAGAAGGGCACAAGTTGATCTTTGAGGGAATTGCACGCCTACCCGTACAGAGTGGCAGTAAAGAACACATTCATGATCATCCAGTACATAAAACAGGATCCCCCATTTTGTTTCATTCCACTTGGTAGGGTTTTTCCTCTACATCTGCTTCATTTACTAATTTTGTTGATATAAATAATGTGATCAAACACTAACAAATGCTCCTCACTCTTGTGCCTTGTTCTGATTTGTGTTTATTTTTAGCCCCAGAAAAGTGCCACTGTAAGCCATGAGATGTCTGGTCTGAATTGGAAACCCTTTGTATATGGCGGCCTTGCCTCTATCGTTGCTGAGTTTGGTAAGAATGTGAAAACTGACAAATCTGCTTCTTATGGTATAGATGGTAGCTTATGGTGACAGTTATTTTGGGGGAAAATTAGAGAAAAGGTGAAAAGAAGCTCACTCTCTTTGTTTTAAAAACTATTGTCTCTAAGCCATCGAGTAATATTTTCTAAAAAAGTACTACTAATGGTATGGTGAGTGAGGTTAAGAAAGTCAAACTTAGGGGGTGCCTAGGTGGCTCAGTTGGTTAAGCATCCGACTTTGGCTCAGGTCATGATCCCGCAGTTCGTGGGTCTGAGCCCCGCATCAGGCTCTGTGCTGACAGCTCAGAGCCTGAAGCCTGCTTCAGATTCTGTCTCCCTCCCTCTCTGCCCCTCCCCGACTTGTGCTCTGTCTCTGTTGCTCAAAAATAAATAAATGTTAAAAAAAATTTTAATAATAAAAGTCAAACTTAGGAAGATTTTTTTTATAGTTTAATGATTTGTTAATTTGCTCTAGGTTTAAGTAATGTACATGAAAAGATAAAGGGAGTTTAACAATATAGGGGTTTCTGCTATATTTTTGTACTAATGGTCTTTTCTTTATGCTAAGTTGTTTATAACTTTCTTAGTATTCAGACTTTTTTTCTTTTCTTTTTAAAAGTTTATTATTTATTTTGAGAGAGAGAGAAAGCAAGCATGAGTGGAGGGTGGGGCAGAGAGAGAGGGAGACACAGAATCTGAAGCAGACTCTGCACTGTCAGTGCAGAGCCAGTGGGGGGCTTGAACTCACGAACTGTGAGATCATGACCTGAGCTAAAGTCGGCTGTTTAACCGACTGAGCCACCCAGGCATCCCCAGACTTCTTTTTTCAAACCTCAGTCCCATTTAAAAAAAATTTTTTTTAATGTTTATTCATTTTTGAGACAGGGAGAGACAGAGCATGAATGGGGGAAGGTCAGAGAGAGAGGGAGACACAGAATCTGAAACAGGCTCCAGGCTCTGAGCTGTCAGCACAGAGCCCGACGTGGGGCTTGAACTCACGGACCGCGAGATCCTGACCTGAGCCGAAGTCGGATGCCCAACCGACTGAGCCACCCAGGCGCCTTTCTGTCCCATTTTAGAAGAAAATTGATTAATAAGATCAAACTGGATTCTTCTCTATTTGATTTTAATTTGGAAATATTTTTTAGATTGTGTTTTTTCATCTCCCAATTTTCTCTTTCCTAAGCTATTTGTAAGTGACCCAACCCATTAATCTTTGTTGACTTTCTTGGCACATGCTCTGGTGTTATGATACCAAAGTCATAAGTGACCAGAGCTACATAATCACCTTGTTAGCTTTAGACTTCGAAATATTCCCTGCAACACATTTTGTCAATGTAATGACCACTTTTGTGTGTGGAGGTAACTAAAGAAGTTTGGTTAAAGACATTTCCCAGGCACTATGTTGGTTATTAGTCCAGAATTAAACGCAGAACCAAGATGAGTCGGCCAAGTAGGACTTTGCTGTTATCTTTCATAATATTAGGGAACTATTTGTTTCTTGTAAACAGATAAAAGAAAAAAAACTCACAAAACTTTATAATAGTATATAAGAGTACCTGGAACAGCAACCCCATGCTTTCCCATATTCTTTGTGAAAAATTAGATTTATGAAGAAGTGGGGAGTCAAGGTGGGGGGGTGCAGAGGAAGATTCAAATGCCAAACTGTATTATGTTAAAGATGAAATTAAAACATCATTTAAATTATTTTGTATTTGCAGTATATTAGGACCATCTTAAAGCATTTTATTATATCAGTTTCAACTATACTGTGGGCCAAATCCTACTGCCTAGATACAGTACAGTATATTTCACTTTACCATATACAACTCTTCTGAAAGTGGTACTCTTAGTAGAGATATCCCCTATGTGTTATAAAAAGGACTTCATCTTATGTTTTCAAATTGTCATTGGCTTAAATTCAGCCAAAATTTAACCATGAGTCTTTGGAGAAATTTATAAATCAGTGTGTTCTTTCATAGGAACTTTCCCTGTGGACCTGACTAAAACACGCCTTCAAGTTCAGGGCCAAAGCATTGATGTCCGTTTTAAAGAAATAAAATACCGAGGAATGTTTCATGCCTTGTTCCGAATCTATAAAGAAGAAGGCGTATTGGCTTTGTATTCTGGGTGAGACTGGATTCTTTCTTTACCTCTTGAATAGAAACACTTTCAAAAAAATTTTTCTGATGTTTATTTATTTTTGAGAGAGAAAGACAGAGCATGAGCAGGGGAAAGGCAGAGAGAGGGAGAAACAGAACTTGAAGCAGGCTCCAGGCTCTGAGCTGTCAGCACAGAGCCCGACGCGGGGCTCAGACCCACGAACCGCAAGATCATGACCTGAGCCTAAGTCAGACGCTTAACTGACTAAGCCACCCAGGCGCCCCAAAACACTTTTTAAAGAAACTATGTATTTCAGTGGTCTGATAGTGTGTGCCCTTCATATTCACCATTCTAACTTGTAATTCAATATTCCTGTGCAAGTTTCTATTTCACTTGCTTGTAAGTCTTGAGCTTTAGATTTTGTGTTCATCTGGCTTTGCGTGATATATTTTAAAATGGATATCTCATTGCAGCATTGGCTTTCTCCTGTTTTCCTGAGAGTCATCAATAGCCCCTGTGAATAGCAGCACCAATTAATGGCTTATATTTCTGTGGTATTCTTCCTGAGTTGCCAAATACTTCTTTTAAAAATTTCCTCTTTAAAGAAATACTATTCTGGTAGTTTAAGCATAAAATGCAGAATGTGAGAGAGGGAGACTGATCTTTTTTTGTCAATTTTTAATTAGTTATAGGTTTGTGGTTTATTGTCCATTTTGTCATGTATCTGCTGCCAGTTTCCTAGGCCACTCCTGCATCTAGGTTACCAGTTTACTGCTCAGAGAAGGGACATCAATTTTATTATTAACCTATGTTAGACTTAATTTTGAAAGACAATTTTCTTAGGGAAAAAAATCAAGTAATACATCTCGAAGCAAATGAATCATGGATCATCTGTTTCACCTTGTTCTTTAATCAGCATGGACAATCACAAGATTATTTATTTCTAATAGCAAGCAGTAAAGTCAGAAATATGCATATTTAGTCATCGTTTTTAAAATCTTAACCATCCAAGCTGCTGTCGTCTTTCTATTTATAACTACTAAAGTATAGTTCTGCAACTTGGAAGAATCTCAAAGGGGGTATGAGTGAGAATGTCTTCAGTTTATAAGCAGAACTTAAATATGGTGAAATCTTGGCTCTAGTATCTTCTTGATAGATGAAAGATATATGTACAGCTGTTAGGAAGTAAGGTTGATTTTTTAAAAATCTCCATGAGGTGAATAATGGTGTGTACTTCTTTTCCTACATTGCTAGATTCAATTTGCTAATATTTTGTTAAGGATTTTTGCATCTAAATTCATGAGAGATATTTTCCTGTAGTTTTTCCTTTTTGTACTCTTTTTGTCTGGTTTTGATATTGGGGTAATACTAGCCTCATAAAATGAATTGGTAAGTATTCCCTCTCCTTTTTTCTGGAAGAGATTATGTAAGATTAGTGTTGATTTTTTTAGGTGTTTGGTAGAATTCCCCCATTGAAATTGTCTGGGCCTGGAGGTTTCCTTTTTGGGAACTTTTAAATTATGAATTAAAATGTTTTAATTGTTATGAGACTATTCAAATGATCTATTTCATGTTTTTTTAATGATTCCCATATTTTTATCTGTTTCATTCTGAATTTTGGTAGTTTGTAGTTTTTGAGGAATTAGTCCATTTCTTCTGAGTTGTTGAATTTATGAGCATAAAGTCGTTTATAGTAGTATTCCCTTATTCTTTTAATGGCTGCAGAATTTGTAGTGCTGTTGCTTGTTTCATTCCTGATATTGGTGACTTCCATCTTTTTATTACTATGAACCTTGCTAGAGGTTTATCAATTTTATTGATTTTTTTCAAAAAAGCTGGATTTTTCTCTATTTTTGTTTTCAGTTTTATTAATTTATGCTCTTTACTATTTCCTCCCCTTCTTCTTGCTTTGGGTTTATTTTGCTCTTCTTTTTCTAGTTTCTTGAGTTAGGAACTTATGTTGATTTGGGATTTCCCTCCTTTCTAATGTAAGCATTTCGTGACATAAATTTCCCTCTGAGCATTGCTTTGGCTGTGCCCTATGTATTTTAACAGGTTCAATTTTCATTTTTATTCAGTTCTATGTATTTTAAAAATTTCCTTTGAGACTTCTTGTGAACCATGGATTATTTAGAAATGTGATGTTTGATTTCCAAGTGTTTGAGGATTTTCCTTACTGATTTCTAGTTTGATTCCATTATAGTCAGAGAACGTACTCTATATGACTTCAATTCTTTTAAACTTGTTGAGTTTTGGGGTGCCTGGGTGGCTCAGTCGGTTAGGTGTCTGACTCTTAATTTTGGCTCAGGTCATGATCTCATGGTTTGTGGGTTCAAGCCCTGTGTCGAGCTCTGTGCTGACAGCATGGAGCCTACTTGGGATTCTCTCTCTCCCTCTCTCTCTGCCTCTCCCCTGTACTCGCTCACTCTCTAAATAAATGAATAAACTTAAAAAAAATAGTTGAGGGGCGCCTGGGTGGCACAGTCGGTTAAACGTCCGACTTCAGCCAGGTCACGATCTCGCGGTCCGTGAGTTCGAGCCCCGCGTCGGGCTCTGGGCTGATGGCTCGGAGCCTGGAGCCTGTTTCCGATTCTGTGTCTCCCTCTCTCTCTTCCCCTCCCCCGTTCATGCTCTGTCTCTCTCTGTCCCAAAAATAAATAAAAAACGTTGAAAAAAAATTAAAAAAAAATAGTTGAGTTTTGTTTTATGATCCAAATGTGCTGTCTCTTGGTGAATGTTCCACTATGCTTGAATAAATGCATATTCTGAAGTAGTTGGGTGGAATGAGGTGAGTAATGGAAATGAGTAGACTATCTAGATGTGTTTAATCTGCAAGTGCACATTGAGTATAATTGACTTTTTCTTTCTTTTTTTGGCAGAATTGCTCCTGCTTTGCTAAGACAGGCATCATATGGCACCATCAAAATTGGCATTTACCAAAGCTTGAAGAGATTATTTGTAGAACGTCTAGAAGGTCAGTATAGACTTCTTCTCTTTTAGGGTGATACTCAGAGGGATTATCAAAATCATGCTTACTAAGAAGCATTCATCATAGGATGCTTGAGAGTGGATGACAGTCATTGCAAGGACAAAGCGAGTTCATACTGACTTGGGATTAATCCTTGCAGGAGTGATCTATGAGTTAGAAGGACCTGCTCTTTAAGTTTGTCCCTTTTTCTATCAAAGAAAAAAGAAGGCTTCTGGTCATCACAGAGGGAACATGGACAAGTTTGTCCAGAAAATTAATGCTATCTTCATTGCCAAAAAGACTTCAACTATAAGCAGTTCTGTAGCTGCCAATTTTGATAAGCTTTTGTTAGATGGAGTAATTTTAGACTATTCTAGATTCTGTTGTACCTATGACCACCTTACCCACATTCAGCATTATCCTATGTCTCTATTATTGTTGCTGTAGCATTTCTAGCCTGATATTGTACTAAATGGTTATTTTACCACAGGGCTGTTGCATGGTTGTGGATAGCTGGAGAGCCTTTTGATTAGTAATGTCCTTTGAGTTACTTGATTGTCCTAAATTGACTTTTTCTGGAGCCTCTTCTTTGAGGATTCTGAAGGATTTACTTCCTAAAATAATTTCCTTTCACAGATGCTTCACTTGGGTTTACCTAGTTTCTGTTTGTAGGCTCTCCATGGTAAGAAGGCATGGTGAAGATGGAATTTTCATTTTAGAATATTATGCTCTGTTTCTTCTTCTTCTTTTTCTTTTTCTTTTTTTTTGGCTGAGTGGATTTAATTTCAAATGACTAGTTTTTCACATTTGAACTACAGAAACCTGTAAATAGAGACCAGTAGATATCAAGGCCAGTCAAAATTAATATTTAAGTAATTTTTTTCTGTTACCCGTAAGCTTTTACCTTTTAAAATTCTGTTGCTACGTCTTTAGAGTTGATGATTCTCCAGAAAAATACTTAAAAAATTTTTTTAGGTGTTTGAAATGATTGAGGAAGAAATACCATATTCTGAATTTATGTGGGTTATTGCCAGTTGCTCTATACAGAATAATAGGACATGTGCTAGTGTCCTTTAGAACTACCTTTAAAAAATAGTGATTTATGTTTTATAATTTTTATGTTTCAGTGATGATATGGGATCTAGAAATATTTGAGTTTTTTTTTTTTAATTTTCATAAGCTTTGTGGTTCATTTCTCACAGTCAATTCTCTGCCCAGGGTTCCCTTTCTCTGAAAGATCAGTACTTTATTCTCAGAAACTAGTACTTAATACAAGCAGATTTTTTTTTCCTTTTTACAGATGAAACTCTTCTAATTAATATGATCTGTGGGGTAGTGTCAGGAGTGATATCTTCCGCTATAGCCAACCCCACTGATGTACTAAAGGTAAGAGAGGTCTGGTAGCATTGGATGTATGCAATGTGATGTGAAAAGAGCATGAACTTTGAGTCAGATCTCCACTTGCCAGCTGTAAAACCTTTGGCAAATCACTTAACTGTGTTAAGCCTTAGTTTCCTCATTTGTAAAATGAAGATAATTTAGTACCTATTGCATAGGTTTGTTTAGGATTAGAGATAATATGTGTAGACTGCCTATCACACTTGGTAGATTGTAGATGCTCAGTAAATAATAGTCAATTTATTATGATATGCATTGATCCTTTGGTCTTTAGAGTATGCAGAGCTGTATAAGATTCTTTCCAAGGACTATGTAATTTTAAGGGAATCAGTTTTCAGATACCTCATTTCCATTTATATTCTCCTAAAATTGATCTGAGAAAGAACTTGTGTTTTCATTTTTTTTTTAATTTTTTTTTTCAACGTTTATTTATTTTTGGGACAGAGAGAGACAGAGCATGAACGGGGGAGGGGCAGAGAGAGAGGGAGACACAGAATCGGAAGCAGGCTCCAGGCTCTGAGCCATCAGCCCAGAGCCTGACGCGGGGCTCGAACTCACAGTCCGCGAGATCGTGACCTGGCTGAAGTCGGATGCTTAACCGACTGCGCCACCCAGGCGCCCCATGTGTTTTTATTTTTAATAGTTCTTTTCCCACCTTACAAAAGAAAGGCATACTCCCAACCCATTTTAAATCTCAGTATGGTATATTGACCAGTGGTGTAACCTGGGGTACCAAACAAAGGGATACATCAAAATATAGTTTTTGGAGAAGACTCCTTTAATAGCTAATTGACGTACCTTAGTCTATAATGCATCTGTCTTTTCTTGTCTTACCTATATTTCCATTAAGGATGAGATTTGGCTTTTAAATGGTATATTTTGGTTTGTGTTGGGATATTCTGAATACAAAACTCGAACAGTATAGGTTAGTGGTATTGATTTTTAAAAATATAATTGGATTTCTTTCAGATTTTATCAAAAGACAGGATGAAACATTCATTTTATAATATTTTTTTTTAAATTTCTTTAATGTTTATTTATTTTTGAGACAGAGAGAGACAGAACATGAATGGGGGAGGGTCAGAGAGAGAGGGAGACACAGAATCCGAAACAGGCTCCAGGCTCTGAGTGGTCAGCACAGAGCGCGACGCAGGGCTCGAACTCACGGACCGCGAGATCATGACCTGAGCCGAAGTCGGACACTTAGCCGACTGAGCCACCCAGGCGCCCCCATTTTATAATATTAATCATCATCTTATTTTATCTCATAAAATGGTAAACAGTTTCTACATAGTTACTAACTTATTTAAACTTAGGATTAATTAAAAGCACTAAATATATGATTATAATGTGTGAGAGGGTCACAAGTTCTTGAGAGTTATTTTAGAGGGAATATGAGAAAAAAGAGGACATATGCTTTATTTATTTGAAACCATAGGTGGTTAGGTTAGTGAAGGAGAGATCTATTGCAATTCAGAGAGTTTTGAGAACCAAGAGAGTGACATGAAAAACCGCACACAAGAAAGAAACCAGTGATGGTTGATGGAGAAAAGATATGAAATGAACTTTCTAGGTTAAATTGAGAGTAATATATACAGAATTTTTATCACTTTTGATTTGAAGAGTAAGTATTTGTGAAGAGAACTGATTGTATCCTAAAACTTTAAAATATTTGCAATATAATTACACTTGACCTTTTCAAGAACAATAATACTTAACTCCCTAAAGCTTCCTTTCTTATCCATGTGGATCCTAGATTTAATCACCTAAGTGATTCACTTCAATTTCCTGTCCCTTTGACCTGCCTGGTACAATTACAACCATTGACCCATGCTATAATCTTCCTTTTCCTTTCTTATACCTGGGTAGGGCTGAAGGCGCTGGGGGTGGGGTGAGTCACAAACTTAGACTGTGATGGTACCAATATAGGATCTATAATCATAATTGGGTTGTTCAGTTCTTGCCTATATCCTTGAACAGCTCTTTCTTTGATCTATGTGTTGCTTCCTTGCCTTTGTATATATAGCTCTCTGACTGTAATGCCTTTTACCCCTTTTCTCATGAATTTATCCTTCAGGACTGCTCAGGAACAGGGCCAGGACTAGGATGAGACAAATGAGGTGCTCCTTGTGGATGCAAAATGGAAGGGGGCACAAAAGAAAACCACCTCAGTAATCAAGAGAGATAACATTTAAAAAATTTTTTTTAATGTTTTTTATTTTGAGAGGAGCTCAAGCCAGGGAGGGGCAGAGAGAGAGGGAGACACAGAATCTGAAGCAGGCTCCAGGCTCTGAGCTGTCAGCACAGAGCCTGATGTGGGGCTCGAACTCATGAACCATGAGATCATGACCTGAGCTGAAGTTGGACACTTAACCAACTGAGCCACCCAGGCGCCCCAAGAGATAACATTTTTATGCAATATTTTTCAAAAATTAAAATGAATGCAAATTATTCACGATGAATAAAGTATCAATATTTTGTATAATTCATCTCACCTCCTCACCCTAATCTCATCCTGTTGGATTCTGTCTTTATATTTGGTTCATTGTGGGGTTTTCTGCATTCATTTTCATGTCTTAAAATATTGAATTATTATTTGGATTACTGAGGTTTTTTTGAGTCCCCCTCCTACATTTGGTTCTGGAGGAAAGTGCCATACTTGCCTCACCCTAGTCCCAGCCCTGCTCAGGAATCACTTCCTTAAAGAAGTCTCCTACTTGCTTCACCCTAGTCCCAGCCCTGCTCAGAAATTACCTCCTTAAAGAAGTCTCCTACTTACCATAGGATATTTGTAGTTTTTTAAATTTATCTTTGTAATAGTTTCTATTCCGATTTAACTGAGTTTAGGTTTTTATCTCAAAACTCTTAGTAGTAGCAGTTGACTTTCCACGTAAAAACATGCTGTTGTCTCCTGATTTACCAAAGACATTTATTTTATTTTATTTAAAAAAATTTTTTTTTCGGGGCGCCTGGGTGGCGCAGTCGGTTAAGCGTCCGACTTCAGCCAGGTCACGATCTCGCGGTCCGTGAGTTCGAGTCCCGCGTCGGGCTCTGTGCTGACGGCTCAGAGCCTGGAGCCTGTTTCCGATTCTGTGTCTCCCTCTCTCTGACCCTCCCCCGTTCATCTCTGTCTCTCTCTGTCTCAAAAATAAATAAACGTTAAAAAAAAAAAATTAAAAAAAAAAATTTTTTTTTTCAATGTTTATTTTTTTGGGGACACAGAGAGACAGAGCATGAACGGGGGAGGGGCAGAGAGAGAGGAAGACACAGAATCGGAAACAGGCTCCAGGCTCTGAGCCATCAGCCCAGAGCCTGACGCGGGACTCGAACTCACGGACCGCGAGATCGTGACCTGGCTGAAGTCAGACGCTTAACCGACTGCGCCACCCAGGCGCCCCTCAAAGACATTTATTGACACCTAGAGTTGTGCATCCTGAAAATCAGGCCCACATTTGGGCCACTAGTATTTAACGACTGGCTGCTATGATTCTATGTGTGCAGTCACGGGGGGAATTGTACCAAATCTTTCATGTGGCTTTTTTTTTAATTTTTAATTTTTGTTTATTTTTGAGAGAGAGAGAGTGCATGCAAGCTGGGATGGAGCAGAGAGAGAGGGAGACAGAATCCAAAGCAGGCTCCGTACTGTCAGCACAGAGCTCAATGCAGGTCTTGAACTCATGAATGGTGAGATAATGACCTGAGCCAAAGTTGGACGCTTAACCGACTGAGCTACCCAGTTGCCCCAACTAATCACATTTTAGAAGAATTATTTTCTACCCTCACTGAGTACTTGTTCTCTTTTTCCCAAAATTTCTTCCAGCTCTAGAATTGATTGACTTAGTATAAGGAACGTGAGGCTAATGAAAATCATTTTTTTAATTAAAAAAATTTTTTAACATTTATTTATTATTGAGAGACAGAGCATGAGCATGGGAGGGACAGAGAGAGGGGGAGACACAGAATCTGAAGCAGGTTCCAGGCTCTGAGCTGTTAGCACAGAGCCCAACACAGGGCTGGAACTCACAAACCGCAAGATCATGACCTGAGCTGAAGTCTGACACTTAACCAACTGAGCCACCCAGGCACCCCTGATGAAAATCATTTTTATAAGACATACTTTTACACAAATTACACTTCTAAAATATGTAGTTTGTCATTAATTTTATCAGAATAGCAGGGTAACATTTCTGAGAATTCCCAAATACTGTTTTCTTAATTTTAAATGAGTGAAACCTCTCATTTTGGTATCTGTTAAAACAAAATGTTCACCCCTTCTTACTTTAGATTCGAATGCAGGCTCAAGGAAGTCTGTTCCAAGGCAGCATGATTGGCAGCTTCATCGATATATACCAACAAGAAGGTGCCAGGGGTCTGTGGAGGGTAAGTACTCTTTATGCACCTTTCCTATAAATTTGCAAAGAATACTTCTTATACGAAGCCATAAAATTATGAATTGTCATCTTATGCTGTTTAATTTTTTGTAACCCAGAACATAAGGTAAGAAACTTTCTTATCACCTATGAAAGGACCAAAACTTACCAGTTTCTTTATTTCTGCTTAATGTTTGGGGATGTTTGTGTGAGAGAAGTTAATGACATTACTTGAGATAGTCATTTTGATTTGTTTAAATTCACAGTGAATTTAATTCTTCAATACATATTTTTGCCAGTTTTGTACTAATGCTGCACTATATGTTTGTGATAGTCTCTGATTACCTAAAACAGCTTTTCTTAACCTTATAAAAAGTAAAAATTGTACTAAAAATATTGAGATCTATAAAAGAAAAAAATCCAGTATTATTAACTAGAGATAATCACTGTTAACATTTTGCCATTTAATCTTCCAGTCTTCTATCTACTCCTGTTTTTGTTTTTGTTCCTATACCTTATCTTATTTTAATCACTTAATAAGACTACTTGTAGAATATACACAGATAGTAGAATGGGAAATCCATTAATAAATAGGCTCTTAAAGAAGAGAGCTTTGTGTTTTTTTTCTTCCTTCATATTTTTCCCCAACTTCCTATAAAAATTTTAAACATACAGAAAAGTTGAAAGAACAGAACAGTGAACACCTTATATACCCAGATTAAATGACTGTTAACATCTGGCCATATATGCTTTATCTGTTTATATGTGTGTACACAGATAAACATACACACACATTCTTTTTTTTTTTTGCTAACTTATTTGAAGTTGCAGACATCATGGTACTCTCCTAAATAGTTCGTTATGCATCTCCTAAGAAATAAGGACATTCTCCTATATAATAATACATAATAATGATATCATTATCACACCTAAGAAAATTAACAAGTCCTTAATACCTAACATCCAGTCTGTATTCAAATTTTCCTTATTGATGAGACCAGGCCAGTTTTCTTATAGAATGTTTCCCCTGTATTTCCTTCAAACTGGAAGTTAGGTTTGTTGACTTGATTAGATTCACATTAAACATTTTGGTAAGAGAACTTCATAGGTTACACTGTATATTTCATATTGTATCAAAGCAAGAAGCACATATTACTTTGTCCCACAATTAATGATGCCAAGTTTGATTATTTGGTAAGATGATGTCCACCAGATCTCACCATTGTAAGAGATAAAAATTTTTCCCCCTTTGTAATTAGCAGGTAACCTGTAGGGTGATACTCTAGCAACATGCATATATCCTGTTACTTAATAACCTTTCACTTAATGGTCTTAGCATCCATTAATGATCCTTGAGGTTTTCTTTTTGATAACAGGGTGCACTTTCTTGATTAGTCTAATTTAAAACCAGAAAATGGACCTAACTAGATATTTTCACAAACTAATGCTAAGGGAAAGACAAAGCAGGAATGACAATAGGGAGTTTTTGTCAAAACATAGCTACTTTATTTTTAGTTAAAAATTTTAATTGTGGTAAAATACACGTAACATAAAACTTAGCATCTTAAACATTTTTAAATGTACAGTTCAGTAGTGATAAGTACATTTACATTGTTGTACAGTTAGTCTCTAGATTTCTTTTTTCTTGCAAAACTGAAACTCTGTACCCATTAAACAACTCCCCATTTTCCCCTCCCCCTGGTGACCATCCTTCTATCTGTCTCTTATGAATTTGACTATTCTGGATACCTCATGTAAGTGGAATCATACAGTATTTGTGTTTTGTTACTGGCTTATTTTACTTAGCATAATTTGTTCCACGTTCACTCATGTTGTCACTTGTCAGAATATCCTTCCTTTTTAAGGCTGAACAATACTCCATTGTATCTATGTACCACATTTTATTTATCTGTTCATCTGTTAATGGGCATTTAAGTTGTTTCTGTATCTTGGCTTTTGTGAATAATGCTACTCTGAATATGGGTGTGAAAATATCTCTTTAAGACTCTGATTTCAGTTCTTTTGTGTGTATACCCAGAAGCGAGATTGCTGGATCACATGGTAATTCTATGTTTAATGTTTTGAGGAATGGAATATAGCTACTTTCATGATCCAGGCTGCTTAAATCGTCCAGGCATATAAGATAAAGAAGTGAAGTACATTGTGTTATGTACTCTTTTGACACAGACGTGTCTTATTTGCATATTAAAATATAGGAATAGGGGTGCCTGGGTGGCTCAGTTGGTTAAGCATCTGACTTCAGCTCAGGTCATGATCTTGAGGTTCGTGAGTTTGAGCCCTGCATCAGGCTCTCTGCTGTCAGCACAGAGCCTGCTTTGGATCCTCTGTCCCCCTCACTCTACCCCTCCCCCACTCACACGCTCTTTGTCTCTCTCAAAATAAACTTAAAAAAAATACAGGAATATTTTTTCATTTCAACACGGAAATAGGTTTACATTTTTCTTCAAACACATGGTCTCCTTTGTCATTGTTTTATTTTCCTGCTTTAATTGTCACATGAGTACTGGAAACATTTTATTTTCTAACTTCATTGTAAGAAATAACAGCACAAGTGAAAGTCAGAGTTGGAGACATGGTAGAGAGTGATGGGGACCCTGGTGAACTGGAAAGCAGTGTGGACCCTATTCATTGTTGTCTTGCATGATGGGAGTCCAGTGTGGCCAAAGTGTTTGGGATTTCAAGAGAAGCTGAAAATCTGCATTCCTATGGGAAGTGTCCTGTTTTTTATACACTGACAGCTAATTCGGCCTTCTAGAAACACTGTGTAGGCCACACACAACATGTCTGTTGCCTGAATTTGGCCCATGGGCTCCAATTTGGGGCGTTACTGTTCAGCAAGGTAGTCTTCTCTGAAGATCATCTTCTAACACTGTTGAGCAGGTGGAAGTGTCCGAGAGGAAGGCACTGTTGGGCCAGCCAGCCCGACCAGCAGAATTAGACATCTTCTGATGATAGCACAGCTACGTCACTTCCACTTTATGAGTTGAATTTGGGAATTTATAAATGAGCAGTTTATAACAGGTATCCCAGAAAGCACTTGTCCCCGTGGTATGTTATTTTCAAATGTAAATGACATTTTATTTTTTAAAATGTTTATTTTTGAGAGAGAGTATGAGCAAGGGAGGGGCAGAGAGGGACAGATGATCAGAAACAGGCTCCACATTGACAGCTGCGAGCCCCATGTGGGGCTGAAACTCACGAACTGCAAGATCATGACCTAAACCGAAGTTGGATGCTCAACCGACTGAGCCGCCCAGGAGTCCCTATTTTATTTTTTTAATGTTTGTTTATTTTTGAAAGAGAGAGCGAGCATGTATGCATGAGAACTGGGGAGAGGCAGAGAGGGAGGGAGCCTGAGGATCCAAAGCGAGTTCTGCGCTGACAGCAGAGAGCCCAGTGCAGGGCTCGAACTCAGGAACCTTGAGATCATGACCTTGAGCCGAAGTCGGACACTTAACTGACTGAACCACCCAGGTGCCCCCAGACTTGGATTTTTATGTCACTTTGCAACTCCCAACCTGTTTTGTTCTGTTTTATTTTTATTTATTTGTTTTTTAAATCATACTTTTTTTTGAGAGAGAGGGGGCTCAAGTGAGCGAGAGGCAGAGAGAGAGAATCCCACAAGGGGCAGAGTGGGGGGGTAGAGAGAGACAGAGAGAGAGAAGGGCTCACCTGGAATGGGGCTCGTGCTCACCCGAAGCGGGGCGTGAGCTCACCCGAAGTGGGGCGTGAGCTCACCCAATGTGGAGCTCAAACTCACGAACCACGAGATCATGACCTGAGCCGAAGTCAGATACCTAGTGACTGAGCCATCTAGGTGCTCCTCTCTCATATTTTAATGTTTATTTTGAGAGAGAGAGAATGTGCACATGGGAGGGACAGAGAGAGAGGGACTCCCAAGCAAGCTCTGCACTGTCTGCACAGAGCTGAACGTGGGGCTTGATCTCACAATCCAATTCATGAGATCATGACCTGAGCCTAAATCAAGAGTTGGACACTTAACAGACTGAGCCACCCAGGTGCCCCTTGTTCACTTTTTTTTACAATTTATGTCACTAACCTGTGTATTTCTTTGGTGTGTAATATCACTTACATATTGCAGGGTGTTGTCCCAACTGCTCAGCGGGCTGCCATTGTTGTGGGCGTGGAGTTACCAGTCTATGATATTACAAAGAAGCACTTAATATTGTCAGGGGTGATGGGAGACACAATTTTAACTCACTTTGTGTAAGTATTATAGGCTGTGCTTATTCCATATTTCCATTATTTTAAGCACAAAAAGCATCTTTCACTGAGGTCCTCATGTAGAATCAATAATGGGTACAGATGGTCTAGATACTCCTCTCTGTCTTATGTCCAGAACTTCAAGCCTTCTAATACTTGTACAGAGATCCTAGATGCTGTGGGTAGATACTGTACTGTGGGTAGATACTGTAGATACTGTACTACCACTGTACTTGGTAGCAGTGTCTAATACAACAGCCTATCAGATGTCTAGGATTTGCATTTGTTCATACACAGCCTCTATATCTAATTTTATCTGTTATTTTCTTTGGTTAAGTTTGGATCAGAAAGCAAACTTTTCTCCATGAGAATCAGAAAAAAGTGAAAATTTATAGGGCCTGTGAAACAAAACTACAGTTTTGGGCTAAAGACTGTTGCTAGCCTTATCCTACATTCTCTTCATATTGGAACTTTTATGATACTTTACCGCTCAAAGTATACCGCATTTGGTATATGATGTTGTGGTATGAAAACTTATATATCTAATAGATGATGTGTGTTAGTTTCTGCTTAGAGATCCTGCTAGACTTCTAAATTGCACCCCCCCCGCCCCCTACCAAAGGCTAAGTTTTGGATTGAAAAGTGAAGGGCATAATACTTTTTAAAGGATTTTATTTTTAAGTAATCTCTACACTCAGTATGGGGCTTGAACTTACTACCTGAGATCAAGAGTCACATGCTCTATGGACTGAGCCAGCCAAGTGCCCCACAGGGATACCTTTTGAATGATATTTCTTTAGAACACATTTCCTCTCTCTTTAGATTGTAATGAAAGGGCAAGTGCCAAGTTTTATCTGATGAGTCTGACTCATCATACAGTTACGAATTTATGTTTGGCGTAATTTCTGTTTAGTCAAGGTTGGAAGTGAGGTGGTTTATCTTAAAGTTTTCATTTTTAGTTCCAGCTTTACATGCGGCTTGGCTGGTGCTCTGGCTTCCAATCCAGTTGATGTGGTTCGAACTCGCATGATGAACCAGAGGGCAATCGTGGGACATGTGGACCTTTACAAGGGTACTTTGGATGGTATTTTAAAGGTATGCACGCTGTAGGCTTGGTTTGCATTTTTGATTTTCTTAGATGTCTCAGGCATTCTTTCAGTCCTTATTCTTGGTTGCTATGTATCATTTTGAAGATGGAAGAATCATTATGTATATTTTTAATAGCCTCTCAGAATAAGTTCTGGTTATAAAAGCTGTCTCCTTGGCAATCTGCTGATATGCAGTGGTCCTTAATATTATCATTCCAGTTTGAATACTTGAGACTGCAGGATACTTTTATTGATAGCACCATGTAGAATTATTGACAGATAGAAGGGACTTAAGATATCCCACATTTACCTGCTTCAGGTAAGACAGAGACCCTGTAATAGAAAATCTGGTACTCCATTTCAGTTCAGTATTGTGCTGTTGCTTACACTTTGCCTTTGAAAGTTTCTGCGATGCTATGTTTGTAGGAAACTGAATATCATAAATGTGTTGTGTAATCACTGGTGATCATCCTTCTACAAAAAGCAAATTTGGGGCCAAAATATGACATTTCCATATGGTTTCTCTGTGCTGTCAGTTTAGTTTAACAACCATTTATTATCTAACAGGAACCATTTTAGTAGATACAGAGAAATTACAGTATACTGCAGGTGTACAAACAGATAATCAGCACAGCCTGGTAAACCTGATAAACTCAGGGACCTATGGAAGGAAATTCTAGTCTAATTTGGAAGTTTAGGATAGGCTCTCTGTAGATGGTGGCATCTTGAATAACTCACATGTGTTGAGTGCTTTTACTTTGTATCAGAAACTGTCCTAATGAGACTTACATGTATTCATTCACTTAATCCTCATCATTACCCCATGTGGTAGATACTAAAGCACTAGAGATTAACTAACCTGCCCCAAATTTTGCAGCTAGTGGGGTTTCAGCTCAGACCATTTGGCTTCAAACTAACATTCTTAACTTCTACACTGTAGTGCCTTTCTTATGTTGATGGCTAAGGGGTTAAATAGGTTATAAAGGATATTGAATGCTATGCTGAGGTACTTGGGTTTTTTTTTTTAACTTGATGGGGAGCTATTGAAATATCTTAATCAGGTCAGATTTATATTTTAGATCACTTTGGGTTTGTAAGACAGTGGTTCTCAGGTGCATTGGAGCCACCTGGGGAAACTTTCACAGCTCCTGTGTCTACTGTAGACCAATGAACTCAGAACTTATGGGGGTAAGGGACCTAGGTTGAAAGTATTTTTAAAAGTCCTCAGGTGTTTGCAGTGTTCACCTAAGGTTGAAAAGCCATTTATCTAAGGGGTAAGCCTGGAGCAGTGGTTCTTAAGGCATTAACTTGCCTCGGAATCACCTGGAGGGCTTATTCAAATGCAGATGGCTGGGGCCCATCACCAGATTCTGACTCAGCAGGTCTTGAATAGGGACTTGAGAATTTGTGTTTCTAACCAGTTCTCAGGCAATACTGAGACTCTGGATACTACACTTTGAGATAGGGAAGCTGATTAGAAAGCTGTTAGTAATCTAAGATAGAGGCAATAAAGCCTGAATTTGAGCACTGTAGTGGGGATGCAGAAGATAGGATAGAGTTGAGAATAATTTAGTTGATAAAGTCAATAGGATTTGCTTGACTAGGTGTGGAGAGGTGTGGGAGAAAGGAAGTGTCAGAGGTAAGTTCCCAGTTCTTTGTTTTGGTGACTATGTGGTGATTCCCATTGACACAGTTATCACAGGAAAAACAGGTTTTTTTGGGCGGGGTGGGCGGGGGGAGACAGTACAGTTTTGGATACTTAGTTTGAAGTGCATGAGGAACATGCAGTGGATATATTTGGAGACCTTAGTCTTAACTCAGGGGAGAGTTTAGGGATATAGATAGGAGCCTGGGGAATCAGTAGTGTACAGGTGTTACATAACTGTGGAGGGAGAGACCAAGGAGAGAACGTAGAGGAGTTCACATCATTTTTGCTTTTCTAGCACACTAGAGTATTATGCATTCCTTCCATTAATAGTGATTCACAGAGGAAATGATTCTCAGACTTTGGGAAGTAGAGTTTGGTAAAAGCCCCTCTTTGCTATTTCTGACATGCTTACCCTTCCACTTGACAATCGCTGGTATAGAGAGAGAGAAAGGGAGGGCCAAGGAAATAACTCTGAGGAATACCAATTGCTAAGGGTTGGCAGGTGGGAAACCTAGGAGAGACACCGAAAGATAACAGTCAAAAGATATGAGGAAACTTAGAAGAGCCATGGAAGCCAAGGGAGTAATGAGTTTGAAGAAGAGATGAGTAGTTATTTAATGCCAACTGGAATAGAGAGGTCCAATATAAGGACTACAAACTATCTGTTGGATTTGATATTTTCTAGAGGAGGTTTGCTGGAATGATGTTTGCAAAAGCTAGATTGATGTGCATGAGGAGTGTGTTTATTCATTCATCCAGTACAAAAATGTTTAAGTCTTATGTGCCAGGTGCTGTTCTAGTTTGGTGAACAGAAAAGTTTTGGCCTTTGTCATGACACTTTAATTCTAATAGAGACAGGTAAACACATAGGAATCAAGGGTAAATAGACAAGTGTAAAATACTCTTTCAAGAAGGTTGGCTAACAGGAGATAGAACGTACAATAATAGAGTAATAGCTAGCATTTAGTGAATGCTTATTATGTGCCACACACTATAGTCTATCTTTTAGCTCACAGCAACCCTATGGAGTAGATATGTTTTCCATTTTATAAACAAGGGAACTTGGGTGGGAGTGGCTAAGTACCCAAGATTATACACCTAATAAGAAGCAAATCTGGGACTTAAACCAGAGTCTGATTCAAAAGTTTAAACTTAAAACCACCATGCTGTGTTATATTGTCAGAAACACATTTTCATGTTGGCAGTAACCTTTACCTATATTCACTCTCTCATTCATTTACTTGCTGTTAAAGTTCTTTATACTGATTGCTCTATATTGTCATTGTACATAATAGCATCTTGCTTTGTTACTTCATCAGCGAGAGTCCCAGAGCACTAGTGAATGGAGTTCTGCATTCATTTCTGCCATAGAAACCAACAGCTGCAAATCTTACCCTGTCACTCCTGTCTTAAAACCCTTGAATGGCTTCTCGTTGACCCAAAGCTCTATATGATTTGGCCCCTTTTTACTTCTACAGCCTTATCACTGCTACCTTTATTCTACATTCCAGATGTACTATACAATTTCCACTGGTAGACTTTCCTTCATTCCCAAATTTTCATCCATGCCATATACTTTGTTAGATGCCCCCACCCTACCCTATATATCCTTTTCACTTAGCTAGTTCCTATTCATTCTTCAGAGCTTGTTACTTTCTCCTAAAGGCCTTCCCTGACTGATGAACTAGGTTCTGTGTACACAGTTTCTTGTACTTACTCTGACAACATTTATTTTATTATTTAAAAACATCTTTTTTGAGGACTAATTTACATATTGTAAAATTTACCTATTGAAAGTGGCTTTTGGTATATTCACAGATTTGTGTGACCGTCATCACCACAGTTGATTTTAGAACATTTTCATGAATTCAAAAAGAAACCTCATACTCTTTAGTTATCACCTCCCTGTTCCCTCACTCCCAGTCCTAAGAAACCACTAACCTACTTTTCTAACTCTTTAGATTTGCATATTCTAGATACCTCATATAAATGGAATCATACAATATGTGATCTTTTTGACTGGCTCCTTTCACTTACCACAATGTTTCAAGGTTCATTCATGTCTTAGTACGTATCAGTGTGTTCCTTTTTATGGCTGGGTGATACTCCATTGTGTGGCTGTATCACATTTATATTTGTTACATTTTATTGTAATTGCTTTTAATGCCTGTCTGCCCCAGTAGACTGTAAGTTCCATGAAGGCAGGGCCATGTGCATCTTATCACTTTATCCACAGCAGATTATTTATTGAATGAATGCACAACTTCATGAAGTAGTCTGTTGTCTCTGTTTATCTACAGAAGTTCTTGTGTTTGTTTTCACACAACTGTCTGAAGTCAGGCAGTGGGCCTCCTAGTCCTAATGTTCTATAGAAGTTTGTCACTGTTTTGGAGCTTTTTAAAGATTCATATGGCTCATGGGAGTATTAGAGACCCTTACTGTGTTTGTATGTTCATGTACTCAACAGATATTCATTTAGGTATTTATTGGAAACTTTCCTGTGTCAGACAGTGTTAGGTGGTAGGGATATAGTGGTGAGCAAGACAAACATAGTCTCTGTTCTCCTGGAGACTACATTCTAGTTGAGGGAGACAGACAATAAACACACAAATAATAAACGATATAATTTCAGATAGAATTAAATGCTATTAAGACATAAATAGAGCATGAGACAGTGACGGAAATGATAGTAGGGAACTACTTCAGCCAGGATAGCCAGGACAAGGCTGTGGGTAGGTGATATTTGAGCAGAGATCTGAATGATGAGAAGAAGGTGATGAAGATCTGAGAGAAAAAACATTTCAAAAAGAGGGAACAGGTACAAAGGCCCTGAGTTGGGAATGAACTGGATATGTTCAAAGGTTAAAAGGAAGGCTGGTGTGGCTGAGTGTGGTAAATAAAGGAGAAAGTAGTAGGAAATGAAACTGGAGAGACTGGCAGGGGCTAAATCATGTAGGATCCTATAGATCATCACATAAAATTTGCAATTAGAGTGAAATCCACTGGGAAGCCATTGGAGAGCTTGAAGCAGGAAAGTGACACTATTTATAATTTAATGTATAAATTATATTTTTTTATATTGGATTGTATCTCTAAGGTCCCTTGTCATTTTAACAGTCTATGATTCTAGGTTATCTGCATCTGGCTGAATTTCACAATTTTCTAACATCAATTTTGGTCTGAGACCTTCAGCATTTGCTGGTAATCCATTGGGGGAAAGCATATTACCACTATGATTCTGTAAAAGTACCCTTATTCTGTTACTATTTGTTCAAAAAATGATTAGTAAGGATAATTATCTTGAGTATTCTTAATCTACAGTATGGGATAGGGGATATTTACAAGTCTGGATTCTCATATTAATGTCCTATCCAAGTATATCAATTATTTAGTATAGTGGCAGGTTTTACTTCACCAGGGGAAGGGCAAAATAACATCGCAATGTCTAACCCAGTGCCTAACACACAGGAGTTACTTAATAGATATTTTAAAATAGTACACAAAATAGGGACTGTTTCTGCTGGCTGAATTCAACACACCACCAGTTTATGACCTTTGTCATTTAATATGTCATTTAATTCAAATAATTACTCAGTTGGTGTGTTTAGGACCCCCATTGTATAAAACAGGAAACATAAACTCAAAGCAATTTACACACTGTTCCTCATGCAATCTTGAAAGCATTTACATCAGGTAGTCAGTCCATGGCATTACACAGAAGTTGATAGAATGAAACAGACTCAGAGGAGGATAGTGACTTGCCCAGCTCCTTATTCCCTACCCTACTTTAGTTTTCCTATTAGCACTTCCATTTCTGAATATAATATATATCAATCTATGTATTTGTCAGCTCTTTTAGAGAGTGCACTCCTTGAGGGCAGGGAGTGTATAAGTTATCTCTTCCTTTATAACAAATTGCTCCAAAACTCACTTCCTTAAAACAGCAAACATTTGTGATCACGCAGTTTCTGTGGGTCTGGAATTCAGAAGCAACTTAGCTTAGTGATTTCAGCTTATGTTCTCTTGTGAGGTTGTAGTCAGATGTCAGCTAGAGCTATAGCCATATCTGAAGGCTTGACTGGAGCTGGGATATCTGCTTCAAAGATCACTCATGTGGCTATTAGCAGGAATTATTAGCTGTTGGCTACTAAACCTGTGTTCTTCTCTGGAAGTTGGCTGGAAGCCTTAGTTTCTCCCCTTCTGGGCCTCTCATGACGTGACAGCTAACTTTCTCTATAGTGAACAATTCAAGAGAGAAGAAGACAGAAGCAGAAGGCTTTTAGATCTAAAACATCTTTTATAACATAATGGAGGTGACAGACTACTGCTGTATTTTCTTGGTGACCTAGACCTCTCCTGGTATGTTGTGAGAGGGGTTACACAAGGATATGAATAACTAGTGGTGGCTTTCATTGGGGTCATATTGGAGGCTGGCTACCACAGACACCTTCTCTCTCGTTTACTGTTATTACTATTATCCCAGCATCAAGAAGAGTACCTTGCATAGGCAAGGTGCTTAAATATTTGTTGAATGAGTGGGTAGATTTAGACTGTATATGAATTCAAAATATATGGCTTTAGAAAAACAGCATTAATGGAGCCATAAGTTGTTGGGGGAGGGACATGGAAGATGAGTACTAAAAATAAAAGTAATTGTCAGATGTAAATAGTAAGGGGAATTCACTCTATTTTTGATTATATCTTTCCCTCAGATGTGGAAACATGAGGGATTTTTTGCACTCTATAAAGGATTTTGGCCAAACTGGCTTCGACTTGGACCCTGGAACATCATTGTATCCTTTTAGAATATGAGAATGAAAGCAGATGCTTTGAGCTCCCAGGTAATTTTTTACTATGGGAAGGAAAATTTGGTTATTGACACCTTTAGGCGAGTGAGAAACTCAAGCATTCTAATGGTGACCATTGAGGATAGGAACTAAGTAGAGAAATGGCTTTTAGTTGGAGTCTAGTACAAACTAAAGGCAGCAGAAAAGATGTACCAAAGTGTCCTCTTTAAAACAAAACAAGTACAAACAAATCTGGAAGGGGTTATGAAGTTTTTGGAAACCCTGTTGGGATTTGCCCACAGGAAAGTACATGCTGAGGTGGTCCAGATTTCCTACTCCTAACTATAGGACCAGAGCAACTGGAGAAATAATAAGACAGAAAACACTCATAGGGTGAAGGAATCCAGGCCAAGTAGGTCTCTTTCCTCACGGATGGCTCTTCTTTCTTT
The DNA here is from genome assembly GCF_022837055.1 of Prionailurus viverrinus. Classification (NCBI taxonomy): domain Eukaryota; kingdom Metazoa; phylum Chordata; class Mammalia; order Carnivora; family Felidae; genus Prionailurus; species Prionailurus viverrinus. The sequence goes on from NC_062579.1 coordinate 100,803,878, forward strand.
AGCTGTGTTTGAGTGCCTCCTTTGTGCAGAGAGAATTGAATGTTGTATATAGTTTGTGTGTATAGTGGTGAGCATTGCAGGGTTCAAAAGTAATTCCTTGCCCTTGTGGAATCTATAGGTTGAGAGAGGGAGTATGCCTCTCTCTCCTTGGGATTGATCTGATCACCTAAGAGTGACAGTTACTCTTAGCATTGAATAATATATATGTTGTCATTAATGTTCTTGGGTGTGTGTGAGAGAGTGTGTGTGGCCTGTTGGCCACTGAAGACTATAAGTATGTTAGAGTTCTAATCTGTTTTTATTGCTAAATGCCAAATCATAAGGGATACGTGGTGGGTACTCAATGCATGCTTGATTTGCCAGGTATTGTTTTTAAAAAGTCTTAAGCAAGTACAACTCAGAATCTGAGATAGACTACCTCAGTGTAAGAGAATGCAATACACAATTTTAGAACTAGGTTTAGCTTTCATTGTCAACCCAATGATCTTCCATGACTTACTCCTCAGTTTTTTATTACATATGAGCAGCTCAAGAGGCTTCAAATCTAAGAACTGAATTATACATGAGCCAAGCCCTGCCAGCGTTTCTACTTTTTTCCCTTTTTCCGTGTTCTAATGTATTTTGACAAAGTTGTAAGTGTTTACTGAACCATTGGTCTCCCAAGGGCCTCCTGATGGAAGAACTACAGGATGCTTCAAAATTGTTCGTGTGTTTGTGTTACCATGTTAACTTTTCCGTGAGAGGAAGTGTTAACATTGAGACTCTGGCCCCAGATTGGTATCTTCTATGAAGATGGATACTGATAGATGACATCAAAATGGCCTTCTTTTCAAATGTGGGTTAAATGTAGTTGGTTAGCCCCAAACTTGAGCTAGAGCAGAAGGCATAGGCCAGGGCAGTTACTGCTATGTATGTTACAGACCTCGGTTCTCATTAAAGTATTTATTGGCAGAATCACTTTGGCTTTGTCTTCGTTTACTACTTTCTCCTTTGCCAGCTCTTTAAGTTACATTCTCCAGAAGGTGATAAAGAGAGGGTTACTATGAAATTGAGTCTAGACTCTTCAAGCACATTTATGGAAATAGACTAAGTGCATTGTGTTTTTCCACTGCCACTTGTTGTCATAATGCTACTCATTTTTAAAAATTTAAAAAAAAATTATTTTTGAGAGAGACAGACAGAGTGCGAGTGCGGGAGGGGGAAGAGAGAGAGAGAGAAGACACAGAATCTGAAGCAGGCTCCAGGGTCTGAGCTGTTGTGTTACTCACTTAAACATCAGGCAAATTGTTCTTTCCTAAGCATGAATAAATAAACAAGTGGCTCATTTGGAAGTTTCTACAGATAAAATGTTAAAAGAGGCTTAAAATAGAACACTGTGTGCAGGGTTCTAATTTTCTTATAGGCAAAAAGTTCTGGTGACTTTCTTGTACTAGAACAGTGCTTAGGCATTGTAAGCACTCACATTTTTGTGGAATGAATAGTTTAGCTCTTCATTTTTATCCGTTCATTCATTTATTCAGCAAACATTTATTGTATGCCTATTACGTCCTAGATGTTGGGAGTATAAAAACAAGTTAAGACATAGTCTCTATTTTCAAGCTCACATTATAGGATGAGAAACAGACATGTAAGTAGATAATTATAGTAGGTACTAAGTACTATATAAAAGATGAACAAAGTGCTAGAAGCGCAGAGAAGGGAACAACAGCCAGTTACCTAGGGGATTGGCCAAAGTCTTCATAGTGCAGGTGACATTTGAGGTAAATAGCAGATGTTACCATATGGATAAGGCAGTGAAGGACATTCCAGGCAGGGGAGTGGGGGAAAGTTCAGTTTGGCTAAAATGTAGGGCAGGGGTTTTCAAATATTACGTGAGGCAGAATTGCCTGGAGATCTCATGAAAATGTAGTTTCCTACATCCATTGCTTGAGATCCTAACTTTATTTGGGGCAAAGTTTGCTTTCATCACAAGTACTTGATACAGGTGGTCCTTAGATTGCACTTTGGGAAGCACTTGTATAGAACTGTGGCTAAAATGAAAGGAAATAATAGTGTGACCAGAAGGGTCAAATTATGAGGGATCTGTATGTGCCCTAATAAAGAATTGGACTTTTTTTTATCCTGGAGGAGGGGCAGGTAAAGGAAGTTTAAAATATGGGAATAATATAACCAGCTTTTGTATTTTTAGGAAGATAACCCTGTTGTGGAGGGTAGCCTGGAGGGGGAGTAACCCAAAAAAGGTTAAGACCTACTGAAATCTACTTTTTATGTACAGGTAGACAAAATATGGTTCACAAAAATGAAGAAAATTTGTCCTAAGTCACATGACTGGATTGTGGCAGATTTGAGACTAGCACATAGTTCTCAGATTTCTTCTCTGTCTCATTCTCCCACTCCACAGTGCCTTCTTTTTTAAAAAAATTTTTTTAACGTTTATTTATTTTTGAGACAGAGAGAGACAGAGCATGAACGGGGGAGGGTCAGAGAGAGGGAGACAGAATCTGAAACAGGCTCCAGGCTCCGAGCTGTCAGCACAGAGCCTGACATGGGGCTCGAACTCACGGACCGTGAGATCGTAACCTGAGCTGAAGTCAGCCGCTTAACCGACTGAGCCACCCAGGCGCCCCCACAGTGCCTTCTTAACTGACAGTCTAAAGTACTATCTTTTTAAAATTAATTTTAATAAACTTTATTTTTATTTTCATATTTTAATATAATTTATTGTCAAGTTGGCTAACATATAGTATGTACAGTGTGCTCTTGGTTTTGGGGGTAGATTCCCATGATTCAGTGCTTACATACAACACCCAGTGCTCATCCCAACAAGTGCCCTCCTCAATGCCCATCGCCCATCCCCCCCCCAAACCTCAGTTTGTTCTCTGTATTTAAGTGTCTCTTATGGTTTGCCTCCCTCTCTCTCTGTAACTATTTTTTCCCCTTCCCTTCCCCCATGATCTTCTGTTAAGTTTCTCAAGTTCCACATATGAGTGAAAACATATGATATCTGTCCTTCTCTGACTGGCTTATTTCACTTAGCATAAAATCCTCCAGTTCCATCCACGTTGCTACAAATGGCAAGATTTCATTCTCTCTCATTGCCATGTAGTATTCCATTGTGTATATAAACCACATCTTCTTTATCCATTCATCTGCTGATGGACATTTAAGCTCTTTCTGTAACTTGGCTATTGTTGAAAGTGCTGCTATAAACATTGGGGTACATGTGCCCCTATGAATCAGCACTCCTGTATCCTTTGGATAAATTCCTAGCAGTGCTATTGCTGGGTCGTAGGGTAGTTCTGTTTTTAATTTTTTATGGAAACTCCACACTGTTTTCCAGAGTGGCTGTACCAGTTTGCATTCCAGTAAACTTTATTTTTAAGAGAAGTCTCAGGTTCACAGCAAAATTGTGTTCAAGGTACAGAGATTTCCCATGTTCCCCTACCCCTACATATGCATAGCTTCCCCCACATCAAAATTCGTCACCAGAGTGATTCATTTGTTACAGTTAATAAGTATACAATGGCACATTATTATCACCCCAAATCTGTCATCTACATTAGGATTCACTCTTCGTGTTATGCATTTTATGGGTTTTGATGAATGTATAATGACCTATATCCATCATTATAGTACCATACAGAATGGTTTCACTGCCCATAAAACCTCTGTGCTCTGCCTATTCATCCTTCCCTCTTCTCTAACCCCTGTGATCCCCTCATCTTTTTTTTTTTTTTTTTGAAGAGAGAATGCATGAGCACGAGTGGTGGGGCAGTGTGGGAGAGAGAGAGAAAATCTTAAGCAGGTTCCATGCTTAGCATGGAAATGAGCCACCTAGGCACCCCTTTACTGATCCTGTTATTGTCTCTATGGTTTTACCTTTTGCAGAATGTCCTATAGTTGGGATGTCGCCTTTTCAGATTGGCTTTTTCACGTAGTAATATGCACTTAAGATTCCTCCATGTCTTCTCATGGTTTGATAGCTCATTTTCTTTTTTTTTCTTTTGGATGTACCATAGTATATTTATCCATTTACCTGCTAAAGGATGTCTTGGTTGTTTCCAAGTTTTGGCAATTATGAATAAAGCTACTATAAATATTCATGTGCAAGTTTTTGTGTGGACACAAGTTTCCACTCATTTGCTTATAAATACCAAGGAGCACAATTGCTGGATGGTATGGTAAGAGTATGTTTAGTTTTGTAAGAAATTGCCAAACTGTCTTCCAAAGTAGCTGTACCGTTTTGCATTCTCATCAACAATGAACAAGAGTTCCAGTTTCTCGACATCCTTGCCAGCTTTTGGTGTCAGTGTTTTGGATTTTGACCATTCTTATAGGTGTGTAATGGTATCTCACCATTTATTTTTTTTCCTCTTTGTCACTTTAAAATTTTGTTTTCAAAGTTTGAAATTTGAATTCCAGTAGAGTTCACATACAGTGTTCTATTAGTTTCAGGTGTAACAGTATAGTGATTCAACAAGTCTATACATTGCAGTGCGCTCTTCAATCTCCATCACCTATTTCATCTATCCCTTCACCTCCCCTCTAGTAATCTGCAGTTCTCTATAGTTAAGAGTCTGTTTCTTGGTTTGTCTCTCTCTCTGTTTTTTTCCTTTGTTTATTTTCTTAAATTCCACGTATGAGTGAAATCACATGGTATTTGTCTTTCTCTGACTTATCTCTCTTGGCATTATACTTTCTGGCTACATCCAAGTTGTTGCAAGTACGATATTTCATTCTTTTTTATGGCTGAATAATATTACATACACACACACACTTTCTCTCCCTCCCCCCCCCCCAAGACTACTACACCAGTCAGATACCCTCTTATTCCTGAATAGATGAGCAAAAAGGAAACCAGTTTTTCACAAGGGTGTAGACTGAAAGGTAGTTCCTTGAAGGGTTTATATATATTGGAAATTGGCTTTCTATTCACCTCAGGTTAAGTGTTATTCCTTTAGAGAAGCCTTACATTGATTTTCTCTCTACCAGTCTAAATAACTTACCTCATTATAATTTTTATGCCACATATTTATAACTACATACTATATTTGTGTGACTATTTGGTTAATATCTAAATTTCTCATCAGTCTGTAAGCTCCATAAAAATAGAGATTCTGTTGATTTTGTTTACTGTTATGTTCTCCATGCCTAGCACTGTTCTATATACTCAGAAAATATTTGTTAAATGAAAAAAATGAATTGATCTGTACACAAAGATCTGATAAAAGGCCTAAAACATAGCGAAGGTTAAGCAGATACTGTGGGATTTAAATGGAATTAAATTAAATTTTGAATTACTAGATAAGGATGGTATGACAAAGAGTAGGTTATTAAGGATAAATAGGGGTCCTTGGGGAGGGAGATGCACCTAATGTTTTTAACTGATTATCTGCTCATTTATTCAACAGATATCCCTGCCTCCTAGAGCTTTTTGTCCACAGAAGGGAAACATAATAAAAAGATTAATGAGTAAAATAAATAGTGTATTGGGTGGTGATAAATCATTTATAGAAAAATAAAGCAGGGAAGGGGGATGGGGAATAATATTAGGGCAGGGTTGCACACCGAGAAAGCCAAATTTAGTTGAAGTCTATTGGAGGTGAGAAAGGAGCCAGTCTAGGGTTAAAGCAATGCAAAGCCATGATACTGAAGGAGACCACCAAGGGAGTGCCAGTAGCAAGAGAAGAGGTCCAAGAAGCGAGCCTGGGCCAGTCCAGTATAAAACAGTTTGGGGAGGACATCACAGAGGACACTGGTGATGACAATACCAGCCTGAAGTATAAAAAGGACTAATATTCTAGTGGTAGAAAAAGAGTAGAGGGGCAGTAGGGGCCAATAATTTTCAATGTAAATTTTGAAGAAAAAGAATTTGAAGCTGATGATACCTTTATCCAAATTGGCAAAGCTTTAAAGATTAATGCCTTTATATAGTAGCCATAATCATGGGTAGGTAGTTCCAATTAAAGAATTTGACTTGCTTTTTTTATTTTAGGTATCCTATCCTTAGTCATGGATTAATAAAGTATCCCCTCAGGTAACCAATATGATGAATAGAGCATTTTGACTGAACACTAAGGACTAACCCATTTCTATAGTGAAATAGGCTACTACAGTAAAGGTGCCTCAGAGAGTAAGGGTCTGACTCTTACCACACAAAATTTGAAGATTTCACATCTTCACGTGATTATTTCACACGTGTGAAGAATTCAGTGTTTCACAAAAATATTCACTATAGAGTTCCTTTAAGTAACAGCTCCCCATTGGATATTTAAATTGCAATTTTGGATTGAAAAATGAATTCTTAGGGACATATCAGATATGAAATAGACACACCAATTTCTTTTTTCTCGCGTTCACCCGAAGCAAGCTCATGCTCAACTGAAGTGAGGCTTTAGATTACCTGATATGGGACTCGAACTCACGAACTGTGAGATCATGACCTGAGCCAAAGTCAGATGCTTAACGACTGAGCCACCTAGGCACCCACACACCAATGTCTTTTGAAGGTAGACTGATAAGGGAAAACTTTCAGATTCAATTGAATACAAGGAAACAGTCTTTAAAGGAACTAAGGGCTTTGGTTGAAAACTTGTTTGCCAGAAAACAAGACAAACTCTTTGTACTGTCAGCTGAATTTACATGTAAACCTAAAACTTCTAAAAGATAAACTATTAATTTATTTTACAATTTTTTTATTTTAAAATACATTTTTAAAATGTTTATTCCTTTTTGAGAGAGAGTGAGCCCAAGTGGGGTAGGGGCAGAGAGAAGGGGACAGAGGATCTCCAAAACAGGCTTTGTGCTGACAGCAGAGTGCCCAATGTGGGGTTTGAACTCACGAACCATGAGATCATGTCCTGAGCTGAAGTCTGACACTTAACGGACTGAGCCACCCAGGTGCCCCATCTATTAATTTCTTAAAAGTGCTCAAAATGAGAGGGTGTAATACAAGGATGAGCAGGTACCACTGATTTGGAAGAGAAATAATGATTTTCCCAGGTAAAAAGCCCAGCATGTCAAAAAGAAAGCCAGACAGGGGTGCCTGTGTGGCTCAGTCGGTTGAGCATCTGACTTTGGCTCAGGTCATGATCTCACAGTCTGTGAGTTCGAGCCCTGCATCAGGCTCTGTGCTGACAGCTCAGAGCCTGGAGCCTGCTTCCGATTCTGTGTCTCCCTCTCTCTCTGCCTCTCCCCTGCTCATGCTCTGTCTCTCTCCCTGTCTCAAAAATAAATTAAAAAAAAACATTAAAAAAAAAAGAAAAAGAAAAAAGAAACTGCAGGTAATAGTTCCAACAAAGCAAAGTTATGAAAACTTTGTAAAAAAAAAAAAAAAAGAAAAAGAAAGCCAGACAATAACAGAAGTTGGTGAGGATGTGAAGCAGTTAGAACTCCTACATTGCAGGAGAGGTTGTAAAATAATGCAGCCCTTTTGGAAGACAGTCAGGCACTTCCTCAATAGTTAAGCATAGAATTACCATATGACCCAGGAATTCTGTTCCTAATATACACCCAAAAGAATTGAAAACAGGGACTCAGATACTTGTATACCAGTGTTCACTGCAGCATTATTCATAATAACAAAAAGATGGAAACAACCCAAATATCAACTAATGAATGGGTAAAGAAATTGTAGTATATCCAGACAATGGAATATTCAGCCATAAATAGGTATGAAGTGCTGACACATCGCTACAACGTGATGAACCTTGAAAACACTATGTTAAATGCAAGAAGTCAGACACAAAATTCCACATATTGTATGATTCCAGTTTTAAGTAGAATGTCCAGAATAGGCAAATCCCATAAGTAAATTAGTGGTTGCTTACGGCTGGGGGAAATGGGGAGATCTGCTAATGGGTATAAGGTTTCATTTTGGGATGAGCATGTTCTAAAAATAGATTATGGTTGATGGTTGCGTAACTCTGTAAATATACTAAGAAACATTTAATTGTATGATTTGAATAGGTGATCTTTATGCTATATAAATTATATCTCAATAAAACTTAAAAAAGCCCACCCAGCATGTGGTTTAGCTTGATTAGGATGGCTAGTGAGGAATTTCAATGAAGCTGTTTGGTAACAAAATAAAGATTGATTCATATTAATTCCAATTTCAATGAAGCTGTTTGGTTACAAAATAAAGATTGATTCATATTAACTCCAGAAGGTCACATGGATGTTTTTCCTTTAGAATGAACAAATCCAGGGTGCCCGGGTGGCTCAGTTGGTTAAGCGTCCAACTTTGGCTCAGGTCATGATCTCGTGGTTCATGAGTTTGAGCCCCATGTGGGGCTCTATGCTGACAGCTGGGAGCCTGGAGCCTGTTTCAAATTCTGTGTCTCCCTCTCTCTCTGCCCCTCCCCCACTCATTCTATGTCTCTCTCACTCTCTCTCTCAAAAGTAAATAAACATTAAAAAAAATTAGAATGAGCAAATCCATTATATTACCGGCCATCTGAAGATGAAACAACTGACATTTCTGAGCAGGAAACCCCAGGTTTGAAGGGATAAAATTATCAAAATTTGTAGGCTATAAGATGAAAAAACTTTCACTGTTTTTCTTTCCTTTTTTTTTTAAGAGGCTAGAGCATGAGGCAACCCAGATGATAATAGTTAATACTTATGGCTTTTATTATGTATCAGATACTGTTCTAAGTGTATTGTGTTTATAAAACTGTTTACATTCTTTCACCCACTCTAGGAGGTAGATACTATTCTTATTTTTCAGATGAGAAGCTGAGGCACAGAAAGGTGGAATACTTTGTTCCTAGGAAATGGCAGACCCAGGATTCTAACCCAGGCAGTCTGGCTCATGAGCCCATGCTTATAATCACTATGCTAGGGGTGTATGGACTCAGCCTTGTCGAAGGTCACTTAAAGTTTATGGCAGGTGAGCAGTAAAGAGTATTGATTTCATTAATTCCCCTATCTTTATAACACCCTGGGAGAAAGAAGGTCAATAGTTGTTGTGGTTGGTCACTCTTTGACACTTAACTGTAACACTGACTTTATTTTCCTGGAGACCTGTGAGTGCAAATATATAATTTTCCTCTTATTCTCCACTTTCTACTTCTTCCCCCTATTTTCTCTGTTAGCCTTTCTTCTCCATAACCTCCTTAATCACTAGCCCACCCCTTCTTCTTCCAGTCTAAGTGAGCACAGTTCACCATACACACAGGAACTTGTTTTTGTTGTATGTTATACTATTTATTAAAGAACTTGGAATTATTAAAACAGATGCCACTAGTTTAAAATAGAATAATTTGGATGTGGAGCTAGACTTCTCTCCCTCTCTCCTCCAATGCAAACAAGTGTGTTGTTAGGCTTATAAAAAAATTTATGGGAGGAACAATTGAACTAAGAACCTGATTATAAATAGTTCTTTTCTATTCACTAAAGCATATCATTTAAGGGGTAGCATTTTTGTTAGCCAAGCCCAGTGAGGGTATTGCATGTAAGTTTTAAAGTCATAAATAGCTTTTAAAAAAAGTTTTATTTATTTATTTTGAGAGAGAGGGAGAGTGAACGAGCAGGGGAGGGGCAGAGTGAGAGAGAGAGATGGACTCCAGGCAGGCTCTGTGCTCTCAGTGCAGAGCCTGACGCTGGGCTTGAATCAGGAACTGTGAGATCCTGACCTGAGCTGAAATCAAGAGTTGCACACCCAACCGACTGAGCCACCCAAGGTGCTCCATAAAATTGCTTTTTAAATTTTTTTTTTTTTTCAACGTTTATTTATTTTTGGGACAGAGAGAGACAGAGCATGAATGGGGGAGGGGCCGAGAGAGAGGGAGACACAGAATCGGAAACAGGCTCCAGGCTCTGAGCCATCAGCCCAGAGCCTGACGCGGGGCTCGAACTCGCGGACCGCGAGATCGTGACCTGGCTGAAGTCGGACGCTTAACCGACTGCGCCACCCAGGCGCCCCTTATAAAATTGCTTTTTAAAAAACAAATATTTTCTAAGAGTGGCTACTTTGTATGAATTCCTGAGATTTCACTAAAGGATGTTTCTTCTCTCTATTCACTTTTTCAGCATCAGAATTCAGTTGTATTTTGGGCTGTGCCCAACTCACTATAAACACTATGCATACTTGTCTTTCCCATTTATTTAGTAAATAAAAACAATTTAATGCATCATTGTATAAGATTACTAAGGGACCTTGCAATCTTAAAGTGGTAAGTTTGAATTTGGGATTATGGATCTTTTCCTCATTTGAAATAACCCCATAGTCATTCAGCTATCATTTCTGGGAACCACTTCTGAAATGACAGGGTACCAGTTTGCTTGTCTATAGGAAGTGCTTTAGTATTTGTTGAATGGCTCAGTGGGCAAATCTGCAAAAATATTATGAGTGGTAAAAGCACAATGAACAATTTTGTAAGACTGCATGGCATTTTAGTGGGCCAATGACTGTTATCTCAGAGTGTTTATCAGCTTTTTAGTGCCTTAATGTCAACACAACTGAGACAGAACTGGAACTGATATGGATTTATTAGAGTAAATAGGAAATCTGATTCAATCATGGGATTGTTGGGCAACATGCACCAAATAAAACGAAACCTAAACAAATAAAGAGACCTTCCTCAGCCTCTTGGTCATACATGACTTTAGTCTCCTCCAGTGCACTGGAGCAAATGGATCCTGCCTGTCCCGTTGTGTAGCAGGCATTTTAAAGAACAAGGAACTGCATGAAAACAGACTCTGAGACCCTTAGCAGCTGCATTGGTGGTTTCTAGGGCTCCTCATGAGAGGGCTCTTTGAGCCCAGTGGGTGATTATGGTCCCAACAGCTTGTAAATCCAGTGAACATATGGTTGGGTAGTAGCATGTTAAGCTCTCATGTACTTTACCCTGCACGGTTGATCCATTAGGTGGAGCACGTTTCCCTTTCAGCAACACTGCAAAACTATGGCTTCAAGGCTTCAACTGCATCAGGACTGGTCTCTTGGCTCCATGTGATTACGTTTTCATGTTCTCATGCCTACGTAGCATTTTATGGTGTTGCACAACACAACTACCTCTGAAAACTTGAAGAGTGAAAACACTGAAATACCTGGATATTAGACGGTACCATATTGATGATGCAGTTGTACTGTGAGAGGTGTTCTTAATCTGCTGTGTCCCATTAGTCCAGATTTCTAAATTTACAGATTAACTCTAGCAGTAGGACATATGAAGAGGGTTCCTTTTTTTTTTTTTTTAAGAAAACAACTGGTAAACCCCTTAGTACGGTTTATGCTTTCAGGAAGCAACTTTTATTGCTTTGAGATCTTCATATCAGTGTGGTCTGTTCATTTATAGCTCATTCTTGACCTCTTTTAGCAAATACCCTAGGGAAACATTACACTTTGAGAAATGCCAGCAAAAACGTGAATCAAAATTCTTATAAATGTTTAATGCTTCTTGACCTAGTAATGCTTCTTTGTAGAATTTATCCTAAGGAATTAAACAGATGTGCCAAAGATTTATTTTTTAAAATTTTATTTTGAGACAGAGAGCAGGGGAGGGGCAGATAGAGAGGGAGAGAGAGAGAGAATCCCAAGCAGGCTCCATGCTGTCAGTGCGGAGCCTGACGTGGGGCTCAGTCTCACGAACCAGGAGGTCCTGACCTGAGCCAAAATCAAGACACGGGTACTCGACCGACTGAACCACCCAGGCGCCCTAGACGTGTCAAAGATTTATACACAAAGGTATTTATAGTGGTATTAAAACAGTGAGACATTGGAAATAACAAATGTACAACTATAGGGAAATGGTTAAAACATTATATACTCATGATGAAATAACATGAAACCGTTACAAGTCATGTTTTTGAAGAAAACTTTATGACAAAGGAAAATATGCACAATATAAAGTGAAGAAAACAGATGAAGAATAACAGTGATCATCTCTGGATGGTACAATTATGGGTACATTTATGATTTTATGTATTTAAAATTTTTTCTGAAATGAACAAAAATTGTTTTTATAATCAGAAAAGAACCTCATTGATACATCATTATAGATCTCTGAAAGAAATCCCAGCAAACCTGGGGCAATTTCAGCACCTAGCTCTCAAAAAATGTTTGTGGAGTAGGTAGATAGATGGACAAATGAATGAATGAAGGACAGTTGACACTTGTAAGTACCATTACTGAGTTTATATGACTGCTGAAATAAAAAATGAAGGTTTGTTAATTAAAAGGAGAAGATTCCAGACCAGTCAGCAGTTTGAAGGATGGCATGGGAGTTACTGAAGGAGTCACAAAATAAATGAGTGGCTGATGGCAGCCAAGGAGTTGTAGTCTGGCCTTGGGTCCATTGCTGCTCTTGTTGCCCAGCTATCAACACCATGTTTCCTCTTGTTCTATGTGTGTCCTTGAAGTATCTCTTGTGCCTCCTGTTTTCATTGGCCTCTATTCAGTTTGACCCATGACTGAGCAAGTATGAATGACATCAAAGTCACAAGTTCATTTTCCATTTGAACCACTAAATACTTTTCCATATGAGGAGAAGATATACTAAGGCTAACTCTGGCTATCCAACTCTCAGACTTGGACTTATTAGACAAGCAGGAGAGTTTGGTAGATAAGGGCAACCTGCCTCTAACACTTGTGACACCACTCACAATTCCCCTATACAGAGGGCTGTGTGTTCTTATGTTCTTGTGAGTAGTCCTCTCTGAAACATTTGTGCTATGAATAATGTTAGCTACCCAAAGAATTAGTAGAACACTTAGTCATGTCACAGTTTTTATAACAAATTCACAAGCTCTTTATGGAAATTATAAATGGGACCGATTGATCTACATTCTGTCCTACACGGTGTTAATTTCTTTTGGCTATTTTGATCAAATTGCTGAACAGGATCTGGCTTCTCTGCAAGGCCATCAGGAGACACCATTGGATGTATGAATGAAATCTAAATGTTTCCTCTTCAGTGCATGCCCGTATCTGTGCCAGAGCCTGTGTCAAAGAAAGCCATTAGACTTTTTGCATATTATTCTGTATCTCTGCTCTTGGTGGCTTATTAAACACAGTGTTCTTAATTGCGGTTACTCTTAAACCCAAATGTATGATAATAGGGCCTTGTTTGTATTTGCTGTCCCTTGATCCTGAGATTTACTGTTTGTCTCTTTCAACCTGAGTTGTCTCTCACCACTTGTTTTCAGAAACATTCATGGGTTGAGGAATTCACAGTTTGGAGCCTAACTGTCTTTGTCCTGGAGGCCATTATATCTACAGATATGACAGACTCCTTTAAATTGGCCAGCTGGATATTTTATTCTTTAGGATTTTTAAGTATGAGGAAGAGAACATTATTTGAGCACTAACCATGTGCTGTCATTTACTAGACGTTTTCCTATACATTATTTGAGCTAATCCTTTTGATAACAATATAAGGTAGGCATTATTACCCCAGTTTTACAAATGAGGAAGCTGTAGCTTTGACAGTTAAACAACTGAATGGTAATTTGGACACTGGTCTATTGGACTTCAAAGTTTGTGATTTCCACTGAATATACTGCCTCCCAGGAATAGCAGAGTTTTTTTAGACTGAACCTAACACCACAGCATTCACTTAGCTTCTCCTCAGTTCCTTTTTCCTATAATTTTCATTCCACTTTGCTTGTGTTACCTTGGCAAGATCAGTCCTTTGCAGCAAGGCCAGGAAGTTAAGCTTTGGACCACCAGTAAGGAGGGCATTGATTTGAGCCTGCTTCCCATTTTGTCCCCAAACCCCGTCACTGTTTGTGTTTTATGTAGCTCCCAGTAACTCATAACCCAATCCAAGAGGGTGCCTATTGCTGGCATAAGTGGTACTTGCTGCGTGCTCAGCACTTCAAGGCACTTGGGGTTCCATCATTCACTTGAGAGCCAAAAAGTTCTTCAGTTTTAGGAACATAAAGCCTGCTCTGGTGAAGGCAAGCATGGTCCTCCTCTGGGCCACTGTGGTAAACAGAGCAACTGCACAAAATAGTCTAGCAAAAGAGGGTTGGTGTGTATTAGAATAGATCAGCGAGAAACAGGCCATTTGTGCTGAAGGTAGAGGGTGAAAATAGGAAGAAGGGAATTTTTCAAGTGTATAGAAGTGGAAAGGGATGAACATTCACCTCCAAACAACTGAGGAATACAAGCTGGGAGGTAGTCTAAGACTGAAGGGAAATTAAAACCCAAGTGCAAAACATCATGGTGTGGCGCCATCCTGTGGAGAGGAGGACAGCCGGATTCCATCCTGGTTTGGAACATTTTAGTTTCAGATGTGAATGAAAAAGTTCATGGGCCTCTTGGAATTAGCCTTTACACATTGGACTCAAATGCATCCTCAGGCCATCATTTTAGAGATATCAATGGGTTAACCTTCCATGGTTGTTTTGGCACCAAATTAAAATTTAATCCATACTGTATTGGTTTCTTCTTGCCTTCTTTGGTTGTCCACTCAGCAGCTTTCTAGGGAGTTAATCTAGTTTAGGACCTCAAGAGACAAATTTCTAAGAATCCTCTGTGGAGACCAGAAGATTGAGGAAAGGGTTACAAGAAAGCTCAGGAAGACTGAGCATAATTCCTGGGTTTCTTTCCCAGTCTGTTCTCGAATTTCTGCTGCCAGCGTTGCCCAGAGGGAGGCTGGCCATAATTCCTGGCTGCCAACAGCCATTTTTTTTGTACCCACAGAAAGCAAGATGAGACACCTGTTCCTCAGCTGGTCTCCTGGGACATGTTGGAGGTATCCCCTTATGTGACTGAGTTTCTTAGGAAAATGCAGATTTAAGAGTGTTTAAGAGCTTGGCAGTGCCTTTCTTGGTACCTAACCCTTTTTCCACCTCCTTCACTTCTAGGGTCTCAGAATTTGTGGTTCGCATTCTCATCAAGTAGCTACAAGTGACCATAAGCCAACTGAGGGGAAGGGGCACCACAGAGTTAGTGGTAGAATGGGAGGGGTCGTAGCAGAAATAACCACAAGATTGGCTATTTCCAAAGAAACAGTGTTTTGAACTCCATGAAGTGCGAGAGAAGACAAGCTGTAGGATCTAATTCAGGTTCCTACATTTCAGGCAAACTCACTACTTAAAATGTCTGATTTACATCAGGGAGGGCAGGACTCCTCACTTTACCAAAGCCATCACTATAGTAAAGAGTTGAGGGGAACAACCTCATGTCTCTAGTGCTGTGCTGTCCAATATGGTAGCTACTAGCCATATGTGGCTGTTGAGCATTTGAAATATGGCTAGTTTGGATTTAGAGGTTCTGAAAGGTAAAACACACACCAGATGCAAAGATTTAGCATGAAAAAAACAGTGCAGTAATTTTTATATTGATTACATATTGAAAGTATGTTTTAGATATACTGGGTTAAAGGAAACATTAACATTGCCTTTTTTAAACCTTTTAAATGTGGTTACTAGAACATTTAAAATTATATGTGACCTGCATTATATTTATGTTGGATACTGCTGCTGTAGTGTATTCAAGAATAGGATTTGATTTTTTAGCATTATTTCAGTAGTACATTTCTTTCTACCTACCTGTACAGGAGAGACAGATTAATTGCAAAAGAAGCATAGGGAGGAATGGAGATTTGCAAATGAGGAAATTGGTTATAGAAGAAAGTCAGCACCCTACCTCAGTTCCTCTCAGTCTGGGGTGGGGCAGTCAACTGTCTGAAGCAAGCACTTTCATTCCCCTAGCTTTGAATTCCTAGTTGGGGCCCAGAGAGGAGAGGAAGAAGTCACTTTGAAACTTCTCTGCCCTTACCATCTTCGCCATGAAGCTGTGAGTGGGAGATAGTGGTGATAGGACAGGAACTTTCCCTGGGCCCCTCTGGGCCACCATCCCTGGCTGAGAGAAGAAGAAGGAATGAGGTGAGCCCTTTCTTCACTCCCAGGGCCATCTGGTAGAGCTGCTGCCGCACCTCCTTCTGCCAGTAGGCATAGATGAGTGGGTTGAGCAGGGAGTTGCCCACACCGAGCAGCCACAGGTACCGTTCCAGCACCAGGTAGAGGTAGCACTTCTGGCAGGCCACCTGCACAATGCCAGTGATAAGGAATGGGGTCCAGGACAGAGTGAAGCTCCCAATGAGAACAGCCACAGTGCGGACAGCCTTGAAGTCGCTGGGAGTCCGAGGAGGCCGGTATGCTCCGGCCATGGCTCCTGCTTGTTCCATCTTTCGGATCTGCTGGCTGTGCATGGAGGCAATCTTGAGCATATCACAGTAGAAGAAGACAAAGAGGAGCAGGGCTGGGAAGAAGCCAACGCAGGAGAGGGTCAGCACAAAGCGTGGGTGAAACACAGCGAAGAAGCTGCAGGGACCCTGGTAGGTAGTCTGCTGAAATATGGGGACTCCAAGTGGGAGGAAGCCAATAAGGTAAGACATCAACCACAGCCCGGCAATGCAGGACCCAGCCATGAGCCCGTTCATTATCTGGAAGTAGCGGAGGGGCTGCTTGATGGCAAGGTACCTGTCAAAGGCAATCAGCATGACTGTGAGGACAGAGGCAGCTGCGGAAGAAGTAACAAATGCCATCCGAAGGCTGCATAGGGTCTTCTGTGTGGGCCGAGGTGGGCTGGAGAGCTGGTCTGTGACTAGGCCAGAGATGGCCACACCAAGCAAGGTGTCGGCTACAGCCAGATTCAAGGTGAAGCAGAGACCAACACCATCATTCTTGTGGATCAGCAACAGCACAGCCACAGCCACTAGTGCATTGGCAGCAATAATGAGGGAGGCCAGGACAGCAAGAGTCACTCCAAATGGAAAAGATGACTCCATGTCTTGAAGTGGCAGGATTTCCACTTACCAGGGCATTCTGGCTCTCCAGCTCAAATTCTCACGGGCTGGGAGAGAAAGGGCTGGGTTCAGAGGGGCATCAGAGATCTGGCCACGACGGGCAGCTTGCCATCTTTCAGATCCTGCTGATCACTGAGAATCACTCACCCTTTCTCTTTCAGTCCTCAGCCTATTGCCTCTCCAGCTCTCTGAAGGCAGCAATCCCTGTGTAGCCCTCCCCCTGGCCGCTGTGCTAGTCCCTCCTCCTCCAACTACCAAGTTACTAGACAACTCCCAAGTACCTGTGCATACTGTCTCGCCAGGCTCTCTTCCTCCATTGATGCTTCAAGGACTTTCTTTGGAGGGCCTGGGGCATTCATCTGATCTCCTGTCTGGCAGAAGATATAATTGACTCTAATCACACTTTTTCTTCCTCCATAGCTTGATATTAAACTCCTACTTCTTCTTTTCCCAAGCTTCAAGTACTAGCTTAACAACTGATCTCAGCTTAATTAAGTATTTGCTTAATAACAAATTCTCAGTTACTACTATTACTTCTTTCAATCAAGCAAGATGATCATAATCAGTTGAAGTGGGAAGTGAGGGCGGGCAGACTATTTCAAGGCCCAGCATACTTTCAGGGGAGCTACCACACATTTAAGCTATTTATCTTTTGCTTCCTAACACCTCAGAGTCTAATTCTCTAAAATAGGCGGTGCCATCCCCTTCTTTTTCATCCCTCAGATCTTGGCTGATTCAGAAAGGCAGGAAAATGAAAGCAGGTAATTGTTAACAGTTGTTAATTCAGTGTCAACCAGAACCCACTCCCTGTCTAAAACTTCTGTTTGTTGGGTATACTCACTGAAAACGTGTCTCTGGTCAGAAGTCGTGGTTGCCAGCCTTTCCTTTCTTGATCCTGTAGCCCCGAGGTCTCTCTGGGACAGGAGAAGAGGAGGCGAGCTGCATTCTGGAAAGTGTCTGCTGTAATATTTGGTTGTGGAATTTTCCATTTCCACTGTGGATCGTGTTAGGCTGAAGGGTGGCAGTGTTGCCGAGGCAGGTGAGATGGGCTCAGGCAGGGCCGCCGCTGTGTAGGTCACTCCTATTTTAAGTTG
This sequence comes from Prionailurus viverrinus, assembly GCF_022837055.1. Lineage (NCBI taxonomy): Eukaryota > Metazoa > Chordata > Mammalia > Carnivora > Felidae > Prionailurus > Prionailurus viverrinus. The sequence continues at coordinate 100,821,735 of NC_062579.1, forward strand.
TATATCCATTTGTTCGGGTACATTAGAACCAACCTTTTGCCTGCTACTCTTGGATACCAAGAAGAGAGGGGTGGGGAGAAGAGTGGTTTGAAGCTTATTTACTCAGTTCAGGTGAGAGCACAAATGGGAAAGGTTAGTGTTTTAAGTGAGGGAGTGGAGAGCAAGGTGCAGAGTTGGAGGCAAATATTATATCCAGGATGTTTTGACAGTTGGAGAGGGCTGTTGACAGAGGTCTCTCCTACAAATGATCACAAAGGCTGTGGCATGGGGACTTGGTACTCCAGCTGCCAGTCTGAGAACAGTTCTTATGCTTTGGTACCTCCATTAGGAAGCTGACTTCAGGTTGCTTAGTACCTGGCCTGATTTTATGCCTGGATCTAAAGTGTGCTCTAGTTTCCCTAGCTCTTGTCTAGGAGTCAAGATGGTCCTTTTGAAGCCCATGCTCAAACTTGAGAGTGCATCAGAACCCCTTGGAAGGCTTGTTAACACACAGATTCTTGAGCCTCACCCTGAGTTTTAGATTATTTATGTCTGGGGTGGGCCTGAGAATCTGCATTTCTAACAAGTTCCCAGGTGATGCTGATTCAGGGACCCCATTTGAGAACCAGTGCTCTAGTGAAATGGTTCTTTTTTTTTTTTTTTTTGAAATGGTTCTTAACCTTAGCCGTGCTGTGGAGTTACTTGGTGACCAAAAATACTGATGTTTTGGGTCACACACCAAGAGATTCTGATACCATTAGTTTGGGGTGTGACCTATGCATCCAGAGTTTTGAAAGCTCCTCATGTGATTATAATACTCAGCCAGGGGTGAGAACCACTGTTCATTGGCAGAAACACAGGCTCTGGAGTCAGGACACTGTCTCTGTGATTTTGCTTGGACAAATGAATTTACCTCTCTGACTCAGCTGTGGCTTCCTCGTGTGTTCCATGGGGACAATAATTCCTATGTCACAAGGTTGTGGGGATGACAGAACGAGGTATGATGGATATTAAAAGGCTTCATGAACTATAAAATATTACACAGGTACTTTTATCGAGTGTCTTCTAGTCTCTTGTTAATCAAAGTGTGTATCAGATCAGGAGCATTGGTAGGACCTGTGAGCTTGGTAGAAATGCAGAATCTTAGGCCCTTCCCAAGACCTTCTGAAGCAGAGTGCGCATTGGAACAAGATCTCCAGGTGATCTGTATGCACATTAAAGGTGTCCTTTCCCAGCACCTAGTCTCCGGTGCCTGGTTATGTTGGTTTACTTTTGCTGCTGTAGCAAACTGCTACAAGCTTAGTGGCTTAAACAACATAGATGTATTATTTTACCCTTCTTGAGGTCAGAAGTCCGAAACAGGTTTCACAGGGCTCCAATTAAGGCGTTATCAGGGCTGGGTTCCTTTGGGAGGCTCTAGGGGACAATAATTTCCTTGCCTTTTTCAGCTTTTAGAGGCTGCCTGCATTCCTTGGCTCATGACACATCATTCCAACCTCTGCTTCTGTAGTCACATCTTCTCTGACTCTGACCCTCCTACCTCCCTCTTTTAAGGACTCTTGTGATTATATTGAGTCTACCTGGATAATCAATGATATCCTCCCCATGTCACATTTTCAAAGTGCTTTTTGCTGTGTAAGGTAAAATATTCACAGGTTCTGGGGATTAGGACATGCACGTCTTTGGAAGGGGGCATTTTTCTGCCTACCATACCAGTGTTCTCTGCTGCCCACATCTTCTCCCTCCATCCCCCAAAGATGGTCTTCTCAGTGTAATCTTCCTTTGCTCATGTCCTAGACATTTATTTCTTTTACCCATCAACACTCTCTTTTTTTCTGTCTTATCTCCTTAGGCATCCACAAGCTGATTTAAACTAATATAGGAAGCTTTGGAAAAGAGTGGGCTCCCTGTCACTGGAAATATGCAAGCAGAGCCTGAATGCTCACCTGTCGGGAAGGCCTTAGAGATAATTCCTGCAGCAGTGCAAAACATCTGCAAAACATCGTTATTCCCGTTGCGTTGTCTTTCAGTCCCTGTGCAACCTATTATTGATGGGCCCCTGGGAGTCTTCTGTTCCTCAGCTCCCTCCCTTCTTTCTTAGTTGTCCCCACCTCTGTGTCCTCCTTGGCTTTTTCTGTCCCCTTTCTCACACTACCACACAGACTCAGCTGTGTGTCCTTTGGCTTTGCCCATGCTGTGAGGTCAAGACCACAGAGAATGTGGTTCCTTCCTGGAAGGCCAGTGGTTAGTCCTTATGGTCTTAAGTCTGAGGGTTCTCAGAGTCTCCAGAGTGGAGCATTGATTGACAAGATAAACAAGTTGGGGTTGACAAAGGGGAGGAAGGTAAAGGATGAGAGGGCTTATTCTCTGGTCAAACTATCCCATAACCAAAGCATTAAATGCTGGTTGTAGTGGGCTAAGGATGCAGTGGGGTGCTTTGTACACCAAGGGCATGGAACCAAGGACCAGAGGTTTCAACTGGAATGAGTGTGGAGGAGAAACCAGGCTTCAAAAGAGCCCGCCTTTGGAGCCAGGCCCCTGGGAGAGGAGCTCTAGGAAGATATCCAAGACAAGTGATACCTGATTACTTGTAGTGTCTAGACCAGCCATCTGCCTGTATGATTTAGCTGCGTCTTGCCCAGGGATAAAAGCAGCAGTGACATTTAATATCCCTCTGTGAATGACTAGACCATACATCCATTGCTGTTAAATACTACGCAGTGGTGTGAAAAGAATGGGATAGGCTTATATGTCCTGATGCAGCCCTCCAAGGCTTATTGTTGACTGATAAATCAAGTCACACATCAGTATGTAGCATCTGGACCCACTTACAAAAGTAAAATCCCAAACCCCAGCTTTATGTGTGTATAGGTGCACAGAGATCACCATAAATACATGTTAACAGAGAGTGAATAGCTTTAAGGAGGGGAGTGAGAAGCCGGGATGGAAAGCGACTGTCACAATTTACTTGGAATACTGACTTGTTATGTATTTTCACAGTGAGGATGTGTTCATGTAATTTCAAAAGAAAGGGACGCCTGGTTAAGCATCCGACTTGAGCTCAGGTCACGATCTCACAGTTTTGTGAGTTTGAGCCCCACATCGGGGTCTGCACTGACAGTGTGGAGCCTGTTTGGCATTCTCTCTCTCTCTCTCTCTCTCTCTCTCTCTCTCTCTCTCTCCCCCTCTCTTTCTGTCAATAAATAAATAAATAAATAAATAAATAAATAAATAAACAAACTTAAAATAAAACCTCCTCAGTAACAACCCCCTTCTCCCCATTTCAGCTCAGGCACCACTTTGCAAAGGCCCTTTGCAGACCACAGCCAAATGCCTCTGTGCACACATGTACATTATGTATATACATAGTTATACACTTACTTTTGCTTACACTTTGTTACCTGCCAGTGCTACAGTTGTAGAAAGAGGTTGTGTGTGTGTGTGTGGTGAGAAATGGCAGGGCAAAATGGGGTGGGTGGAGCAGTATTTGAGGCTTTAGTCCCTTTTTACAGTGGGAGGCACTTTGAAGAAACAGCCCTAGACTTCTGGGGCTTCTGAGCCGCCGTGCAACAGTGATACCAGCTAATATTTATGGGGCCTTTAAAATGCTGAGTACCGTGCTAAATGTACAACATATTCTTTAATCCTTACAAAAATTCTATAAGGTAGGTACTATTAATATTCCAATTTTACAGATGGGCAAACCAAGGCATGCAGAGGGTGACTTATTTGTCCAAGGCCACACAACTCATATAAGCAGCAGGTGTTGGAAATTCTCAGGCCAGAAGCTTGTGTGGAACAGCCACCAAGAATTTGTCCTCTTATCAACCATAGAGATTACCCCCCCCCCTTTTTGTTTTGCCAGTTTGTGACTCTGTGCCTTTGCACATCTTATTACCTCGACCTTAATGCTGACACTTTTATGCTTTGGGTTTTTTCACAGGTGCTTGAGCTCAAATTAAATAGAAGACCTTTCCCCCTTGTTGGGTCACTAAAGCCCAGTAATTGTGGACAATGAGAATTTTTTTTTTTTTTTTACTGTGAGCCCAAGGAAATATATGACTCTGGACTCATGTATACCTCTCCACTTATCTTCCCACTCCTGCTTTCCATTATTGCTAGTGCCTCTCCGTTTTAGCACTTTTCTTATCTTTCATCTGCACTATTATAGCCTTCTAACTGCTTGTCCTGTCTTTCTCCCCTGTCAACATCCCCTTCCAGCATGTTGATGGAGTGCCTGATCTGTGATCGTTACTATGCTCAGAACTTTTTGGACATTCAAGTAACACCTTATGAGATAGGTGTTATTTTTCTCCCCACCTTAAAAGTGAAGATGCTGAGGCTTGGAGAGGCAAAAGGGCCTGTCCAAGGTTACCCAGCTAGGAAGCAGTGGCAGAGCAGGGATTGGCATCCAAGTCTTATCACTCCTTGTCCAATAGCTTTTTTCTACTCCATGTTGCAGAAGCCTGGGTGTGGTAGGCTGAGTAATAGCTCCCAAAGATGTTCACTTTTGAATCCCTGGAACCTGTGAATATCTTGCCTTATGCGGCAAAAGGGACTTTGTTGATGGGATTAAGCAAAAATCTTGAGATGGGGTGATTATCCTGGATATTATGGGTGGGCCCAATGATATAATCCCAAGGGTCCTTGTTTGAGGGAGGCAGGAGATCAGCAAGCAGTATTAAGGGGTGTGATGATGGAAGCACAAGGTTGGAGTGATGCAAGGAAGGGGTCATGAGCCAAAAATTGCAAGAGGCCTCTAGAAGCTAGAAAAGGCAAGGAGACAGATTCTCCCCTAGAGCCTCCAGAAGGAACCAGGCATGCTGACACTTTGATGTGAAACTGATCTCAGACTTCCGATGTCGAGAACTGTAAGATACTACATTGGTGGTGTTTTAAGCGCTAGGTTTGTGGGAATTTGTTGCAGCAACAGTAGGAAACTAATACATTGAACTAAAGGGTTAATATGAGGAGGCAATTAAAACACTGGGTCCTGTTTATATTGCTGCTTGGCAGTGCCTGCTGCCCAAGAGACATTTGGTTGTAATACTACAAAGGTTTCTACTTACCCAGGAAAGAGCAGCTTGCTCTGCGATGCCAAATGCCAATGGCCATGAAGCCCAGCAGAGGGCAGACACTCTTCAGGGAGAAAGCAATCCTTGGAAAGGCTTTGCTCCTGTTTTCCATATAAATAGGAAGGGTCTTTAAAAGGAAGAAAGATCCTTCTAGGCACATGCAGGTTGCTCTGATTGTGTTGCATCTTAGTTATGCCTTCATGCAGGCCAGAGGAGCGTGGTGAGTACAAAGACGTTTTCATTTGCCACCCAGGGCTCAGAAATTTCTTCCTCCTTTTATGTATTCATATTGTTGAGACCAGTGCATGGAAATCCTTCCCTGCCCTGAAGATTAGGAATTGGGTAATAAGGCACAAATACTTTTGCTTAATTCCCATGGCTTGTGCAATGGGGGTGGGGTGAGGGGAGAAAATATACATTCAATTCACATTTCTTTTTTCATTGAAAGTCTTTCTTATCACACACACTTGACAATGCATGATCTCATTTAATCCTCACAATATGCCTGTGAGGTGATATTATCAGAAGTTAATTCAGGCTAATTAAATTGCCCAGAGTTCCACAGCCAGCAGACGGTAGAACTCGGATTTGAACCCAGGTCTGCCAAGTCTCAGAGTCTGCATTCACATAACGATGCCACCTGGTCTCTCCAAAACTATAATGTTGTTACAGAAAAAAGTTGCTGACCAGAGGCAGTGAAAGTTGTGTGGCATCATCCTATGGCTTTGAAAACTCATGCCCAGCCTCATGATGGATGCCAGCGTCCACCGTGCACAAGAATGCAGCCCTCCTACATGCAATGGCACTGGGCCTTGAGCCAAGGCAGACCTGCCCTGTGTTTAGTCTCTGAGGGCTTTGCTTGCTTCTCAGTTTGTCTTTCTGATCACCCATCTATTCTAGTCCTTATGATAATGTGTCTCAGTTGTCTGGCTTCTCTGCCCCATGGCCACCTACTCCTTTCCCTAATATGCAGATTGTCTCCTACTCTCTGGATCAGTGTTTCACCAGGCTCTCCTGCTAACTGGCTTCTTCCCCTTTGTCTCAATATGTCATTTTATGATAAGGATTGGCAACAGAACACTCCAGAAATTATGAGAATGACTGACAGGAGGGTAAAGGCTGATAATGCAAGGAGTATTTTGGAGACTCGAGGGTAGGGCACTTAGTCATTGGCTTGGAGATTGACCTGCTTAAGTGCAAATGTGATGGCCTTTTAGGAACTCCTGCTCTAGGCAGGCTCCTGACATCCCTCAAAAATTCTTTTCCATTCAGCCCCAGTTCAATTGGCCCACCTCTACTCATCGCACCTGGTCTGATGATCCCATTCAGTTCGATTCTGCATGCATGCTCCTTAGACCTATATACCGAAGGGGACTTAACATCATGAATTTAGAGTAAATGTGATTCATGATCACAGGTGGGCTCTGCTTGGATCAGAGCTATCTAATGCCCTAGCAATTTCTTCTTCATTCTCCCCCTTCATGCCCTGAAACTGGATTCTGCTTTTAAAGTCAGCTCATCAGAAACCTTAGCCTCTTCTAGGGGCACCTGGTGGCTCAGTCGGTTGAGCGTCTGACTTTGGTGCAGGTTATGGTTTCACAGTTCGTGAGGTTGAGCCCCACATCAGGCTCTGTGCTGACAGCTCAGAGCCTGGAGCCTGCTTCAGAGTCTGTGTCTCCCTCTCTCTCTGCCCCTCCCCTGCTTGTGCTCGGTCTCTTTCTCTCTCAAAAATAAACAAACATTAAAAATTAAAAAAAAAAAGAAACCTTAGCCACTTCTAAAATTTGTGCTGCTCGAGGTTTGGAAATCTGCTTTGGCCTGGGCACTGGAGAAAAGCTGAACAACAATGAGCAGGTGATAAAACGACATCTGTCATGTACCTTCTAGAAGGCATACTCACCCCTGAAAGTGATTTGTCCTCCTCTTCCTCCAGAGTTTGGGATTCTCTATGTAGCTCCTCAAGATTATACCTGAGAGTCAGACTGCTGAGAGCGAGCAGTTGTGCTGAGCCTGGGGGGAGCCAGTGGAGGGTGCGGTTGTGCTTCCAATGTATCAATATCTGATGCACATAACTCATGCCAGTTCTCCTGCAACAGCTTCTCAGCTTTGTAAACTGCTCTGAATTATCTGTGGATGACAGTATTCATAGATAATCCTTAGACACTCTAGTGCAGTAGTCTTTAGCTGTTGTTTTCTGAACCATAGAACTATTTTGGAACCTGTTGGAAGCTATGGACCATCTCTTTAAAAATGCACATGTTCATGTTACATACACATCATACAAACAAACGCAGGGTCCTTATAGACTCCCTGGAGCCCACGTATGGATTCAGGTTAATATCCTTGGAAGAGATGGTAAGAGCTCCTGTTAACACAACACATCATTTCTTATTCTCTATTCCTCCAGGCAACCTATAATTAAGGAACAGACCCCTTAAATAAATATATTTAACAGCTTTCTTTAACTCATGGAAGTGTGGCCTGTATCCACGCTCTCAGGCTTCTGTTTTGCTTCCATCAGGCAGCATTGCCCCTAAGTCTCCAGTGTTGGAGCAGGTAAATACAGGATGGCATGCCGTTGGATTTTTGGGTCCTCTCAAGTCAACTTTCTTGATAGTGACATTGCTTTGGACCAATTGAAATAAATGGGCAAAACACTGAAAGCTTAAAGGTCCTTCTGCCAAGAGAACTTTCCTGTGGTGTTTGACAACATTGGTCACCTTTCACTATCTTCTGGAATCCTGCTGCTTCACCTTCAGCCATCCTTCTCCTCCTTGGTCTCCTTTGGATACTTTAGATTCAACAGTTTGCCGTATGAATTCATCAGTTTTCTCCCAAACCAGCCTTCCTCCCTGCCTTTCTTACTGTAGAGACTAGTCATTACTCATCTAGTCTCTCACCAGAAACCTAAGTGCCATCCTGAGATGTTTCCTCACCGCCCATGTCTACTTTAGTCAACATGTGCCACTGAAATCTGTTGACTTTTGTTCTTTCCATCACAGCCAACTGGTCCCCCAGAATCAAGACTTGCATGTCTTTAATCCATCTTCCATACTTGTTCCAAGGTGATCTTAAATAAAATTGACCATTTTATCCCCAGGGTCAAGGGACAATACTTGCATTGTATTTTTTCCTGACATATATTTTTCTCTCTAGACTTAACATGTTACCTTTTGTATTCTCAGCACCTAATACAGTGTTTGCATATGGCAGGTCCTCAACTAGTGGCTGGCTTGTTCTTTGGTTGAATGACTGACTGATTAAGCCATATGATCATTTCTCATTGCCTGCAGGCTGGAATCTGACCTTCTTGGCTGCATCTGCAAGGCCTTTCATAAAATGGCCTGAAACCTTCCATCTTCATGGGATGCCCTGCCCCATCCCATCTCCTGGTCACACCGTACACTTTTCACACTTTGATGTATTTGTCTCTTGTGATTCTTCTGCTTGAAATGCTCTCTCTGCCTGGCATCCATCCCGTCTTCCATCTTCATGGTGACTGCCTTCAAGGTGCAGCTCAACTGTCCTCTGCCTCACCATAGCTTTCCCTGACAATCTCTTTTCCAATCCCAGCTCCCTTTGATCCCTGGTAGTCAGAATTAATTGATTCCTCAACTTGTTCCAGTGACATTTCATTCATACCTTCATTTTGACCCTCATCCCTTTGTATTATATTTATTCATAAATGTAAATATCTGGCAACATTTTGAGCTATTCAGGAGCAGGGACTGGGTCTTATGGTCTTGTTTACTGTAGTATCCCCAGCATCTAGCCCAGCATCCCAGCACTCATAAACATAGAATATGCCTTTACATTGGTGTCATGTATGTTCTTTACTTTTTAAAAGTATTTTCTCTGGGGCGCCTGGGTGGCTCAGTTGGTTAAGTGTCTGAGTTCAGCTCAGGTCATGATCTCACGGTTTGTGAGTTTGAGCCCCACATCAGGCTCTGGGCAGACAGCTCAGGCCCTGGAACCTGCTTCGGATTCTGAGTCTCTCTGCCCCTTCTCAACTTGCACTCTGTGTGTGTCTTGCACTCTGTGTCTCTCTCTCTCAAAAATAAGTAAACATTAAAAAAATAATAATAAAAGATTTTTTTGTTAAAAAAATATCAGCATGGGACACCCTCTCCCTTGCTATCTCCCTGGGGCAAACCACCATCATCTCCTGCCTGAATTATTGCAAAGCTTCCTAGTCTCCTTGACTCTATCCTAGGCACTCTCCTCAACCCCACAGTTTGCAGCCAAGGTGATCCTTCTAAAATGTAAGCCAGACTAAAATCCTTTGTTGGCTTCTCAACTCACACTGAGTAAAATCTAAAGTTGCTACCCAACATGTCCCTGCCTGATCTGTTCCCCTCACCCCCACTTATCCTATGCATGTTGGCTAAGGGTGCAGACATTGGAGCCATACTACCTGGATCTAAATCCTGGCTCTACCACTGGCCAGCTGTGTGACATAGGGCAAGTGACTTAACCTCTCTGTGCCCCAGTTTCATCATCTGCAAAATGGGGATAATAGTATCTACCACATAGGATTGTTGTGAGAAGTAAATGAGTTAATGTATGTAAGGTACCTAGAACAGTACCTGGTATGTGGTGGGTACTAAATCAGATTTTGTTAAATAAACAAAAATATGTTATTCTCTTCCTTTCCTGCTCCTCTCCAGCTACTCTGGCCTCCTTATTGTTTCTCAAACACATTCCTGTCTCAGGACCTTGGCACTTAATGTTCACTCTCCCTGAATACTCTTCCCCCAGATGTTTCATGACTTGCTCCTCATCTTCTTGCAGGTCTCTGCCTCCGTGTCATTTTATCAGGGAGGCCTTCTTTGACACATCACCCTTTTAAAATAGCAACACTTTGTAACTCTCTGTCCCCTTACCCTTCATAGCACTTCTCAACATTGGATGTATGTTTATATGTTTATTTGCCTTCTTCCCCAACAAGAATGTAAACTCCATGAAGACAAGAACTCTCCTTGCCTTGTTTACTGTTATAACCCTCGCACCTAGAACAGTGTCTAGCATATAGTAGTTGCTCAATAAATATTTGTTGAATAAATGAACAAAAGACAAAAGTGAGAAAATAAAGGTCACGATCTCTCTGCCAAGATAACATGGCAATAAAAAAATGTAAGTGATCTCTGGATAAAGGGAAGAAAATTCTAACAGTATAGAAAGAAACATAGGGAAAATAAAATCCTCTCTCCTATCCTCATCTGTTTCCCTAAAGGTAACCATATCTCTGTGTGTTTGCAACTTCATTAACCAGAAGTTGTATTGGTTGCTTGCTATATGTGCAGAAAAGTGTTCGAGGTTTGAGGTGCTGAGGGCTTAGAAAGGAAGAGCCTGTATTTTCCAGGATCTGACAGCCTCCCTGGGGAGATAACATAAAAGAGTTGTGATATGCTGCAGAGTTCAGAAGTGGGAACCATCACTGTGGACTAGTGAGGTCAGGAAAGGTTTCCTACTTGAGAGATGCCCTGATGGGAGTTGAGAGCTCAGGTGGGTTTCAGAGAGAGAGAGAGAGAGAGAGGAGTGGCCCAGGGGTATAGGGGTCTCCCAGCAGGGCGTCTAGGCTGGATAATGAAAGGAACCCCTGAGGGAATGGATAGAAGTGAAAGCTGGCTGAAATTGAGGCTTTGTGTTGGGGAGCAGTGGGAGAAAAGACTGGAGAATAGGGGCTGAGGCACTTATACAAGTACTGAAAGAACTAGGAGCCATGCGATAATGAAACAGAACCGTGACTGGATGAGATGCAATTTATAGACACTGCAGTAGTGCAGTTATTGGACTTGGTGATTGGATAGATATCTTTGGGTGAAGAATAGGGAAGACTGAAATATAAAACCCCTGTTTTTGTACCTGGGAAACCAGGCAAATGTTGATAACATTTCTTGAAATTAGGAAGTTAGGAGGGAAAGCTGTTTTGGGATGTGGTGTGGTGGGAAGTGAAGAGATGAATTTGGCTGGACATATTGTTCAGCCTTGGCTTGAATGTAAGGACTGCCTATGCATTACTCAGTATTGCCCATAGAGCCTAGACATGAGCTTTCCATACAGTGGGTGCTAAATGGATGTTACTGGTGGAGATCACTAATAGCCACCTTGAATAGCAAACCCTGGTTCTCTTCTCAGACCCTCAGATCATAGGGTCCTCTGGATCCTCATTCCCTTTCCACCCAGACTTGTGGAAATCTCTAGACATCGTCTCACCTACCAATTCCTACCAATTGGAAGCACATCAATGGGGATGTCCCAGGCAAACTGGGATGTTTTTCAGTTCTCCCAGGTTCAGAATATCTCTGCTGAACCCACTAGGTTGATAGTAGCAGTCTTCTCATGTCCTCCTCCAACTGAATTGTCCTTCCCTTTGGTTGGTCTTTATCTCCTCTTTTGCTTCAGCTTCCTTTTGAACCCTGATGTCCAAGACCCAGGTGTAGCCCCATTTCTTTCATTTCACAGTTGCTTGAAGAATCCAGTCAGATAATGCTACATGCTGGTTTATCACTTTGCAGTGGCTACTTCAACCCTACGACTAAGCAACTTAAGATTCCCAGGAGCAGATAAAACCTGTATGCAATCTGTCACTGTTTAGTTTTCACTGCCAAGATAATTCTACAAAGCTAATGAATAGCTGGGTTGGAGTGGGGGAGGGACACAAACAGAATGAATGAAGAGAAACTGTCATTGGTGGGTAGTCTCCCTTTTGCTTTTTGTCAGGACATCGGGTACATGGTGAGTCATTGAAGTTATAGTTGTCGTCATCATCGTCATCATCATCATTATCATCAAAGTACTTTTCTGAAGTGCCTAACTTCTGGGGCTCTGAGTTAGGCCTATGCAGAGAACTACACAGCTCTGGAACTTCACTTCTAAACCATGCATGTTCTCACAGCCATTGATGTAGACACGTGCAAGATGGATTCAGAACTTCAATATGGCTTAAATCACACATTGTCTGCCACCATCTCTTCTATGGGTTCCTAGTTATTCTGGAGTGAAATCTACCAGGAAAATATATCTTGTCTCCTCAATGATATCATTAGCTCCTGAGGGAAGAGAACCTAAACTTAACATTTCTGTCTACAGATTTGCTGTACAGGACAAACATAGATGCTCAGTAAGGACGGATTAAATCAACCGGACCTGATAAGTAGAGGCAGAGTACCTCCTTTGAAACAACTAGTTAACTCCTTTGAATCTCAGTTTCTCCCTCTATAAAATGAAGAGGGTAATTTTATCTATAGGCTTTATGGAGTAGTTGTGAGAATGGAGGGCCAATACATGTAAATTGCTTAGCACACAAACTAGCATCTGCTAACTTATTAGCTTTTTAACTATTTCTGCCTCCTGCTCAAGTAGCAGCGAGACTGGAAAAGGGTGAGGATAGCAGCTTTCACACAAATCTGGGTATTCAATTCAGCTTATAGAGACACGCTGGTCAATTGCCTATGCATTTGGATTTGAGGAAGAAAAAAAGGTTTATCCTTTCGCATATCTTCTTCACTTTTCTGTTGTAATTCCTGGACAGAGATGCTTTGATGGGTGTATGTGTGTGTGAGCTAAGATTAGCTGGGAGTGGAAGCCCGAGTAGGGATTTGCACTGAGAGCAAAGGCTGAGACTAAAGTTGCCATAACAGGCACCTTTTCCAGTCTTTATTCAGCATTTATAGGTAGCCCAATCAGTGTGAGGCATCGTCCAGGAGCTGAGAGTCCGGCAATAAACCCGGCTCACATTCACGCCCCATTTCACATAGGGAGGAAGCGACGGACTAGACAAAAATCCTCCGGTACCGCGAAACCTACGGAGCAAGGTAAGTCCTTTTCCGCGCTAGTGCGCAAGCGCTACGCCCTGGCGCTGTCCAGCCTTCCGGCGCGGGGCGAGCACCGCGGAATCCAATGGGCGCGAGGCGTCAGGGCTGCGCATGCGCGTTGCAGGCTCGCCCGGAAGTCAATGTCTAGCTGCTGAGCGTGGACCCGCGGAGATGAAGTAAGGCCTCAGCTTATCTTTGGGGAAGTAGGGACCGGCCGCGGGAGGGGGCCCACCAGGGCTGGGGTGGTAGAGCGTCTGCCGGGCCGAGGGTCGGGAGAGGCGCGGAGACTGAAAAATTACCCCCCTAGTTTTGCTCTCCCTTACATCTGGCCAGGCCGCACTTAACGTCCGCCTGTCTCTGCAGCCCTTTAACTAAAGTGAAGCTGATCAACGAGCTGAATGAGCGTGAGGTCCAGCTTGGGGTGGCAGATAAGGTGTCCTGGCACTCCGAGTACAAGGACAGCGCCTGGATCTTCCTGGGTGAGGTCCACATCTTTCTCCCGCACTACTCGTCATTCTGTCCTGGCCTGCTTTTTAATATTTCAGCATTCCCGCCTTTCATTCTTCCCAGCATTCATCACACTTATTTCCTTCTGCTGTCTGCCCCTTAAATCCTTTTTTCATATCTCTCTCTCCCCCATTTCTAGTTGCTCCCCCTGCCAAATCAGTGCCCATGATAGTTACCCTTTGCCATTCACTGTGGTAAGAGTCTTGCCACTTGGTTTGTCAGAGACAGTTGTTACCATACCGTGTCCCCTCTCCCATTACACAGCTGAGGAAACTGAGGTGCAGAGAAGTTAATGGACTTAAGGTCACATAGCTAGTATGTGGAGCAACCAGAACTGTGGGATTCTGGAACTCATGGTCTTAGCCACAATCCTGTATTACTGCTAGCCCCTCTTTCCCCTTCCCTCAGAATTAATTCTCCTCATCTAATTAGCTCCTGCCTTCTCTCCATGGCCATATGATCATCTCTGCGTTCACTTTGTGTCACATCCAGTAATGTGACAGTTTGTTCAAAGGGGTTATTGCACCAGATACTGTGCTAAGCATTTTATATCCATTGTTTTATTTAATTCTCACAACAGTTCTGTGGGGTAAGTACTAATATTCCCATTTTACAGATGAGGAAGGAATGATTTGCAGAGGAATTTCTTTCCTATGGAATGCTCAACAGTTGTCTTTATAATCCTTAGTCTATGTGAGGTGGGGTTAAAATTTTCTAACTTAAACTGATTTTGGAACTTAGTTGTGAATTTGCGGGTAAAAGAACAGGTGAGTTCAAGATATGTTTGTGGAAGTAGAGTTTTATGTTGGAAACTATCTGCTTTGTCCATAAGCTTTTGGGTGTGAGGAGTATTTGGTTAGTGCTGACACACAACCTTTCAGTCAAAGTTAATCACTCCTTTTCCTGCCCTACTGCTGCACCTTATATATGCTTCTATCATATCATCAGACTGTGAGTTCTTTTTTCTTTTTTTGAAGGTTTATTTATTTTTGAGAGAGAGAGAGAGAGGGAGACAGAGGATCCAAAGCAGGCTCTGTGCTGACAGCAGAGCCTGATGCAGGGTTTGAACTCACTAACCATGAGATCATGACCTGAGCCACAGTCGGATGCCTAACCGACTGAGCCACCCAGGGGCCCCAGACTGAATTCTTTGAGGGCAGGCCCTGTGGCTTACTCTTCTTTGCACCCCCAGTGCCATGCCTAGTGCATGGTATGTAATATACACTTGGTAAATGTTTGTGGAATTGAAATGTGTTTTTTTTCTTCTAGGAGGACTTCCTTATGAACTGACTGAAGGGGACATCATTTGTGTGTTCTCACAGTAAGTCTTTTTCATTTCCTGACTTCTGGGTCATCAGAGTGTGCTACCATAAAGCATTTTGTGGCATCATAAAATCCATTTATTTTAATTCTAGGCTGATTGGTCTCCCTGCATGGGGAAGGCTAGAGCATCTGCTCTAGTCTAGATCAGCCCCAGGACATGGTTATAGAAGTCTCCCAATATGCAAAATCCAAGAAGTTGGATAATTTAGGAAGCCATCTTAGGGATTATGGTCTATTTTTACTGCTCTTTCACTGAGGCTTGTCCAGCCTCGGCCTACACGCAAACAGAGTGGAACTCACAAGAAGCTACTATGTGGAGCTCCTTGGACTCCTACAAACTAAGGGTAACCCATGGTCCCAGGGCCCTTCTGGCACACACCTGTGTGGTGTTGTAGGATTAGGGCAAAGCACAGAGGAGTGGGGAAAAAAAGCAAAAGGTTTAGGTAGCAGTTTGTTTTCTTTGTTTCTAGATGAGCATGAGGTTAGTGAGCAGAGCCAATCTCTTTATCCAGAAGCTGAGAATTACAGGCTGGTGAGGAACAAGAATGAGTAGGTGAACCTTATACTCTTCATTCAGCTATGAGATGAAAGCAGCAGTACTGGGGTGGGAGAGCGATTTGGCAGCTCGCACTGGTAGTGACAGCTGGTAGGAGAGGGACTGGGCACAACCCAGAGTGACACAGAGTGGTTAGACAGTCTGTAGGGCCAGAGGGGCCCTGAGGGCAGAGGACTGTTGCAGGGAAGCTGCATGAATAGGCAGAAGACAGTGGCAAAAGGGTTTGGGCAAGCAAACACAGCCAGCACACCATGGCAGAGACATTACCATGGCAGTAGATGATTAGACCATCCCATAGGAAGGAGACCCTGGATGAGTGGTTGGGCAGCATTTGGGACAGAGGGCCATGGGAAGGAAATTGGGCAGTACACATGAGAAGAAGGCCGTGGTAGAGGGCCTTGGCATCCCACACTGGCAGAGTGCCCTGAGAGGGACAGAGGCTGCTTCCTCCAAATTCTGGGCAGCTGTAAGTTCGCAGCAGGTGCAGCTTCCACCCCTTAGGATACCTCTGCCTGGTCCAGCCCTCCATTTAGGGGCTGTTCTTGTCTTATTTGCATTGAGTGATGATCAGCTAGTGTTTGTTTATTCTAATTCTCAATTCTGGCTACACACATTGCTCTCCATGAAGATTGCTGTTGCCATTGATAACAGTGGTTTTCAAAAAATGTTTTGTTTTCTGATTATCAAGGTAATGTATAATCATTATAATGCATAATCATTTGGCAAAAAGGAAAAGCATAAAGAAGGAAATAGAATGTACTTTAAGGAAAAACAACATTTTGGTGTATTTATTTTTTATTTAATGTTGGGCATTATTTCTAATATTTTGCCATTATAAATTGTATTGCAGCATACATGGTAGTATATACATCTCTGTATGGATTCATACCTTCCGTAGTGAAATTACTGGATCAATATGTTAGCGTTTTTAAGATGTTTTATAAATATGATCAAATTGCTCTTTGAAAGGTTGTACCGATTTCTACTCTCACTAGAATGCCCATTTTTGTGAATGCTAATCAACCGTGGTAATTTTAAAAAATATTTGTTGTATGGCTTCTCATTATTATTTTATTTTGCCTTTATTCATCAGTGAGGTTGATGTAATCTTTTCATAGATTTACATGCCATTATTATTTTTTTTAAGTGTCTATTCATATCCCTTGCTTGTTTTTTGCTGTTGGTGTGTTCCTCATTTTCTTAGTGATTTTACAAAAGCTCTTAATTGATGTTAACTCTTTGTTATAACATTTTGTCATGTACTGTGTTACTGTGGGCTTATTGTACTTAATTTGATGTGTTCTACTACATTGCCATCATCATTATATCTTGATGCACAAATTGTACCAGTTTGGTCTATAGGAGTCTGTTTAAATGAGTTCCTATATTTTTTCTTTTACTTTTTATGTTGAAATAATCTCAGACTTAAATTATGAAAGTTATAAAGTAATATAAGGAATACCTATTTCCCTTTTTCTTAAATGTTAACATTTTACCACATTTGCCTTGTCATTATTTCTCCCTATGTATACCTATTATTTTTTTTCTGAATAATTTGAGCGTCAGTGACAGACATGGTGCCCATTTATCCCTAAATTCTTCAATGTGTATTTTCCCCCAAACAAGGGCATTCTCTTGTTTAACCTCGGTATGGTGATCAATTCAAGAAGTTAACACTGATACAATAGTATTGTATTAAGCCTAATCCATAGACTTTATTCAGCTTTACCAGTTGTCCTGCTAAGATTCTTTACAGAATAGGAAAAGCAATTACTTTCTGGTCCTTTATCTGTGGTATAAATTGTAAATATTTTCTCCTAATTTGTCATTTGTCTTTTGACTTTGTGATTTTTTTTTTTTGCTATGCAGAATTAAAAAAAAATTTTATTCATTCGTGTATTTAAATTATCATGTGGTAAAATTGACTTTTTAGGGGGTGTACAGTCCTGTGAGCTTTAATGCGTGTATAGATTTGTGTAGTTACCCCACAATTAGGATAAAGAACAATTCCATCACCCCAAAAACTCCTTTGTGCTGTCCCTTTATAGTCTCATGCTCTAGTGTTTTATATGATCAAATTTATCAGTCTTTTTTTTATTGATTCTGGATTTTGAGTCACAATTAGACAGTATTTCTCTCCACTCCACCCATCTGTATTCTCTTCTAGTACTTGTATAGTTTCAGTTTTATGCATTGAAGTCTGATCCATTTAGGGTTATTCTGATAGTGTGAGGTACAGATTCACTTTCATGTTTTTTTCAATGGTTGTTCAGTTCCCACATTTATAAAAAAGTCCATATTTTCCCAAGCAAATTAAGATGTTACCTTTACCATGTTACTTTACCATATATACTTGAGTCTCTTTATTGGCTTTCTTTTTTTTTAATGTTTTTATAAAGTTTATTTATTTTGAGAGAGAGAGAGGGAGGGAGAGAGGGATCGGGAGAGGGAGAGAGAGAGAGAGAATGCATGCATAAGTAGGGGAGGGGCAGAGAAGGAGAGAGAGAACCCCAAGCAGGCTCCCCACTGAGCAGGGCTTGATCTCCTGACTGACCTGAGCTGAAATCAAGAGTCAGATGCTTAACTGACTGAGGGACCGAGGCATCCCTCTTTATTGGCTTTCTGTTCTCTTTTGTTGGTCTGTCTCTTCACATGCCAGTACCACACTAATCAATCATAGAAGTTTTCAGTGTGTTTAAAATATAGGAGAGTTGCTCCCTCTCCTTGTTCTTTTTTGAAGTTTTTCCATCTATTCTTACATGTTCATTTTCCCATGAGAACATTAGAATCAACTTCTTCAGCTAAATAAAACACAACTTATACTACATTAAATTTAAGTATTAACTTGGGGAAGATGTTGCTGTCTTTATGATGTTGAGTCATCCTATCCAAAAACAAGGGATGTCTTCATATTTGTTCAAATCTGTGTGGTGTTTCAGTTTTTAAAAGTTTTCTTTATATAGACTTTGTGCATTGCTTGTTAAGTTTATTTTTAAGTATTTTGTCTTTTTGTTACTATTAAAAATGGGGTTTATCTTTAATTATGTCTTCTAACTGATTGTTTGTATGTAAGAGAGTGATTTATTTTTTTTAACTTTGTATCCTATTACTGAATTGTTACACTGTTTTTTTCATTGTTTCTCTTGGGTTTTCTATACAGACTATCCTATATAATCTTCAGAGATAGTGTTACTACTTCTTTTTCATTTTTTACATGTTTTCTCCTGTGTAATTGCATTGTCCAATACCTACAATATTAAATAGTGTTAAATAGTTCCTGGCCTCAGTTGAATTGGCCCAGCTACAGGTTTCCCCTGCTAGCTGAAGGTAGTGTTCTGTAAAAGCTTTTTCTAAGCTGAAATGGCATAAGGTGGAAAAGCAATTACCATTTCATAAAAGCAAAAATCCTCTTCAGATTTCTTAGTGAAAACAGGTACTAATATAGGTCTTTTGTAAAAGCAAAGTGGCATAAAGTAAACATTGGACGAGTAGCCTGTATTTTCTATTTGGTAAGATGCTACATACCTGGCTGGGATGTATGTATATGATCATGTTACTAAGTATCAATCAATAGCTATTTTTAAAATAAGTTTATTTATTTATTTTGAGAGAGAGAGAGAGAGAGAACACAAGCTGGGGAGGGGCAGAGAGGTGGGGCAGAGGATCCGAAGTGGGCTCTGTGCTGACAGCAGAGAGCCTGATGCAGGGCTCAAACTCATGAACTGTAAAATCATGACCTGAGCTGAAGTCGGACCCTTAACTGACTGAGCCACCCAGGCGCCCAATTCCTATTTTATTTTTACGACTTTACTTTTTAACTTAGGAATCTTTAACTTAGCTGGAATTTAACTTTGTACAAGGAATAATGTAGAATTTTCTAGTTTCTATTTAATTAATTTCTGCTTTTATCTGTATTAATTCCCATCTGCTTTCCTTATGTTTGTTTTCTTTTATATTCATTCTGTCTTTTTGACGTAAAACTCTTTAAGGTTACAGATTTTCCTGAGTATGGTTTTTGCCCTATCCTGTAAGTTTTGGTATATATGCTTCTCATTTTTTTTTTTTTTTGAAGTACTCTGCCATTGATGTTTTTCTTCATTTTGTTTCACTTTTGCTTTGATCCAGTTGTTAGCTAAGAGAGTAGGTTTCAAGTTTTAGTTAATAGGGTTAACATTTAGTTAACATTAGTTAACATTTATTCATTTTTGAGAGACAGAGAGAGACAGAGCAGAGTGGGGGAGGGGCCGAGAGAGAGGGAGACACAGAATCTGAAGCAGGCTCCAGGCTCTGAGCTGTCAGCACAGAGCCTAACACGGGGCTTGAACTCATGTACTGCGAGATCATGACCCGAGCCAAAGTCGGATGTTTAACTGACTGAGCCACCCAGGTGCCTCTAGGGTATTTTTTTATTTAAAATATTATTTTCGGCTGTATAACATTGTGATTGGAGGACATGGTCTGTTCTGTTTTTGGAGGTTATTGAGGTTTTTGGAGGTTATAGTCAATTTTAGACTCTTTAGAAGAAATTGTCCTCTTTTTGTGAGATTTAAATGTATCTATATATCCACTAGTTTGACATTAATATTTAACATTATAATTGTTATATTATTAATTATGTTTATTTGTATTACATAATTATATATTGATATTTCTCTGACCTTAATTTTGTCAACATTATATGTTATAAACTTAAAGTGGTATGTTAAAATCTCTCATAACTTTTGTTATTAGTTTTTCTTTGTATTTCTCATAGTTTTCTTAATTAAAATTTTTGATTTGTTAATTTATACATAAAGTTTCATGATATATCTTTGTAATATATTAGGATCTTTTTCAGTGTAAAAGAGCTCTTTTAGTCCTATTTAAATATTTTTTTGGCCTTGAATTCATCTTCAGTCTTAATATTACCACCCATTTTTTAATTGAGTGTTCATGCTATATCATCTAATTTTTATTTTTAACTTTTGTGTCATCTTGTTCTAGATATGTCTCCTGTACAGACTATATTATTTGAATTTTGTTTTGTCATTCAGTTGAAAGTTTTTGCATTTTAAATCAATAGTGTCTTACTCTTTTATAAAATAAATAGATATGGGGAGATTGTTAACATTAATCTGGTGCGGGACAAGAAGACTGGGAAATCCAAAGGATTCTGTTTCCTCTGCTATGAAGACCAGAGGAGCACAGTTCTTGCTGTTGACAATTTTAATGGGATCAAGGTGAGTGTGTTCACTAAGCAGGATTTGGCTGGACTTTTCCTGTATGTAGGGGTTTGGTTTAATTTCCCACCTGATCGCCACAGGTTCAAGGACAGTACTGGTCAGCTGGGTGTGTGAGAGGGTTGCAGAGGTGTGGGGACATACTGACCAGGAAGTGATCCCAGGAAATGATTTCTTTGGCTTATGACCCTACTAACAATTGTTCCTTTTCCTCATGTTCATCTTCCCAGGAGCATGGGTACCATGCACCATGCCCCAAACCAAGCCTCTTGTTTCTCACCTTTCCATCCTCACACCCCACTCTCACCTCTGACGTTTTGGGCAGCAAAGAGACTCTCAAATATTGCTCTTTCATGCTATCCTCTGTCAGGGGATTTGGGGCTGTGTCATGGCTTCATGCTCTGAGACATGGCTTTGTATGTCTGTCATATGTCTCCAGTCACTTAGCATTACTGGGCCCTGGAAATTCTCTAGTTAAAGTCTGATGACAAATTCTACAAAAATCACTCCTTCTGAAGTTTTTTCTCCTCTGTTTCCTCTCAGTTCACCCTGGGGCTGAGAGAAAGTGATGGGACAAGTCAGGTTTATCTATGCTCCACCCAATTCCTATGCTTATTTAGCAGTTGGATGAACATTGTCATAGGTTGGGGGGGTGACTTTTGACTTGGAGAGTTTGTCACTGATTGCACCAGTATGGAGCATCTGGAGACTATAGGACAGGATGGAATAAGGTTCTAGGCTTGATTTATAAGGGTCAGCAGTCAAATGGAGTCACCATGAAAGGGAGGTTTTCAAAAATGTTTTTGAAAAGGGGAATAGGATAGATGACAGAAGCTACTCAGACTTAAAGGTAAGAATAAAAATCTGCTCTTGTGTGGGAACAATAAAAGCCAGACTTTTCAAATTTTGGATTGTTTTGCCTATAGAATAAGTCTGTATCTGCCCGAATGTTTTTAAGTGAGGGGTTAATTTTTTGTTGTTCACCCAGAGAGTTGTGATTGACAACAAAAGTATCAGTGTGAGCCAGTTGTTCCACTATGGTGAGGGTAGAGCAAGGTATGAGGGCTGAAGAAAAAAGATTCCTTCCCCCTTCCCAACTGTTGGTCTGCCTTGGCCTCATCCTACTTGCTGTATCAAGAAAACAGCTGTAGCATTGCACTTGATTTCAGGAATTCTTTCTAGCTGCCAGACCATGGTATGTTTTACTGTAAGTTAATGTTACAGATTGAGGGTAATTGTGCATGTGAATTCTCACAGTTTCCCCTGCTGCTTGTGCTTTGGACAGTACCAGCCAGGCTTTTTTCACTTAATGCAAGTGTAGAACATGAAGGTTATTGTGTGGTACACTGGAGTAAAGTGACAAGGCTGTCTAGTATGACTGCCTCAGGAACTCCAGCTGCCCCTGGCCCTACCTGGATGCCCCAAGTGCTGAGCAAGTTATAATCTGGGTGTATGTGCTGTTACACACCAGTTGGACAGGTCTGCTTTAGTGATTTCCCCAGAAATAGAATTAGCAGGAAGGTAAGGGGTGTGGTTCAAACCATGGCTTTCTGCAGCTGGGTTCAAATAGTTTGATAGGAGGGCCATCTTTGCTGAAGCATTGCCTGTCTGTCTTAGATCAAAGGAAGAACTATCCGAGTGGATCATGTGTCTAACTATCGGGCTCCTAAGGACTCAGAAGAAATGGATGATATGACCAAAGAACTCCAGGAGAAGGGCTGTGGGGCTTTTACCCCCTCAGAGAGTTCATCTGAGGGTTCTGAAGATGACAAACCCACAAAAAAACACAAAAAAGGTAAAGCGTTAAGTTCCGAGAGAAGATTCTGGGTAGTCTAAGTGTTTATTCTTCCTAGTGTTCACTGAGAGTTGATAATCAGTTCTTAAGTGTGAAGGGGAAAGGTGTTTGGGAAACCTTGCTTTAATTGGGAAAGGAGAGGTATCAGTGGAAGACAAATATTATGGGCTGAGTTCTGTCTCCTAAAATTCATACATTAAAGTCCTAATCCTCTAGTACCTCAGAATGTGAGTGTATTTGTAGTTAGGGTTTTTAGAAAGGTAATTAAGGGTGAGAACTGCCTTATACAGCATCTTGACATATCAAGGCTGACAGACATCCAACTTGGCTTCTCAGAGACACTTTCTGGAAGTATAGATTATGACTGCTTCACACACAGTGCTGCCCATGGTGCTTTCCTTTTGCTTATACCCTCCCTCTCCTCCATCTTCCTTTCCTTATTGGTTGCGCCCCTTTTTTCCTCCAGACAAAAAGGAAAAAAAGAGAAGAAAGAAAGACAAAGAGAAGACTGACCGGGAGGTACAGGCAGAGCAGCCAGCCTCCTCTTCATCACCCAGAAGCAAGGCGATAAAGGAAAAGGATGACCCTGGCTCTAAAAAGCACAGCAGCAAGAACTCAGAGAGGGGTCAGAAGTCAGAGTCCAGAGAGGTGCGGAGGCACTATCCCAGCTCTCCTGAGGTCAGGACCATCTGCCGCAGTGGAGCAGAAGACAGAGAGAGGGAGCCGAAGAAGGAGAAGGCTAAGCATGAACATAGGTCCTCAACCAGGAGGGAAGAAAGAGAAGAAAAGAACAGGGATAGAGATAGATGTCGAAGCTCAGACACACATTCCGGCCG
This sequence comes from Prionailurus viverrinus, assembly GCF_022837055.1. Classification (NCBI taxonomy): domain Eukaryota; kingdom Metazoa; phylum Chordata; class Mammalia; order Carnivora; family Felidae; genus Prionailurus; species Prionailurus viverrinus. Next base: position 100,844,842 of record NC_062579.1, read on the forward strand.
GCACAATGGACGTTCTGAGGGACATAGTCAGAGAAGTAGAAGTAGGAGCCGAGATAAATCTCACAGGCATAAAAGGGCCCGACACTCCCGGGACCAGGAGTCCTCTAACCCCAGTGACCGCAGGCATCACTGAAACTGCAGCCCGTGACTGCCTGGTAGAATTGCAAATGAACTGGCCTTTAAAATGCAATCATATTCAGTTATGCTTTTACTATTACTACAAGTAAAATCTCTGAGGCTGAATTCTTTTAATCCCTTGAGTATTAGAGTCATAGACAGCTGTAGTTTTAACAGCCAAATATCCTGGATTTTTAAGTGAAATCCATTGTTCCTGGGAATATGCTCGTTACCTACTGGAGGAGGTATCCTAAATTTGGTTTCATAAACATGGCCCTTGAATTTATGACCCCAATTTATGACAAAATTGCCAGGAAAGGGGAAATATCAGGCAATTCTAGAATTCTGGTCTTTGTGCTAGATGTTTAGGTGACCTTTCCAGTTGGCAGGTATAGCCATAGAATAGAGAAGTGTGGTTTAACTAGGTTCGGACAGCTTGATGTGAATGTGATATTGATTCCTAACACCAGCCCGCTCCCTCTGCACCCCACCCTCCTTTAAAAAATTTTTTTATAAACATCTTTTTTTTTTGCATTTTGTTTTTTTGGTTGATATGTCTCCACATTTTTTCCTTGCTATCTATTTATTTATGTATGTATGTATTTATTTATATTGAGGTGAAATTCACATAACATGAAATTAACAATTTTAAAGGGATAATTCAGTGGCATTTGGTACAATCACGGTGTTATAAAACCACCACCACTGTCTAGTCCTAAAACATTTTCATCACTCCAAAATGAAACCCTGTCCCCATTAAACAGTTACTCTCCATTCCCTCCTCCTTGTCCCTGTCAACTACCAGTCTGCTTTCCATTTCTGTGGAATACCTATTCTGGACATTTCATGTAAGTGGAATTGTACAATATGTGGCCTTTTGTGTCTAGTGTCTTTCACTTAGTATGTTTTTGAGGTTCATCTGTGTTGTAGCATGGATCAGTACTTTGTTCCTTTTAATGGCTGAATAATATCCCATTGTATGGATATACCACATTTTGTTTATCTATTCATTAGTGGATAGACATTTGGGTTTCTACCTCTTGGCTAGCCACTCCTTTTCCATGTTTCAGACATACCAGGCCACTTGTGGGCCTAGTTTCCTTTTTAATTAGCTGTTCTTGCTGAGATGGGAATACTGTCAGTTCCATCGCATATCCATCTGGTCTCCTTGGCAGTTTTTTCTCATCTTGAGAATCTTGCCCTTTTACTTTATCAATCAGTCCCTTATGACTTTGGTAGGAATTAGTTCCCAGGACCTTAATATCCCTGCTGAATTATTAAAATTGAACTTCTGATCCTGTAAAACAGAAGAATACATTTTTAAATATAATTTATTGTCAAATTGGTTTCCATACGACACCTAGTACTCATCCCAACAAATGCCCTCCTCAATGCGCATCACCCACTTTCCCCTCTCTCCCCACCGCATCAACCCTCAGCTTGTCCTTGGTATTTAAAGAGTCTCTTATGGTTTTCCTCCCTCCCTCTCTGTAACTTTTTTTTCCCCTTCCCCTCCCCCATGGTCTTCTGGTAAGTTTCTCAAGTTCCCCATATGAGTGAAAATATATGATATCTGTCTTTCTCTGACTGATTTCACTTAGCATAATACCCTCCAGTTCCACCCACGTTGCTACAAATGGCCAGATTTCATTCTTTCTCATTGCCAAGTAGTAGAGGAATACATTTTTAATAGTGGGCACATTTAGTTTACCTGGTATGTTATTTTGGGTCCAAGATTAGATGCACAAGAGAGTTTTTTTAGGGGAAAATGCCCATGAAAGAAAATGGGGAAGGAGGCAAGAGGAGTCTGGAAAAGCAGTCAGACTCTGATAGAGGTCTAATCTCTGGAGAAGCGGGGAGGGAAGAAGGAAGTTTGAGTAGGAAAAGTCTTATACTACTGTGGTGTTCTGAGAATGTTTCAGCAAGACCAGTGGTGAGTTCTTGAGCCAAAGTCATCTGTCAGAGGAGTTCCTATTAGATCAGCTTTGGTAAGCAGGAGTCCTTGCTGTTGGGCCTCCGTTGGCCCTTGTGGCCACTCTGCTTATGTGTCCATTGTGCCAGTTGTGTGGTATCATTGACAAAGGCCAGTGTACCTGGCTGAGTCCTTTTGTGTGCTTGGCAGTTCAGTGCCTCTTCTGTGATGGATGCTCTGATGGATGTTAACATGTGATACAGAAATATTCACAGTTTGCCTACTCCCACGTGTCAGTCCACAGCATTTACACCAGACCTTGTCTCTAATCTTCAGCTCTTTTCCTTCCAGTATCCCAACTAGATAGGCCATTGACCACAGCCTAGGAGTTGGTATATATGCAATAAATATTCTCAATTTTGGCCACTTCTTTTACACCAGGTCAAGTGCACTGCTTGAGGTTCTGTCCATTGGAAAAATTTTCTTTCTCCTCCCCTGAATGTGGCTGTAATGCAGATAACATTCATCTTCATTTTGTGATGACCCACCAAGCTCAAATTTTTTCTGCCCCAGCTGGTCATCCTGGAACCCTCGTTTTGCTATAGGTGCAAAGATACAAGGGCTACCATTCTCTGCATCTTTTAGGTTTTTAATAGTAACACTGATCTACTCTGTCTCCCCTGAGCTGTATTATTATTTTATGTATTGTTTAGGGTTCTGCCAGGGAAACAACCAGTAGAATATATGTATCCTGCTGTAAGCCAGTTCCTAATGAGAAAACATACAGGCATACCTTGTCTTATACTTTGCTTAATTGTGCTTTACAGATAACTTTTTTTATAAATTAAGGGACTGTGGCAACCCTGTGTCAAAGAAGTCTTGGTGTCATTTTTCCTCACACCATTTGCTTCGTGTCCCTGTCAGATTTTGGTAATTGCCATATTTCAAACTTTTTCATTATTATTACATTTGTTATGGTGATCTGTGACCAGTGGTTATGACTCACTGAAAGCTCAGATGATGGTTAGCATTTTTAGCAATAAAGTATTTTTCAGTTAAGGTATGTACGTTGGTTTTTTTATGCATAATGCTATTTATTGCACACTTTAGAGTACAGTATAGTGTAAACATAAGTTTTATATGCAGTGGGAAATGAAAAGATACATTAACGTGTTATTGTGATACTCGCTTTATTGTAGTCTGGAACTGAACCCCTGATAGCTCTGAGGGGTGTGTGTGTGTGTGTGTGTGTGTGTGTGTGTGTGTGTGTGTGTGGCAAGGAATTGAATTATGCAGTTTTTGGAGCTGGCTAGGCAAGTCTGAAATTTATAGGGCAGGATATTTAAGTCTGAAATTTATGAGGCTGGAAATGCTTGGGCAGGAGCTGACACTGCAGTCCACAGGCAGAATTTCTTCAGGGAAGTCTCAGTTTTGCTATTAAGTTCTTCCAACTGATTAGATAAGGCCCACCCTGAATGAGGATAATCTTTACTTAAAATCAACTGATTGTAGATGTTAATCACATCTATAAAATGCTTTCACAGCAGCATTTAGATTGATGTTTGATTAATTGATTGACAACCCCCCTACAGCCTGAGGCAAGTTGACACAGAAAAGTAACCATCCCAGTTTATTCTTGTCCATGGTGGAGGGGAACAGTTTCAGAGGTTTCCACTTGACTTTCCTCATGTGACAGCTCTTACCCATTAGGCTAAGGACCCATGTGGGGATTACTCTCAAGCAGCAACTCGGTTCCAGTCACACATTTGGGGAGTGGGAAATGACCACTAGGCAGGTCTCCAAGCCCCCTATGAGTCTTGTTATAGGCCAGGCCTTCAGTTATTATTCAGCCCTGAAACCTCCAGTCTAACAGGGCTGTGATCATGCTTCAGGTCTCTAGGTACAAATGTCAACTTTGATCTTGAATCCAGTATTCCTCAAATCTCTGGCTATTCTTTCCTCAGTGTTCATACATTGAAGCAAGTGGCTATAAGTCCCTTTAAGGGAAGTACTGAGGGGATATTCATCCTTGTCCTTCCTTCTACGGACCAAGCTACCTCTTCCAGGTCTGCAAACAGCTGAAGTTTGGAAACTGAGCAAGGAATTCAGAATTTTTATTGGGGAAACCTCCCTGAAACCCCTGCTCCTCCACTGTTGTCTTTTTCAGCTTGTAGATCCTGATACCCTTGCTCGCTGTCCATCTGTATTATTCCTAGGGACACCACAGTCCATCCGCCATCTCTGCAACTCCCTGTGGGTAAGGCTCTCTTGGCTGTCCTTCAGGCCTTGTGGTTCATTTTGGTATTTGCAACCTTCTGGCTTTTGGAAGGTAGCACCTCTACCTGGTCACTATTACTCTAGGGCCTCAGCTCTGTGATGGTCTCTTACTGCCATCCCTGGCCAGTAGAGGAGGTCACCTCTGAACTTAGTGATGCTGGTACCCCTTTTATTAGTGCCTTCCTGATGGCCTTGGTAAATGAGGTGTTCCTGCACCTCCCTGCCCCCGCCCCATGGAACACTACCGTCTCATGGGGTTTTTCCACTGTAGCACGTCCACTTCCCTCTGCCTTTTCATTCCTTCTTTTGCCATTTGTCAGGACAGCTCAGGCATTTCAGTTTTGTTCAGTGGTAGCCATCACTTTCTCCAAGCCTCTAAGAGCCACCTTAGTAGAGACTTTGTATCTCCTGCAGGTCCTTGCCAGGGGATTAAATCTGTATTGTGAGAATGTCCTCTCAAATCAGTGAATTTTTGCTTTTCTGTTCCTCTTGATATAGCACCCTCAAAATCCAAACCCAATGCTTCCTTGGCTGCTGTCAGTGTCTGTCAGCTAATTCTTGCAGCTCTTTGGTGTTATTCTTTCTTCTCTTTACTAGGCTCAGGACTGACCTAGCCAGGTTATGCTGGATTAAATGTGGGATTTAATCCTAGTTTTCAGTTTAGGAACCAGGAGAGGGGCTGGACACAGCTCCTTGGAGGGGGATACGAGTTGCCTTGAGGGAGCAGGCTCTGCAGCATCTTCCAGTGAAGGGAAAATGCTAGCTCTCATTAGGGAAGAGTGGTCCTCTCTGCAAGGTAAAGTCTGGGAGGGGATGTCTGCAGAGCCAACACCCTGAGGAGTGTCTGGCTAGATGTTCCCACTCCATGTCTCAGGGTCTCAGGATTTTCCAACTACATGGAGTCATGTGGCCCTGACTTCAGCAGAGCAGACCCACCACGTATTAAATATTGAGTATTTAGTCTCTCTTGAGTTCTGCCACTCCCGTATGTTCTTCTTTGGTCTGCTCCTCCACTGCGGGAGAAAAGGACTTCTTTGTAAGCTCCACAGAAGAGTCTCTGGCTCTCACACTTAATCTTTAGCTACTTATTAACTGTCATCCATTTCTCATTACCCTGCTGCAGGGCGTCAGTACAATTTGACAGTATTCAGCCATCTCCACTGTCTCTGTAGGCCATATTCCTCTCATATATTTCAAAAGTCTGAATCACCACATCTGCAAGGCCATTCTCCCAGTTTTCCCAGGTCATCTCCAGAGAACTGTTTAGCACTTGGGCTGCCATATTGTGCCTGGGACTGTCTGTGCCCTACACCCCCATCAGGACAGTGTCCATTTTGTCCACCAGCCAATGACTGAGGCAGTCCTGGAACCCCATCTTATCACAGCCTGTTTTCTTGGACCACCACTGGCACCATTTGTGCTGGTTTGAATTCTCTGAGAAGCAGATGCCAAGATGAGATTGGCATGTAAGAGATTTACTAGTGAAAACGCCTGTGAGGGAAAATGAGTGGGAGCTAGAGAAGTCCAGGAGAGCTGATGGACAGACTAGATGCAGGTCTAAATTCTGTGGAAGAGAGAGGGAAGGAAGGAGGGGTGTTGGGTAGGAAAGATCTTGGACCGTGTGGTGCGGTTCTAAGAACATTTTGGCAAAACAAGTGCGTCTGTTGGGAGAGGCAGTCCACTGTGGGTCGTGAGCATCCTTGCACATTCTTGGTGAGGCTTTTTAAAGCAAGGCTCATTGGTCACCCTAATACTGAGCCACTTGTGCAGGGCAAGGTGACCACAATGTGACTATCATTGAACTGCTTGCTTCCCAGGGGAGGGGCACTGGTTTGTTTGCTCATTGCTCAAGAAGTCCTGGGCCCTTGACTTTGGGTTCCTCAGCTGCGATGCAACCCACTGCATGGGTAGTGCCCCATCTGAGCCCATTACATTGTTCTGTAGGATTTGGGACAGGGGAGCTTGCAAAGCTTCACTGATACTCATGCTGATGCCATTTGCTGTGCTGTAATAAACTGTCTTGTTCTAACTCATTAAGTCTCCCTGTCTACTTTCTACATCTGTGAAGTAGTGTCAGAGCCAGTCCTTGCTATCCTTTGTCAGGCTGGAGTTCTTCCCTGGCAGCATCCCTGACTCCAAGTCACCTGTTAAGGGAGTCCTGTGTCTCACAGGAATGGCTTGTCTTAATATCTCTGCCACATTCAGTCATTGGCAGAGAGCAGCTTGTGGGAAGTTTGGCCTTGGTGAACATGCAGGGATAATGGATTTCAGCTACACAGCACTGGATTTCAGAGCTCAGCAGCTGTGGCCATTTGTCACTTATGCTCCCTGTAGTCAGAGATCTGAGAGGCGCGTATGCACCCTGCACTAGGCCAAGCCTGAAGCAACCAGCTAGCAATTGGTGTTAGTTGATCTTTGGGTACAGTGAATGTTCCTTTCATGGATTCACTTCACAGAAGACAGTTGGAATTCATTGGTGGACAAATTCCCAGTGATCTCAAGGCTAAACAGCCACATTGAATGAAGTGCTCAATTAAGAATGTTTTTTGTTTTTTGCCGTATCAATATTTCTTTCATGTAGCCTAATTAACATCCTAGTCTGTCAGTCCCTTTTTGCTTCCTCTAACCTTTTGGGCCGGATAAGTATCTGTCTCAGCAATTTATAAACTCATTGAATCCTAAAATGGAAATAATCCTTATCTGGTACAGGACATACCTTCTGTAAACATGTTTTGAAGCTCTTTGAAAGGAATAACCTGGTCATTGTCTAAGTGGTATTCTAGTGAAGTATAAAGTGCTCAGTGCTGTGCTGTCAGGACCAAAGAATAAAGTTAAGTGTTTAATGATGTCTTTTATTTTATCTGAAATTGTCAACTTAGAAGACATATTTTGGGTGTAATTATTTGCACTAGGATTTAACTTAGAGTTCTTCCTTTACTAAATAAGTGGCTCCTGATTTCTACAAGTGTTATTGGAAACTGCGTCATAAAATAGATAAGAGCAGGTCATATTTTTCAGTAGGAAATAATCTATAATTACATTTGCGATAAGCATTTGGTATTCTATAAATTAAGTATGACCAATAGTATGTCATCAAAGATATATTGGTTCCTAGACAAATCATTAAAAATACTGAACTTAATATGTTGGGTCCTATAAAGGGGCAAAGCCGTATGACCTATGTTAATTAAGTTACTCTGAAGTGTATGTGTATCACACAAATACATGGCTGTTGTAATTTTATATTTAAGGCCAGTATACTCTCCACAATGAACTTCAGTCAAAAATTTGAATACCTTTTGCCAGCTTAGGGTTTAGAAGAGTACTTTGGGATGATTGGAGATGACCTAACCTCTTTAAAGAAGCCATTTTAAAAAGTCTGAACTGATGTTTTCTTTTTTCTCATGCATCACGAGAAACTGAGGTATTAGATATTCCATTTGGCTTGGGATAGGGTTAGAAATGACTTAAGAAGTGATGGTGATTATGATGATGTTTCTTCAAGAGAAAGGCATTTATTAGCAAGTAGCTAATAACAGCAAAACCCCCTCATGATTATTAAATTAAATCTCTAACTTATTTGGATTTTTTATTAGTATGTCATATGATTGCCAAATCATAAAATATACTCTGTGATTGTTATCAGAGTACACATCTTATTTTGCAAGCTGATTTTGTTTTTGTCAAATGTACACTTGTATTTATGTTATCACTATCCTTGTCATTTTCAGTGTCTGTATGGCACTTGTCATTTTCAGTGTCTGTATGGCATTGTTTCTTGTTAACACACTGCACCATTTCCCCCACTTGGATTGTTACAATTTTTCATCATAATCAATAGTACTGTTATGAACATTTTTATACAGAGTCCCTTTAAAATTTTTCCTTTTGTATTATTCCCTTGGACCACATTCCCCAAAGTGGAGTTATCAGATCCAAAAGTACAGACAGAACAATCGGTTGTCTTACTTATTAGTAGATTTCTTTTCAGAAAGATCAAATTTGTGGAACCATCAGCACTGTAGAGTGCAAATGTAATTTTCCCTCTACATTCTGGACATCGCTGGCTTTTTTCATTTTATTCCTTGTTTCTTTTCTGGAAGGTATATTGTGATACCTTCAGGTTATTCTAATTTGCATTTTCTTTCATTGCAAGTGAGGCAGTGCATTTTTACTTTTAGTACTTAAATCTATTTATATTTAGATGGTTCCATCTCCAAGGACTATAGCTACTAGCTCAAGCATTCTTAATGTATTTTGGCCAGCAGGCTTTGAACCACTATGGTAGGGGCCTTTCTTCCCATGGTGGTGCTTTTGACATTTTAGCATTGACATTAATTTGACAAAAAGCATTGTTTAAATTTTTTTTGAATGTTTGTTTATTTTTGAAGAAGAGGGAGAGAGAAACAGTGTGAGCAGGGGAGGAGCAGAGAGAAAGGGAGACAGAATCCAAAGCGGGCTCCAGGCTCTGGGCTGTCAGCACAGAGCCTGACGTGGGTCTCAAACCCACAAACCGTGAGATCATGACCTGAGCCGAAGTCGGACACTTAACCGACTGAGCCACCCAGGCGCCCCAACAAAAAGCATGTTTAAAATGAGGACTGAGTTTATTTGAAGCTACAAATGCAACCATAGAAACTGACCAAATCACTGGTTCCAGGAAATAGTGTCTGTCAAATAGCATGCTTGCCTTCTCTGTCTCTCCTTCCATTCTCCTCTCCCTCCATCTTTTCCTCTCTGTTTTCTGCCTTTTTGAGGGAAGATATTCAATTACACTTCCTTCTAAAGCCATACATTAACACACTTGTTACTCATAGAGTATATCGGGAAGGACACTCGATTCAGTGGTAAAAGAGATTGCTTCTGGAATGAACCAGGTAGCATCTGGGAGAGGAGAGGTGAAGAGGCTTTTCACCACACCGTTTGTACTTTTGAATTCCAAACTGGATTTATATTACTTATTAATAAAAACAAATTAAATCCATATGTAAGATCAGTATTTGTCATTGTGAACCTTTAAAAAATGACTTTAAAACTTAGGCTGCTGCATGTGGTGAATTTCAGTATGTAAGGGCAGGAATGAGTGAATAGATGAAGGCAGCCAAACTTGGGGGATAGGTGATATTTGGGCAGAACTGCCTGCCATTTTATTTGCAAAAGTTCAGTTAACATTTATGGACTATCAGTACAGCATAAAGGAAATTTACTTGCCTAGAAATATTTCCCTGGGGAGTTTTGGATAAGGTTGGTACCTTCCTCTGACCTTTTTGGATAAAGTATGAGAATGACTAGTTGATTGATCATCTTCCTGTATACTGAGTGGATAGAGGGAGGCCAGAGTGGTGGTTTCAGTACCAGAGTGGTGTTTCTGTCCTGTGGAAGCAGTTTCTAGCCAAACACTATGTTTGAGGCCAGCTGGCAGGAACAGGTTCTGATTTGCTCTTTGTGATGCCTTGAATTTGGTGTTCTAGAAGGGGTCTATCTTTTGTCCATCAATTGAGTTTTGGCAAGTGCAGGAGCACAGATATGACTGGAAAGCTCCCTCTGGCCACATTGGTGGTTCATGTGTCTTGAAGGGGCCAAGAGGATGCCTGGAGGCTTCCAGAGCCCCTCTGAGGAGTCAGTTGCACTGGTGTTTGGGGATAGACTTTGGAAATGAGCTTTCAGGGAATTCTTCAACCTAATCTGAATTGGGCTACTGTACATGAGGCCATGTACTAACTAGACTGGTCCTATCCAGTAAGGGAGCCACTAGCTCTACATGGCTATTTAAATGGAAATAAAGTGAAAAATTCAGTTGTTCAACAATACTAGTAACTAAATAGCTTTGTGGGGCTAGTGGCTACTGTACTGGAATGAAAAAAAAAATATATATATATAATTGGACAGCACTGAATTAGATCATTCAGACATGGCGGCATTGTATGCAGCTCTGTGACCAGAGGTGAAAGCCTTCCTGGTACTTTCCAGGCCTACCTGGTCCTACCTGTCCTTTGAGGATTACCTCAATTCCAGTTCCTCCAGGAAACTTATCCTGACCACTGCAGCTCACAACCATGACTCCCTTCTTTGAACTCCTAGAGCACACAAAATACATGATGACTCACTCTTGTTGGTGTCACACTTTCACTTTTAAGTTAGTCTTATTTTGCCAGCAAAGGCGTCAGGGCCCTCAAGAGCAGAGATTGAATCCCACGCTGCCTGGCAGATACATCCCTCTGGGAGGGACAGTCCTTCTTTTCATGCCAAAATCAGAAGCATTTGTTAACACCTTCTTTTCTCCAGCTGCCTTTTTGTACATTCTTTGCTCTTACTGTTTATAAGAATTTAAAAGTATTTCTAAGAATCGGCGTGTGGTACACAATGTCATGTTTCAAAAACCATTTATTTTTTGAGGAAGGCCAGCACCATTATTGATGTTAGGTGTAGCAGCAGCCTCAGCTTCTGTCCTAGTGAGGGGGTGAGGTTGAGGAAGATCTGGAAACATTGGCCTTGGATCTTGAAAACACTTTGGACAGAACTGATGATGCCTTCTTCAACATTTCAGACCGCTGTTTGGAAGTACTGGGCTTATCAGCATCTGTAAACAAACCAAAAGATAAATCTGGTCATTTATTGGGCTTTCTAACTGAGCCTGTCAGGCTAGGGGACTGATAATTTAGGATTCAGAAAGAATCATTTATATAATAACTTCTGAGGTTTTTAAAAAAATTTTTTGGGGCGGCTGGGTGGCTCAGTCGGTTAAGCGTCCGACTTCAGCTCAGGTCATGATCTCGCAGTCCGTGGGTTCGAGCCCCGCGTCGGGCTCTGTGCTGACCGCTCAGAGCCTGGAGCCTGTTTCAGATTCTGTGTCTCCCTCTCTCTCTGACCCTCTCCCGTTCATGCTCTGTCTCTCTCTTTCTCAACAATAAATAAACGTTAAAAAAATTAAAAAAAAATTTTTTTAATGTTTATTTTTTGAGAGAGAGACAGAGTGAGAGTTGGAGAGGGGCAGAGACAGAAGGAGACACAGAATCTGAAGCAGGCTCCAGGCTCTGAGCTGTCAGCACAGAGCCCAACTGGGGACTTGTACTCACAAATCACAAGATCATGACCTGAGCTGAAGTCGGACGCTTAACTGACTGAGCCACCCAGGGCGCCTCAAACTTTTGAGTTTTAAAGTGCTTTCACAAAGAGTCTTATTTTAAAGTTTTAAATTTTCATTCCAGTATGGGTAACAGACAGTGGTATATTAGTTTAGGTGTACAATATAGTGATTCAAAAATTCTATACATTTCTCAGTGCTCATTATGATAACACAAGGAATCTTTAGTTGCTCCTTCTGACACTCTTGGGAAGGAAACCAGAGACATTCAGTAAGGTCGGATGCCTCATCTGAGATGACCTTAATGACCTTGGATGAGGTAGGAAGGTGGCCAAGTTGGCATTAGAGCCCAGGCTTTGACGTGCAGGCCAGCTCTGTACTGCCTACACCCTGATGCTTCTTGAGCCAGCTCAGCAGTACGTGTCTCCCTCATGCCATCAGGTAACTATCCAAAACAGCCTGAGGAGCTAATTCCACATGAAAATGTTACTTCCGTCCATTTCAGAATGTCCAGGTAAAAGCAGCAGTGCATTAAAAAAGGTTATCGTTTCTCACTCGCTTTGGGTAAATTTTCAGTTGACTGACCCCAAGTGATCTGTTTGTTGTGTGAGCTATAAAGGACTTGTGTGGCCAATAAGTCTCCATTTGGACCCATTTTTTCTGCACCAGTTGTTTTGTGCAAAGGGCTCTTAAAGTCTATCATAATTTATGTTAACAGAATGATTATTGTATCTGTAACGACCGAAATGAGCATTTATCTGTGCTGCTGATGCATCATGACAGGATGTCATGAAAAGACAACAGGGCAATAAACCACATACTTTCTTGTTTCCAGTAAACGACAATGTTCTTCTATAACTTTTGCAGTTACCTAGGTTTTGATCTTCGCCAGCAATATAACCTTGGGAATCTCAAGAATCTATGCTTAAAAGTAAAGTAGCAGATAGAAAATTTACTCCCAAATAAGGGGGAGAAGTTTAGCTTTTCCAATTAATAATGCAGTCCTGGAATGTACTAGTAGTTGATAAAATAAGAACAACCTAGAAATAAGGAAAAAGTCAAAATTTGCAGAGGCAAAGACAAAGGCTTGAATGGAGAGACCTACAGTCTGAAAAAGCAAGACAAAAGACTTTCAGTTACAGGATGGAGGCATATGCTGCAAGGCCATGTTCTGAAAATCTCACTGGAGGGGAAAAATGAAACTTTATTTTTGCAATTTGAGGATCTTGTTAAGGAAGCAGATGCCTGGACCCCATTTCCCAGGGACACTAACTGGGACGCCCTGGGGAGGGGCCAGGATTCTGAATTGTTAATAAGCATCCTGGGTGATCCTGATGCAAGCTGTCACTGGACAACACTTTGGGCCACTGCTCTAGTGGATGCTGCATATTATTTAAAGACTGGCACTGGCTAGAATAAGAGCATACACAAAGCTCATCCCTAGGGGCACAGTGAAACCTCTGGCTAACAATTCCTACTCCTTTCAAAGCAAAACTTCTGGAAAGAGAAATCAATCACTGGGTGTGACATTCACAGCATGCTGGAAGTAGGAGTTAGGTATTATGTCAAAATGAAGCCAGCATGGTGAGACCAACTCTCTTTCAAGATACCCTGATGCTGCTTTGATCAGCTTGTGAGCAGTGTAGTGGGGTTCACTTGGTTGACACTGGTTGCTATGAGAAAAGAGATGTGTTTATGGCCAAATTGAATTTGCCACAATGCACGCCAAGTACTATAGTATGTCACTTCACACTATGAACTGATTTAGACTCCCGATAAAACCGTATTTTGTAAAAAAAAAAAAAAACAAAAAAAACAAAAACAAAACCAAAAAAGCATTATAAGCCATAATGGGCATGTGTTGGCCTAGAGAAGTCCCCTTTTTCTTATGGGTTTTCATAAACAGACATCACTGTAATTTCTAATAAATTCTCCTTGGTGGGCCTTTTTACTATTTTGAGCACAACGTTGGCCATTTATGCATTTCTCCCTTCAAAAGCCGTCGTCAGAGAAAAAAATGTGTTATTTGAATTCAGAGGTGCTGCCAGTGAGTTCCTCTAATGTGCAGAATGTAGGGGTTGGGGGGAGGTGTCCTGGTCAAACTAAAGGTCCAGAAGAATATGATTTTCCTATTTGATTGGACATGCAGTCAAAAACCTAGGTGGGATCTTTCCTTTCCTACTTGCCACTCAATGCTGCAGGCTTTCCTTGGTCACTACCCATTCTGAGATGCAGTGGCAACTGGATGTAGCCCCTGGATGGTAGGAAGAAAGAATGTGGGATAAAAGTCACAGGAACTGTGAGGTTAGAGCCCTGGCTCTACCACTTTCTGGCTTTGCAACGTCAGGCAGGTCATTTGCTTCCATTTTCTCTTCTGTATAACAGGACTTTAAGACTTGCAGAGGCAACATGGCATGGTAAGTTATTTCACTTCAGTGACTCTGTTTCCACATCAATACAATGGATATGATGCTTCCCAGGGTGGATGTGAGAAAAATACTTAGCAGAATGCCTGGTACATAGCCAATACCTAATAAATGTTACTTCCAGTAAATGTCACCCCTTTGCTGTGAGGTTCAACTCAGAGAACTGCATTATAACTTGCAAATAACAATCTAGATACACTGTTAGTAATATTATTTCAGCCCCATATTGGTGGTGGGTAAGGCTGCTGCAAGACAGGAGCCACTCACTGCAAGGGGGGAATGAATAATCAAAACTTCTATATTTAGAATGACATATTTGAGAGCTTCATTATAAAATGATAAATATGTTGTACCTGAAATGCCATCATTTGAAGAATAAAGGCTTCCCAGACCACTTTCACGTTGATAGAGGGTGATAAACTGCCAAGACAGAGGTGAAATACTAGCTTAAGCCCCCTGTCCTTTGTTGGACAGTGAATACCAGAAGTACGTAGAAACCCTCAAGGGACAAAGCACAACTGTGTGGCATTATACACTGTAATCTTGGTGCTCTGCAGTCTCAATTATTCTCTGGGACTTTGGCCATTCCTAGGCATGACTTCTTGTAATTCTTGCCCGTTGTGACACCCAGGATTGGCCTCAGGCTTGGACATGGGCTGCCCCTATAGGATAATTTCAAGGGCTCAAGTGTTGCAAAAAAATGTCAGCCATGCATGCCCCCTCCCTCCTGGAGCTTGGAATAAATAACATTTTTAGATCCTTCTCTGAGAGAAGATAATCATGGGGGGGTCTCAAGGGGAGAAAGGGGAAAAGGGATGTCCATTTTACTACTCCAATCTTCCTTTAAATAATTCGTAACAGTTGTGAGGTCTGGAGCGAGTAAGTGGCAGTGTGGGGTTGTGGGAGCATGGAGGTGGTAGGGCAGGGATAGTGGCTCAGATGCTGGCTTTGCTCTGTGGACTTTTATTCCCTCCTGGAATGCAGAAGCAGCATGATCCTATAAGGGCACAAAATAGGCACAAAATAATGGCCAGGCTGCAGGGTAGCCATTCTGTGATGGTGGCAGTTAAAAAGGAAGTGGCAAATCAATAAACTAAGGCATAAACACATGCAAGATGAGAGAAGTGTGTTTGGTGTTGATGGTGAGGAGGGCAGAGTATTATCATAGAAGCTTGATTCTAATTCTTCCAAGAGGATTTGAGGCAGCTTATGGACATAAAACATTGCAAAAGAGGATATTTAAAGGGATAATCTGGGACAGGGACAATCTAAAGAAATGGTTCTCAGCAGTGGCAGCACAGTAGAACCATCTGGAGAAATATTAAAAATAGGCATGCTTGAGCTCCACCCCAAATTGAACAGGAACCCCTGAGGGTGGGGCAAGCATTTCTTTGTTTTCTAAGTTGCCCAGTTGACTCTACGTGCAGCCAGGCTGAGCACTTCTGATCTAAAGGAAGGTGGGGTTGGGTGGGGCAGATGCCCCCAAATGGCCTGACATGAGTAGGTGAAGTCAATGGTTTGTAGTGCTGGCTACACATTAAAGTAGCCAGCCTTTAGAACTCTCAAGGCCCCAGCTGCAACCGAGACTAATCAGAATCTCTGGAGGTGAGGCCTGGGAATCAGTTTTTAAAGTTTGCCAGATGATTCCAGGTGTAGCCACGTTGAGAACTTCTACTCTGTGTAGTAGTTTCCAATTATGGCTTTACATCAGACTAACGGGGAGAAAGCTGGGGAACTCCTAACACAGAGATTAAATTTGGCTCTGATGGCTGAGGCTGTTCTTTCAACAAATGTTAATTGGGCATCTACTATATTTCAGCCCTGTGTTAGGTGCTGGGCATACAGTTATGAACAAAACAAAGCCTTTGCCATCATGAAGCTTATATTCAAGTGAATAGAGAGTCTACCAGAGGATTAAGGCAGGAATGTTTGTCTGCTTTGTTTATTGTTGAATCTCCAGTGTGTGGCACATAGTAGGCGCTTGATAAAAAATTGTTAAATAAATGAATGATTGAATAATGACTTAAGTGTTATGACAAAAAATAAAGCAGGATAGGGGAGGATACTGTGTGTGTGTGTGTGTGTGTGTGTGTGTGTGTGTGTGTTTCCATTTTACATGGTGGTAGTCAGGGAAGGCCTCACAGAGAAGGTGACTTTTGAGCAAAGACTGAAAGGAGATGGGGGAGCAAGACACAGCTATCTGGGGATAGAGTGTTCCTGGCAAAGGAAGAGCAAGTGTAAAGGCCCTGAGGTAAGAGCATGCTTGGCATTTTAGGGGAGCAGTAAGGAGGCCAGTGTATCCAGAGGAGTGACAATGAGTGGACAGAAGGGTAACAGAGTGTCACACAGAGGTAATGGGGGTTGGGCAGAGAGATGGTGGGCAGCTCATACAGGGGTGTTTAGACTATAGTAAGGACTTTGGCATTAAGGGAAATATAATGGCTTCTTTTTTGTGTCTGACAATGGAGAGTGTATGCATTCATGTATATAGTGACTGATGTTTTTCTGGAGCTGAATGCAAGCAGGAATTTCTTTGCTACTCAATAATGCTGAATATCTTAATGGATCATGTCTTTAATTTTACAATGGCAAAAAACTCAGCAAGTGAGATGGACAATCAGCAAAAAGAGTCAGGATGAGTCAGGGAATCAGCTTGGCAATGGAAAAGTCTATCAGTAGGCCTCCACACTGGAGATTCTACCTCTCCTCTTAATGTTTTCTTGGAAACCATGGCTTCTAAGTGATGCTTGATGTTGTCAAATAGATGTTAGCATTGCTAAATGAGAAGTGCCTGGAAAACTGATGTGGTGTGTGTGTGTGTATGTGTGTGTGTGTGTGTATGCACACTCATGCGTGTGCATGTGTGTGCATGCTGGGGAGAGGTTAAAGCAATCATAGAGAGAAGCAAAAGTGATACAAAACAGAGAAGAGGGTCCAGGAGGATCCGTGGCATCAGCCATTATTGGAAACTTCCCAAGAGGGCCTTAGGGAAGGGAAATTTCTTGGGATCACACTGAGGAGTTGCTCAGACATTTGGAAAGCTGTCTATGAAGGGTCAGTGCTCAGGGATAATGGGAAGTAGCTGGAATGAGCACTCATTTCCCTCAAGCAGTGCCCCTTCCTCTTTGAAGCACCCGTTCCCTCTCTGCCCCCACCAGGTCCCTTGTCTTGTCTACCTGGGAGTGCACTGGGACTCACTCCTGTTCAGCTTTTCTCTAGAGGCTACAGGAACCAAACTGTGCGGGATTATTTTAAGGCACTATGGGGGGTGTGGACAAGGGAGTGCTTCCTGATGGACCTCAGAACACACAATACAGTCCCTCACTTGAAGGCAGTCCCTTATTTCTATCAGGGCTTCACTAGCTCACAATGAGGGGCCAGTGAAAAATATTTACCTTAATTGTGCTTGCCCTTTCCAGATCTGGACGTTCAAGACTTTCTGTGATCAAAATACAATATTGGAAAAACAATTATTTCAGAGACATGTACAAATTTTGGCACAAAAATAATCTCAATAATTTAACAAAGGATCACAGAAATTAAGCAAACAGAAAAAGCTGAAAAGAGGTAAGACCCCTAGAATTATGGGCACAAGTCTTGGTCCTTCACTCCCCAACTGGGGAAGACAGTGGGTAATGTGGTAGGAACACCAGGCAGCACATCAGGAAAGGCAGGCTTTGCAACTAGCTGTGCATCTTGCACAGCCACTCAAACTCTGTGGGCTTCTTCGTTCATCTGTAAAATGGGAAATTAGGCTGTGGATGATTTCTAAGGACCCCTATAGCTCTCTGGTTGCAGGGAGTTGGAAAGAACTGGATGGGGCTGCCAACTAGAGAAAGGCTGGAAAGGACGATGCTGCTCTTAGGAAATGGTTGCTTCCCATGAAGATCAGGGGAGCACTGGGGCATTATCTTGAATTCCAGGAGACATCAGTGATTGACAGACATCACTGACATTTGGCCTTAGGAGGTAGAGATGATACCAAGAGGGAAGTTTCAAAAGGACCCACAGCTAGGGAGGGAGAGAACAGTAGAACAATGGACGTGTTTAGAGTCAGAAAAACTGTGTTTGAATCTTAGCTTCATTATGGGGCTCAGTGAACAGTGGTGAGTTCTGTAACTTCTCTGACTCTGTTTCCTCATATGTACAATGGGGATGTGACTACTTTCTCACAAGAGGACCAGATGAAATAATGTGTATGTATTTGAATATATATTTTATACACGTGTAATCATAAAGGACCAAGATGAAAAGATTCTCTCTGGATTACCCTTTGGGCCAAGGGCTCTAGAAAAAATATACTAAAACTTCAGATACTTTCAATATGAGGAGATCCCATAGTTGAATTATCTAATGAAACTGGTTAACCAGAATATCCAATAAATTTTATTATCAATTGCTAGTTATTCTAAGGTATCTGAATGTACTTTCCTGCCTTAGGAAGTCTTGTGTACTATACATATTCGAACTGATTTTTTTTTTTTAATGATTGGGGCCATTTGGGTTTGCCTGGGCCATCATTCCAATATAATTTTTTAAACGTCTAGTCTAAGTGCATAGCAACCCTTCTGGATATATCTAAGAAGTTGTTTTGATAAAAAGGGGATGGAAAAATTCCAGGTACTTGAGAGTGCCAGATAGAGTCAAGTTTAGATTTTATTGTCGGTGAAACTAAGAATCTGTATTGCAGCCCTCACCTCCCCACTGAATTCTAAACTATCCAACTGCCCATGTGATGTCTCCACTTGAGTATCTAATGGTCCCATTCTCACACACTTCAAACAGAATTCTTGTTCCCTGTCCCCTCTCCACTCTTGCTACCCACTGCCCAACCATCTCACCATCTGGTACCACAAGGCACTTAGTTGTTCAAGCCAAAATTGTAGGACCCATCCTTGATTTTTTCTATTTTCCTCACTTCCAACATCCACTCCATTAGCAGGCCCTGCTGATTCTACTTTCAAAATACCTCTGAATCTGTTCACTTTTTACCATCTCCACTGCTATACCCCTAGTCCAAGTCACCGTCATTTCTTGGCTGGATTATTGTTAAAGCCGCCTAACCAGTCTTCCTGCTTTAACCCTATCCTTACTCAGCTCACTCTCCAAATAGTAGCCATAGGGATTTTTTTTTAATTCATAAATTAGATTATATCACTTCCCTGCAACCAAAAAGTAATCTGCAGGATTCTTGCTGCAACCCAAAAAGTAATCCACACTCCTTTCCATTGTCTATAACAAGCCCTAATGTGATCTGACCCCTAGCTATCTCTTTAACCCCATCTCATACCACTTTTCTTCTCATTGGGCTCCTGTTACTGGCCTTTATTCTTTTCCTCTAACATGCCAAGCTCATACCATCCTAAGGTCTTTGCACTTACTGTACCCTGTACCTGGGATCCTCTGCTTCCAGATCTTCCTGCAGCTGCTTCCTTTTGTCATTGAGGTCTGATGTTTCTGGACTTATTGGACCAAACTAATCTAGCCAGCCACTCTCTATCATGTTGGCTCTTCTTTCTTTTTGTCATATTCATTCATGAATTCCACAAATATTTACTTAGTGCCTACTATGTGCCTTCTTTCTAGGCATGTGGGGATATAGCAAAGAGACAAAAATCCCTGTCCTCATGGAGCTAAATTCTAGGGGAGGGAGATAGCCAACAAACAAGTAAAAACATACAATCTATCAGGTGGTATAAATGCTAGGAAAAAAGTTAAAGCAGGGAAGGAGGATAGCGAGTGTGGGATGGTAGTAAGTGCTGGGGTTGCAATTTAAAAATCTTTTTTAATGTTTATTTATTTTGACAGAGAGAGAGAGAGAGAGAGACAGAGCATGAGTGGGGGAGGGGCAGAGAGAGGGAGACACAGAATCTGAAGCAGGCTCCAGGCTCCAAGCTGTCAGCACAGAGCCCGATGCGGGGCTCGAACCCATGGACCGCAAGATCATGACCTGAGCCAAAGTCAGACACTCAACCGACTGAGCTACCCAGGCACCCCTGGGGTTGCAATTTCAAAGAAGGTGCTCAGAGGAGGCTTTACTTAGAAGATGATATTTAAGCAAAGATCTAAAGAAAGTGAGGCGTGAGCTATGCAGATCTCTGAGAGAAGAATGTTTCAGGCAGCTCAGCAAGTGCAAATGTTCTGAGAAAGGAGAATGCCTGGCATGTATAAGGGCGTGTGTGGCTGGAGTAGAGTGCTTAAGAGGGATCCTAAGAAGAGGTGGTCAGAGAGGTCGTGGGGAGCAGGGAGAGCTATCCAGACCATGTGGGGCCTTGTAAGCCGCTGTAAAGACTCTGGCTTTTACCCTACGTGAGATGGGGGGTACTTATTCTTATCTAGATTGATTGTGTTTATGTTGCCCCCTGAATCCCAAGTTAGAATGAGGGTAAGGACTTTGTTTCTCTTACTCAGGGCTTTATCTGTAGAACTTAGAACAGTGTCTAGCACAGAGAAAGTGCTCAGAGAATCTCTGTTGAATGTGATTGAATGAATAAACTCGAGAGGTGCAGTATTACCGAAGGATGTAGGAACTAAGCATAATGCAGTGCAATGAAATTGAGGAAAACAATACAATGGGATTCAGGTTTAGGAGACTTGGGATCTATACTCTGACTCAGTGTATGACCTTGGACAAGTCACTTCCCCACCATGAACCTCAGGCTCTTCATCTTTATTTTTTTAAATAATTTTTTAAAGTTTATTTATTTATTTTGAGAGAGACAGAGAATGAGTAGGGGAGGTGCAGAGAGGGAGGGAGAGAGAGAATCCCAAGCAGGCTCCATGCTCAGTGCAGAGCCCAACACGGAGCTCGAACTCACGAGTGTGAAATCATGACCTAAGCTGAAAGCAAGAGTCAGTCACTTGACCAACTGAACCACCTGGGTGCCCCAGATTCTTCATCTTTAAAGTAAAGTTACATTAGATGGCTTCTTTCTGGCTCTAATATCCTATGATGATTCCATACTGCAGGGTACACACCAGTGGTACATTACATCATCTTCTGACTATGACCTGCTCATGGAATTCTGGTCAACTTAACAATACTCTATGGTTCATCATTTAATAAGCTTTATTTCCACTTAAAAGTGGAGAGGATAGCTTTCTTGACTAACTTTTTGAGTGGGCTGCAGGCTTGAAATAATTAAGGTCAACTCCAGCCCTGTAGTTTGACTTTCAAGGCCACTTTTATAGTAAACATTACACTCCCCCCTCTAGGCCAGTGCTGTCACTGTGAGAACCACATTGATCCTTTACAGTTTGAAAGAACAGGGGACCAGGGATGCCTGGTCATTTGGTTAAGCATCCAACTCTTGATTTCCGCTCATATCATGATCTCATGGTTTGTGGGATCGAAACCCACAGAGAGCATGCTCGGGATTCTCTCTCTCCCTTTCTCTCTGCCCCTCCCTGACTCCCACACACGCTGTCTCTCTCAAAATAAATGTTAAAAAAAAAAGAATAGGTGACCAAAAACTTGAATTGTAAATATTTTAGTGAGTCAGTTCTAACAGAGACAAAAGATAAAATGGAATCTACCCTAGCAAGATTTTAACATGAACAAATAAATTTAGGTTTAATTTGTAGCTTTAAAAGCTTTTTTATATATTTTACTGGGGCTAAGCTAGTTATGCAATGCAAGCATACATTCTTAAAGAGATGATTAAATCCTAGTAGCATGAGCTCTAGTCCACGTACAGATGTGATAAACTCATATTTCCTACAGGAGCATGGCAATTTTAAACTCTTAATATCACACCATGTACTTTATACCAGAATTATTAATGAAAGCTTAGTGATTCAGTAAAAGCAAACTAGGGGTGCCTGGGTGGCTAAGTGGGTTGACCGTGTGACTCTTGGTTGTGGCTCAGGTCATGATTCCAGGGTCGTGGGATCGAGCCCTGCATCAGGCTCTGTGCTGAGTGTGGAGCCTACTTAAGATTCTGTCTCTCCCTCTGTCCCTCTCCCCTGCTCTTACTCTCTAAAGAGAAGAGAAGAGAAGAGAGAAGAGAAGAGAAGAGAAGAGAAGAGAAGAGAAGAAAAGCAAACTAGTCAGCTTATGTTAACTACACCCCCAAAGTAGGTCAACCTGCTAGAAATTCCAGCATTAACTTCATGTTTCACAATAGGAAATTTATCAATGCTGAACAAAGTCTTTTTAAATAGTATCTAAATTGAGAAAAAAAATCAATCCAACCTTCTGATACTATGGCACTTGGATCTGAGGGACGATCACCACCACTAAAAAAAAAGATAAAGAAATTTCATTTTCTATGTATTTAATATATGAAGGAATACTGGCTAAATTAAAGAAAAATCTGTCAAAATCATTATTCATATAGAAGTAAATCTGGAATGGTATGTCTCTGAGTTTTCAAATCAAGTGAAAATGATTGCTACATCGACTTTTGTTTGGTTTTGTATGTGCCCTCTTCTTCAGTGACACAAATAATTGAGAGTTGCCAGCAATACTGCATGTAACATACTGTATTACCTGTATGTTACAACCATCATAAAGGGAGAAAGGATCAATGGTGGGCCAGGGGTAGTTGTCCTAAAATGGCATCAGGTCAAAAAGAAACTTAATTTCATAGTGCGAGGTGGAAAAGAATATAGTTGCCATCAGGTAGATTTTTCTCCTTATACCCTATTTCTCCCATGATGCAAAGTGCTCCTCTTCCCAGTTTGTGAATATTTTTATAAACATAAAAACAATTTTAGGCATGTTTGGACTACTCTAGAAAAAGTTTTAACCAGACTTCAAGTCTACAGTGTCTCCTATAAATATTGCATAGTCCAGCCTTTCTCTCACAGTCTCCCCCAACTTGGATGGACTTATCTAAATCTCATCCATCCTTTAAGGCCCAACTCAAACTCTACTGGTTTTGAGAATTCTTCCCTGAATGCTCCAACCTACATAACTCCTCCATTTTGGGGATCCCTGTAATAGTGCCTCACTGTTGAGTGTTTAGGTACATAAGGAAACTAAGTAGGAAGCCCTTTCAGTGGGCCTTTAGTGCAGGAACTATTGTTGATCCAGGGCCTGTCTCTTAGGTTCCAGTCTGACACATTTAAGACTTAATCTAACTATACTAAGTAGACCACTGTAATAGAAAGAAGCAAGTAGAGACCAGATAAATAGGAATGAGAGAGAAGATGGAAAGGGGAGGCCTAGGAAGTAACCACAGAGGGGAACGAGGGGAAGGAGTTGAGGGGAGTTTGAGGGGCAAGACACTGGCTTCCTCACAGGTTTACCTGAGGGGCCCATGCTTCCCACCAACATAATTTCATTTCATTTCTATTTTCTTAGCCAACTCGTATTGCTTTAATTAACTGTACCTAGAAAATGAAGGCAGATCCTCTTCATTGTACGAGGATGAACTCATAATTCTATGTAAGAAGTAATGTACCGGTTCAGTACTAGATTTCATTTCTTCTCTCTGGAAAAGTACAAGTCAGGTAATTACAAAAAGGAAATTTTGTAATAAATCAAGTAAAATATATTATAATGTTTCCTTAGTTATCTATGTAGCCAGCATTTCTAACCAGGCACACTATGTTTGCTCCTGAAATCTCACATGGCTTCCATTTAATAAATAGATCCTAATAACTAGATCTGAGTTTATGTTGAGGCTATTGTCCATGGTGCGCTCTCTGAATTGGCCAGAGTTGTACTTCTGTGTTTTCTTTTCTCTGGTTCACTGCAGTTTTTGGGTTAACCTGGAAATTATTACAAATGGATAATCCAGGATATTGTCTCACCAGGAAATCCTAAATCATGTGTATTCTTCAAACACATTTATGGTACAATTTTTTGGTACAGCTAACCCAAGAGGACAATGAGGCCCAGACCATCACTAGGATACAGAACCAGGGACAGGAGATGTGCATCAAAGTGATAGTGGGACTTATGGGCTGAGGAATATTCAACATACTTTGACTAACTTGCTATGTTGCAACAAGTTGGATAAGTAATTTTTGAGAAAAAAAGTTAAGTAACTTGCCCCAAGGCCACATGGCTACTAAGTGGCATAGCCAGAATTCAAACCCAGATAGGCTGAATTTGCATGAATCTTTTTACTCCCCTCCAGCCCATCTTCTGGTCTTGCCCATTGGCATGGAATTTCTGCAAACAGAACTTCCAGCGAGTATTTATAGGTTTGAGTACAAAAAAGAATTAAATCAATGATTTTAAATAGTTAGAATGCATTTCTCCTAACTGGTTTCCATTTTCTTTTTTTTTTCTTGTCCTTCTAACTAACTTAGGACTCTTTCTATGATCTATTTTTCTTCAATTGACGCTTCTGGCTTCATCTGTTAATCACTTCCCTTTCGTTGTAAATATCATCAAAGTTGGGAGACACTGCCTGGATCCAGTTTATGACCTTTTCTTCCTATCCAATGTAAATTACTTGGACTAAGTTTGTGAAACTCTGTGCCTTTTCTATAGAAACCTGGTCATTGATAGTCACATTTGTCACTTACACTTAGTTGTGTCTTTCTTTCCGAAAAGGAAGAATCTGTGACAGTTGAGGATTTGGACTTGGTCACATCAGGCTTAGAAACAGTTCTTTGTTGTGTCTCCTCAGATTCTGTCCGTTGAGTTGGTGATGCTTCAGTATTTGTTGTAGTTGCAGTGGATTTGGGATGACAATATTTTCCTAGTGACAAAATTTTTTTCAGATTTCTCTTGCTCATCAGTGGCTTGGCAAAAGCCACTGTGCTTGTAATGGGCTTCATGTCTTCTTTTACTTGATCTTCAAATGGGACTTCTGGAAGTTCTTTCATAACCTTTTGTAAAACAACTTCATCTTCATCAGAAGTTAAGCTCTCTTCTATTTTATTTTCTGAAACTCTTGGATCAGTATCATGAGTTACCAAACGAATGATAAGATCTTTTTTGCTGTGGACGTCTTTTAAAAGCTCCACTTTGGTGATGTCAGGCTTTATTAAATTTTGAAATGAATTCCTACTCGCAGTCTGGAATTGAAGAGACAATTAATATTAAAAACAACAGCCTCATTTTTTCTTGTGGTTATATAGTAATAAAGCAATTTTCATATGGTCGTCAGTTTCAATTTAGTAAAATTATCCTCAAATGCCATTTACTGGTATAGTAGTGGCATATTTAAAGAAGAAATAAACAAAAACATCATAAGCAATATTTGTTCATTCAACAATCTTTTTGTTTTGCACTCAAGAATAGTGTCATTTGGTCCAAAGAAGGGAACCTACATAAGTTTTTTCTTTTGCTTCACAATTTACTTTTTTCCTGCCAAGAAATGCAAAATGCACAAATACTTTAATTACATTCTGTTTTCATTATTTACCTGGAAAGTTCTGTTAACAGATTTAGACATGACAACATGTTTTTCTAAACTTAGTGAGGGAACTAATCATAGAGTAATCTAAATATAGACATTTTCATGAAAAAAAGAGGCAAGATATTGGCTGACCTGGATTCTAAAAAATGATTGTGAAGGGCTTTGAATGTTCACTTGTCACCCCTCTACATTCTAATCCTTGAAGATGTTTTTCCTAAAGGAGCTTCAAAGAGTAAATCTTCATCTCTCCTCACCTCCCTAGTCAATTGTCATTTTCCATTGTGCAATGGTAAAGACAGATCAAGGAAAAGACAGTTATAATTAAGTAAATGACTTTTCCTATTTCTGTAGCCTTTGATGATGCCAGAGAACATTTAAATCAATTTGAATTATCAATCTTACATCTCTGTAACACTGCAAACCAGATTTCCAGAGAAATGGTCCCTTACAGTAATACCTTTTGTGCAAAACAAAATGAAAGAAGAACTCCTGTTAAGAAACCGAAACACCATCAATTTTGATGATCTGTGCTGGTGGAAGGAAATAATGGTTCAAAAACTCAAGTCATCTATGTGGCTCTGGAATATATCACTGTGTGAGTCTTTGATAGACATGTGGCTGGTGTGTTGGAAAGTTTTGGTACCTCAAAATAGCACATGAAGCACACTGCTTGAGGATTCCTGACTGAAGACTAGCCTGGGAGTTGTCTGGGTTCCTCAAACTGATGTACTGTTCTTTCTGAAACCTCCATCTCCACGTTGGGGATGGACAGCACTGCTATCCAGATAGCTGCAAAGTATCTGTCTTAACTGAGCTATCTATATCTGTTTGCTTTTCTTGAGACAGCTTTTGCTTCCCTTAAGAGTAGCAGCAGTAGTTGAGGGCCGCCTGGCTGGCTTAGTCGGTTAAGCGTCTGACTTCAGCTCAGGTCACCATCTCGCGGTTCGTGAATTCGAGCCCCCATCAGGCTCTGTGCTGACAGCTCAGAGCCTGGAGCCTACTTCAGATTCTGTGTCTCCCTCTCTCTGCTCCTCCCCTGCTCATGCTCTGTCTCTCTCTGTCTCAAAAAGAAATAAACATTAAAAATTAAAAAAAAAAAGAGTAGCAGCAGTAGTTGATTTGATTAGCTAATCTCTTCCAACTTTCTGTGGGATTAAAGAGACAGTTAAAGTACTGATAAAAGATGTAAAAGAAGAAAGCAGGTAACCAAGACTGACAGATATTTCTGCAGATGATTAAGAGGTAATGACCTGGGAGTAATGTTCTTTGTTTAGACACATAGATCTTGTACCCAAGGAATTACTTGTATATACATTAAGGCTACTAAGTAAATGCTAATGTAATTTTGAGAACCCAGAGAGAAAAGGGTATTTTAATACTGGAAAGGACCTTCATCTGGTCCAAGAAACTAAGGACCAAGGAGACTCCATCGGTGTCTATGACAATCTCAGTACTTGAAACAAAAAATATACCCATAATGTATTCACCAGCTCTGAGACTTAGTTCAGTGGGTTGTAAAATAATGCTAAGGAAAATCTGCTCCTAGACTTATGCTCCAGGCAGGCTGGTTCTATAGAACTTTGCGCAGTTTGTAAATCACAGGCCACATCCTGAGTGTGAGTGCACACCATCATCCTTGCAAGAGGCTCATTTATACACAGGGGCTTTGGTATTCATTACATGGGAACGTGGGAGCTGGATCAGTGTAACTCCATCTGGAAAGACAATTCCTATGCCCTAGTGCCCTAAGATCTGTAAACAGAACTATTTTTTCAATAGTTATACTGTTTTTTTAAATAAAATTTATTGTCAGATTGGCTTCCATACAACACCCAGTGCTCATCCCGAGTGCCCTCCTCAATGCCCATCACCCACTTTCCCCTCTCCCCCACTCCCATAAACCCTCAGTTTTTTCTCTGTATTTAAGAGTCTCTTATGGTTTGCCTCCCTCCCTCTCTGTTTTTCAATAGTCATATTGTACCAAGGACAGTGTTTTCGCATTTCAAGCCCCTTTTAAATATATTCAGAGCCCAAATATAGGACTTCAGAAAAACTAGGTCGTAAAACCAGAAGCATGGAGACAACTGTGTCTAGAACAAGGGTACAATAGGAAAGAAACTGGGCACCTCCTAAGTGTGTATGAATATAGGAAACTGGGAAAATGTTATGTAATGAACACAAAATGAGAAGAAACAAATAAACTTTAAAGAGCTTGCAGCCTGATGTTTGTTGATGAAAGTTTCTAAGTAAAATCAATACTACTGTGAAGCCTTAAGTTTGAAGATTTCAATCTTTAACAGGTTTACCTGTTATTCTAACTGGCCCTTTTGGACCCATACAGTACTATGATAATGCACATCCATAAAAAAAGAATTGTGGGGATTATAAAAATCACGTTTCTTCTGAGTTGCCAAATGAGGACTACAATTCCAGTCAGTCCTGTTTACTGTTAAGGGTATTTCCCTGTATTCCCATTCTTTAAGAAATGGCAGTTTAGTCTGACTGGCTAATGGAAAATAGCCTGCCACCTTTACACTGAGCCACACTGCTGATGGGGTGAGTCCCAGGGAAGCAGGGAATTGGATGAATCAATGTCCAATTCTACTGGGCTGGACAAGAGAAAATTGACCGTATTTTTACAAATGCATTCCCATAGACCTACCTGAGGAAGGAAATCACAAGACAACCAGGTCTCAGTAACTACTCATTTCTTTTCACCATTGTGTTTAGCACTTACCTCTAATGGCTTTATATTCAGTCGT
Organism: Prionailurus viverrinus; assembly: GCF_022837055.1. Taxonomy (NCBI): domain Eukaryota; kingdom Metazoa; phylum Chordata; class Mammalia; order Carnivora; family Felidae; genus Prionailurus; species Prionailurus viverrinus. The sequence goes on from NC_062579.1 coordinate 100,872,741, forward strand.
CCCCCTTCATCCAATGAGATGCGTCTTTCTTTCTTTCCCTTTCCTGCATCAGGTGTGTCCACTGAGTGACTCCTCCCACTTATTGCCATTCTTCTCAGTGCTTCAATGCTATGTCCAGTTCTAGTTAAACACTCCATCTGCAGTCTCTCAAGAGGTTGTGTTTTTATAGAAATGACTCCTAAGTGTTCTGCAACAATGTCTGGATCAATATTGATTGGTTGTTTCCCACGGTGAGGAATTATTTTAATTGGAAGTTCCTCTTTGCTTAAATCTTGACCTAATTCTTTTTGCTCTAGCTCAGGCCCTCTTTTAACACCATAGTCATGCACCTTTTCAACAATTCGACCAACATCCAAATCGCCAAAGAGATCAGCCTGTGAATCTTGTAGGCTAATTGTTTCTAATGGACAACTGGAAATTTTACTGATGATTAAAGAAGCTACCTGTTTAGAGAAGACATTGTTTGTACCTGTCATGTCATAATAAAGTTCTTCATGTGTTCCATATTGTTGTAGTACATGATTATAAATAGAATCGACCATCTGAGAAATAATTTCTATACTTTATGGATTTAAAAAGTTTTCTTCAGGATTAGTAGCTACAACACTAATATTATTTCTGGAAATTTCAGCTGTCACAGATTTTGTCAATTGAGATGCAATTTTATTTACCTCAGACTTTGATAATTCTTTAGCATTTTTGCCTGAGGCACTTGGCAACTTTATTAGTTTAGCCAAGAACAAGGCCAGGGTTTCCTCTAAAAACCTGGCATCTAACACAGTCTCTTTTTTGGTTGAAGGCTTTTTCCTTGACTTGAGGCCATCAATAATCTTAACCACTTTTTCCATAATTTTGACAGCTTCCAGAACCAACTCTGGACTTGATGTTTCTCCTTCTACTTGAGGATGAAATTCTGAATTGGAAATTTCCTTCACCATTAAAAATCCTATTATATCAGAGAGAACATTGCTCTTACCTATTAAATCTTTATACACTGAAATATGAGAGCCAGAGCGCCTTAAAACACTGTTATAGACAGAAGTAACCACTTTTTCAATAGTTGTACTATCTGCTAAAGATACAGTGGGTGATTCTTTGGCCTGTGGCACGATAATAATTTGACTTTTAGAGAGATGTTCTTGGAATGAGTTTAAGATTTTTGAGATTATTGTTTGCATTTCAGCATTTAGAGAATTGTTTTGTTTCTTATCCAGTTTTGGAAACATAGATAAAAGCTTTGACAAAAAAATTACAGCAACCTCTTCTATTATGTTAAAAGGCAGTTTGTAAGCCCATGATGGCTGAGGCTGGGGAACTTCAGTGGTTTGGATAACATCTTTAAGGATATTTTCAACAACATTGTCAACTTCTATACATTGATGTGGTGTTAGCTCTCCAGAAAAATAGTTCTGCAACTGGTTGCCAGCCACTTCCTGTATAACTAAATTAACTATGGTTTCTGAAAGGATTTTGCAACCACTGCTGACACAATTTTGTATGCTCTCTTGAGATCCAAACTGTGGCAATAGATTATTATAAATTGTCTGAACAACCAATTGAATAATTTCATCATCATTAGGATGTAAGGATTCTACACACTGTACAATCATATCTTCATCTTTGGAGATCTCTGCCATAATTGTACCTGCTAACTTCATTTGAAGGAAATCCAGTTCTGCGTACAAATTATCTTCAGATATTCCTGTTTTAGCATTGTATACTGTTGAGAAAATTTTTGATAGGAGAGAAGAAATTATACTTTCTAAAAATTTGCAAGGTAGCATTATGGTATATGGTGGTGATGTTTGACATTCTTTGCAGGCTGTTTGGACTACGTTATGGACCTTTATCATAACCTGCTTAGATTCTAGAGGCAAACATGCTGCAGCTGGAACCTCATCATAAAGTAGCAAGTTGAGCTGATGCTGCAAAATTTCTTCTATTACTGCATTAGCTAGCTTTCTTACTAAATTTTCACCATTGCTATTTATGTCCTTATAAATGGAGTCTTGAGATCTATATTCCTGCAAAATATTGCATATAGAGGAGTGAACAATCTTATTGACCAACATTTTATCACTTGATGGTATGTTAGCCATTGAAGGTGCCTCATCAGAAAAAGGTGTTTTAGTTTCAGGTGCCATTTTTTTCTGGGGAGGTGCTTTATCCACAGATGGCTCTTTTTGCCTGAGAGGTACATTGTGAACAGATGAAACTTTATCTGCAGATGGTAGGAACTGACCAACCTGACCTGGGCTTAATACTTTAATTTGAGCATCTGAAAACTCTTTTAACAGAGAATCAATGAGTTTCATAGCTGTGTCATAGACCTCAGCTTGATTTACATTATTGGTTACATTTTGACATGCAGCATCTGTACCCAGTGAGGAATTAAAAATCAATCTGTTAACTATTTCAGAGATAACATTTTCTAAAAAGTTAGCAGGAAAAAACCTGGGGTTATTTTCTGATGGACTGTCTGGTTTACTTTTAATCTCTTTATCTTTAGTTTTCTCATTCTCTTCCTCTTTTGCAGGAACATTCTCTTTAGCTGAATTTGTTAAGGCAGGCTGGGCAAAACTTTTGCCATCCTCTTGAGTTACATATGCTGCTTTATCATGTAGGGGGTTTGGGGATTTTCTTAGAACCCCTTTCTTTTTATTTGCCACACCTCCAACTAACCCTGATGCTAGGGTAGTTAATTCACCCTTCATAATGCTAGGTATAGTGGTACAGGTTGGCTCATGGATGCTGCCTATTTTCATAGATGTGTCCTCCTTTTTGAAATTCCCCTTTCCATGAAGTGCTCCTCTACCTATTTCCAAAGTGTCCATTACATCTTTCAGGCCTGAAGTCAGAGAAGTAAGTGTAGATAACTGTTTTAGTGAAGAAACTGGGTGGTTCTTCAAGCTTCTGTTTATTTTTGTAAAGTTATTATATGGTAGGTGTTGAACTCTTTGGATGATGTTATCCACATTTAGAAATGAAAAGAAGGTGGAAGACCAGTCTCCTGAAAAAAGGGGTTGAATCTTGAAAGCAGAGATTGCCTTTTTGGCTAAAGCAGCTATCATCTCTATAACAATGTTACTTCCATCATCTTTCTGAACATTGTTAGATCCATACATTTCCATCACCTCATTGTATACAGAATCAGATACTTTATTGACTGTCTCTTTATCTATTGGTGGAAAAGAAAACATTTCTCCAGCATTTGCTAGGACTTTAATCTTACTTTTCTGAAATTCCCCAATCAGGGCATTTGCAAATTTTATAGCCATGCCCATGAGGTCTTCTTCTGATATCTCTTTGTCCTTAGGGTTTTCAGCAATACTTGGGAGAGTATAAAATTTGTGAACAAGGTCAATTATGACATCTTCCAAAAATGTAGCAGAATACACAGAAGTCTGTGGGAAGGACTGTTTGTTTACTTTATCAAGTTCTAAGAGTTCAATGATGTGGTCATTTTTGGGTAAGTCATAGGGAGGTGATTCTTCATCATGTAAAAATGGCTGCAGATGGTGGTCCACAATTTCTTTCATAATAAAACCAGCTATTCTCTTGAGGAATGAGTCTCCCTTTTTGCATGTATTGCTCTGTGTTTCATCTTCTAATTTAATTTTTTTCATAATATTATTACATATGGAGTCAATAAAGTTCTCAGTTGCCCCTAACTGCATACTTTCCACATGCTCCTCTGCTGTGGCAAGTCTAATTTCATGTTCAGAAATTTCTGTTATAATTTCATCAGTCAGTTTTGAAGCTGCATTCACAAACTCATAATCTGGTGGCACCTCTTTCTCATTTAGTTCAGTTTCACTCTCAAATGAAGGGAATATATGTGCTAGAAGCTTGTAAATAATATCTTCTAAAAGGGAGCATGGAAATACAGTCATACATGATGGCACAACATGGCTATCATTGTTGATGGTGTCAAGCACATTTCTGATGATGTTCTCATCTTGGAGGGAGGAATAGGAATAAGCTGCTAATTCTCCCAAAACTAATGACTCCACTTGATAATCATAAATTTCTTCTAGTAGCAAATAACCTATTTTTTCCCCAAAACTAACAGCATCACTTTGTATAGCTCTATAAATATGATCAGAGATTTATAATCATCTAATATTTTTTTGTAAATTAGGCTGACAGTTTTTTTTAACCATTTCTTTATATCCTTCTGAAAAATACAGTTTTTCATCCAAGTGATCTGCAACTAAAATTTCTGACATGGTGAATTCCAGCACAATTGATTTTACTAATGTTGTAACAATGTTAGTTATGTTGGCTTTTGCTTTACATGGGTTCTCAGCAGCCAAGACATTATGTGAGAATACATAGAGGATTCTGCATAAAAGCTCAGAAATTACATCCTCTAAAAAGACAGCTGAATTCACAATAAACAATAATTCTCTTTGTTCAGGATCTGTTGCTCTCTGTTGATAAGTTTGACCCACTGTACCTGAAGGACAAGTTTTATCTCCAGATAAAAATGACTCAAAATGATGGTTAAATATTTCTTTTATTATATAACTTGCTATTTTTGTAATAGGTATATTATTCATGCCTTCTTTATCTTTTGTAAGAGATTGGTATAGACTTGAATGAGAAATATCAGTGTAAATGGCCTCAACCATAGCCTGGATGTCTTTCTTTGAAGTCACATTTTGTTTTTCATTTCCATGTTTAATAATGCATATTGCATGTTTAGAAATTATTGACATAGTTTCACCAATCAGCCTCACAAATGCATTGCTGAAGTCTGACTGCAAAAAATCCGGGTCTTCTGCACTGCAGTTCAATGGATTTATCTGAGATAAAACCTGAGTGACTATTTTTTCCAAATGTGTATGTGATAATACAGTGGTATATGTTGTAGAGGTCTGTCTTCGGGGTCTTGATTTACTAATAGCATAATGAACTCTCTTTATCAAAACATCAGCATTGAGTCTTGAATATGATTTAAAAGGCAGCTTTGCTATAAAATCTGGATGAATTTGGAAATCAAAAACTTCAGCCAGTATAATTTTAGTTACCCTTTCAGCCAATGTTTTTGTATCCTCAAGAAAGCCTTTATCAGGTCCCAGTTCATATTCTTGTAAAACTTTGCTATACGCTGTGTCAATAACTTTGATCACTATGTCTCTGTGTACTGGTGGCAAACACAGTTGTTCCTTTGCATTTTCTAGGATGCTAACTTGAGCTTTTGAGAATTCTTCCGTTATCAAATATATGAGTTTTTCAGCTGTTGCCAACAGTTCTTTTCCTGAATCTCTTATTGAGTTTGTTTGCACAATACCTAACACCCTGTGGAATATTTTGCTTAAAACCCCAGTGATTACATCTTCCAAAAAGGCTGAGGAGTAAACACCAACAAAAACATGCTGCTTTCTCATATCATCAAAATGTGTATATGATGGAGGAAGTAATGACTTTTCATACACAAATGGATGGAGATGCTGCTGACAGATATTTTTAATGATAAAACCTGCTAATCTGTCAATAAGAACATTGTTACTGTTTGTGATATCATGCTCAACTGCTTCTTTAGACCCAGAATTTTGCAAGATATTTCTTAATACAGAATCAGCAAGATGTTGAGCATCATCCTCTGAATAAGTAGATTCGGTTTCTTCATCTTTTGAAAATCGAATTTCATGTTGGGAAATTTTCATCCTAATATCACTGATTAGCTTTGAAGAGATTTCACTGCAATTAATTCCTAATCTACCTTTTGGAGTTTCACTGCATGGAACCATGTTAGATGTAGAAGGAAAGATTCTAGATAACAGTACTCTAATTATGGCTTCTAAAAATGTGTATGGCAGCAAGGTGTTAGATGGAGATAGATGCTGGCTTGACTTGGTAGTTTCACTGCTGTCACTAAAGATGTTCTGAATAATGTTTGTTCTCTGCTGTTAAAGTAGCATAGGAAGAAGCTGACAAATCCCCAGAAAACAGTGAGTGAAAAAGATAATCAGAAATAGCATCCACAATTAAATTGGCAACATTTTCTGCAAAAATATCACTGCTTTTGAGTTCTTCATTGTCAACCTCAGGGGCTAGCCCATGCTGTTTCAGAACATCCTCATAAACTGAATTGATGAGTTTATCCACAGTGTCTATATCTACAGTGGGGAAAGACTGTTTTTGGTCATCACGAAGAATGCAGATTTTAGCTTGGTTAAAATGGTTATTTATTGAGTTTACTACTTTTTGGGTCATTTTATCCAGTTCATATTCAGTGTTATATTTTGGATTAAAGACCTTTGATAATAGTCCGGCAACAATATCTTCTACAAATGCATTAGGATAAAAGTCCATACCTAGTGATGGCTTCAGAGGTCTATGTGACTCTGTGACCTCAATGAGAACCCCTTTAACCATATTTGATATTTCATCCAATGGAGTCATTGAACAAGGTAAGCTCTCTCCACACAAAAAGGGTTGAAGATGATTGTCAATAATCTCTTGAATAATGAGACTGGCCATTCGGTCAAGCATAACTGGGCTTTGGCTTACTATATTTTTCTGTATTGACACAAGAGAGTCAGATATTTGTAAAACATTATTATAAACAGACTCCACCATATTTTGAAGGTTTTTTCTGTATATAGATGTTGACAATCATATTTAGTGAGCCAAATCTTATGCTTTGAAATGGCTAACAAAACCTTATTTATTATACAGGTGGGCATCTCATTAAAACCTGAAGTCATTAAATACTTCTTTCCAAAGCAAGAAGCCTTGCAGGGTGGAGAAATGAGCTGAAATAATAGCTTTCTGATGACATCTTCTAAAAATGAGTGTGATAATATGGTAGTATAGCCCGCTGAATGTTGACCTTGGTAATTAAGTTCTCTCAGGTTGTTTTGAAGTTTCTGCAATATATTTTCAGCTTTAAGAGGGTAATATGAATTAAGCATGATCTTTCCTACAAAGCACAATGGGAGCTGGTAGTCTACACTCTTTTTCAATATGCCATTAGTTATCTGTTCTGCTATTGAGGTGGTAGCATGTGTCAGATGATGGCCACTGGTAACTTGTAATGCATATTCCCATGAAACATCATTATTAACTGAGTCAACAATCTTTCTAACAGTTTCTTTATTGATTGATGGAAAATATATCCTTTCTTCAACATCCTGTAAAACAGTGATTCGAGCATTGTTAAATTCATTCACTACAGAGTTGACATCTAATATATTTATCTCATTGAGCTGAGTTTCAGTGATGTTTACATTTTTGCCCTGCAATGAGGTAGAGAGATTAAGGAAAATGTCTGCAAACCCCTGTGTACATGCATTCTGGATGTTTCATGTTAAGAATGGCTGTTGCATTCAATTCTTTTTTTACCTGGTCTTTGAAGAGGAGGTAGAGGAGGGAATTTTCCTGAAAATTGCTTACAAAATTGGACTTGTGTTTTGGAATGTATCACCCTGGGATTATTCAGTGGTTCTGTCAAAGGCTTGCTGTCATAACTCACGAATCTTACAGAGTGTTTACCCAGTCTTGATTCTTTTAATTCTGGCCTTTTTCCTTTGGGGAAGCTAGGGAGTCTTTCTCTAGTACTATACGTTAAATTCTTGCTTGTAAAAAGTGGACTTCTGGGAGGTTGATGTATACCACATGACAGTTTTTCTATTAAGGATTTTACCAAGGTATGGGAAGTAATACTAAGCATAGATTCTTGATTTATTTCTGCCAGATCTTCCAAAAGGTCTGACATGTCATATTCTTCAAATGGTGAACCAGAGTCCATAGTTTCCCTGCAATAATCCTCTACATTTTGTAGTATGTTGAACAGTTGACCTTCTACTGAAATTTCATCAGAAGGAGGGCTATCTGTAAGGAAGTTGTTGGCTGTACATTCTTCCAAAAGTATTCTAATAAGTTTCTCACATACAACATTCAGAAGAAAAGCTGATTTGGGGGAGAGTCCTGGGTTATTTCTAGGTATTCTAAGGCTTTGCTGATTATTTGAAGATAGGAACATTTTTCTTGGTATTTTATTGGAATTCATGTCCCAATTTGGGCATTCATCTGGCAAAAACAAATTGAAAACAATATTGAAAATTTTATTGACTACCTCCTTGGATCCATGAGTTTTTAGGCTACCAGCCAGAGTGCCTAACTTACATGCCAGTGAGTTTAGTTTATTTTTCTGTGCTAGCTGATTAATTTGTTGAGTAGGAGCTGACTCCCAACCTCTGGGGCCTGTCTGTATTTTCATAGTTTTGGTTTTGTTGCAAATGGGCAAACTATGGCTTTTAAGCATGGAGAGTGGCTTGTTTCTTCCTCTGCTGCCATGCTGATGCTTTATTCCTATTTCTTTGGACAGAACTATGGATCACTCCTATTAAGAGATCCTGAAAGAGATCACCGAAGTCAGCCGCAGCTACTCTTGGGCAGTAAATATATTTTGTTTTCACAGAAACCACTTGTGTAATGTCTTCCTTTAAAATGTCACTATTAATAAGGATTTGAATAATTATTTCAGAAATGTTTAAAGCAAGTCCTCTGACAGAAATTGACCAACTTGCAAACACTTGTGAATGAACTAGAATAACCTTACTAAATGCTGCATCTTGGTTTTCCAGTGATTTCTGCTTTGTTTCACCATCTTCAGTACAGTCATAAATGCTTGAAATTATATAGGAAATAACCAGTTCAGTGAGATGTTCACAAAATTGATAAAGTGAAGAATCATAGTTAATGTATTTTAGAGGCTGCTTTGATTCATATTTTTTCCTTAACGGTGTGGAAACAATAGATACTTTTTCATCAAGAGGACCTTAAAATAGAAAACATTACTATTTTTAACATGCATTAAGGGAAAATGTTGAGCATTCAAAATACTAACAATATTTTATACACGAATTTTACCTTGGGGGTACCTCACTCAAGAAATAGAAAAACCTAGTCAAGGAAGGAACTGAGTTTTATTCAAATCTCTATTTCCCACATGTGGGACTTTACTTCCACCAGGAAGTTAAGAAAATGGCCAAACAGAATTCAGATCTGTAAGTGTTTGTTTCTTTCTTGTATAAACATATTTCTAGCTTTTGGAAATCTTGGGGCAGAGAAATGATTTTCAACTTTAGGTGCAATGCCCTAGAGTGATTCCAGTGATAACTAGAGACCTCATATTATTCTTGAAAACATTTTCAGCTGTTTAGCTAATTATCCAGTTTGGGACTCTATAGTATACAGTAAATTGAACTGAATGAAACTGCTGATATTTGACAGTTTTTGACACACAAAAATGGCTATTTTATACGGTTCAACCCAAAAATATGCATGTAAGCATTCATAAAAAGGGAGTGCATATATCCTATTTGTAAGCATGGGTTTAGAGTATTGTACTTAAAAAAGAGCTTAAGTAAGAACAGTGGCACATGAACAGAACAAGTTTGATGCCACTGTTCTTGTAAACTCTATCATCAATAATTGCAAAGACTAACTGTATATATCAAAAATAAGTTGGATCATTACAGTCTATGTATGGAAAGTCTGACTATAATTTAAGAAATCATTCTTTTAAAAAAACACATAAAAAGAAAAACCCTCTTTGAACTTATGTTTGGGAATTTGCCTTTAGAGCAACTGTATATCCCAAGAAAGACAACTGGTTTCATCGTGTCCTAGTGATACCTCATGCCCAACAAAATATATCACTTTAAATTATGCCCATTTAGTTTCATCTGTTGATAGTGAAAACTGCACAACACTCCTCCAAATAAAAATTATGTAAATGTATCAACATTTTTTTTCCTTTTAGCATACTGACCAGTTGAAAAACACACAATCAGCCACCTCAAATCCAAAATTACTTTCAGAGAAGCAACGGATGCAGCTTCTTGGATGTGAGAAGTGAAACAAAACTCATGGATTTTTTTTTCTAAAATGATGCCAATTCTTTATAAGTCATTCCTCACTCACCTCTGGCTTCAAAGTTCTTGAAATGTGTGACCACAGCTGTAGTAACATATCTTGCTACTAAATGGATTTCCTGTGGTCCCAGTTCTTGATCTGCAAAAGCAATGACTTCAGCCTCTTCAAGAGGTGCTATTTTTTCTAATATTTGGTACTTATCTTTCCATTTTTCCAGTAAAGTGAAATTGTCTACACTTGCTATAAGGCTTCTGTTTTCTTCTTTGGTTTTAGAGCTGATTCTTTTTTCCCATATTTTAAGCAGGCTTTTATTATCCTTTTGTTCTTCAGACATTAGAGACAAAGGCTTTTCCTTTGATACAAAAAATGGCTTCATTGTTTCTATACTTTCATTAGTTTGTGGGGTTTGACTTGAGAGGCCATAACTCAACAGCATCGTATTGACAATATTTTCTTCAGCTACACATATTTTGGGTGGAGAAATGGTTGTCTGTTTTTGGTTTAGCTTAACAACTGGTTTTGGGAACTCACAGTGATGAACTCTTTGATTTTCACCTTCTTCCATTTCTATGAAGGATGTGGAGTGCTCTGGTGCTGCTTGCACAGAGTCACCAGATTTCTGAGATGGTTTTTGTAAGATGCTACCTTCTGGGAGAGAGCTGTTTCCTTTCGTGGCTTGATCAAAATGGCTGAGGCCTTGGCCTTCACTTCTAGAATATAATGGCTTAAGTTCTGATTCAAGCCCTTACAATGGCTTTCTGGATTTAGGTGTATCACCTGCAGAGTATCTGACATATGAAGATAGATTTGAGGAAATCTTATCCTTTACTTTTCTATCTTCCTCTGAATAAAAATACAAGCCAGGGATTTGTGGAAGATCATCCCCACAGCTAACTCCCTTTGACTTTGAAGTGAACATTCCCATCCCAGTTACAAACCTGTGCCAATTGGCAGTGTTGGCATTTTCAGCTAATTGGAGATTTTCCTTTGGATGGCTTTTTATCATAGATTCATAGAAATGAGTACACTGGTCCATCAGTGTGCTGATAATCTGACTTGAAGATGGTTCCATTTGGCATTTTTCTTTGTCTAGCTTGTTCTTAATTATACCAAGCATGTTATTGACAGTATTAGCAGTATAAGTAAGCAGCTCTGAATGGAATGAGTGAAGCTGTCGAAGGGTCGTCTTCATGTTCTCCTGGGAGATCATACTACTTGATTTAGATTCATCAGGAAACATATTAAGTTGTTGTAACTTGGGCAATATCGTTTTCATTAATGGCTTCTGTTGGACAGCAAAAAAGTTTTCAATAGGTATTTTCACAATTTCAGAAAAAGCATATGTAGAGATATGTTTAAACTGTAGGTCTGCAAATGATTCTAAGGTGTTCAGAACCCCTTCCATGATCTCTTGAGCAATTTGGTGGCTAGAACCCCCAAATATTTTGTCTTTCAACTTTGTGTTATATGTTGGTACACTGTTGAGAATGTTTGTTGTTAAGGAGCCACCTTGATTTCTAGTAGTAGTTTCTTTCTTGCTTTCTAGCATCTCTTCACCGTCTGTTATGAACATCTGAGTCATGAAGTACACCTCTAATTTTTCAAATAGCTTTTTAACAATTTCCTGACCAAATATGTTAATTTGTACTTGGGAACCCGCAGTTCTAAAGGCAGCTTTTTTAAAGTTGTACCTGCTTTCACAAGCATCAAGAGATGACAAATTTAAAAGTGAAACAGATTGTTCTAATTCTTTTGTTTTCATTGAAATTTCATTCAAAACAGTCTCAGCTATCATCAATAGCTTATATTTTTCATTTTCTATGTCATTTGATTCTGTTTGCCATTTATCAAGCATTTGTTTAAAAATATCTTCTTTAGGAAAGACTTTCTCTAGCTGCGAAGAAACATTCTCCAAAGACAAATGGGCTTCTGGATTTGCAAGAGAGATTGCCCTAAAATTCGTCTGTGAAAGTTTGAGATCATGTGAGTAGGAGCCTTTTGTTTGGCTGGCCAACTTGTTGTTCTTTGTAGCATATAATCCTTGCAAAACTGCATTAACTATTTTGCTTGCTGTCAAGATTTGATCAGAAGTTAAAGTGTTTATATTTACCATTAGTCTATTTTGCCTCATCTTTTGAAATTCACTTACAATCGTTTCCAGAATATTGCTTACTATATCCTTGGCATACATTTTTAGTTCTGCAGTGGGGAGTTTTTTTCTCACTAAGGAGTTTTTAGCATCCCCTGTTGATAGCAGGTATGGCAGACCAATGCCAGTATTGGACTGACTGCCTCTTAAAGTCTTCTCTCTAGGACTTAACTTGGTCTTGTTTTTGGCTTTAGCACCACTAGGTTCTAGGTGTGGTTTTGTTACAAATTTAGGCAAAGAGAGAACTTCTGATTTTGCTTTAAAGTGTGTTTTAAAACTCGCATTAGGGCTGCCTTTGGAACTAGCTTTAGAACTGCATGGCCTCAGAGATTGCATTTCATCAGATTGATCTTTAGGGGACAAATTCTCTTCTAGGTTTTGTAAAACAAAATTTGTGATCTTTTTGAGAACCTTTTGGGCCAATTCTTCACCCACTTGCAATGGAGAAGTTTGCAGTAAGGTGTTTTCCAAAGAAGTCATGCTTCTAATGCCTGTAGAAGGGCAAACTTGCAGTATCACATGTTCAGGGGGAACACTTCTTTCTGTTTCAAGTCTTGAAAGTATGATGGATTCACCAGTAATTCATCACTGCCAGATGCTTCCAGTTCTCCCCTGACCTTATTGTTTTCATATAAGGATGTCATAACTATTGAGAACATTTTTCCAAAAACACTTTCTACTATGTCATTTGCAATACTGCTTATATATGACTGCAAGGGTTTTTTGTGTGCTGCTATTGATGTTTTAATTTTAGAATCAGATGTAAAGTGGGAGAGTTCATTACATGGAGGGCAATGGCCTATGTCTTCCATTACCCTCTGATATACCTTCTTTAAAATTTCATTAATTGCATTTAACAAAGCAGTTTTTTCCTGTCTAGATTCTCCATTTTTAAATATCTCTTCCAAAACCCTTCTCAGGTTTTCTGCTTCTGATAGAGTTTGGTTTTGATGTGGGTATTTTGAAAAAAGAGATAGTTCAGTGTTGTCTTCCATCTTTCTTTGACCAGGCAATATTTCATTTTGTACAGCTAGTTGTGTAAATAGATTAGGGTTCTGCTGTGAGTAAAGCCTATTTGCCTTTAAAGATATTTTATCATGTAAACTATTGAAGATGTTGTTGACAGTTTCACTCACAATTATGGTTTCTTGGAATGAGGTATTGTTTGGATATGAATACATCTTTTAGATTTCTAAATCTATGTCATTTTTTATAAGCATCAAAATGGTACTTGCAATTATGTCGGCATATTCCCTAAGACTACCTTGTGATATATGAATTGGAGGTCTATGTTTTTCCCTATATTTAGCAAATGTGTAATCTGTGACATCTTGACCAAGAATGGTTATGGCTGTTGAGATTTTTGGGATACTCACATCTGATGGCATTTGGTTTGCTTCAAGAAATAGACTGTCGTTTTGTTTATAATTTGTAAGTTCTGGGAAAACATATGGTTTTTCTCTAGTCTGACTATCAAGAGTAAGTAGAAAATCTATTCTTTCTGTGGCAAAAGATTTTAATCTATTCAAAATGGTCTTAGTAATGAAGTGAGCATTTTCTTCACATGGGTCAGAAGCATATTTCTTGGCATCTTGTTTTTTAAGTACAGTTGTCTGATTGTCATCAGAGTAGACTGATTTCAGCTGTACATCTCTTCCCTTTCTTGCAAATGGATGTATCTCCCTTTTCCCTTCATTCACTGGGTCCATAACAGGAGATTGTTGATGCTCTGATTTGGGACATACACCAGAAAACATCAGGGGCAATTTTGGAGAAATAGAATCCTTTGCATTTACACCAAGCATGATAGCAGAAGTGAGACTTTGAAGAACAATATTCACCATATCACTGGAAATCATAGCGACACAAGACTTAGGAACTAAAAGCATTGGAACAGCCTTATTTGCACACTTGGCGTTTGTTTCAGAGTTTGCTTCTAAATGTTTCTCACTTGTATTACATTTATTAAGAGTGGATTCAGCAAGTAGGACATTATTCTCATCTAGTGTTTTCTCGCAAATGTCACTTAAGATACCCTCAATGGTATCTAGTATTTGAAGTTGAAGTTTTTTTCGATAATTGCTTTTATTGAACAGCCTTTCAACAATATCTTCTGGCCAACTTAGATCAATTGCTCTGTCAAATGTGTTTTTTTCATATTTACCTTTAGTAGACATAATACTTAACACTGTGTTGACAGTCTGACTTGGGTTCCTGTCAGAAACCGCAATATTATGAGCTAAGAATGGATTTTCCATTTCTTTATCTAACTTCTGTTTGATTCCTTGTAAAATTAGTCTAGCCACTTCTGTTGCATATCTATTTAATTTACAGGCAGTCGGGTGACATATTGAGGTGGTCTCTCCAGACTTGTTATGATCCACTGAGCAACAGGAACATTCATCATCAGAATATGAATCTTTGGTTGATAGCCATGGTTGGCTTAAAGCAGTCTCATCATGCTGTAGAGGCAAAGCTATTGGAACTGTGAGATTGATATGAGGACAAAAGAGAGCTTTTACTTTGGAAGTAGCAAACATTTCTAGATTTGTTAATACTGACTGTATAATATCTTCAACTACATTCATTTTGGTTATTTTACCACTACTGAGTGTGGACTGAAATGTACCTGGATTTCTGTCCAGTGTGGTAGAATGAACAGAGGCCTTTTCCCCACTGTAATGTTCAGGAAAAGAGATATTTGCCAAGCAGGTGATAGTGTTTTATCTATTTTCATTTGCATTTCTATCTGTCATGGCTGCAGAATAAAGTTTTTTAAGTATGGTTCTAACAATATTACCTACAACAACAGTTACATCTGCTTCAGACACTAAAAGATCCATTCTTTTATCCACAGACTGAATTGATTTTTGAGCAAATGGCTTACTGCCAGCATGAGGAATGTCCCATAAATGAGACTGGGAGAGAGTAAGCACATTTAATTGATCAATTAAGTGATTCTGAAAAATTTCATTCAAAATATTTCTTATAATGGGCACAACTGGGGACTTTCCTGGCTCTTTGAGTTCTACTTCAATTTTTTTAAATGTTCTTTCTAGGTACCATTGCTTAAGAGATTCTGATTTAGTTTCTTCTGATGGTCTTTCTTCTCCAGCACTTTCTTTCTCTGTATCTGCAAGATCTTCTAGATAAGATTCTGGGTCAGCTCCTCCAGGAAGAAAATTTCCATAGGTTGGCCTGTATCTGTAATTTTCAATGCCTTGCTCTTCTGGTTCAGTTTCATTAAACTTATGTGGATGCCCTGCATCTAAAATTAAATTGACTAGATTCTTAAGCATTTCTTTCTCCTGTAGTGGTTTGGTCATACCTGTTTCAAAATTTGGCAAGCTCACATTTAATTCCGTTTGCATAGCCTTCAAAATAGTACTTGATACTTTCTTTGCATGCACATATAAAGCAGACTGCAATTGTCTTTCATGTGTGTTTGTACAAATGTTGATACTTTCACTTTCCCAGTACCTCTTGTTGCTCTTTTTATTTCCACTGATTGTAGCGCCCAGAATTTCTAAATTTCTATTGGCAAACCCTTTCAATTTAGCAAAAACCATTTCAAAGATCTCTGAAGCCATGACTTCCAGTTTATCTTGATGCTTTACTTTTGTGGTCTGTGTTTTGTGGGCAGTTGTATTTTCCTTGTTGTTAGTCACCTCTTTGCTACCTGGCTGGATCATACTGGACACCATGCTGGAGATTATGTCAAAGCATCTGCTCATTTCCTCAATAAGCAAAGAAAATGATAGGCTGTCAGTATCAATATACTCTGAGGTAGCTTTAAATTCTGAATTTGTGAAACTGTGATCCATTTCAATACTACATAATTTTCTAATGATATCTTCTAGAATTGTATGAGAAATGAGCTGAATATTAGACTGCAGTGCAGTGGTTGTCCTCAAATTCTCATTGATCCACTCTCTATTTTGTTCATCAGATGGGGGAGAACATGGATGGTCTCTTTTGAGCTCATGTAACATGTCATATAAGGTATCCCCGATTCTATCTAACACTTGCAATCTGGTACATTTGTCAACTTCTTCTTGCATACAAGGACAATGACATTGCTGATCAATGTCAGCAGTTTCATGTGAGATTTTAGACCTTAGCTTATCTGAAGGGAGCATAACATTGCTTTTACCTGTATTTCCACTTAACAACTCACAAATACAAGTTGCTAATGAATTTATCATAATGTCAGTATTTAGCCTTGTGACAACGGAGTCTAATTTCTTTTCATAGTCAGCAAAAACTCCTGTATCTATAAAGTCCTTGGGAGAGCCACTCTTCCCAAGATTTAGATTTTTCTTATTATATTTCAGTTCTTTCTGTATCACATCCAAAACAATTTTTACCACTTTAGTTGTGTAAGTACCAAGGTGAGATTGAAATGGTTTCCTGTCAGGTGCAGGCTTTGAATGATCAGCATGGCTTTCTAGTTTAAAGCAGTTTTGCAATTTTGGACACATAAATGATTTTAGCTTCTTAAAAATTGTATAGATGATCTTATCACTAATGTGAACTATAGGTTCAGGTGTTGATTCACTTTCTTCAGGTTCTAACCAGGGATCTCTTGTAGGGTCTATGCCAAGTAAAGATAAAAATTTCATCTTCCCTTTACTCTCAAACCATATTTCTTTTTTAATTTTTTTTTTTTTTTTTCAACATTTATTTATTTTTTGGGACAGAGAGAGACAGAGCATGAATGGGGGAGGGGCAGAGAGAGAGGGAGACACAGAATCGGAAACAGGCTCCAGGCTCTGAGCCATCAGCCCAGAGCCCGACGCGGGGCTCGAACTCACGGACCGCGAGATCGTGACCTGGCTGAAGTCGGACGCCCAACCGACCGCGCCACCCAGGCGCCCCTCTCAAACCATATTTCTAATGGCTCTTTATTTGGTATGTCAGCATTATCTAGAGAATTTTCATGTACTGATGAGTAATGGCTGATAATGTGACTACAAGCTATGTAAAGTATTTTTAATACAGCATCTACAATTTCTTGAGATACTCTTTGGATTTCTGACACAGAGAACATCTGGTTCATCCAGTCTTGAAAGGACCGATCTTGTGGGCTTCCTGAGGTAAGAAGTGAAGCTTCCTTATCATTTTTATAATCTAGGTGACCAGAGGGCCCAGAAGATATGTCTTTGAGCATCTCTGCTAAAATACTTGTAATTATATTTTCTGAGGCTTTTTGTGTTTGATGCCTTACATGTTGGCCGAGAAGCAAAAGGTCATTATTCAAACATGGATTATCATTAAAAACGTCCCTATTATCAAAAACTGGAAGGTCAGTCTTTAATCCCCAGTCGGGAAATGCTACTTTGCTTTGAGGAGCAGACTTTGTAGGTAAGTTCATATTTCTTTTGTACTTTAAATCAGGATTTTCCCTTGTTAACCAGTGATCAGGAAGCTGTTCTTGTAATTTTGCTTTTTCACCTTTGATAGATGAAATCAGCACATTTTCCACAATCTTATCTATTTCTTTATCTTCATCTTCAGAATAAAGAACCATGCCAAGAACATTAATAGGTGGAAACAAGCATCCATATCTAGGATCATTAGTTACTCTAGTGCTGGTGAGTCTGTGCTCTTCTTCAGTACCAGAAGGACTACTTAGTTTGGGGTGTCTTCTCTTTTGGAAAACTGTTTTTGGTGGTTTCTGATGTAGCTGAGCCAAGATATCATCAAGTAGCTGAAGGATGATCATTGTTTCTTTAGTTGCAATGAGCCTTTCATTATTAAGTCCAATTCGTATATAATTTAATATAGTACTGATTGCTTCCTGTATATAACCAACCAGAGAGGACTGGGAAAAAATATTTGACACTATATTTTGTATTTCTTCTTGGCCAATCAAATTGGCTGCATCAGGTTCAGCACTGGATTTCCTTTTACTGGTTCTTTGAAGGGACACATATATTGGATCTTCCCTGTGTTGTTGATAAGCCAATTCAGTTGTGATTTCAAGATGAGCAAGTTCATTTTGCTTAGAAGATGCAAGAGCCCTCAGCTTTTCTAAAATCACATGAACCATATCCTCTGCAATATCACTCATGTTCTCCACAGTATAAGGCAGTGAAGCTTTTGAAGTTTTTTCTTCTGGAGAAATGCAATGTTCTCCACTGGTTGGTAAGTCTGATTTAAAGTGAACTGACAAATTTTCTTGTGCAAATACTTCAATACATTTTTTCTCAACTGCAGACTGTAACTTCTCAAGCACGCTTTCCATAATTTCAGCAGCTGCTGAGGAGATATTGGCATTGGAGAGTAAGTCTCCTTTGTCAGTGTCAGTTTGGTCAACCAGAGCTTTTCCTGTAACAGAAGAAAGAATGGGGATGGTTTGGGTTAATTCAGACACCATTTCATGAAATGTATTTTCTAAAATCAGCTCAGTTTCCTCTTTTAGATGATATTTAAAGTTATCAAAAACATTCTTTAACTCCTACATCTCCTTTACAACTTTTGCTTTTTCATCAGTAGACAGTGGGTGTTCTGAGCCATCTTTAGATTCCTTTGTGCCTGTTTCAATCAGTGCAGAAAGGTGACTATCATATTTGTAGGTCTTAATCTTGGGGGATTCAGTGGTCTCATTATTTTTAGGTCCAGAGGTTTTACGTTGTCTTTTCCTGTGATGAGTTTTTCCCATAACTATTCTTTCTTTGTGGGCAGAAGATGGTCTTACAGGTGCTGCTGGTTGCTGTAGTGACCTGTCAGCTGTGTCTGTACAGACCTCTGCCTGAAATGCCTTACTTAGTTCAGATAGAAGCATTTCACTGCATGTGCTACATGCACAACTTGCACTATTTGAAGAGAGGGTAGAGTCATCAGACGATGGGTATGTAGTATTTTGCAACCTTTCTTCATATTTTGTGATGGCTGGGTATAATATACTGGTCACTGCAGCCACAACCCAGGTCATTATATTATGAATTATATTGTTCAGTTCTTCTGAAGTTACCTGGAAAGGAGGTAAGCAGGACACAAGGGAAATCATATATGAATTTCTTTTAGGGACAGGAGCTACCTTTAATTCCTTGTATCAAAGGATGCATAGCTAGAATCCAGCAATGGTGTATAGAATGAACACAGCAAAGCATCTATTTAGAATATATAATTTCAAGTTGGTTTATTCTCTGTGGCTGCGATCTATTCTTTGAATAAGATTCCCTTTGATTCAAAATCACTTGGAACTTTGATTTTAAGCATTTATTGCTGAGCATAAATGGCTTCCTGGTTAAAAAAAAATAGCCAAGTGGCTGGGACAGATGGCCTTAACAGATATATTCAAAACATTTCATCCTAAAGCAGCAGAATACACATTCTTCTCAAGTGCACATGGGACATTCTCCAGAATAGATGACATACTGGGTCACAAATCAGCCCTCAACAGATACAAAAAGAGGAAGTTCATACCATGCATATTTTGAGATCATAATGCTATGAAACTTCAAATCAACCACAAGAAAAAAATTGGAAAGCCCTCAAAATACATGGAGGCTAAAAAACATCCTACTAAAGAATGAATGGGTGGGGCATCTGGGTGGCTCAGTCAGGTGGGAGTCTGACTTCAGCTCAGGTTGTAATCTTGCAGTTCGTGAGTTCTAACCCTGCATTGGGCTCTGTGCTGACAGTCAGAACCTGAATCCTGGTTCAGATTCTGTGTCCCCCTCTCTCTGCACCTAACCCACTCACACTCTGTTTCTATCTCTCTCAAAAATAAATAAACATAAAAAAATTAAGAATGAATGGGTTAACCAGGAAATTAAAGAAGAAATAAAAAATACGTGTAATGAAATGAAAATGAAAATACAACAGTCCGAATCCTTTGGGATAGAGCAAAGGCAGTCGTCCTAAGAGGAAAGTACATTGCAATTCAGGCCTATCTCAAGAAGCAAAAAAGGTCCCAAATATACAACCTAACCTTACATCTAAAGGAGCTACAAATGGAGCAGGAAAATAAAGCCTAAAGCTAGCAGAAGAAGGGAGATAATAAAGATTAGAGTAGAAATAAATGACATAGGCGGGGTACATGCATGGCTCAGTCAGTTGAGTGTCTGACTTTGGCTCAGGTCATGATCTTGGTTCATGAGCCCAAGCCCTGCATTGGGCTTTGTGCTGACAGCTCAGAGCCTGGAGCCTACTTTATATTCTGTGTCTCCCTCTCTCTCTGCCCCTCCCCCACTCATGCTCTGTCTCTCACTCTCTCTCTCAAAAATAAAAAAAACATTGAAAAATTTTTGAAAAAAAAATGACATAGGAAAAAACCCCCAGTAGAACAGATCAATGAAACTAAAAGCTGGTTTTTTGAAAGAATAAACAAAATTGATAAACCCCTAGCCAGACTTATCAAAAAGGAAAGAGAGAGAACCCAAATAGATAAATCATGAATTAAAGAGGAGAGATCACAAGCAAATACACAGAAATAAAAACAATAATAAGAGAATACTATGACAAATTATATGCCAACATATTGGGCTATCTTGAAGAAATGGACAAATTCCTAGAAACTCACACACTACCAAAACTGAAACAGGAAGAAATAGAAAATTTGAACAGGCCCATAACTGGCATAGAAATCGAATCAGTTATCAAAAATCTCCCAACAAATAAGAGGCCTTGTATTTCCTCCCAACAAACAAGGGGAATTCTACCAGACAATTAAAGAAGAGTTAATACCTATTCTTCTCAAAACTGTTCCAAAAAACAGAAATGTAAGGAAAGCTTCTAAACTCATCCTATGAGGCCACATTACCTTGATTCTAAAACCAGACAAAGACCCCACCTAAAAGGAGAATTACAGGCCAATATCCCTAATGAACCTGGATGCAAAAATTCTTAACAAGATACTAGCAAATTCAATAGTACATTAAAAGGATTATTCATCATGATCAAGTGGGCTTTATTCCTGGGCTGCAGGGCTGGTCCAATATTTGCAAATCAATCAATGTGATAAACCACATTAATAGAAGAAAGGATAAGAACCATATGATCCTTTTCATAAATGCAGAAAAAGCATTTGAAAAAAATACAGCATCCTTTCTTGATAAATACCCTCAAGAACGTAGGGATAGAAGTAACATACCTTAATATTATAAAAGCCATATATGAAAGACCCATAGCTAATATCATCCTCAATGGGGAAAAACAGAGCTTTTCCCCTAAGGTCAGGAACACGACAGGAATGTTCACTATCACCACTGTTGTTCCACATAGTACTGGACGTCCTAGCCTCAGCAATCAGACAATAAAAAGAAATATAAGGCATACAAACTGGCAAAGAAGAAGTCAAACTTTCAAACTTTCACTTTTCACAGATGACATGATGCTCTACATGGAAAACCTGAAAGACTCCACCAAAATACTTCTAGAAGTGATATGTGAATTCAGTCGCAGGATATAAAATCAATGTACAGAAATTGGTTGCATTTCTATACACCAATAATGAAGCAGCTGAAAGAGAAATCAAGGAATCTGTTCCATTTACAATTGCATGAAAACCCATAAGATACCTAGGAATAAACCTAAGCAAAGATGTAAAAGATTTGTATGTTGAAAACTACAGAAAGCTTATGAAAGAAATTGAAGAAGACACAAAGAAATGGAAAAATATTCCATGCTCATGGATTAGAACAAATGTTGTTAAAATGTCTATACTACTCAAAGCAATCTACACATTTAATGCAATCCCTATCAAAATAACACCAGCATTCTTCACAAAGCTAGAACAAACAATCCTAAAATTTGTATGGAACCAGAAAAGACCCGGAATAGCCAAAGTAACGTTGACAAAGAAAACCAAAGCTAGAGGCATCACAATTCCAGACTTCAAGCTGTATTATAAAGCTGTAGTCATCAAGACAGTATGGTACTGGCACAAAAACAGACACACAGATCAATGGAACAGAATAAAGAACCCAGAAATAGACCCACAATTGTATGGCCAACTAATCTTCAACAAAACAGAAAAGAGTATCCAATGGAAAAAAGTCTCTTCAGAAAATGGTGCTGGGAAAGCTGGACAGCGACACGCAGAAAAATGAACCTGGACCACTTTCTTACACCATACACAAAAATAAACTCAAAATGGAAAAAGGCCTAAATGTAAGACAGGAAGCCATCAAAATCCTAGAGGAGAAAACAGACAGCAACCTCTTTGATTTTGGCCACAGCAACATCTTACTAGACATGTCTGTGGAGGCAAGGGAAATAAAAGAAAAAATGAACTATTGGAACCTCATCAAGATTACAAGCTTCTGCACAGTGAAGGAAACAATCAACAAAACTAAAAGGCAACTTATAGAATGGGAAAAGACATTTGCAAATGACATATCAGAGAAAGGGTTAGTATCCAAAATCTATAAAGAACTTATCAAACTCAACACCCAAAAACACAAATAATCCAGTGAAGAAATGGGCAGAAGCTATGAATAGACACTCTTCCAAAGAAGACATCCAGATGGCTGAGATACATGAAAATATGCTCAACATAACTCATCATCAGAGAAATACAAATCAAAATGACAATGAGATACCACCTCACACCTGTCAGAATGGCTAACATTAACAACTCAGGCAACAACAGCTGTTGGCAAGGATGTGGAGAAAGGGGAACCCTTTTGCACTGCTGGTGGGAATGCAAACTGGTGTAGCCACTCTGGAAAACAGTAGGGATATTCCTCAAAGAATTAAAAATACAGGTACAACACAGCAGTTGCACTACTAGGTATTTATCTAAAGTATACAAAAATGCTGATTCGAAGGGGCACAAGCACCCCAATGTTTATAGCAGTGCTATTAACAATAACCAAATTATGGAAAGAACCCAAATGTCTATTGAATGATGAATGGATAAAGAAGATGTGGTATATATATACAATGGAATTCTACTTGGTGATCAAAAAGAATGAAATCTTGAGATTTGCAACAACATGGATGGAACTAGAGTGTATTATTATTATTTCATTTTATTTTATTTTTACTACTATTTTTTTAATTTTATTTTTTATTTTTAAAAATTTACACCCAAATTAGTTAGCATATAGAGCAACAATGATTTCAGGAGTAGATTCCTTAGTGCCCCTTACCCATTTAGCCCAACCCCCCTCCCACAATCCCTCCTGTAACCCTCAGTTTGTTCTCCATGTTTATGAGTTGGAACTAGAGTGTATTATGCTAAGTGAAATAAGTCAGTCAGAAAAAGACAAATATCATATGATTTCACTCATGTGGAATTTAAGAATCAAAACAGCTAAACATAAGGGAAGGGAAGGAAAAATAAAATAGAGAGGGAGGCAAACCATAAGAGTCTTAAATTCAGAGAAAAAAAAAGGGTGGCTAGAGGGGAGGCAGGTGGGGGTATGGGCTAAGTGGGTGATGGGCATTAAGGAGGGCACTTGCTGGTATGAGCACTGGGTGTTATACGGAAGTGATGAGTCACTGGTTCCTACTTCTGAAAATAGTACAACACTGTATGTTAAGTAACTTGAATTTAAATACATAAATTTAAAAATAGCCAGGTGGGTGTCTAAGCTCATAGAAAACCAATGCTCTGGCAAAAAGACAGACTGTGTTTATGATCCATGAAATAATTCTTAAAAATACAAACCAGATTACCTCTAACAAACTATTTCAGAAAACAAATTTGCCTCCAAAACATTTATATGCCTTTGCAGAGGTAGCCTCTTTTTATGTAGGCATCTATTCAGCTATGAGGCAATAGTGAAAAAGCACCACAGTGGAGTGGTCAGCCTGTGGGCTCTGTGGCCTGCCTGTTGTTGCCTTCCTCTGAAAGTTCACTGTGCTTTTATATATGCTGATGACTACAGCTACTTGTTAAGGCTTAATTAATGGTCAACTATTAGTACTGGTGATTTAGGGGAAGTGAACAGGGTTTGGGTGCAACAAAAGAATTCTCAGTGCAAACTGTCTTGGATAGGGAGACAGAGGATGGCTCAGAAGTAAAGAAACACATTCATTTAGGTCCAAAAGGCTGAGATACACCTGAGACTCAAAGGGCCAGAAGGCTGAGCAGTAGGAGGAAGTTGGGGGTCCTTCAGTATGAGCTGAAGTAGAACCCAAGGACCAGAACCGAATGACATTTTCCTCAATGGTTAATTGTACTCACTGTCACACCTAAGACTGGACTGGGGCCAGATGCAAATTGCACCTGAAAAACTCTATTTGTTTAGGTACTTCTACTTATTGAAGATATATTTTGGGAACATAAAAATCCTCCTGCCTATAATAAAATAGTATTTGTTTTGAAGTTATTGTTACCCTCAAGACATCTAGACCAAGAATGCATACCTTCCACAGAAACTCTTATTTTTCAAAGCTGTGCATAAAAGTCAGCAGCAGCAAAGGCTGGATGCCTGGCATTCTGGCTATGCATTGTTTGATATCCTGGCATTTGGGCACCAGATTCCCTATAATGTGGTTGTTGCCTCCCAATTACCTCCAAAGTTACCTTCCAGATTGTTCGGGTTTAGGCCAACATTCAATGAAAAGTTAGCACCTTGTTGTAGGTAGCATATCTCTCATGATCCGTTAGAGGTTTGAGAGCCACTACAGGGAAAAGCCAGTTTTTCCACCCCAATTCCCAAATATTTTAATGCTTTTTTATTGTGATAAAGTACACATAACATAAAATGTACCATTTTGCCATTTTAAAGTGTACAGTTCAGTGGCATTAAGCACACTCATAATGCCGTGCAAACATCACCGCTATCTAGTTCTCTTAATGCGTTCTTTGTCACCTACTGCTTGCACTAGAAACTGGCTATTGAGTTTGAAAAACATAGTCTGGGATGATAACATATGGTTGAAAAACACTTGTTTTACATAAACATGGCTGAAATCAAACACTTCTAACATCTAACCATTAACAGGTAAGTTACTTACCTTCTTGATCTAAATTGGTCCAAATCTGTTCCAATACATATGAGCCAAGAATTTCAATATATATTATTAATACCAGAGAAAATGTACAGACGTCCTACACTATTACTCATAAGGTAGCAGAGAAGAGGCATTTCCAATCTTGGTATATAAAATAGGGGCATTCTTATAATGAAGTGAACTGTGATAAATAGAATCTGATTTTCACCTTATTCTCACTATACTATTAAACCAAGAAATATCCTTTTGGTGCCAGTATGTCTATGTCTTTGTGTTTGTTGCTTGTTTTCTGAATTGAGCAGGTGTATGTGTGAAAAGTGTGTGTGTGCTACTCCCCTGAACCTCTCTCATGTTCACGATTCCTCTGTCTAGCCCTACAGTTGGGGCTCATCAAATTCACCCTCTGACCTTGGCCTGGTCCAAGTTGCAGTTCTCAAGTGACCAGGTATTTCTTTTGATGGAGTACGACCCTAAGATTTTCCTTACTCCTAGGAAAATTAAGAGACAGATCTAGGCATCCTGGTTCACATGCCCAAGGGACAGGATGCTCAGCCCTAAGCCAGATCTTAATAGTATGCAAAGACATTTCCCTTAATGGCTTCCCATTATGGAGTGGGTTTGTGGTATTTGATGCTTTTCACCTGGTGACTAAAGCTCCTAAAGCTCCTTCAATATATCCTCCTGAGCCCCTCTGCCCAAAGGGCCAATAACAGTAACTTTGGACCCCTGCAAAACTCAAGATTAACTGAGAGTGAAAGTCAAGGAAGAGAAGAAGACAAAGAGGGAAACTGACTAACGTCAACAGATGATTTTGCTCATTGTCTGATTCACAGATTTTTCTCTAATCTCATATTACAAAATATCCTTAACATGTTGCTTTATCAGTGAATTTCATTGTACATACTTTTCCTTGACAGCAGTTATGATAGTTTTGTTGTCTGAAAAGTAAAGAGAGACTGATTTTATTACTTCTGATTTATAATTTATGTAACATTCTCCCCAATTACTAATCAGTGAATCAGATTTTCTCCTTTGTACTTGGAGATTTTTTTTTCTCCATAGCAACTCACAAAAAAGAGTAAGTTTTATTTTTTGTCTAATCCCCCTATTTAGCCTCCTACTTAGATATTGGCCTGTGGGTATAGGACATGCTCCATTACTCTGGAGCAGAATAATTGCTGCATAAACAGTAGAATAATAAACAGCTGCTGCATAAACTAACATCTGTCTGAAGTTACTACTCATGAACCACCTTAGCCAAGTTTGTTTTGTAGTGAGTTGGGAAGAGTATGGGGTTGGAGAGAGAGGGGGCGGGCTAGTCCTTTCTGCCTGCTCTGCTTGATCAGAGCTTCCAGATAATTCACTTTCTGCCCACCTCCTCAAAACTCCTAGTCTCCTCCCCTTCACACTACAGTAGAAAAAGACCCATGGATGATTATTGATAATGATGGATTAAAATAATGGGTTTCTGATCACATGCAATACCAAATTAGATGTAGCCCTTTTCTAAGTATCATAATATTCTATCCTGTGCTTTTTTCTTTTTTTAAGGTTTTTATTTTAATCACCCTGTGCTCACCACAACAAGCACACTCCTTAATCCCCATCACCTATTTCATCTCTCCTCTGGTAACATCAGTTTGTTCTCTCTAGTTAAGAGTCTGTTTCTTGGTTTGCCTTTTTTCCGTTTGCTCATTTGTTTTGATTCTTAAATTCTACATGAGTGAAATCATATGGTTTTTATCTATCTCTTACTGCCTTCTTTCACTTGGAATTATACTATCTAGGTCCATCCATGTTGTTGCAATCTATTCTATGTTTTCAGCAGAATTCGTTATTATCACCTACTACATGGAACCAAAAATATATTTTACTAAATTGTAGCAAGAGAACCACACAATCATATAAATTATAGAATACTAAAAAAGTTTAAAAAAACAAGGCCTAAGACTGTAATTTTGATTTATATAATATTTTCCTGCCGACATGGATCATTTGCCTCTCTTCTTCCTGACCTCCTTAAAGGAAAAATGACACTCTACATTTTTACTTGGCCTGCCCTTATGTTATCAAAATTACTTTTTTCTCCAAGGCCTACAATTCAATTTTGAGAAATACAGCCAGTCTCTGAAATTACAACCTGACTCCTAGTGGGAAAAGAAAAACTTATAGGTCTCAGCTAGGGTTAGGTAGCAATAGCCCATCCTCAGACTTGGAGCGTTTTGCAATATGGAACTAGAACATGAATGTGGATGTCAGTGACACAGTTCCTATCCTTTGGCTTCATTTATTTTTCCGATACTCAGTTTCTTAGGCCAACTCCAGCACAATTTCCTTCTTGTAGGTCCTCTGCAACCTAATGCATCCAGACTCTTTTCTGCTTTCTCTGCCTCACACCATACACAGCAAGTGGAACCCGGTGAGTCCTGTGTATTTGTTGCTCTCTGTTCCCACAGGCTTTCTGTCCCAAAGGCATGCATTTAGATAAGAGGAAATGGCAAATATCTGAGAACAAAACTAACCAGATAAATGAGGAAGCCTCATAGAAGGCCACTAAAAAATAGTTGTAATATCAGATGCAATCTACAATCTGCAATGAATTATCAGATTCTCACTGGTGTCAAATGAACAGAAGCATGCAAATGAACCTGATGTCATATTGGAAAGTTCCATCACAATTTCAGGAGTGACATGATATTTCATCTACTTTTCCCTAGTCTTCGGTGGTTTTCCCTGATAGATTGATGCCATTAAAATGTCTAAAGTTTAGGTCATTTGTACTGCTCACTTTCTACTTCTTAAATAAAGAGGGCAGAGATATTTAATAACCATTATTTCAGAAGCCCCAAAGAGAAGGCACACTTTTTCATCGTTTAACTTGCCATTTCACAAAGCTATAAATATACCTCTCTGCTTCTGATCTTCTCCTCTGTACAACATCGCTTTAGTCCAGAAGATAACTTAAAGATATCTTCACATGGTTGGCCAGCCACCCCTTGAGGATTAATGTGACAAACCTAAAATTTAGTCTGCCTAGTCCTCTGAATACCTAATTTTTAATCTAATTGGTGGTCTTCTGTTTGTATCTCAGACCCATAGCTTTGAGGTGATGGCTTACACCTCTTGATCATCCACATGCACGGTCCATTCTATTGCCAAATCCATTTACTCATTCCAGTGGCTAAGTGGGAATTAAAAGCATCACTTCTGTATCCTAACATCAGTGGTTTAATCTGAAAGCCAAAACTGGGTGGTTCCATGGGTGGCCTTCCCTTTTCCTGACATTTTATCCACTGCCCTTCCCTCAGTTCACTCTCTGGCATTCCTCAAGTCTCCCTGTCTTTTGTCCTGATGTTTTGTAAAGAACAACTGAGGTCAGAGGTAGTGCTTTATTTATCGTTGTATCCCAATACCCAGAACTATACTCTGAACATAGTAGGCTCCCAAGAAAGTTTGACACATAAATTCCCATTTAACATGTTTTGGATGCATACTTGTCTCTACTCCAAAAGGAAGGCCATTGTGCAGGCCACAAATCATTAATGGACTTTTGTAATGGGCACTGATTTAAGTGTCTTCTATTTGTCCTACATGCTGCTGTCACAGTTGTTCAGCAGAGTTACTGACTTGATAATATCACAGTCCTCCTGAAAGCCATTAGACTGTCATTCAGTGAATGAAATACAGACTTCTGAGCATAATCTTCAGGGTGAAAGACTCACTGCCTTCTTTACTGTGTTTCTCCTGTCATCTTCCATCCCAATCATAAGAACATGCTCAATATCTAAATGCAAAGCTTAATTATTACAACTGTCTACCCCACCACGATCTTATCACATTTCCCTCCTCTTGTCCTGATTTCTTTGGTTTCTAATTCTATTTTAAGGCTCCTGTGTATGGCCCTTGGTTAAGCATTAGGAAAAACAGAGAAATGAGGACTTGAGAGGAAGAGAAGGGAGAGAGGTAAGTGGTGGAACAGATGTGATGCATCTGTTGATGCATTGAGCTTTGTGAAGCAATGAGATGCATCAAAGAGGACTAAGCTCAAGCCCCTGAACCTGTGTTCCTCTCTGTAAGGTAAGGGAATGTGACATGGGTGCAATGGGCAGAGCCAGACCAGATGGTGTCATTAGCTATGTTTTGGTGTGCTCTGGCCTGGAATTGGCCTAGGGATAGCTAAAAGTATTTTAACACCGTCTATTTGAGAAGAATGGGGAAGAAGCTCCAGGTCATGAGCAAAGTTCTTCCTTTTAGCCGAGCTAAGATTTTTAGCAAAAGGGTACCCAGAGCATTTGCTTTTGAAAAGACTCACGTGATTCTGTAGTTCTGTAGTCTAGTATGGTGGATGGCAGGAGGAAGATGAGAACAGGGATGAATACTTTCTAAAACTACATAATCACTATTCCTCACCACTGTCCTAACAGTGGGCTAGTCAGTTTCCTTCCTTCAGCATCTTTACATCTTATGAGTACTCAGTAAGTCAGACAAACTGACTTCATCACTCCTAAGCTCAAAATCCTTTTTCTAGGAAGCTTGCTCTGAATGTCAACACCACTTACCACCACACGCTGCTTCACCTTACCCAACCATTTTCATCAGAATTTGGAATTTATAAAACCTATCCTGGACCTCATTTGGTTTGAGTGTTTAAAACATGATGGTGTTGGATATTTGTGTTCCATCAGGAGTTATTTTATATGCACAAAATATTCAAGTTTGAGGGGAACAGCACTTTAGCAGAATAGGTGGCCACAAGTTTGGAGGGCTGAAAGGCACCTAGGCCCCCAAAGAAACACCCTTCTCCACTGTCCTTGATTTTGCCTCATTAGAGATTCATTACTTTAGGTTACAGTACAAATATCCTAAAGATGGGGTGACAGATTAAGTCATTAATACTATATGACAAACTAATTCATCGTCATTAGAAAACCAATAACCTCAAAAGGCACGAGTAATGTATGTTTGAATGTGGAGAGGGGAAAAGAATAGATCTAGATCCTGGAAAGCTACCTGGAAAGAAGAGGTAGTATTACCTGAAAGGGGAATGAAGACCCTGTGTGTTAGGGGAACACAGAACAAAAGTGTGACTAGAGAGAAGGTAAAAGAACATACATAACTTTGCCAACTTTACAATTTTAGCTTAGTCCCAAGAGGTCGCAAAAAATGAATGCAGGCAGAACTGCAATAACTGAGGTGTCCATGGGAACATCCGCCCTCAAGCAGCACTCCTGTGTAATTATTAAAGTGTTAATTTAAAATAACACATTACTTTATTAAGTTTTATTAGATACTTACTTAATTGGTGAATCATGAGAAGCAAAGACTCCTTGAGCTACAGGTGAATTTTCAGAGAGAGAGAGAAAGAAAATTATTACTTGTTGGTATCTTTCACAAGTAATGGTATAGATTGTAAAATGGTAATAAACATGTACTAATATGTCTTTATTCCCTGCTGTCACTGCTGTGTTTAAACCCTCCATTGACTCCCAGGAAGGCATAAAATATACTTTAAGATCTGGGGCGATTGCCTACCTCACCAGCCTCATCTCTGGTCACCATTGTACATGTATTCTATGCTCCAGAGACACTGAACAACATGCAATTCCCTTTGCCTGTGCCCTTACTATTTCCTTTATAACTCTAGTATCCCTCTCTTAAATTCTTCATCTTTTAGGATTCACTCAGCTTGTGTCACCTCTTTCAGAGAGCCTTCCTTGAAATCTGCCTAGATAGACAGGCATCCTCTTTCAATGCTCTTGAAGCACCCTATACTTCCTTCTCTTATAGGACTTACTATGCTATGGTTTACAGTGCCTGGCGTATAGTAAACACTCAATAATATTTATTGAATCAATTCTTTAACATAGATGTTGGATCAATGTTTGTTTATTAGTCTAACAGTCATAATCTCTTTCTACTCAAATACTGTCTTTGCATGACATCTAGCAAAATTGCCTAAGTGGAATTTAGAAAATATTTCTGAATAATTATACCTAAAGCAAGTCTTCATGTAGAATATATTCATAGGAATACTGGAATGGTGTATGTCACTTATATGCATACATGACTAAATAGTCTTAGACAAGCAAGGCTCTGATTAATAGAAAGTAGTATTACCAATTAGAGCCAGTTCAAAGTCCAGGTGAATTACTATTTATCTTTCTCCTAATAAATATAAAGTGTATTGTGAATAACCAGTAAATCCCAATGATCTGTTTTAAAAGGTTTACTTAAAATTCTATGTGCCTTCTTGAGTTTCTTTGTATATGAGTATGTTTTTGCATGTGTACAGTTTTGGAAAGGAAGTGCATAAACCTGAAAAATTAAGTGTGAAGATAATACTGTTGTAGTCCTTTTATTTATTTTTTAAAATATTTATTTATTCCTTCATTCATTCCTTCATTCATTCATTCATGTATTTAGAGAGTAGGGAGTGTGAGCGGGGGAGCGGCAGAGAGAGAGAGAGAGAGAGGGAGAGAGAGAAAGAATCCCAAGAAGGCTCCATGCTGTTAGTGCAGAGCCCAATATGGGGCTCCATCTCACTGTGAGATCATGACCTGAGCCAAAACCAAGAGTCAGATGCTTAACCAAATAAGCTACCCAGGCGCCCCTGTTGTGGTAGTTTTAAAGTATGTCTGTAAGTTCCTTGTTAATACTCCCTCCAAAAAGTGGAGGTTAACTCTCTTCCCCTTGAGTGTACATTGGACTTAGTGACTTGGTTCTAATGAACACTACAGGGTAGAAATGATGGTGTATAACTTACTGAAACTAGGTTATAAAATATACTGTGGTTTCAGCCCCTCTATCTTGGATCACCCACTCTGAGGGAAGCCAGATGCCATATCATGATATTCTAGAAGCCCTATGGAGAGGCCCACAAGGTGAGGCACTGAGACCTCCTGACAACAGCTATGTGAGTGAGCCATCTTGGAAGTGAATCCTCCAGTTCCATTCAAGCCTTTAAATTACTGCAACAGCCCTGGATGACATCTTGATCATAACCTTATGAGAGACCCTGAGTCAGAACCATGCAGCTAAGGTGTTCCTGTATTCTTAACCACAGAAACTGTAGGATAATGTTGATTGTTTTTTTAAGCCACTGAGCTTTGGGGTGATTTTTAAACTTAGCAATAGATAACTAATGTGACTGTTACAAAAAATAAGCAAGTCTTCTATGGTTTCTATGAATATGGTGGATTACATGTCCTGAAGAGCCTATGTGAAACATATTAGAAATGCAACGGGAATTTGATAAAAATACAATTATAGTGTAGAGCTTCAAAACACCTCTTTAATGGCTTGGATGCATCTAGTAGACAATAAGAAAAAAAAAGTCTAGTAGACAAAAAAATTAGTAAAGACATACAATCAATAAATGTAATTTAATATTCATTTAGAGCCTTATATCCTGCAAATACAGAATACACATTTTTTCGGTATGTCCATGGAGCACTTTCAAATAGCAATCACATATTTGGCCACAAAGAAAACCTTAACAACTTCAACCTGTTACAAGATTTACAGGCTATATTCTCTGAATTTAATTAAAAGAACTGTGACCCAAAATATTAATTTCTTGACAATTAAGAAATATGGATAACTCTCAAATCAAAGAGGGAATTAAAAGGAGAAAGTATAATCTGCCTAAAAAAGTTGAACTAATTTTTTTCTCCTCCAAACTTGTTCATCCTTCTGTACTGCCTGTCTACTGAATGGCACCACTATTCACTACTCATTTAGTTGCCCAGTCTAGAAATCTGGGAGTTGTCTTCAACTCCTTCATCTCCCGTATTCAATCAGTAACCAAATCTCATCCATTCAACCTCCTTAGTTTGAGTCAAATATGTACCCAGCTCTTCATCCTCACTGCCACTGACCTTGTTCAGGACTCATTTCTAGCCTGGACTATTGTAATAGTCTCTTGAATTGTAGTAAGAGACAGTATGGCATTGTGGCTAGAATTGGTTGAGTAAGACAGACCTTTCACATACACTGTGAAACCTTGGGCAATATAGTTTACCACTCTGAGACTTAATTTACTTATATGTAAAATGGTAGATAAAAATGTTTCTGTCCTCGGGGCGCCTGGGTGGCGCAGTCGGTTAAGCGTCCGACTTCAGCCAGGTCACGATCTCACGGTCCGTGAATTTGAGCCCCGCGTCGGGCTCTGGGCTGATGGCTCGGAGCCTGGAGCCTGTTTCCGATTCTGTGTCTCCCTCTCTCTCTGCCCCTCCCCCGTTCATGCTCTGTCTCTCTCTGTCCCAAAAATAAATAAACGTTGAAAAAAAAATTAAAAAAAAAATGTTTCTGTCCTCATTAAATTGGTGGGAGGACTAAATGAGAGGATATAACAAATTTAGCATAGTAACTGGCATATAGTAAATGCTATTATTTTTATTGTCTCATTTCCTCTAGTCTCTTCACCTCTAATTCTTTTATCCCTTTATCTATCTATCTATCTATCTATCTATCTATCTATCTATGAGAGTATGTGAGTGGAGGAGAGGGTCAGAAAGAGGGAGGGAAAGGGAGAGAGAAAGAATCTTGAGCAGGCTCCACATGCAGGGCTCAATCCCACAACTCTGGGATCATGACCTGAGCTGAAATCAAGAGTCGGACGCTCAACCAACTGAGCCACCACCCAGGCGCCCCTCTTTTTCCCCTTTTTAGAAAAGGCAAATTCTGATTATATTATGACCCTGCCAATATTCTTCAATAGTTGCACTTGAATAACAGGATAAAAGGTAGATTTCTTTGCCTGGCCTACCAGAGACAATGATCTAACCCTTATCTACCAGTCAAGCTTCATTTCCTGAAATTCTCTAACTGGAACTTTTAGATAAAGCAATTCTGAGAAAATTTCTATTTCCAAAAATGTACTATGCTCTAATGTCTATATGTTACTAAACGTATTCCCTTTTCCTGGAAGGTTCTCCTTCTATTTGTCTGCTTAGAAAATTTTTCTTATCCTTCATGTCTCAGCCCAACTGTGGCTTCTATAAAAGTTTCCCTGGCTTCCCTATGCTTCCACTGAACTATGTACATACCTCCATTATTACACTTATCGTAATGGGTTGTGATTATTGGCATAAGTGTTCCCCACTAAACTGTAAAATCCAGGAGAGGGACCATGGCTTTTCTACTTTGTATAGTTTTTACTTTGTATGTATGTAATAATTAGCACAATGCTTATCATATAGCAGAAGCTCAATAAATGTTAGTTGAATGAATAGGTTAATAGATTTTAGGACTTACTTAATAACTGTTGCTAATATTTACCTGACTTAGAGCTAATGCTTGATTTCTTGGCCCTTTCTTCATTAAAATCAGCATATTTCACCTATATATGCCACAAGAAAAAAAACAATGAAATTCATCAAGGGGGTTTTAAAAGAATTTGAACGTCAGCTATTTCTCACATTTAAAATACAGAAATTTAGGAAAACAATGTTAAAAGTCCATTTATAATAAAAATGCAAGTTTTATTTGGTTTATATATTACAGAATTTACAGGTTTGTAGAATTCATTGGTATTCTGAAATTAACTGAGGAGTGCACTGATCAGCATGGAAGGTAATCAATTGAACAGATAAAAAGATTATGTGTGGTTTTTAAACAAACTATAGGGGACATGATTTTAGAAAGCTGGGAGGCAGAAAGGTTTTCTGCATGTATAGGATATGACTCTTTAATTTGGCCAAGAGCTCTACCTGTTTAGATATTTATACAGAAAGATAAATCCAACCGAGTAGACTTTATTTTTTCCCAGGTCTGAGAGCTAAACACAAGCCACCAGAAGTATATTTCCTGACACTGATGGAATGGGCAAAAAAGTTGGAAAATAGTATCATATTTTATTGTAATAAAAGTGGTCATGCTATTTCTCAAAGTAAATTAGGTTTTTGTGACCATTTGATGTATTCATAATGTTCATATATATATATATTTTTTAAAGCCTACTTTAAAAACTGATAGTCTAAATGTGTTTATCGACTTTTTTTTGGCAAAGTATGTAGTATTAAGTTTACTGTCCATGTTACACTCAGGGGATACTTTTTTTATGGCTCCATAGTGAGACTAATGAAAAGTAATTCCTAATGTACAACTACTAAACTATCTTAGAGTAGTTAAGTTTCTTTTTTTCAGAAAGTAAGCATACTAATTATGGATGTTGATACAGTGATACAGTGCCCTGTACACAGCAGGTGTTTAATAAATATTTGTTTATAGAGAGAAGCATATTGTGGCTGACATGCTACATTTGAGCAGCTATATATTTGAGTCTGTTGCTTACTATGTATTTAACATAGGACACTGCAAATGATGGCACTTGCTATTTTAGTTGTGAAGGCAGACTTTTGGGAAGACTTTGGTGAATTTCCTGCTTGATGACATCTCTTTTAAACCATGTTAACTGTTTAGAACAGCTGAGCCAGTTAATACAGGGCTAACAGAGCCAATGTGGATTTGATTTTTAAAATGACAATATGGAAGTCTGCAAAGGCAATCTATGCTGTGACCAGAGGCTGCACCCTGAATGTCTGCCACCAACTTCCCACCATCAGATACGTGACCCCTGGTCACAAAGGGGACAGGGTGAGGCAGCATGGCTATCTCTGCACAACCCATCAGCACTGGGAGAAAATGACTCTCAAAGCCCAATTTGTTGCTTTCTCTGTAGGGCACAGGTATGTACTTTGAAGTTCTTGAAGCTCATCATTTAGGAAGCCTATAACCTAAGGGCTAAGTAGGAACATTCAAGTTGCTCCTGGTAAATCTCTATAAAAATTGAGGTAAATATAACATTCAAATTTTGGATCTTTTTAACACATTTAAAGTCTTGGTCTTATCACTTTTGGTAGCTTACAACTTGTTACTGATATTCCCTATACTTACAGTATGACAACACTAGTGCAATTGACAGCTATGAGCTTTGGAAGTCTGAAGTAGCAGAGCATTATTACTGTGGGTTTGCATTTCAATTTTTATAAAATCTTACTATAGGGTGGTTAATTGTCTTTTAATGAATGAAATTGTATTACACCAATCTTGATAATAATTCCATACTTCATTTTTTCTGTCTGTATCTAGGACAAATGGAATGTTACTTACCTCTTGTTTCAAAATAGCCTGCACAGAATGTCTGGGGCCATTTGTTTTAGCAGAAACACCTGGAGCTTGAAGTGAGCTACTTTTGATTCCTGGGGGAAAGAAAAGGTACTTTTAAATATGAAAAAAAAAATGATACAGTTCTTGCTGAACTGGCATAATGTCTAGAATTACCACAGTTAGGGATGTATTTATTTATGCAAATAAAGACAGTATCTCCACATACAAGATGCCTTCCAGTGTCTCACCACCACCACCAGGGACAAGCCTGAATTCCCTAACTTCTGTTCCTAAATTACTTTGCCAAGCTTAATCTCCCATCACTCCCCCTGCCTCAGAATGAACTGCTTTGCACTTTATTCAGTAGGCAAGGGGGAACCACCAAGGACTTTTGAGTAATTATATGTTCGAAGCTGTATTTTGAGAATATTACACTCACAACAAACTGTAGGAGAGATTAACAAGAGGAAAAAGAGACTGAGGCAAATTATTACAGTTGTTAAGGGCAGGGGTGTTGTGAATGGAAAGGAGGGAAAGATTATGAGATAGTTAAAGGCTGTAAATTGGACAAAATGACAACTTTTGGATGTAGAATATGAGCAATAGGAAAGGGTCAAAGGTGACTCCAGCTTTGTGTCTGAAAAAAAGGAGGAACAGAAACAGGTTTGGGGGTGACTAGAAGATCATGAATTTGGTTTTGTGCATGCTGGATTCAAGGTGCTAATTGGCCACCCAGATGGAGATGTTGTAGTGTTCTTGGTGTGTGTGTGTGTGTGTGTGTGTGTGTGTGTGTGTGTGTGTGTAGAATATTCATGGGAATCTTTTGCCGAGACTATCAGAGACTTAGTGAACCTCTAGTTCAGCCAGAAGATGGGAAATTGGATGTATTTTTATGTCTGGGGAGAAAGGATGGCATTAGAGGATAGAGACCTTCTCCTAGGGAGAATTATCTGCACAAATCACAGTACTTCAGAAACTTACTCTACCTATCAGTATAGGCAGCCACAGCAGAGATTCTAACTTCCCCATGGTTTGCAGATTCCAAAGTGCCTATTCACCCAGCAATCACTCAAAAATGTTCTATACTAACATTTACAACCATGAATAATTTTTATATCTTCCTTAATCAGAATAATCACAGATTTTATACGGGGTAAAAAGGCATAATTTAGAAAACTACACAACAAAACTATTTAACTGAAAGACAACAGAGCAATTATAAATATTGTTCATTTTCTTACCTTCATTTAAAATATGTGATGTTTTAGTCATTTCTTTATGTTTTTGTATGGTTTAATATTCAAGAAAAAAGCATTCATTAGTAATTAAGCTTCTAAAAGAGACTTGCTTGCTCTAGAGCAATCACATTAATATAGTATGTCCCCTTTTCTTCCCATCCCCTACATCTCTCCTAAGCTCTGGTCTCAATGCTAATACACAGTATCAACCTCTTTGATGAATATCTCTCATAGGTACCCAAACTAACTACTTCAAATGAACCTTATCATGTGCCCATGTACTCCCATCTTTCCAAACTTTTTCCTCCTTTGTCTTCCATATTTTGGTTAAACATGTAACAACCCAGGGGCACATGGTTGACTCAGTTGGTTAAGCATCCAACTCTTGATTTGGGCTCAGGTCATGATCTCATGGTTTGTGAGTTCAAGCCCCACATCAGGATCTACACTGACAGTGAGGGGCCTGCTTGGGATTTTCTCTCTCTTCCTGTCTCTCTGCCCCACCCATGTGCTCTCTCTCTCAAAATAAATAAACTTTTTTTTTTATAAATAAACTTTTTTAAAAAGGTATAACTATCCATCCAGTGACCCATACTAGAAAGCTTAGAGTTACTCCATTTATTTCAGATAGGACCAATCCAATGGGACTGAACACATTGCTTGGAATTAAAATAAGGTATGCAATTCCTAACCTTAAGTTTATCATCTTACAGTTGAACAGACAGAAAAAGATGACACAGTATAGTGATTTCTGACATAGAGGTAAACCTGAGCACTATGGGAGCACAGAGAAAAGACATCCTACTTCAAGAGAACTATATACAAAAATTAAATCCTCATTATCATTATCATCATCATCACCATCATCATCATCCTCTCCCTCTCTCTGGATCTACACATCTATTGAGTCACCAAATCCTGACACCGTCTGACTCTGAAACGTGTTAAATCTGTAGCCTCTGGTTTACCCTCACTGCCACTGCCTTAGTTTGGGCCTTATCATTTTTATCTGGACCATCACAGTAGACTCAAAACGATATTCCCTCTAATCTCCTCTCTCTCAAACACTGCATCTATCTCACACACTTCAACTAGATTATATATATATTTTTTTAACGTTTATTTTATTTATTTTTGAGACAGAGAGAGACAGAGCATGAACGGGGGAGGGTCAGAGAGAGGGAGACACAGAATCTGAAACAGGCTCCAGGCTCTGAGCTGTCAGCACAGAGCCCGACGTGGGGCTCGAACCCACGGACCGCAAGATCATGACCTGAGCCGACATCGGCCGCCCAACCGACTGAGCCACCCAGGCGCCCCAAGTAGATTATATTTTTATTTGTTTTTTAGTTTTAAAAAAGACTTCTCTCTCTCTTTTTAAATGTATGTACTTAAGTAATCTCTACACTCAATGTGGGGCTTGAACTCATGACCTGGGAGATCAAGAGTTGCATGCCTTTCCAACTGAGCCGGCCAGGTGCCCCCAGAATATCTTTTTAAACCCCATCTCATTCTTATTTCACATCTCTTGTCAAAAACCTGCAATGGTTCTATACTACTGAGACAATAAATCCATTCTCCACGAGGTGTACAAAACAATGGCTGCAACCTACCTTTCAGTCTCCTCTCTGGCGCTCCCCCGGCTTTGCAGGCTTGCACTATCATGCTCTCACTTAACACTTTAACATCAGTGCGTAATACTGCCTCACTATATCCTCATTCATCTGGAAGCATTCCACTCATATCGCAAGACCTAATACAATGAAGCCCTCCTTTAATAAAGCCTTTTAAGGCTTCTCTAGGCAGGACCAGTCTCTAAATCTTCTGTGCTCCCACTACATTTTGTACAAATCAAAACATTTTGTACAAATCAAAACTCTCGTCTTATTTTATGGTAAGGACTTTTGTTTATACGTGTCTAATCCTTGGATAGTGAGTCCTCACGAGTAGTGATAATGTCTTTTCCATATCTGTATATCATGTCAATTGTTTTCCCCCTTTTCCCCTCCTTCTAGTTTAACACAGGCCCAGGCCCACAGCAAATTCTCAATAAAGATTAGCTATTATCAGTATCAGCAAATTTTTAAGTCAGTTTCTGCAAAACCATATGGTACATTTAACATGATGCTGACTCAGAACCTTCTGTTCTGTGTAGGACTCCATTATCTCTGACCAGTCAGTACCATGGCAGTGAAGACAATATCCCATAGAAATAATAGTTAACAGGATAAATTAATGATCAATACAAAGTGTCGGAGACATACAACTTTCTACCTTTTGTTCTGCTTTGTTTTTCTGTACATCATGCTGAGAAGATATGAAGACTGATGAGTTTTTGGCAGGAACCTTTACAAAACTCAGAGAACGGTGACCTGGTCCTAAAAGTAAATGAAAGAGAAATCATATAATTTTAAATAATTTTATCCAAATGCAATTGAAGTACAATAAACCACATATATTTAAAACACACCATTTGTCCAGTTTTGACACATATACAAGCTATTGAAACCATCACCACAAACATTTCCACCACCCCCAAAAGTTTCCTTGTTTCCCCGTATAGTTCATCCCTCTCTCTACCCGTCTTCCAGACAACCTACTGATCTGCTGACACTATAATTGTTTGCATTTTCTAGAGTTTGCTACAAATGGAATCATATAGGATGTATTCTCTCCTTTTCTTTTTTTTTTCTCGGACTGGCTTCCTTCATTTAGCATATTCATTTTGAGATTCATCAATACTGTTGCCTGTAACAATGGTTTATTCCTTTTTATTACTACATAGTATTCCATACTACACTTCATCCATTTCCCCACTGATGGGCATTTAGGTTGTTTCCAGTTTTTTTGGCTATTATGAATAATGCTGCTATGAGTCTCTATGTGGACATATATTTTCACTTCTTTTGGGCACATATCTAAGACAGGGATGGCTGGGATCATATGGTAGTTTAACTTACATTGGCTACCATTTTCCATTCCAACCTGTAGTGTCAGAGTTCTGGCTGATTCAAGTCCTTGCAAACACTTATGTAAATTCAATTATTTAAATTCTAACTATTTTACTGGGTATATAGTGGTATCTCATTGTGCTTTACTTTGTATTTCCCTAATGACTAATAATATTAAGCAACTCTTTCATGTGCTTATTCGCCATCTGTATGTCTTCAGTAAAATGTGCCTTTTTCCCCATATTTATTATGGTGTTACATTCTATATATTACATATTTTTCTATATTTTACATTTTTTTACAGTAAGCATACTTTCCAGATGTAGGTCTGAAGACCCATCTCTTGTTGTGTTTCCTTTTGGGGCTTGACAGGTATGAAACAGCCATCATACAACAGGGCTACTGTTTCAAAATTTTATATTATTTTCTCATTTTTGACTCCCTAAGTACAAAACCTCTGCCCTAGTTTTGTACTCCACCTGCTTGGGGGTGGAACTAGGGGAGAGGAGGTTAGAATTTTTAACAGGAGGAATGCCACAATATAGACCCAAGTAATATTCAGCACCTGTCATTCAAAAATAGGATGACATAGCCAAGACAGTATGCTTTGCAAGCCATGCAACTGTCTCGAGAATTTCCCTAAATTTAACCTTCATTTTTGTATAACAACAGACTGGAATACTTAGCTCAGATAACTCTCCTTTAGTGTACTGGAGGGAGATACCCTAGCCCTCCAGGAAGAGCTATCT
Source organism: Prionailurus viverrinus (assembly GCF_022837055.1). Classification (NCBI taxonomy): domain Eukaryota; kingdom Metazoa; phylum Chordata; class Mammalia; order Carnivora; family Felidae; genus Prionailurus; species Prionailurus viverrinus. The sequence goes on from NC_062579.1 coordinate 100,913,743, forward strand.
GGGCTCAGAAAGAAGGAAGATATGACTTGAGGAAAGTTGCGTGGGGAAGTCTATTCCTTTAGCAGCTTAGAGACGGTGGGAAAGTGAAAGGGTGGTGGGAGAAGCTGGAGAGCAAAGAAATCAGAAGAGGCTCTTACGTTTTTCTTACTTTGGGTCTTGGTTGCTTCAGACAAGTGAAGTTAGCATAGAGAGAAAAGAACTATTGCTCTGCTCCCCACTTAACGGTTCTAGGAAGAAATCTCTTAGACTATCCCCCACTGCTGCCACCTTCTCCTCACCTGGGACATGGGCCACAAACTATAATATAGTATGGTCAAGCAGAGCAAGCCTTTCTCTGACGTTGGTATCCTTTCCCTTCCCTTCCTTCTTTTCCTCTCTTTCTTTGTTTTTAATTTCAGCTTTGGTGACATATATAATTGGCATACAAAATTGTAAGATAGCTAAAGTATACATCATGGTGATGTGATATATGTATATATTGTGAAAGGATCCCCCCATTTAATTAACACATCCATCACCTCACATATTATATTTTGTTGTTGTTGAAAACATTTTAAGTTCTGCTCTCTTAGCAAATTTCAATTATATACAGTGCAATCAACTATAGTCATCATGTTTTCCATTAGACCTTTAGACTTTATTCATCTTATAGCTAAAAGTTTGTACCTGTTTACCAATCTCTTCCTATTTCCCCTTGAGATTTTGCTTTCTTAAGCCACTCTTGGCTGGGAAGCTTTCCAAGGGCAGTCACTGTGGTGGAGGTGAGAGGGCCCCACCCTGAGTGTTATGGATCAGCCAGCCAGAATTGAGGTGGAATGGGAAAGCCAGAGGGCTCTACGTTCAGTGAGACCGAACCATGAGTCACTGCCCTGGTGGCTGACTTCCACTGTGAATGTCAACAGGTCAAGCACTATGTCAGAAGAGATGAGGACATCTCTCTCTCTGGAGACCAGAGGCAGAAGACATTTCATCTAAGCACCATGGCTTTATTTCACCTCCATGAGGTCACAGATGCCACTGTTCCCCAAGCGTCAATGTGCATATAAAGCACGGGGATCTTGTGAAAATGTAGATTCCAATTTGGTAGGTCCAGGGTAAAGCCTGAGAATCTGCATTTCTAATAAGTTGTTTAGGTGATGCCCATATTGCTGCCACATAGAGAAATAAGAACATTAGCCACACCTCTTACCCCAGACATTTGGACATCATCTTTTGCAAAGAAGCAGAAAGATGGGGGAGGCTACATGAAATTCAGGGCCATTATGGGGGCCCCACAAAGGCAATATGTTAGAAAAATCAATGACTGAGCCCAAAAGCAAAAGGAAGGAAGGCACTGGCAAAATGTGCTAGCCATATATGTATTAGAGAAGCCTATTCAAGAAATAGGTTGAAATTTGAGAATGACAACAACTGCTACTCCGTCAGGCTGTTCTAAAAGGAACAGGGGAATAAGAGTGGGCAACACTGAGGGCATGCCCCACTGCTGAGGAAAAATAAGTGGCAGAATAAAATATTTCCATTTCCAGTGAAGTGACAGAAGTTACTTCAGGCCTGAAAATTCCAAAGTCTAAGGAAGGGCAGGGTTTTGAGAAAGAGTGTTGGTTGGAGTCTCGGTCCTCACTAGGTCCCTAGGGCTGCTGGCTTCAGAAACATCAGTAGCACCTCCAGTCAGCAATCTGCAAGGATGACTCTCCAGGTGAATGAAACAAATGAGATGCAGGGAAAAGCTTCCCTAGGAGGCAGAACTGCTTGCTGAGTGAAGACTGGCAGTAGTAGCGGTAGGAGCCAGTGGGGAACAGGTTAAAAAACAATGCCTTGGGATCTTGTTGGTAATGGAAAAATACAGAAATGAGATCAGGATCAGGGGCCATGGAGAAGCAGGGCTCTCAACTGGGCTTGCAGACTTGTCAGCTGCAAAATATGCGCGGTCCTGCTCACGGGCATGTGGTGGCAGTGACATGAACTGAGTGAGTAATTAGGGAGTCTAATCCAGAAAGCAAGAGAGGCTGTAGCACTGTTGGCAAATATTACTCAAAATCCATCATTTATAACATAGGATAGAGGATTTATCTGCATTGTAAGCAGATGCGGTCAGTACCAAATCCCATCTTTCTACAAATTACTAGTTTAGTACTTCTAATCAAATAATTTCAATTACGTTTTTGTCCTTGGTGTAATTTCTGGCCACTGGTACTATCACTTGTTTTCTTTATCTCTGGGGAAGGAGCTTAAAGAAACACAAGAAAATATTTGTTTTTAATAGTGTACATGACAGTTATCCAAGATAGATTCTATTTATTCTTTCATGCCCAATAAAAGGAGAGCTATATGCTAATATACATATGGGGCTGTAAGGAGGAACTGCAGAGGATAAGTAGTGGTTCTCAATGGGAGGCAATTTTTTCCCTTAGTGGACATTTGGAAATGTCTGGAGACATTGTGATTGTTACAAATGTGGCAGAGGAGGGTCACTCCTGGCATCTAGGGGGTGGAGGCCTGGGATGCTGCTAAACATTCTACAATGCAAAGGACAGCCCCCACAACAAAGAATTATCCATCCCAAAATGTCAATAGTGGCAAGGTTGAGAAACCAGAAGACAGATGTGATGGGGAGGCAAGGCAATCCCTTTTACAGTATTATCCTGTGTAGTTAAAGCTATACTTGGGCAGAGTTGTCTTCTGGGAGAAGGGAAAAAACTCCATCCCTCCATCTTGCCCAGTGAGAACATGGCCTTTTCTCTGTGTGGGGATGCATGACAGCACAAACAACTATGCTGGAGATGCTGTGAGAGTGCTCATGATCTTCCTTGGCTGTGCCTCAGAGCTTGGCAGGGGCAAGTGACAGTACACATATACCTCAGCTGTGAAAGAGATGACTACAGTTACTGTTTCTAATCATTCAGATAGACAAAAGGATTCCAAACTATGTGTGCTGATTGCATTTTCACTAGAGCTTTAAGATATGCATCCCTTTGTGTCTATGTGATAGAAGATGATGGCCTTATTATAGTGGTATAAGTCTATTTCGTATGTGAAATAGATCTCTTCATTCTCCTGTCACCTATGTGATATTGTGAACATATTTTTAAAAATATTTTCCTTTTTAAAAACCATTTGAGGTGGCCACTGTTTAAGATGCCTACCTTAGGGGTGCCTCAGTTGCTCAGTTGGTTAAGCATTAGACTCGTTCTTTATGAGATTTTTTTAAAGTTTATTTTTGAGAGAGTGAGCAAGCAGGGGAGGAACAGAGAGGGAGACAGAATCCCAAGCAGGCTCTGCCCTGTCATCACAGAGCCTGATGTGGGGCTCGAATTCACGGAACTGTAAGATCATGACCTGAGCTGAAATTAAGAGTTGGACACCCAACTGACTGAGCCACCCAAGCATCCCTAGCATTCGACTCTTGATTCCGCCTCAAGTCATGATCATAAGGTTCATGAGTTCGAACCCTACGTCAGGCTCCATGCTGAGAGTGCACCACCTATTTGGGATTCTCTCACTCCCTCTCTCTCTTAGACCCTCCCCTGCTTGGTCTTTCTCTCAAAAATAAATAAACATTTAAAAAAGATGCCTACCTGAAACTTCCTAGTAATTAGAAGCTAACCGTTAAAGATGGAGGAAGCAATATAGCTGCTGAAGTGATTTTTTTTTTTTTATCCCAGAGGCAGGTGTTACCACCTCATTGCTTCACTGGACTAAATTATGAGCTTTTCTTACTGACTCTCCTTTCATAAACTTTCATTCTTTCTTTCCTCTCACATTGTCTATTCTTACTGGCTCATCCTTTAAAAACTTTCTCTTGCACATATTTCCTCTATCATTTTTTAAAAAAATCCCTTTATTTTGTTCTCCTTTTAAAACTTCTTTTCTCTCTATTCCTTTTCCTTCTCCCTTCTGCTTCCTTTCCCTCCTCTTCCCTGCCCTATCCTATCCTGCCCATCCTCCTATCCTGCTCTATCTATCCTGTCTTGCCCTATCTTATCCTGCCCTGTCCTATCCTGCCCTATCCTATCCTATCCTATCCTATCCTATCCTACCCTATCTTATCCTGCCCTCTCCTCTCCTCTCCTCTCCTCTCCTCTCCTCTCCTCTCCTGCCCTGTCCTATCCTATCCTGCCCTATCCTATCCTGCCCTATCCTATCCTGCCCTATCCTATCCTGCCCTATCCTATCCTGCCCTATCCTATCCTGCCCTATCCTGCCCTATCCTATCCTATCCTATCCTATCCTATCCTATCCTATCCTGCCCTATCCTATCCTATCCTATCCTATCCTATCCTATCCTATCCTGCCCTATCCTATCCTACCCTATCCTATCCTATCCTATCCTATCCTATCCTATCCTATCCTGCCCTATCCTATCCTACCCTATCCTATCCTACCCTATCCTATCCTGCCCTATCCTATCCTATCCTATCCTATCCTATCCTATCCTGCCCTATCCTATCCTATCCTATCCTATCCTATCCTACCCTATCCTATCCTGCCCTATCCTATCCTATCCTATCCTATCCTATCCTGCCCTATCCTATCCTATCCTGCCCTATCCTATCCTATCCTATCCTATCCTATCCTGCCCTATCCTATCCTATCCTGCCCTATCCTATCCTACCCTACCCTATCCTACCCTATCCTATCCTACCCTATCCTATCCTGCCCTATCCTATCCTATCCTATCCTGCCCTATCCTATCCTACCCTATCCTATCCTACCCTATCCTATCCTATCCTATCCTGCCCTATCCTATCCTGCCCTATCCTATCCTATCCTATCCTGCCCTATCCTATCCTACCCTATCCTATCCTACCCTATCCTATCCTGCCCTATCCTATCCTATCCTATCCTATCCTATCCTGCCCTATCCTATCCTATCCTGCCCTATCCTATCCTATCCTATCCTATCCTGCCCTATCCTATCCTATCCTGCCCTATCCTATCCTACCCTACCCTATCCTACCCTATCCTATCCTACCCTATCCTATCCTGCCCTATCCTATCCTATCCTATCCTGCCCTATCCTATCCTACCC